>NC_140017.1:22503227-23703227 GCF_964263955.1 Coregonus lavaretus
TGTCACGTTATCGTTTTGTTGTTTTTTGATCGTGTATCATAAATAAAGAGTATGTTCGTCTGCAACGCTGCTCCTTGGTCCTCATCTCTTACCGACGGTCGTGACAGAAGATCCCACCAAAACTGGACCAAGCAGCGTGTCCAGGAGCCATCGCCAGGGGAATCGCTAGCAGATCTCCGTGGCAACCTCGACTGGGTCAAGCCTAGTGAGGAGCAGAGAGGGTGGACTTGGGAACAGTGGAGGAAGAGCTTCGACTGGGTCAAGCCAAATGAGGAGCTGAATGGCGGGAGTGGGAAGCAGAAGAGCGAGAGTTGGGCGAGAACTATAGAGGCCTGGCCCACGGGGAAGAGAGACCCCCAGAAAATTTTTAGGGGAGGGCTCACGACGTCGGGGCAGCAGGAGGCCGCGATAGAGCGGCCCAGCGGGTTGGCAGAGGAGGCCGCCAGGTTACGGGGGCCACTGGTCGAAGAGGGGATGGAAGGTGTAGAGGCACGGCGAGAGGTACTGGGGTGTGTTACCAGTCCGGTCCGGCCCGTTCCAGATCCCGGTGTAGGGCCAGTGGTGTGTGTCCCCAGTACGGTCCGGTCTGTTCCTGCTCCCCGCACCAAGTGTACGGTGCGCGTCGCCAGCCCAGCCCGGCCTGTTCCTGCCCCTCGCACCAAGCCTACGGTGCGCGTCGCCAGCCCGGCCCGGCCTGCTCCTGCCCCTCGCACCAAGCCTATGGTGCGCGTCGCCAGCCCGGTCCGGCCTGTTCCTGCCACTCGCACCAAGCCAGGGGTGCGAGTCGTCAGCCCGGTCCAGCCCGTTCCTGCTCCACGCACCAAGCCAGGGGTGCATATCGTCAGCCCGGTCCGGCACGTTGCTGCTCCACGCACTAAGCCAGGGTTGCGCGTCGTCAGCCCGGTCCGGTCCGTTCCTGCTCCACGCACCAAGCCAGGGGTGCGCATCGTCAGCCCGGTCCGGTCCGCTCCTGCTTCCCGCACCAAGCCAATGGTGCGCGTCGCCAGCCCGGTTCGACCCGCTCCTGCTCCTCACACCAAGCCAGTGGTGTGCGTCGTCAGTCCAGCACGGCCCGTGCCTGTTCTCCACACCAAGCCAGTGGTGGGCGTCGTCAGTCCGGCACGGCCCGTGCCTGTTCCACTGGTGCCTGGTCCGGCACCGGTCAGATGCGTTACGCCGGAGCTAGAGCAATCCGCTCCATCAGTGTGCAGTCCAGCTCCGGCCAGCGGGGCCAGACCGGACCAGGGGTACTTTGGGGGGTTGGAGAGGGAGTGGGGATCAGGCCTGGAGCCGGATCCGCCGCCAAGGCGGAGTGCCCACCCGGTCCCTCCCCTGTGGTATTTAGTTGGCGCGGTCGGAGTCCGCGCCTTTAGGGGGGGGTACTGTCACGCCCTGGCTCTGGGGACACTGTTATGTTGAGCCAGGGTGTGTAGATCTATGTATTCCATTTCTATGTTGGCCAGTGTGGTTCTCAATCAGAGGCAACGAGTGTCAGCTGCGGCTGGTTGTCTCTGATTGGGAACCACATTTAAACAGGCTGTTTGTGGGATCTTGTTCGTGTTGGTTTGTGTTTGACCATTGACTGTCACGTTATCGTTTTGTTGTTTTTTGATCGTGTATCATAAATAAAGAGTATGTTCGTCTGCAACGCTGCGCCTTGGTCCTCATCTCTTACCGACGGTCGTGACACAGGCAAATCTTTAAATTAGCTTTGTCCAATAACTAATCTCTCTTCTTCCTCTTCCTACACTGTAAATCAAATCATTGCAAATCAAATCATTGGGGCGGCAGGTAACTTAGTGGTTAAGAGCGTTGTGCCAGTAACTGAAAGGTCGCTGGTTCTAATCCCTGAACTGACTAGGTGAAAAATCTGTCGATGTGCCCTTGAGCAAGGCACTTAACCCTAATTGGTCCTGTAAGTCGCTCTGGATAAGAGCGTCTGCTAAATGACTAAAATGTAAATGTAAATAGTATTTCCTTGAGGCCTCTCTCAAAGCACAAGTGATAATGCAAATGAGTTCGCACTAGTGTAATAAACTGTGAGTTCTGTTACACAAGAATGAGGAAATACCCCTGGTGATATTATGATGAGACAGCCATTGAGAAGCTGTCATTTCAGTACTTAAATGTGTCATTAAAGTTTCAACTTTAAGTGTTTGTCGACCCAAACGTTATTATGATAAATTGGGAGGCTAATCCGTTTAGTGGTGGGTGTGTTATCAGACAACCTGTGGAATGTGTATGGCCCCTGTTGGACCATTCAGAGGTATTTATGACCCTCTGATGTCACGATGACACTCTCAGGTTCTCTAGTGTAAACAACAGATGAGGGGGGGTTGTTAGGGAAGTTAGGGAGTCTCCATATTGAGCTTATGCCAGTTTCAGTTCACAAAACTATTGCATCACTTTCAGTTTTTTTAGGATTAATTCTAAAAAGTTTAGTCCAACCATGTAAACTAGGTGAATTGGAGCCAATGCTACAGTATATTCTAATATCCATACTAGCATACCACTTAGAATGCTTGCCCATTTCCCACTACATTGCTTACTAGTGTGGTGGATATTGGAATATACTTATATTTATACTATATATTTATTGACTTCCAGTTATACTGATGCATTGTGGGCCTGTGGAGGGCCTTGCCGATATAGTAATATGGATCATGTGAGGAGAGTCATGGGGACTATAAACACTAGCAACATAGGGTATGACTCCTTACATCAGTTAGCCCAATATAAACACTACACACGCACGCACACAGTCACACACACGCACGCGCACACGTTGTCGGTTAAACTGATATTAACACACACCGCCATGACTTCACTAACCCATCCTCAGGCAGGATGAATCTATAACAGTGACCTAATCCTAACACACAGCACCATGATGTGATACAGAGCTGGCACAGAGGGGATCCGGTTGGTGTAACTAACCACATTATGGGAGACCTGGAGATGATTAGCTATTCCAGTGACCTATTGAGGTTAAATGGAACTGTTGCAATAGTTTAGCTCAGGGCTTGCCAACCTTTTCTGTTTTTGAGGCCTTCTGAGACTGCCAAGTACACATAAAACCAATAAACCACCATCAAGAATTCACACAAGAACTATGACAGAAAACAAGTACTTTTCATTTTAGACAAGCTGATGTTGACATCAGGAATTTATTACATCAGCAGCACATTCAGCAGGTAACAGATACTCGTGTTACCCCCATGAGAGTGAATTCTAGGTCAAATTCCAAAAACGCTTCATGGGGGATTCCAAATTCCAAAGTCATTTGGGTCATGCATGCTGAGGTGCTTGGGGATCAGGATCAGTCAAATCTCCATACAACAGATGGATAGAACGTCTATAATATAGAAACCTGCATTTAAATGAATTCATCAAGCAATGAAATATGTCTTTTCAATTTCCAAACCAAAACCTAAACTGTGGAGAGAAGAGAAGTGGAGCATGGCCTGGATCTTGAGTAGGAAGAGGACATCACCTCTATCCTATCCACACACTCTCAGAAAAAAGGGTTACAAAAGTGTTCTTCGGCTGTCCCCATAGGAGAACCCTTTTAGGTTCCAGGTAGAACCCTTTTTGGTTTCTGACTCCGACTCATTTAGAATGAATAAACGGGGCAAATATGATTAGACCAGACCATGTGGCAGAAACAGCACCCAGCAACCGCAAACAGGGCTAGAATTCATGCCTGTTCACTGGAAAACCCCTGTCTACCACTTAGCCAACAGCATGTTAAGGCCATGCTGTAGCATCAATAGCATCATGATGAGCCACAGCTGCTTTAGCACTGCTGTTAATGGAATCAGCATGATGCCTCATGGTCAGTCAATGAAGCTTTGAGTTACATCTGATAGGTGGACATCCGGTAGAGGCACAGAGAAACCACTGTACTGTCTATACGGTGTGTGTGTGTACACGTGTGTGTGGTAACTGTAAGTTGCTATGGATAAGAGCGTCTGCTAAATGACTAAAATGTAAATGTAAATGTTGCGTGTGTGTTTATACTGTGCATATGTACAGTGCAGGGCTGCAGTCATCTCAGCATTACTCTCAATCTTTAACAAGCCTAGCCTACTGTAGCTGGGGCTCAAATTATGCTTTATCTAGGGCAGGACCTACTCTAAATATAGACCATGTGCCTGCCCCGACTCATTTCTATTTCATGAAACAAAACATTTTTTTAAATGAAAAGGAAAATGGACCCAGTTTCTTAGAGATCATTGCAACCATTTCAACATGAACATACTGTATCTCTTAACAAGATCATTTCAGGGAATGATAAAATATCAATACTGATATTCTATTTCTACTTAAAACATGCAATAGGGAGAGAGATGGAGACCTAAAGCACAAACGCAGCAGAATCAGGCCTGCCCACTCAACACAAGCCACTCGAGACAGCCCGACTGCCTCCCTGCCAATCAACCGGCTGAAGCTAGCCAAGCCCTTTCACTCCATCACAGTCTACATAGGGAACGCCATCTTACCTTTTTGTCCCTTTTCCACAGCTTGAGACAGCAAAATCCCCAGAAAAATAAATCTGACACCATGACAGCCTCCCTGCTGCTGCTGCTTTCCTATACAGTCCACTCTACTCCCGGCAAGACTAGTTCATTCTGGTGAGCCCACACCGATGTCACAACAACACAGAGGCAGCGGCCAAATGAGAGAGAGAGAAAGGGAGGAGCTGCCCACGCCTTTGCCGCTGAGCTCATCTCTGAAACGATGTCACAGGCTGCTCTTCTCTCTCTCTCTCTCTCTCTCTCTCTCTCTCTCTCTCTCTCTCTCTCTCTCTCTCTCTCTCTCTCTCTCTCTCTCTCTCTCTCTCTCTCTCTCTCTCTCTCTCTCTCTCTCTCTCTCTCTCTCTCTCTCTCCTCTCTCTCTCTCTCTCTCTCTCTCTCTCTCTCTCTCTCTCTCTCTCTCTCTCTCTCTCTCTCTCTCTCTCTCTCTCTCTCTCTCTCTCTCTCTCTCTCTCTAACAAGCGGCAGCCGCTCTCTCTCTCTGTTTCTATGACCTCATCATTTCCTGCCTGGTCCAGCCCACCCATGCGCCTGCTGGCTGTGTCTCCTCTCTGATGTCTTCAGAAAATACCCCCCTTCTATATTTCTCCCTCTCTCTTCCCCCATACCCCTTTCTCTAGTCCCCCCGATTCCAAACCTCCTCTAGCTCAGTCACAGCTGACAGGCGATCATATTTAACCCTCTGTCGGAAATGTAAAATAAAAAAAGGGGGCCAGCCAAAGTCATCTAACATTGCTTGTTTTAGAGGTCTTACTGTTTTAGTGGGGAGGATGACAGACTGATTCTACAAATGTAGGATCTTAATTTGAGCCAGTTTGCTACAGCGGGAAAATAATCCTGCAGCAATAGGAAATGTGAATTATAATTATAATTAATGGACATCGTAGGGGTTGATACATTTTTCATAAGGGAAAATCAAGTCTGAAATTTCAAAGTGGAAATTACAAACTTCCGAAGCCTTTTTAAACCTCAAATACACTACACGTTTTACATTTCCTGGGTGATCAAATTAAGATTCTACATCTGTAAAATCACATATTGGAAGATTATAGTTCAAACATGCGTTTTAAAACCTAAAAGCAATCTACTGTACAAACCACCTGGAACAGCAAACACCTAAGAGGAAGATGACCAAAACGCAACACCATAATGAGGTAATAAAACCGTATATTTGGGGTTATGATAGGGTAAGACAGTTGTACTAAGCTCATGAGGCAGTTATACATGTTTTGTTCTTCAAGAATCAATGGGTAACCTACAGGTAACTGCCAACATAAAGGAACTCTATTAGCAGTTACATGTATATAATTAATTGAAATGGCCATTGTAAATATCCCAGATTGTGCCTTTAAGAACACAGTAATGGTTAATATTGTCTGCCCTTTAAATGTGAAACATGAAGCAGAGGAACACAACGCATCACCACATCACACCATAACATGATAACGTGATTACTTGCTGAACACAGTGACCATTGTGGAGTGCCAAGCCAGACCAGGCCAGGGCGTGGCGGTGGTGTGTTTACATGTTATTTAGGGACTTTAGCATCAGTGATCCTGTCCAGGTGCCACAGAGTCACAGACAGATAATGATCTTGGTTTCAGACTGGATGACTGTCGTTCATTTGTTTCCTCACCCACTCTATTATCTCTCTCTCTATCTCTCTTTCCCTTACTCACTTTTTCTCTCTGTGTCTGTCCATCTCTCGCCCCCCTTCCTCTCTCCCCCTCTCCCTCTCCCCTCTCTCTTATACCAGCTGCTGCCAAGGGCCATCTGACTCGGCAGATATTAATAGAGAAAGGCCGGGGCATCTGCAGTGTTGCCTGATGGACCTCACATCAAAAACACACACAACCGACTGAGGGTGTATCTGAAATGTCACATATGGGCCCTGGTCAAAAGTAGTGCACTACACAGGGAATAGGGCTCCATTTCAGACTCAGTCTAATGCAGCCTGAGTGCTTCAGAGCAGCCCAGCCAACCACCCAAAAGGAGACAGGACAGATAACTGGTCCATTGAAGAACAGTCACATCGCCTACATGTAACCAGGCGGTCACAACCAGACAGCCAAATCTAATAAGGCAGCTAGGCTAAAACTAACCAGGCGGCAAGACTGGCTGACTGTTATGAAGCGTTATTGTCTATATCTGAAAGGGCTGGTAGAGAGCCTAATTCTTACCATGGAGTAAAAAGGTTACTACCCAACTGGTTGACTCATTCAAAGAAGTATCCCTACTAACTCGAACCAGACAGTTTAAATAAAAATACCAAATGGATAGAGCAGTCAGAAAGCCGCTGGTAGTCTTCATGTTTTTTCATAGAATCCTTTCCTTCCTCTCTGCACTACGACAGCCTAAGAAGTGACAAAACGTTTTTTTTAAAGGAGTAAAAAATGTTACACTACAGAGCCTGTGTCTTCAGGAGGGAAGACAGGAGACATCAGTGGTGGAGGAGACTAGTGCTGGACAATGTTCTTGATGTTCTCCTTCTTCAAAATTTAGCTTCGTGGAGGACTAAAATGTACAGTTGAATTCGGAAGTTTACATACACCTTAGCCAAATACATTTAAACTCAGTTTTCACAATTCCTGACATTTAATCCTAGTAAAAAAATCCCTGTCTTAGGTCAGTTAGGATCACCACTTTATTTTAAGAATGTGAAATGTCAGAATAATAGTAGAGAAAATGATTTAGTTCAGCTTTTATTTCTTTCATCACATTCCCATTGGGTCCGAAGTTTACATACACTCAATTAGTATTTGGTAGCATTGCCTTTAAATTGTTTAACATGGGTCAAACGTTTCGGGTAGCCTTCCACAAGTTTCCCACAATAAGTTGGGTGAATTTTGGCCCATTCCTCCTGACAGAGCTGGTGTAACTGAGTCAGGTTTTTTATTTTTTTATTTTTTTTTATTTCACCTTTATTTAACCAGGTAAGCCAGTTGAGAACAGGTTCTCATTTACAACTGCGACCTGGCCAAGATAAAGCAAAGTAGTGCAATAAAAAACAACACAGAGTTACATATGGGGTAAAAAACATAAAGTCAGAAATACAACAGAAAATATATATACAGTGTGTGCAAATGTAGCAAGTTATGGAGGTAAGGCAATAAATAGGCTATAGTGCAGAATAATTACAATAGTATTAACACTGGAATGCTAGATGTGCAAGAGATTATGTGCAAATAGAGATACTGGGGTGCAAAAGAGCAAAATAAATAACAATATAGGGATGAGGTAGTTGGGTGGGCTAATTTCAGATGGGCTGTGTACAGGTGCAGTGATCGGTAAGGTGCTCTGACAACTGATGCTTAAAGTTATTGAGGGAGATAAGAGTCTCCAGCTTCAGAGATTTTTGCAATTCGTTCCAGTCATTGGCAGCAGAGAACTGGAAGGAATGGCGGCCAAAGGAGGTGTTGGCTTTGGGAATGACCAGTGAGATATACCTGCTGGAGCGCAGACTACGGGTGGGTGCTGCTATGGTGACCAATGAGCTAAGATAAGGCAGGGATTTGCCTAGCAGTGATTTATAGATGGCCTGGAGCCAGTGGGTTTGACGACGAACATGTAGTGAGGACCAGCCAACAAGAGCGTACAGGTCACAGTGGTGGGTAGTGTATGGGGCTTTGGAGACAAAACGGATGGCACTGTGATAGACTACATCCAATTTGCTGAGTAGAGTGTTGGAGGCTATTTTGTAAATGACATCGCCGAAGTCAAGGATCGGTAGTATAGTCAGTTTTACGAGGGCATGTTTGGCAGCATGAGTGAAGGAGGCTTTGTTGCGAAATAGGAAGCCGATTCTAGATTTAACTTTGGATTGGAGATTCTTTATATGAGTATGGAAGTTGAGTTTACAGTCTAACCAGACACCTAGGTATTTGTAGTTGTCCACATACTCTAGGTCAGACCAGTCGAGAGTGGTGATTCTAGTCGGGTGGGCGGGTGCCAGCAGCGTTCGATTGAAAAGCATGCATTTAGTTTTACTAGTGTTTAAGAGCAGTTGGAGGCTACTGAAGGATTGTTGTATGGCATTGAAGCTCGTTTGGAGGTTTGTTAACACAGTGTCCAATGAAGGGCCAGATGTATACAAAATGGTGTCGTCTGCGTAGAGGTGGATCTGAGAGTCACCAGCAGCAAGAGCGACATCATTGATATACACGGAGAAAAGTGTCGGCCCAAGAATTGAACCCTGTGGCACCCCCATAGAGACTGCCATAGGTCCAGACAACAGGCCCTCCGATTTGACACACTGAACTCTATCTGAGAAGTAGTTGGTGAACCAGGCGAGGCAGTCATTTGAGAAACCAAGGCTATTTAGTCTGCCAATAAGAATGCAGTGGTTGACAGAGTCGAAAGCCTTGGCCAGGTTGATGAAGACGGCTGCACAGTACTGTCTATTATCAATCGCGGTTATAATATCGTTTAGGACCTTGAGCGTGGCTGAAGTGCACCCGTGACCAGCTCGGAAACCGGATTGCATAGCGGAGAAGGTACGGTGGTATTCGAAATGGTCGATGATCTGTTTGTTAACTTGGCTTTCGAATACTTTCGAAAGGCAGGGCAGGATGGATATAGGTCTGTAGCAATTTGGATCTAGAGTGTCACCCCCTTTGAAGAGGGGGATGACCGCGGCAGCTTTCCAATCTCTGGGGATCTCAGACGTTATGAAAGAGAGGTTGAACAGACTAGTAATAGGGGTAGCGACAATTTCGGCGGCTAGTTTTAGAAAGAAAGGGTCCAGATTGTCTAGCCCAGCTGATTTGTAGGGGTCCAGATTTTGCAGCGCTTTCAAAACATCAGCTGTCTGAATTTGTGTGAAGGAGAAGCGGGGGGGGCATGGGCAAGTTGCAGCAGAGGGTGCAGAGTTGGTGGCCGGGTTAGTGGTAGCCAGATGGAAAGCATGGCCAGCTGTAGCAAAATGCTTGTTGAAATTCTCGATTATTGTAGATTTATCGGTGGTGATAGTGTTTCCTAGCCTCAGTGCAGTGGGCAGCTGGGAGGAAGTGCTCTTATTCTCCATGGACTTTACAGTGTCCCAAAACGTTTTGGAGTTAGTGCTACAGGATGCAAATTTCTGTTTGAAAAAGTTAGCCTTTGCTTTCCTGACTGCTTGTGTATATTGGTTCCTAACTTCCCTGAAAAGTTGCATATCGCGGGGGCTATTTGATGCTAATGCTGTACGCCACAGGATGTTTTTGTGCTGGTCAAGGGCAGTCAAGTCTGAGGAGAACCAGGGGCTATATCGGTTCTTAGTTCTGTATTTTTTGAATGGGGCATGTTTATTTAAGATTGAGAGGAAATTACTTTTAAGGAACAACCAGGCATCCTCTACTGACGGAATGAGATCTATATCCATCCAGGATACCTGGGCCAGGTCAATTAGGAAGGCCTCCTCGCTAAAGTGTTTTAGGGAGCGTTTGACAGTGATGAGGGGTGGTTTGTAGGCCACCTTGCTCGCACATGCTTTTTCAGTTCTGCCCACACATTTTCTATAGGATTGAGGTCAGGGCTTTGTGATGGCCACTCCAATACCTTGACTTTGTTGTCCTTAAGCCATTTTGCCACAACTTTGGAAGTATGCTTGGGGTCATTGTCCATTTGGAAGACCCATTTGTGACCAAGCTTGAACTTCCTGACTGATGTCTTGAGATGTTGCTTCAATATATCCACATTATTTTCCTTCCTCATGGTGCCATCTATTTTGTGAAGTGCACCAGTCCCTCCTGCATCAAAGCACCCCCACAGCATGATGCTGCCACCCCCGCGCTTCACGGTTGGGATGGTGTTTTTCGGCTTGCAAGCACCCCCTTTTTCCTCCAAACATAATGATGGTCATTATGGCCAAAAAGTTATATTTTTGTTTCATCAGACCAGAGGACATTTCTCAAAAAAGTAAGATCTTTGTCCCCATGTGCAGTTGCAAACCGTAGTCTGGCTTTTTTATGGTGGCTTTGGAGCAGTGGCTTCTTCCTTGCTGAGCTGCCTTTCAGGTTATGTCGATATAGGACTTGTTTTACTGTGGATATAGATAATTTTGTACCTGTTTCCTCCAGCATCTCCACAAGGTCCTTTGCTGTTGTTCTGGGATTGATTTGCACTTTTCGCACCAAAGTACGCTCATCTCTAGGAGACAGAACGCATCTCCTTCCTGAGCGGTATGCGGCTGCGTGGTCCCATAGTGTTTATACTTGCGTACTATTGTTTGTACAGATGAACGTGGTACCTTCAGGCGTTTGGAAATTGCTCCCAAGGATGAACCAGACTTGTGGAGGTCTACAGTGTTTTTTCTGAGGTTTTGGCTGATTTCTTTAGATTTTCCCATGATGTCAAGCAAAGAGGCACTGAGTTTGAAGGTAGGCCTTGAAATACATCCACAGGTACACCTCCAATTGACTCAAATTATGTCAACTAGCCTATCAGAAGCTTCTAAAGCCATGACATCCTTTTCTGGAATTTTCCAAGCTGCTTAAAGGCACAGTCAACTTAGTGTATGTAAACTTCTGACCCACTGGAATTGTGATACAGTGAATTATAAGTGAAATAATCTGTCTGTAAACAATTGTTGGAAAAATTACTTGTGTCATGTATAAAGTAGATGTCCTAACCGACTTGCGAAAACTATAGTTTGTTAACAAGAAATTTGTGGAGTGGTTGAAAAACGAGTTTAATGACTCCAACCTAAGTGTATGTAAACTTCCGACTTCAACTGTAGCTGTTTGAAGCTAACAAAGACAACCCACTGAGAAACAGTCACATAACACACCATGTTTGGGAAATGTCCCTAGTAGTGGGAAAAATAATCCATGTGTGACGTTCTGGCTCCGGGACTCTTAGTTGTGAGCCAGGGTTGTCATTTTCTTTTGGGTGTATTTCTATGTGGGATCTAGTTGGTTCATTTCTATGTTTGGGTTTTATGTTGATTAGTCATATGACTCCCAATCGGAGGTAACGAGTGTCAGCTGTCGGCTCGTTATCTCTGATTGGGAGCCATATTTATTCTGTATGTGTTCTTGTGGGCATTGTGGGTTATTGTTCCGTGTTTCAGTCGTTGTACTGTGGACTTCACGAGTCGTCTTTTGTTTTGTATTTCGGTGCTTTTCCCAATTAAAGTCATGTTCGTTCAACGCGCTGCGCTTTGGTCTCCTTCACTCCTAGACGATCGTGACAGAATAACCCACCACAAAAGGACCAAGCAGCGCGTCCAGGAGCAAAGGGTCTGGACATGGGAGGAGGCGCCGGGTCAGGAGAGAACGTTGGTGGATGTCCTCCTCGGCTGGGGACATATTACCCAGGAGGAGGCCGTCCGGTACCGGAGGGCGATGAAGGGGGAGAACCTGACAGGAGAGGAGCAACGGCATCGGCAGGGCCATCGTCGGAAGGACGGGAGGCAACCCCAAAAAGTTTTTTGGGGGGGGCACATGGCTTGGGCGGCTGGGCAGCAGGAGGCTGCCACAGGGAGAAAAGGAGAGAAGGCTAACGGAGTACGGGAGCCATTGGCGAGTAGAGGGAGGGAAGTGTTTGTGGCACGGCGTGAAGGACTGATGTGTGTTGCCAGTCCGGTCCGGCCCGTTCCTGATCCTCGGTTGAGGCCAGTGGTGTGTGTTCCCGGTACGGACCGGCCTGTTCCTACTCCAAGCACCAGGTCCACGGTGTGCTACGCCAGCCCGACCCGGCCTGTTCCGGCCACTCGCACCAGGGATGCGGTGCGCGTCGCCAGCCCAGCCCGGCCTGTTCCTGCTCCACGCACCAGGGAGACGGTGCGCTTCGCCAGCCCGGCCCGGCCTGTTCCGGCCACTCGCACCAGGGATACGGTGCGCGTCGCCAGTCCAGCCCGGCCTGTTCCTACTCCACGCACCAGGGATACGGTGCGCTTCGCCAGCCCGGCCCGGCCTGTTCCGGCCTCTCGCACCAGGGATACGGTGCGCGTCGCCAGCCCAGCCCGGCCTGTTCCTGCTCTCCGCACTAGGCCTTATGTGCGTCCCCAGGGTCCAGCATGCCCTGTTGCTGCTCTCCGCACTAGGCCTTATGTGCGTCCCCAGGGCCAAGCATGCCCTGTTGCTGCTTCCCGCACTAGCCCTGAGATGCGTGTCCTCAGCCCGGTACCTCCAGTTCCGGCACCACGCATCAGGCCTACGGTGCGTCCCCAGGGCCAAGCATGCCCTGTTGCTTCTCCCCGCACTAGCCCTGAGATGCGTGTCCTCAGCCCGGTACCTCCAGTTCCGGCACCACGCACCAGGCCTACGGTGCGCCTCAGACGGCCAGAGTCTGCCGTCTGCCCAACGGGGCCTGAACTGTCCGTCTGCCCAACGGCGTCTGAACTGCCTGTCTGCCCAACGGCGCCTGAACTGCCCGTCTGCCCAACGCCGTCTGAACTGCCCGTCTGCCCAACGCCGTCTGAACTGCCCGTCTGCCCAACGGCGCCTGAACTGCCCGTCTGCCCAACGCCGTCTGAACTGCCCGTCTGCCCAACGCCGTCTGAACTGTCCGTCTGCCCAACGCCGTCTGAACTGCCCGTCTGTACTGAGCCTACAAAGCCGCCCGTCTGCCATGAGCCTTCAGAGCCGTCCGCCAGACCGGAGCCGCTAGAGCTCTCCGCCAGACAGGATCAGCCAGAGCCTTCCGCCAGACAGGATCAGCCAGAGCCTTCCGCCAGACAGGATCAGCCAGAGCCTTCCGCCAGACAGGATCAGCCAGAGCCTTCCGCCAGACAGGATCAGCCAGAGCCTTCCGCCAGACAGGAGCAGCCAGAGCCTTCCGTCAGATCGGATCAGCCAGAGCTTTCCGCCAGACAGGAGCAGCCAGAGCCTTCCGCCAGACGGGATCAGCCAGAGCCTTCCGCCAGCCATGAGTGGCCAGATCCGTCAGCCAGCCATGAGCAGCCAGATCCGTCAGCCAGCCATGAGCAGCCAGATCCGTCAGCCAGCCATGAGCCGTCCAGCCAGGATCCGCCAGAGCCGTCCAGTTCCGGCACCACGCACCAGGCCTACGGTGCGCCTCAGACGGCCAGAGTCTGCCGTCTGCCCAACGGGGCCTGAACTGTCCGTCTGCCCAACGCCGTCTGAACTGCCCGTCTGCCCAACGGCGCCTGAACTGCCCGTCTGCCCAACGCCGTCTGAACTGCCCGTCTGCCCAACGCCGTCTGAACTGCCCGTCTGCCCAACGGCGCCTGAACTGCCCGTCTGCCCAACGCCGTCTGAACTGCCCGTCTGCCCAACGCCGTCTGAACTGTCCGTCTGCCCAACGCCGTCTGAACTGCCCGTCTGTACTGAGCCTACAAAGCCGCCCGTCTGCCATGAGCCTTCAGAGCCGTCCGCCAGACCGGAGCCGCTAGAGCTCTCCGCCAGACAGGATCAGCCAGAGCCTTCCGCCAGACAGGATCAGCCAGAGCCTTCCGCCAGACAGGATCAGCCAGAGCCTTCCGCCAGACAGGATCAGCCAGAGCCTTCCGCCAGACAGGATCAGCCAGAGCCTTCCGCCAGACAGGAGCAGCCAGAGCCTTCCGTCAGATCGGATCAGCCAGAGCTTTCCGCCAGACAGGAGCAGCCAGAGCCTTCCGCCAGACGGGATCAGCCAGAGCCTTCCGCCAGCCATGAGTGGCCAGATCCGTCAGCCAGCCATGAGCAGCCAGATCCGTCAGCCAGCCATGAGCAGCCAGATCCGTCAGCCAGCCATGAGCCGTCCAGCCAGGATCCGCCAGAGCCGTCCAGCCAGGATCCGCCAGAGCCGTCCAGCCAGGATCCGCCAGAGCCAGCCAGCCAGGATCCGCCATTTAGTCAGGTGCTGCCCCTTAGTCCAGTGCTGCCCCTTAGTCCAGTGCTGCCCCTTAGTCCGGTGCTGTCCCTTAGCCTGGTGCTGCCTCTTAGTCCGGTGCTGCCCATTAATCCAGGTGGGTTTAAGTGGAGGGTGGTCATTGGGAGGAGGTTAAGAAAGCGGGTAGTAACTATAGTGGGGTGGTGGTCAAGCCCGGAGCCGGAACCGCCTCCGGGGAGCAACACCCACCCAGCCCTCCCCTATTGTGGGGTTGTGAGGCGCGGTCGCAGTCCGCGCCTTTAGGGGGGGGTACTGTGACGTTCTGGCTCCGGGACTCTTAGTTGTGAGCCAGGGTTGTCATTTTCTTTTGGGTGTATTTCTATGTGGGATCTAGTTGGTTCATTTCTATGTTTGGGTTTTATGTTGATTAGTCATATGACTCCCAATCGGAGGTAACGAGTGTCAGCTGTCGGCTCGTTATCTCTGATTGGGAGCCATATTTATTCTGTATGTGTTCTTGTGGGCATTGTGGGTTATTGTTCCGTGTTTCAGTCGTTGTACTGTGGACTTCACGAGTCGTCTTTTGTTTTGTATTTCGGTGCTTTTCCCAATTAAAGTCATGTTCGTTCAACGCGCTGCGCTTTGGTCTCCTTCACTCCTAGACGATCGTGACACCATGGAGGTGGTTTCCATATTTAAATAAAGTTGTTAGAAACAGGTTTCTATTTGGGAGGAATGTGAATGTGCCACGACAAGTATAATATCATTGGAAAACCCCAATAAAAAGCAAAGAATATTGAATCTGAAAAGGTACTAAAATGTCATAAATGTTGCCTTTCTCATTGAAGACGCTCATCAAGTGTCAGACCAGGTTGAAGTTCATATTGTAGTGTGCGGATACGTGTGAATATGCAAAGATCTCTCCATCCTATGGTGTGGGATGGAAAACGTTGACAAAGTCATTGTAGGCGGCAGTCAAACAAGGCAGGTAGGTCATGGCAAGTAAATTCCACCTCACTAAAACCTTACACTTCCTTCCTGCTAAGCCCCCTTTCTGTATTTTACATACACTCCCACTACCTTCCACTGTTGCTCATCCTCTATGGTGGCACGCTGAAACCCTTACAGTAACTATAGTTTCCTTCCCAACACACCCCAGCCATATCTGATCAGACACAAACAAACCAACTCCCACCCAAACTTCAGAATCAGACACTTTTGTTCACTGACTATTGCTCAATCACCATGGTGACAAACTGAAAATCTTACAGTCTTAATGTCTGAAAGTGAGTGTCTTTCCCAACAGTCAACTAAAGCTAATCAGACCATAGAGACAATTATGAGACATTTAGACAAACAACACTACTCCCAGCTAAACAATGTGCTGTCTCACACCAGTGGGAGTTGTTATAAGAAGTAGCTAAATGGGGATTGTCCGTGAAAGGGAGGGACATATCATGTACTGTAAAGTATCTTGAAAATATGTTTATTTCCCAATATCCATCCACTGATAACAATACTGAAATGACCCTGGCCTTCAAATGCATTATTAACCACCCAGGGGAGTTAATTATCTTGGGGTTGTGGTTGGCATGCTTGCCTTGGGGTCATGGAGACCCCGTTTGAATATCTGCAGGGACATAGCCTACCCACTCTCACCAAACACTGCAACACTATACCAGAGTGGAAGGAATTAAACTAAGCTGTTTGAGAAACAGCTCATTTCTCTACTGTTAACTAATGTACAAAAAACACCAACTCTGAGGTTCTTCTGAAGTCAGCACTGAGGGAGGCAGAAGGCAGGGAGGCAGCAGGGAGGCAGTAGAGAGGGAGGCAACGGGGAGGGAGGGAGCAGGGAGGCAGTAGAGAGGGAGGCAACGGGGAGGGAGGGAGGCAGCAGGGAGGCAGTAGAGAGGGAGGCAACGGTGAGGGAGGCAGCAGGGAGGCAGTAGAGAGGGAGGCAACGGGGAGGGAGGCAGCAGGGAGGCAGTAGAGAGGGAGGCAACGGGGAGGGAGGCAGCAGGGAGGCAGTAGAGAGGGAGGCAACGGGGAGGGAGGCAGCAGGACAGTGGATTCAATTACTGCACTTGGTTCTGTGTCCAAGTCATAAATCACCTTGAACAGAACAGGCGTTAAAATTAAATGGCCTGTAACTCTGACCACTCATCTACTCAAGGCTGTAGATGTCAATGAGGAAAACTGAGAGAGAGATAGAGAGAGAGAGAGGTGGGGGGGGGGGAGGGAGGAGAGAGAGAGAGAGAGAGAGAGAGAGAGAGAGAGAGAGAGAGAGAGAGAGAGAGAGAGAGAGAGAGAGAGAGAGAGAGAGAGAGAGAGAGAGAGAGAGAGAGAGAGACAGAGAGAGAGAAAGAGGTGGGGGGGAGAGGGGGAGCGAGAGAGAGGGGGGAGGGAAATATTGGGAACACAGGAAAGAGTTTCATCTGTGAAATGACTTGAGCTCAGCCTACATGATGAGGATTCTGTGATCATAGTTGTCAGAGGATAGGGCTTAAATACAGATGTAAGTTCAAGTGTTAAGCTTCTTGAAAATGTACAAGTCGGCCATATAATCTTGTCTGTACGATGTGTGGCACTGGCTCACAAATCCTAACAGTGGTTGAATCAGGCATTATGGGTGCTTACATCGATCTGAGGCTCTGGACTCATCGAAAGCAGAGGCACAGTGACGTGGTGAGAAATGTCTCTATTCATTCCGTTCTCTTCTCCTACCAAAACGACCTAATCAATTTAACATTTCAATCAGCAGGCAGACTGTGAGTCATACCCACATTGCATCACACTGTTTTAGAGTGCTTTCTCTGTCCCGGCTCCAACAACCAAAACACTACCCTCTTTCAGAGGATGCTTTTTGTGGGCTGACGAAATGCAGTCTTCCCTGTTTAGTTGGCCTGATGCCAAGGGTGGGTGGTGTGGGATTGGACTGCATCACGCCACACGTCCAGGCCGCAGGGGATGAAAAGTAGCAGAGGAAGTTGACCTTGTATGCCGTTCACTCCGGCTGGTCAGTGGGTCCGTCCGTCTATAACACCATTGGTCTGACATCTTTGTGGTAACTTGATTGCCTGACCGTCTTGGTTGGACTGAACCGCGGTTGGACATCAATCAATAGCTGGTGTCTGTGCACTGTAAGGGGAATGTGAGTGATACATTTGGCCCTGTAGAGGACTCTGGGAAATGGGTAGCGGGTAGCAGGGCAGGGTGAGCGCTAGCTCCCATCTCTGATTCACTTAGGACTCTGCTGGCCTCCACTGGGTGGGTGGTTCATTACTGAGTTTGCACTGCAGAGGGCTGGGGAGAATGCAAATGGTTACCGCACAATTAACATTATTTCTCACAGGCTACACTCACGTTTTTATCTGCTCTTTATGCAAAGCAGACAGGCATGTCTTTTTCACAATGTAGACTTTGACATATTTCCAAGTACTCTTGGCGGAAGCTTTAATATTGTCTGTCTGGTTGCTGACCCCTGCTCTAGTGACTAGTGAAGTTATTCAATCCATTCCACACCAACCCAACACCCCTTATCAGAGAAGGGCAGATCATATGTCCATCCTCCACTGACCCACATGTCCTTTCACCACCTCTCCTCTCAGACTGTTCTCTTTACTTAAACAACAGTTAATGCCTCTCCCTGGAAAGCTTACAGTGATGTGTAAAGCATACTGTCTAATTACAGGTACTGTAAAGTGGAGACCAGTGTTTCTGTGTGGATGTTGTTGGGGAAACCATATCCGACAGACTGTAACAGGAGTGTCGTATCAAGTCTGTGGCTGATTGGAGAGATTGACTGGTGTAGACAGAGAGGAGAGGGATCCCTAGTATTCTAGTCAGGAGGATCTAGTTACTGTGCTGTTTGTGGCTGAAGACTATCTTACCATGATCAGGCCGGTGGTGATGGGGTCGTTGCATCCATGGCACAGCTCTCCGAACTTGGCCCAGTAATCCTTCTTGCAGAAGAGCCGGCCCTCCTTCTCATAGTACCAGTGGGACAGGGAGGCACTGCACTCACAGCATCTGAACAAGGAGAGCGAGAGGAATTATGAGCATGTTTGTAAGTTTATTAGGCAGAGCTGACTTCATAAAACTGGCTAGGTATTTGAAACCAGTACTGGCCCAGGTTGACGTCTTGTCGTTGCTGAAGAGTAGACAATCCCAGCACTACACCTTCTTGGTTGGCTCACACCCAGTCATCTATGGATAGCGCTCATAATTGTTAGCTTGAAAATGCCTTTCAAAGTTCTTTCTTTGTTGCACCAATCCTGGCAATGCTGGATTTGGCCTCCCCCTCTTCACAACATTTAACTTCTCGTTGAAAGTTAGTCTTGAAAATTGCAATGCTAACAAATTAGCCACCACATCCTCCTCAATAACACCTGCTACAGTTGCCGCCATTGTCACACAGACTACAACAAAAGCATGGGAAAACTAGGCTACTGCTCACTATTGGCTCATCAGTAGTGACATGTCTAGGCCTTCAAATGTGATTGGTTCATTCCACTGTCACTCTACATTTCTGCTCTAATACGGCTTCTGAAGGCTTAGCCAAAGGCTGGCTGAGCTAGCTAGATTTTTCTACCCAGAGACCACCAAAGAAATCGTGGTAGGATATTTTTTCTCTTTCCAACATAAACTGAAGAGATACAATTAGAAGAGCATAAAAATTATCAAAAAGATTAAGTTGAAATTAAAACCACATTTTATTTAAAAGAAATATATAAATTTTTTATATATCCTTAGGCCTTCTCCCTCAGGGTTCCCCACTGATTTTAGCCCATTTAAACCACTGACATGTCTTACTGAAGGTAATGCAACAGATAACGCATCAGAGATCTGAAAGTGATAAAAGTTAAATTTCCTTTACCACTAAGACTAAAGCAACACTCCCACATACATTACGTGTTATACCAAAGTGAGATCACAGACAAACCCAACATTGTGACTAATATAGGTGATGAAACAACAAGGATGTGATGACAGACACCTACACATGTCAATGCTGTCCAAACACAACATCCAACTATAACAACATGGTTGTTACTCCAGTGGCTTTTGATCCACACAACTAGTTTCACACACACAAGCACACACACACACATATATATAACCACATTTATAAACTGGGTGGTTCAAGCCCTGAATGCTGATTGGCTGACAGCCGTGGTATATCAGACCGTATACCACAGGTATGACAAAACATTAATTTTTACTGCTCTAATTACGTTGGTAACCAGTTTATAATACCAATAAGGCACCTTGGGAGTTTGAAGTATATGGCCAATATACTACGGCTAAGGGCTGTATCCAGGCCCTTAGCCATGGTATATTGCCCATTTACCACACCCCCTCAGGCCTTATTGCTTAATTTGATCATAGATATAAGGGGCTATCTGCATGTGGAGATCTTAAGGAATGGACCTACCGCTGTCAGTATATCTCTCTTAGGGAGAGAAGAGGAGAGAACAGGACAGAGCTGAATGATTGGGTAGTGATGTCAGGCAGATAGAGATCATTGGCTGATAGACAGGGTGAGGACTGAGGAGTGAAGGGGAGAGGAGATGACAACAAAGACGACACACACATACCAGAGGAGGCTGATGTTAGGAACTATAGGAGGACGGGCTCATTGTAATGAATGGAATGGAATCAATGGAACGGTATCAAACACATAAAACACATGGAAACAACGTGTTTGACTCCGTTCCATTGATTCCATTCCAGTCATTATAATGACTCCGTCCTCCTATAGCTCCTTCCACCAGCCTCCTCTGACAAACAGACACACACACGTCCATCAGCCTTCCTGGTCCCTTGTCTCCTCTCTGGCCTTCCTCTGCCAGACAGCCAGGGATCAATAGAAACAGACCTGGGGGAGTCAGGGGGACTGTTGGTCATCAATCCCCATCTGCTGACTCTCTGCTGGCCTACAGTACATCCAGACCAGAGGCCTAGGAGGGGAAAAGGGATGGGGCAGTGGGGTAAGGGTATGGGGTGTAATGTTAACAGATTCAGTTTAGGGGCATGGGGACTGTGGGGAGGGAGGCCTAGGGAGAGGGAGATGGGGACGGGGCCAGAAGGGGAGTGGGGATGAGGGCATAGGGGCATTGGGGTAAGGGGTAAGGGGTAAGGGGTAAGGGGTAAGGGGTAAGGGGTAAAGGGTAAAGGGGTAAAGGGTAAAGGGTAAAGGGTAGGTAGAGGATGAAGGGGGGAAAGTGAGTGGAACAGATTGAGCAGGCACTGGAGGAGTGGGCAGATCAATTCCCATGGGTTTCTGTGGTTATCATCAGTCTTCTTTAAGTCTAGCCAGAACACACACGCATGCACCCCTGCAGAAACACACACAGACACTCAATTTACACTGACATTTACACACACTAAACCTCCCTCTTTCTGGAATGTGCACACATAGTGAACATCTGAGTGTAACGGTCAAAGACAGAGCTCCCACTACTACACCCTGATCCTGCTGCATGCAGTATGCTGAGCATGTGGTGTGATGATAGGAGGCATAAATGGGTCAAGGGTAGTCAGAGGACAATCACAGCCACACTACTCTACCTAGTCAGCAGTCCTGTCTTCCAGCTACACCTCCCCCTCTCCACTGCAGAGTCCCTGCAGCCTCCTGCAGAGTCAAAGTCATACCTGGGCCTGCTCTACACACACAGGCACATCAGTCCACACAGGGCTTCAATGCTCTCGAGCTAAATCCAAGCTGAAGTCACCTTATCAGGGAAGGGCATGTAGCGCTGAACTGTACTCTAGCAGAAAACCATATGAATATGACTAAACAGTTAGTTCTCTGAATATAATTTTTTGTTACCCACAGTAGCAGGCAATAGTAGTAGGATTACATGCGAGTAAAAGTGTGAGTGAATGTGCCTGTGGGATAACCTTTGACAGGGTCTGTCTGGAGCGACCTTTGGTGGATTTGTGCCTGTGTGTGTGTGTGTGTGTGTGCACGTCCATGCCTGTGTGTGTGTGTGTGTGTGTGTGTGTGTGTGTGTGTGTGTGTGTGTGTGTGTGTGTGTGTGTGTGTGTGTGTGTGTGTGTGTGTGTGTGTGTGTGCGTGCGTGCGTGCGTGTGCGTGTTTGCGTTACAGGGGGCACATAAGAGGATTAACAGTTTGAAAGACTCAGAGGGAGACTCTCTTACCAATTGCACCAAATACCCCGCTGGATGACTAAGCTTGCCCTGAGTTCAGTAATACTACTTCTTATACACCAGGGGCGCAACTTTGGTTTTAGAAGTGGGGGGCACATATACTACATGACCAAAAGTATGGACATCTCATTCCAAAATCATGGGCATTAATATGGAGTTGGTCCCCCCTTTGCTGCTATAACAGCCTCCACTCTTCTGGGAAGGTTTTCCACTAGATGTTGGAACATTGCTGCGGGGACTTGCTTCCATTCAGCCACAAGAGCATTAGTGAGGTCGGGCACTTATGTTGGGCGATTAGGCCTGACTCGCAGTCGGCATTCCAATTCATCCCAAAGGTGTTCGATGGGGTTGAGGTCAGGGCTCTGTGCAGGCCAGTCAAGTTCTTCCACACCGATCTTGACAAACCATTTCTGTATGGACCTTGTTTTGTGCACGGGGGCATTGTCATGCTTAAACAGAAAATGGCCTTCCCCAAACTGTGGCCACAAAATTGGAAGCACAGAATCGTCTAGAATGTCATTGTATGCTGTAGCGTTAAGGTTTCCCTTCACTGGAACTAAGGGGCCTAGCCTGAACCATGAAAAACAGCCTCAGACCATTATTCTTCCTCCACCAAACTTTACAGTTGGCACTATGCATTCGGACTGGTAGCGTTCTCCTGGCATCCACCAAATCCAGATTTGTTTATTGGACTGCCAGATGGTGAAGCATGATTCATCACTCCAGAGAACGCCATTCTACTGCCAATGTTTGTCTATGGAGATTGCATGGCTGTGTGCTCGATTTTATACACCTGTCAGCAACGGGTGTGGCTGAAATAGCCAAATCCCCTAACTTGAAGGGGTGTTCACATACTTTTGTATATATAGTGTATCTACATGTTGAATATGAACAGGCTGAACAAGCCAAGTGGCCCACCATCCACCACAGAGAAAACACAATGGTAAATATAGACATGATAACGTGAGATGAGTAATGCATAATGGTCTCTGGTGAAGACCAGAATGAGATTAAGGGCTTCATGTCAGATACACATAACCAAAATATTCTGAGACAAAATGATGATCTGAACCACAGGAATGGTTACAGAGAAAAGTGTTTACTGGATATGATACTGATATGAACTACAAGGAAGTCCTCATATCTATTAATATCAAATGGTCATGCTTTTTTCTTGCCCACACAGCACAGGGTTAGCTAAGTGCAGGGTTCGCTGAAAGCATTGAGAGAGAGAAAAGAGATAAGAGAGATAAGAGAGGAGGGGAGGACATGCTGTTGGAAGTGTACGGTTGGAGTTAAGCAGAGGAGATGAGAGATGAGAGAGAAAAGAGGTTTAGCTCTGCTGAAAGAGATAGGAGAAGGAAAGGATATGTTGGGACAGGGACAGGAGGCGCAATGCTTAAAGGACGTAGAGAAAGAGGAAGGCAGAGGCAGGGAGATGAGCTATGCCAAAAGGATGGAAGGAAAGGGATAGATGGGTTTTTACTTGATGAGATGAGCTTTGAGTGACAGGTCCCCAGGGCTCTGTTATCAGGGCCGGAGGGGAGAGAGGGAGAGGGAGAGAGAGAGAGAGGGTGGGAGAGAGAGAGAGAGGGTGGGAGAGAGAGAGAGAGAGAGAGAGAGAGAGAGAGAGAGAGGCAGTGAAAGGAGGGATGAGCTGAGGTAGAAGTGGAAGGATAGAAAGAGAGATGAACAGGAGGCTGACAAATGACTGTTCCACAAGCAAACAGACAAGCAACTAGGAAAGATCCCAGGTTCTGAGATGCCAGGTACCCAGCTGCAACCACCTAGGAGAATAGAAACATCCAAAGAAGGGGGGAGAGGAGAGGTGGAGGGGGTCACAAAATCTGGAGACCCCTCTTTCACCCCTCTATTCCCAAATGGAATCAGCCAAAGTGCCTTGTAATAAAATGCATTCTCCTTGACCCCCCCCCCCCCCCCCCAGCCCCAGAGATACCCATGTCATATTAAATCACCACTCACATAGAGACAGGCAGACAGAGACAGACAGACTGGTCGAAACACTGTATTCATACAGAGACAACTGTTTGACCAAAACACTGGATTCATGGAGAAAGTGAGAAGAAAATTAACTTTTCACATCATCCATTCACTTTAGATATACTGTATATAAAAATGGATATGTAAAACACTCTGTGTAATCAACATAGTTCGCCTAAATTGTTGCGTAGCATTGACTCTATGATCACAGTGATGCTCTTATGTAGAGATATTAGATTCAGAGATGATCTCATTAGCCTGATGTTTGTATTCTGTAATTATCTTTGAACTGCCTGTATGTTATTTACAGGCTCTAGCCTTTTGGGGGCCCTAAGTGAGATTTGTCACCACATGGCAAAACCTTTTAGTGGCCCCTCTCTTGACGGCAGAGAGAAAAATAATCATTTTAAAAGTTCATTTCCTGCAATTCTACACATTTTTCCATAGGGTGGAAGGAAAACGTAGCAATTTAGTAAAAAACATTAAAGCAATTCTACTCATTTTGCCATGGGGCAGAGAGGATTCTTTTTCAGTTTTAAAGCTAATTTTCTGCAATTCTGCACATTCAAAAGTTTGGGGTCACTTAGAAATGTCCTTGTTTTCCATGAAAACATACATGAAATGAGTTTGAATAGGAAATATAGCAAAATGCATAGGAAATGTAGTCATTGACAAGGTTAGAAATAATGATTTTTAATAGAAATAATAATTGTGTCCTTCAAACTTTGCTTTCGTCAAAGAATCCTCCATTTGCAGCAATTACAGCCTTGCAGACCTTTGGCATTCTAAATGTCAATTTGTTGAGGTAATCTGAAGAGATTTCACCCCATGCTTCCTGAAGCACCTCCCACAAGTTGGATTGGCTTGATGGGCACTTAGGTACCAAACGGTCAAGCTGCTCCCACAACAGCTCAATAGGGTTGAGATCCGGTGACTGTGCTGGCCACTCCATTATAGACAGAATACCAGCTGACTGCTTCTTCCCTAAATAGTTATTGCATAGTTTGGAGCTGTGCTTTGGGTCATTGTTCTGTTGTAGGAGGAAATTGGCTCCAATCAAGTGCCGTCCACAGGGTATGGCATGGCGTTGCAAAATGGAGTGATAGCCTTCCTTCTTCAAGATCCCTTTTACCCTGTACAAATCTCCCACTTTACCACTACCAAAGCACCCCCAGACCATCACATTGCCTCCACCATGCTTGACAGATGGCATCAAGCACTCCTCCAGCATCTTTTCATTTTGTCTGCGTCTCACAAATGTTCTTCTTTGTGATCCGAACACCTCAAACTTTGATTCGTCTGTCCATAACACTTCTTTCCAATCTTCCTCTGTCCAGTGTCTGTGTTATTTTGCCCATCTTAATCTTTTCTTTTTATTGGCCAGTCTGAGATATGGCTTTTTCTTTGCAACTCTGCCTAGAAGGTCAGCATCCTGGAGTCACCTCTTCACTGTTGATGTTGAGACTGGTGTTTTGCGGGTACTATTTAACAAAGCTGCCAGTTGAGGACCTGTGAGGCGTCTGTTTCTCAAACTAGACACTCTAATGTATTTGTCCTCTTGCTCAGTTGTGCACCGGGGCCTCCCACTCCTCTTTCTATTCAGGTTAGAGCTAGTTTGTGCTGTTCTGTGAAGGGAGTAGTACACATCGCTGTACGAGATCTTCAGTTTCTTGGCAATTTCTCGCATGGAATAGCCTTAATTTCTCAGAACAAGAATAGACTGATGAGTTTCAGAAGAAAGTTCTTTGTTTCTGGCCATTATGAGCCTGTAATCGAACCCACAATTGCTGATGCTCCAGATACTCAACTAGTCTCAAGAAGGCCAGTTTTATTGCTTATTTAATCAGCACAACAGTTTTCAGCTGTGCTAACGTAATTGCAAAAAGGTTTTCTAATGATCAATTAGCCTTTTAAAATGATAAACTTGGATTAGCAAACACAACGTGCCATTGGAACACAGGAATGATGGTTGTTGATAATGGGCCTCTGTACGCCTATGTAGATATTCCATAAAAAATCTGCCGTTTCCAGCTACAATAGTCATTTACAACATTAACAATGTCTACATTGTATTTCTGCTCAATCTGATGTTATTGTTTTCTTTAGAAAACAAGGACATTTCTAAGTGACCCCAAACTTTTGAACGGTAGTGTACATGGCTAATTTCTCTTGACATAACAAGAGAAACACTGCTGATGCGCAACCCAATTTAGAAATTGCACCTGGTGTATTTTACTATTCTTACTCTAAATAAGTAAGTTGCGACCCTGACTGAGTTCCCTTTTTGTTGTTGCAATAATTGGGTCAGGGGCCCCCTAGCAGCCAGGAGCCCTAAGCGACTAGCTTATGTTGCTTATGCCTGCTTATTTACCATGTAAACTACTTGACCCAGGTCAATATCTGACCAAGATCAACTACTGCCAATGATTTTAAATGGATATCAAAGCAAAAGATGAATGAATATAATAAATGGGTTTGTTTACATTAATAAAATTATGTCAATTTGACCTGTCACTACAGTAGGTCACTCTTTGATTTAGCTACAGATAGAGGTATTGATCAGGAGGAGTCACACACACACAGCATATGTTTACTATCCTTGTGGGGGCCTAAAATTAATTTCCATTCAAAATCATATTTTCCCTAACCCCAACCCTAAACCTTACCCTAACCTTAACCCTAACCCTAACCCTAACCCTAAACCTAACCCTAAACCTAACCCTAATTCTAACCCTAACCTTAAACGTAACCCCTAAGCTTAAAATATAATGTCCTCGTGGGAAATGTCCCATGAGGGAGAATGTTCAATATTTTACTATCCTTGTGGGGACTTCTGGGGATTTCCATTAGCCACGAGGATAGTAATACAAGCCCACCCACAAAAGTTTCAGACTGAGTAGACACACAGACCTCTGTGGTTTCCCCAGTTCCCCAGGGGACAGACACAAGATGGCGTAGCAGTGTGGTCATGTATTCTGTTGTGTCCTCGTGTAAATAGCCAGTTTTTTTGTTTTTTGTCTTTTTTTCGTATATATTTCTCTATCTCACTTTCCATCCTTTAACTAAATATACTTTCCTGCAACCCGCCTCACCCAATGTGGAACGCATTCTATTATTTCTTTATTTTTATCAAGAACCTACGGCTGAAACTAGCCAGCTAGCCAGCTAACTAGCTACTTGCTATTAGCCACCGTTAGCGGTCTTCACCACTGTCCGTGGCCTGCACTACCTACCAGCCAGCTCTAGCCTGGACAATTATCGGCCAGTCTGCACAGCGTGCTGTCGACCCAGAGCATATCGGATTATCTGCTGGAATCACTGAATCACTGGACCTTAACACCGGATCATCGCAACTAGCTAGCTGCAACCGAATGGCTATTGTTGGCTAATTCACCACTGTCCCGATGCACCAGTTAGCCTTGAGCTAGCCTCGAGCCAGGCCCATCTCCCGGCTATCTACCTCTCTGTCAACCGGGCGGGACCTCCTAGTGTCGACATGGAGCCCCGCCGATCCATCACGAATGGTCTACCAACGTAATCGTCTGATGTGGTTTCAACAGACTTCCCGTTGCGACGACCACGAAGATCCATCTGCTAGCCCCGGCCCGCTAGCACGCGCAAACAACAGCCGTGCCTCCTGCTCGCCTGTGCTGTAGCAGCCTACGAACTGCTCCCGGACTTACCTATTGCTGTTCACTGGACCTTATGATCACTCAGCTACACAGCTGATGCCTGCTGGACTGTTGCTTTACACGGTACCCTATTCTGTTTATCTGTTTACTTTCGTCGCCATTACCAGTTGTTGTCTTAGCCCTCTCGAATAACACGTGATTGCGTTTTGCCTCTCTCCCATGTCAATATGCCTAGCCTATTGCTGTTTGGGCTAGTTCTTATTGTACCATTTCACTGTAAGCCCCCAGTCCCGCTCAACCAGCCTCAGAGAGCTCCTTTGTCCCACCCCCCATACACGCGGAGACCGGCTCAATCGGTGCCTCCAGTGATGCTACCTCTTTCTTCGTTACCCAATGCTTAGGTGTACCTCCACTGTACTCATATCCTTCCATATCCTTGTCTGTACATAATGCCCTGAATCTATTCTACAACGCCCGGAAATCTGCCCCTCTTATTCTCTGTACCCAACGCACTAGAAGACCAGTTCTTAAAGCCTTTAGCCGTATCCTTATTCTATTCCTCCTCTGTTCCTCTGGTCCCAGGCCCTGTAGCCCCCAGTATCGCTCCTACTCTCCAGGCGCTATCATTTGTTGACTTCTATAACCGTAAAAGCCTTGGTTTCTTGCATGTCAACATCAGAAGCCTCCTCCCCAAGTTTGAGTTATTCACTACGTTAGCACACTCTGCCAACCCTGATGTTCTAGCAGTGTCTGAATCCTGGCTTAGGAAGGCCACCAGAAATTCAGAAATGTCCATCCCGAATTACAACATTTTCCGTCTAGATAGAACTGCCAAAGGGGGCGGAGTTGCAATCTACTGTAGAGATAGCCTGCAGAGCTCTATCATACTATCCAGGTCTGTGCCCAAACAGTTTGAGCTTCTACTTCTAAAAATCCACCTTTCCAGAAATAAGTCTCTCACTGTTGCCGCTTGCTACAGCCCCCCCTCAGCCCCCAGCTGTGCCCTGGACACCACATGCTTTCCACCTGGCTACCCTTACCCCGGCCACCAGCTCTGCACCCTCCGCTGCAACTTGCCCATTCTCTAGTTTGCACGAGTCAACCGTGCAAACTAGAGAATCTTCACCCTAACCTAAAAGGCATTGTCTGTTTAACAATCTGACTTTCTGGTGGGACTCTTCAAAATGTCAGTCTGGTCATCCTCTCTCTGTCTGGATGACAGAGGTCATGGTATGACGTGGGCAGAGACGCCTCTGAAGGAAGTGGGTCATGTCTACAGGAAGGGCTCTGTACTGGGCAGGGGAGGAGAGGACGAGAGGAGAGAATCTCCAACAAGGTGTTGACAGATTTTAATGTTGAAATATTTTTTATGATGCAGCATTACGAAAAGCGCAAGAAATCATGTGCCACACATGTAGCCTCCCATCTCTCTCTCACACAGATACACAGAGACACACACGCACAAACACAGAATAATCTATTTTGCGAGTCCAATGATCCATCATCTGTCCAATCCAAAAGGCCAGTCCAATTCCATACATCTAAAAGATGTCAGACATACAGTAAACCTTACCGTCAATAAATCAATATTCCACAATCCACAGTCGAACCAGCAATAAATTGCACTAAAGAAATGAGACAACATGATTAATTTGTTAGCATGTCTATTGAATTCTGATGTATTTTATAAACAAATTACAATTTGTTTTTAATCAGTCGGCCTGACTAGTATCTAAAATGTAATTTGTGTCTATATTACTTACAGTGCTTGCTGTTGTTGTGAGTGGGTATTGCCGGCAAGACTACAACCCACACCAAGCATGTGACTATGAGAAAATATGACCTATGTCGTGAGTGGGTATTGCCGGCAAGACTGCAACCCACACCAAACATGTGACTATGAGAAAATATGACCTATGTCTAATGAGAGGGGGGAGAGAGGGTGAGAGAAAGAGAAAGAATGAGAGCGAAAGAGTGAGGGCAGATGGGTGTAGAGAAGGGGGGGGATCGAGAAGAGGGCAGAGGAGAAATGCAGAGAAAAAATAGAGAGCGAGAGAGAGATAGAGAGAGAGAAAGAGATACAGAGAGAGAGCGACAGAGTATGTAATGGAAAACAAGATGAGGAAATGACAGCGTCAGGGAGACCAGGGAGACCCCTCTCCTGTTCGCATCTTGTCAACAAGCCAGTAACTTTCCCACTGGAAGGGAATACTGAGACAGGGATAGAGGGGGAACTCCTGGCAGGGGGCCAAGTTTTCCTACAAATCTTCCTCAGCAGAACAAAATAAAATGTTAAATCTTTCCAACCAGACAGGGAAAAGGAAAATATTTTTTTGATGACGTTCTTACAGATTACAACCAGTTCTGATAATAACATAATTTCAACAATATTTGAAAGCTGGGAAGAGAGTAGATTCTACAGTGAGATGGTTAGGATGGATGTAAGGGTTTCCCTACTACTAACCAGTATAAGGATGTGTAGTGAGGTAAGGATGAGCATTATTGGAGCAGAGAGAGAGAGAGAGAGAGAGAGAGAGAGAGAGAGAGAGAGAGAGAGAGAGAGAGAGAGAGAGAGAGAGAGAGAGAGAGAGAGAGAGAGAGAGAGAGAGAGAGAGAGAGAGAGAGAGAGAGAGAGAGAGAGAGAGAGAGAGAGAGAGAGAGAGAGAGAGAGAGAGAGAGAGAGAGAGAGAGAGAGAGAGAGAGCAACCCACACAAGGGCGACAACCAACAAAATGAGAGACATTCATCACAATCCAAACCAACCGCCCACTCTCTGCACCCCCTTATCATTCCCCTCTTTTTTTATCATTCCTTCGTTGCCTTCTCCCCAGACCCCCCTTCACCCCAGGGCAGAGTAGTTCCCAGACCATGATGTCACTCCCCTCACAGAAAAAGCATGACCTAATCCTCTCAGTGGCCCCTCCCCATTGGGTGTTTTCAAATCCTCCCAGGAAATCCCATAGCCAATAAGACGCAGGTCGAGCCCTCCCCTGCAATTGCAAGCTCAGCAAAGATCCGACATTAACCCCCTCAGTGCCGGGCTCAGCCATCCCTGTGTCAGCCATCCCAGCTCTCAAGAACAAAAAGATCAGGGAAAAGCTAATCTGTGCATTTTTATGTGGTGGAAAAAACACAGTGGTTGGCTGGGTTGAGTTCTAAGATGGCTGCTGAACGCCCGGTAGCTTTTGTCAATGGGGAACAGTTTTTGTTGTAGCACCGGCAGTCTATTGGTCTATTGAGCAGGGGCATTGCAGGTAACGGAGCTTTGTTGAGCCGTGTGGTGTCTGTGTGCTGGGGGGTGAATAGCGTGGAGGCTGGAGGTGAATAGTGTAGATGGAGCCAGTTTCCTTTGTGCTCGCTAAGCTCTATCTCTGACTGGCTTTCAGCACGGCTATCTATGCACATTCTGTCTGTCTGGGGCAGACTGGACTGGTCTGGAAAAAGAGAATGGCCGTTCATTCTCCAATGTTCCACGACCACGGGCAAAACAAGACATGAGTGATGGAGACTATCAGGGGCCAAAAACATTGGCCTCTGGTTCTGTCCTAGCATCAGTGAATATTCGCTGTTCAGAGGACCACAATGCATAGAAGATTTAGAACTTTTTGTTTTATCCTCAAGGATTTAAAATACAATGTATCTACTTGTGCTGCTAGAATTGTGTTTTTAAATTGTCAAATAAAATCTATTTATCTATTCAGTTCAGCATACAAATATGTTGAGTCCTGGATGTTGGACACTGTTAGACTGATATAACTGGTACAGTGTATGAAAAAGTGTAGGAGTTGAAATAGTGAATATATTCTATATCTATAACACTGAGATAAGGGAGGTGAAATATAATTTCTAGAAGTCTGATAAAAGGCTTGTATTATAAGGCCAAAAGTTTAAAGCTTGGGAGTGGCATTTTCATCAAAAGAAAGGACCTACATGTACAGACAGACTCCGTTTTCCTTTGCAAATGTCATCTTCTCAGATTAACAATGGAAAGTTACAGTCGGTCTACAAAAATACTTAATTAAACTGAACTGTGTGTTCTTGGTTCTGGAGACAGAACAGAGACACAGTGTCAGTCACTGACCTCAGTCTAAAAACGGGGGGAAAATAAACCTGGCAGCACTTGATGACATGAGAACAATTTTTTCTATAATCTCTAAATCCACAAACCAGATTAATTCCTGAAGTCAATCATTTTATAAGGAGCTTTCGGGCAAGCTAGCCCTGAGCCATAGCCATAACCAGCCCTAAGAATAGCCAACTGCAACTGCCAAACCTAGCCATTGGCCAACTAGATAAGAACTGTGGGGCAAGCTAGGCCTGGGCTAGGAGATAAATCAAAAGCTAACCAAAGCATTCATTTGAAATTTGCTCTGGACTAATATAATATATTCAGGTGGGCAAAGCCAGAGAAAGGAAACAGACGGTGTCTCTGACCTCTACAAGCTCCTCAAGGATAACTAGAGAAAAGGATGACATAGAGAGTAATGGCAGAGGAGGAAGAGAGAAAGAGTGATAGAGGATGAGGATGAAGAGAGGAAAGAAAATGGTGATAGAGTGATGGAGGATGAAGAGGAAGAGGAGGAGAGGAAAGAGGGGAAGGAGGGAGGAGAAAAGAGAAGGACCCAGTGTCCCCCCTTTAAGAGACATTCCCCTTCCTCCTTTACTCAACATATGTCTAACAAATCTCCACATCCTGTTCCTCCTGCTCCTCTACCAATAACAGAGATGAAATCCTTTACTCAACATCTGTCTAACAAATCTCCACATCCTGTTCCTCCTGCTCCTCTACCAATAACAGAGAAGAAATCCTTTACTCAACATCTGTCTAAAAAATCTCCACATCCTGTTCCTCCTACTCCTCTACCAATAACATAGATGAAATCCTTTACTCAACATCTGTCTAACAAATCTCCACATCCTGTTCTTCCTGCTCCTCTACCAATAACAGAGAAGAAATCCTTTACTCAACATCTGTCTAACAAATCTCCACATCCTGTTCTTCCTGCTCCTCTACCAATAACAGAGAAGAAATCCTTTACTCAACATCTGTCTAACAAATCTCCACATCCTGTTCTTCCTGCTCCTCTACCAATAACAGAGAAGAAATCCTTTACTCAACATCTGTCTAACAAATCTCCACATCCTGTTCCTCCTGCTCCTCTACCAATAACAGAGATGAAATCCTTTACTCAACATCTGTCTAACAAATCTCCACATCCTGTTCCCCCTGCTCCTCTACCAATAACAGAGATTAAATCCTTTACTCAACATCTGTCTAACAAATCTCCACATCCTGTTCCTCCTGCTCCTCTACCAATAACAGAGATGAAATCCTTTACTCAACATCTGTCTAACAAATCTCCACATCCTGTTCCTCCTGCTCCTCTACGAATAACAGAGATGAAATCCTTTACTCAACATATGTCTAACAAATCTCCACATCCTGTTCCTCCTGCTCCTCTACCAATAACAGAGATGAAATCCCTTACTCAACATCTGTCTAACAAATCTCCACATCCTGTTCCTCCTGCTCCTCTACCAATAACAGAGATAAAATCCTTTACTCAACATCTGTCTAACAAATCTCCACATCCTGTTCCTCCTGCTCCTCTATGACTAACAGAGATGAAATACAGAGCAGGCCGGTGAGCCGGGAGAGTCAGGCAGATTTAATCCTGTCAGGAGGATGGGATGTTTAATTTCTTCAGCCTCTCTGATGATGACATTGGTCGTCTTTGTATAAACCAGGTTACTGTCTGCCCATGCACACACCTGCTGTATGCGTGATCTCCTCTCCTCCGCTACCCTTTCACTTATCCTCTCTTCTCCTCTGCTCTCACCTACCCTCCACTCCTCCCATCTCCTGCCTCTTCTCCTCCATTTTAAGGTGGCTAACAACACATCCAATACTTCCTGATGTTAACTATCACTGAAACAATACCGCATTCAGTTCCATCTAAAGTAGACACCTTACATAAAGTATAGTTTCATAACTTTACAATATCAATGTCACACAGGAACTTTTAGAAGGGGATTTATTGTACTGTACTGGAGGTGTACATTTTATGATCTGTTCAGGTTTCAGCTCCTATTCTGAGTATTCATTTCTATTTCAAAAGGAATGCACCTGTTGGATTAGAGCGTATGATGTGATTTAAATGAGGAAGCTCCTGCACACAGCTTGCAAATGCTCACCATTATGAACATTCCATCCACACCTAACTTAGCCTACCTCATTAACACATTAAAGTAAAACTCCACCAAAAAACTGTATTCTGGTATTTGTTAAAACTATATTCTGGTATTTGTTTCATTAGTCCATTGTTGATATAGTCCCAAAATGTTTTGCATGTCAGCAATCAAGTTTTCAAGATATGTAACTTTCAAAATACAGAAATCTGGCCCGTATTATTCATGTTGCAGCATATGATGAGAAAGTGGCAACGCTAAAGAGTGTTTACACAACATGTGTGAAAATGTATGAAAGCATGAAGTCTGCTTTATGTAAAACATAACTCATAAGCTACAGTTCACCATAGTATTCTCCAAAAGCCATGGAAGACAACAAACCCATTCACAGCTTTGTGATTATAGGACCCGCTATTTATAAATGATGAACAATTTCCCCTAAGACGGTCTGGCTGTCACTGGATAACATGCTTATCTGGCTACTCACACAAGGCACATACACATACACAAACATACAACAGAGAGGCAAGCTGGAGTCAGTGAACACAGGCGGAGCACTGTATCACAGCGACACTGAAAGCTGCGCTACATCCCTAATCTAGTTTATTCATACTGTGGTGTATTCTCTGTACACTGCATCCAGGCTATATAGGGCCTGACACACTGCAAACAGAGCAGTTACTGCCACTGTCACATAGCTGGGAGGCTGGGAAATAATGCTTAGGGTGGAAAGGGAGTTATGCTCAAAGTCAGACATGGGGAGTTAGAGAGACACAGGCAGAGTGAGGGAGAGTCAGTAATGTGACAGCCTGAATACAGTCAACAATGTACACTTCTGCACACTGGGAGTGGTAGACAAACAAACAGAGATCGTATAGAGCACCACTCCAGTAAACACATACTGTCACATAAAAGGGACAAACAGTAGAGACATGGTCTAAATTCATAAACACATAGCCTAACAAGCATTTATCAAATTCAAGTAAGCCATCTGTAATATTTCTGGTCACGAAAGTGAGAAAAGCAGACATGAAAACAAGGTTTAAAAATAAGGAAGTGAAACTTGTAACGGCCTAACATGTTTCACAGACCCACCCAAACCACCCTTCTGTCTAGCCTGCGATGCTAACAACATGCTATCTGCTATCGCTTATCCATCAGAAAGCAAATGCATCCAACTCTATTCGAGTGAACGGTATTCATGATTAAACTGCGAATTTAAAGCTAGTTGTTTCAATGAGTAGATGTAGAAATACAGGAACATAGTTCAGGAACTACAACCAAGAGGAACCAAGTACCCCAACGAGTCCACTACAGACCATACAAATCTGCCCTATACAACTTCCCATCCTAGCCTTTACGTACAGCCATCCAACAAAAGGACTTACTTCTTGCCCTTGATGCGATTCCTGTATCGCTGGTCCATTCGCAACATGTCTCCCTTCAGAGACAAGGCCTTGCTATGACAGTCAGGAAACAGGCTCATCTTAACAGCAGCGTATTGAATAGATAGGCTATAGAGTAAAGAGGAAACCTACCGCTAATAAACCACCACACCACCACCACACAGCAGCACTGTCACAACCATGAATATCTTTCTCTCTTTCCCTCTCTCTAGTGCTCTCTCTCTCTCTCTCTCTCTCTCTCTCTCTCTCACGCTGCAGCTGCATTCTGGGGCCTCTTTTTTCTTTTTTAGTCACGTGTTTCCTGTCCCTGCCCTCACTCTCCCAGCTTCCTTTGGGAGTGGTGGTGACCCTGTGACATCATAGCCTTTCCCTTCCCTCCTCTTCCCTCCCTTCATCCCTCTGTCTGCCAGACAGCTGGCCCCTCAGTCAAATACAACTGGCTGATTTATATTTGGATTTCATGTAATGGACATATACAAAATAGTCCAAATTGGTGAAGTGGAATTAAATAAATAACTTGTTTCAAAAAAAGAAAAAGAAAAAAATTACGGAAAAGTGGTCCGTGCATATGTATTCATCCCTTTTGTTATGAAGCTCCTAAATAAGATCTGGTGCAACCAATTACCTTCAGAAGTCACATAATTAGTTAAATAAAGTCCACCTGTGTGCAATCTAAGTGTCACATGATCTGTCACATGATCTCAGTATATATACACCTGTTATGAAAGGCCAGAGTCTGCAACACCACTAAGCAAGGGGCACCACCAAGCAAGCGGCACTATGAAGACCAAGGAGCTCTCCAAACAGGTCAGGGACAAAGTTGTGGAGAAATACAGATCAGGGTTGGGTTATAAAACAATATCAAAAACTTTTAACATCCCACAGAAAAACATTAAATCCATTATTAAATAATTGAAAGAATATGGCACCACAACAAACCTGCCAAAAGAGGGCCGCCCACCAAAACTCACGGACCAGGCAAGGAGGGTATTAATCATAGAGGCAACAAAGAGACCAAAGATAACCCTGAAGGAGCTGCAAAGCTCCACAGCGGAGATGGGAGTATCTGTCCATAGGACCACTTTAAGCCGTACACTCCACAGAGCTGGGCTTTACGGAAGAGTTGCCAGAAAAAAGCAATTGCTTAAAGAAAAAAATAAGCAAACACGTTTGGTGTTCACCAAAAGGCATGTGGGAGACTCCCCAAACATATGGAAGAAGGTACTCTGGTCAGATGAGACTAAAATTTAGCTTTTTGGCCATCAAGGAAAACGCTATGTCTGGCGCAAACCCAACACCTCTCATCACCCCCGAAAACACCATCCCCACAGTGAAGCATGGTGGTGGCAGCATTTTCATCGGCAGGGACTGGGAAACTGGTCAGAATTGAAGGAATGATGGATGGTGCTAAATACAGGGAAATTCTTGAGGGAAACCTGTTTCAGTCTTCCAGAGATTTGAGACTGGAACGGAGGTTCACCTTCCAGCAGGACAATGACCCTAAGCATACTGCTAAAGCAACACTCGAGTGGTTTAAGGGGAAACATTTAAATGTCTTGGAATGGCCTAGTCAAAGCCCAGACCTCAATCCAATTGAGAATCTGTGGTATGACTTAAAGATTGCTGTACACCAGTGGAACCCATCCAACTTGAAGGAGCTGGAGCAGTTTTGCCTTGAAGAATGGGCAAAAATCCCAGTGGCCAGATGTGCCAAGCTTATAGAGACATACCCCAAGAGACTTGCAGCTGTAATTGCTGCAAAAGGTGGCTCTACAAAGTATTGATTTGAGGGGGGTGAGTTTTATTTGTCTTATTTCTTGATTGTTTCACCAAAAAAAATATGTTGCATCTTCAAAGTGGTAGGCATGTTGTGTAAATCAAATGATACAACCCCCCCCAAAAAAATCCATTTTAATTCCAGGTTGTAAGGCAACAAAATAGGAAAAATGCCAAGGGGGGTGAATACTTTCGCAAGCAACTGTACAGCCAGCTCTGCATATTCAACCAAAATGGGATAAATAGGCCCCTATCTTCCTAGCCAATACTACTCAATAAAGGGTGCCCCATCTCCCTAACTCATTCTACTCATTTCCATGTTACGCTATCTGATACCGCACACTTAAACACATCTCCTATTCCTATTCCTCAAAGACGTCACAGGCTGGCAGAAATAACATTTTCCAATCGATTAAAACCCTTTTAACACACTTCAAACAGTTTCTGTTTAAGTTTACCAACCTTTTTCTGCAACTCTGGTTCCATTCCATTTTGGATGGAGGAGGAAGGAGACGGAAGCCCCTCAGCGAATCAGATGACGGTTTAGAAGGAGAAAACATTTCCTTTAGCCAATTAAGACGATCCTTGAAGAGAAGTCTGTGTCCGAATAGGAATCCTAACAATTCAGCTGATCTTTACAAAGGAAATGGTGTCTCTTTGTTAAGAGCCTCTGTGGACAACCTTGTAGCTACTGCAGCACAGAGAGAAAGTGTTTTAGGCAGGACACAGAACAGTCCTATGAGGATGAGCATACTGGTCTAGCACTGGTCCCTTCAAGTTTCAAGGTTAGGCGTCATGCTTCTCAGTTCCTTACTGATCCTCCTGCAAAATCCCCACTTTCAAAATACAAGTTTCACATCAGTGTTGCCTTTGTCACGTTGTTAGCGAGACGATTAATTTTACTTAGATGGAAATCCTCTGCAGCCCCTTCTCATGCTCTTTGGATTAAATCTATTTTGAATTGCATAAAGTTGGAGAAAATAAAACAGACACTCAATGGGTCTGTAGACAAATTCTATGCAAAGTGGGCTCCCTTCTTTTCTTATGTTAAAAGAATACATTTCCCTGCAGTTCCAGAGTGATGTATATTTATATATTGATGATGTAAGAAGCCTGGTATGTGCATATACGACATCTCGGATGTTAAGGACGGTAATAACTGTGCTAGCTGACCTATAACAACTGGATCAAAACAGATATTTTCCCTTTTTTTTTTTTTTTTTTTGTATTTTTTTTTGTGTTTTATCTTATTTATGTATTTAATGTCTATTTTTTCTTTCATGTCTGTTTCTCTATGTTTTGCTGTATCGTTGTCTTCAAATTGTTGTTCCATATTCATACCAAATAACTTTCAAGTGCAATTATTTACTAAATGCTGGTACTGAAAATTCAATAAACAAAGTATATAAAAATAAAAAATAAAAAGTTTCACATCAGTGGCATGGTCAGGAGGGTGAGACAATAGAGCCTAACAATTCATAATGAAGAGAGTGGCTGTCGTGAAAATTTGCCACAAAGCCATACAGTACAGTTATAGTATACAATATTATATAATACATCATTATGTAGTGTTAAGGATTTCATCTGATGTGCTATCCATCAGTTACGACTTACGACAGATCATGTCACATGAGTACCATTATACCACATCAGTAATATGGGAAATAACACACTGATATCTAAGGCCATGCAGCGAATAGCTTGAATCCTCTTTCTAGAGAGAACACTTGTCTCTAACCCCCCTTCTGGCACGCTGCCCCCCGTCACTAGGCTCTTGTCAGACTGCAGGCATCAGGCAGAAGTGCTGACTCACTGTTGCTCTTTAACAGAATTATAGTCTTACAGCATCACGCACCGCATGGCTAGCTCCACTTACAGAAGAAAACTTCTAGTGTTTTCTCTCTCTCCCTCTCTCTCAAAGATACTCTCTCCTTCTCCATCTCTCCTCTCTCTCCCTCCTCTCCCTCTCCTTAATCACTTCATGGCCTTGAGAAGCTGTGAGCAAAGCGCGACGTTGATAACAAGCTAATAAAGCTACTGTAATCTAATTGAATGAGTAAAGCTTTTATTTTCACCTTTGACAGTGTGTCACTTTCACAGAGATGTCAAAGTCTTTTAAGATAAGTCTAGCGGTTATAAATACTGTATATGGCTATTTACAGTGAATGCATCACTTTTAAGAGGTATTTTAAGATGAGTCCTCTGTTACACTGTGTGTGCAGCGTGTGTAGGAGTATAAACAGTACTGTACAGTATTTGTGTGTGTGACCTGCAGGGTTGCCAATGTGCTGACACAACAACAGAGCTTACTGTCTGTTTTTTTGCCCTTAGGGGCAGCAGAGCAAGCTGGCAGAAAGAGTCACAGGACCAGGTGAGAGAGAGAGAGAGAGAGAAAGAGAGAGAGATAATTATCTATTTCACCAGCTTTGGCAATGTAAACATGTTTCCCATGCCAATAAAGCCCTTTGAATTTAATGTAATTTAATTGAGGGGGGGGGGCGAGAGAGAGACAGAGGGAGAGAGAGAGGGCGAGCGAGTAAGCGAGAGATACTGAGAGGGGGAGAAAGAAATGAACAGAGAGGGAGAAAGAAATGAAGTACAGAAGCTCAGACCAGCCTGTCTGCACTAAACTGAGAAAGAGGCGACCTCAGGGCAAATGGGTTTCAAAGGAACTGCAGTATGAAGATCACATTTCATGAAGATGGCTGGTTAATTTCTTTCACATTTCCATCATTGAGCATGAACATGTTAATTAATCTTTCACAAATGTGTCATTACTGCCATTTCAGTAGAATATAAACTCTCTCTCTCTCCCGGAGACAAGAGAATATCATTTGTCTGACTTGATATTCCATGAAATATGAACTCCTATGAATGAGTATGTGAGTAATTTTGTTCTATTAAAAAATAAGAGATATGAGAAAAAAGTTAATACTCGCAAAGAAGGGTACTTTCAAAACAGGTAAATTATGATAGCATCATGTGTATGAAAAGCATATATGATGGTTAAAAGCCAAACAATTTGACCCCTGTAAAGAGACACAAGTTACCATACCATGGTATTGTTCCTGCAGAGTAATTTCTTTCTACAGTACACCTGTGGTGTGCGTTCCCAACTTCCCAAGTGTCGAATGTCAAACACTAAACTCACTCCATCTACATTACATTCAACTCCATTCAACAAAGGGCATCCAATTCACCCAAGAGCCAATTCACCTTAAAGTCCTTCCACTGAGGGGTATCCAAAGTGTCAAATAGTAGAGATCCAATTTATGAGGGAGAACTGAAGCATCAGTCAATGCCATGGATGCCTGCCTAACAGACCCAGTACACTACCAAGAGGAATCTTGTAAACTGGACTCTATCATCGATTGTAACATAAATCGCCTCTCTCTGAGTTCTGGGAGTGGGGTCAACAGCGAAATCTCCTTACCGGCTTTTAAAAGCATAAATGGAAACTCAATAAAGCTAAAGCATGGTTCTGAGCAGTAGGCTCCTTCACTGGCACTGTTTGGGGAGTACTGTAGCTGCCCTCCTCCCAGGGTACTTTGCGGTCTCTGGTTTCTTATGGTGAGCCCTGGGACTGCTGGGACAGGCCCATGCTGAGAGAGTCGGAGGATTGACCAATAGGAACAGGTTACTCCGTGAGAGCGCCAGAGTATTTTCCCATGAAGCTGCGGTTCCTGCTGCTGCTGGCTCTGTGAACAGCGCGCGCACACACACACACACACACACACACACACACTGCTGGCGTTCTGTGAGACCGTGGAGTTTTTCCACCCCTGAGAATTCCAACAGCCTCCAAATAATCCATTCCAGCTATTTTCCCCCATTTCGTTTTCTTCTTCCTCCTCCTTTTTCATTTTTATTCTAATCTGCCATTCTAGCACTCACTGAGCATTCAGCTCTATTTGGGTACCAACTAGCTGACGGGACGGTTGGAGTGTGTTTTCATGATTTTCTTATGTTTAGCCCTAAACCCCTTTTTACTGCTGTGTTGCTTGAGGGGAGTAGGGAGACACAGGCGGCTTTCCATAGACGTCTCCGATCAGGAAAGCCATCTTTATCATGACAATCCCTTCCTCCCCAAGGAGAAGGATCTGGGTCAGAAATCTATTACCTCCATATTCCAGACAGACAGGGAGAATTAGAATGTGTGACAGCATGCATGTTAACCCCAGCTATTCTATCTGAAGGAAACAGTTACTGTTTTTTTATTTGTGGTGTTATTGAATGGATAGGACAATGAAGGGAAGACAGGAAAGGTAAGAGGAATGCAAGTCAGAAAGGCAGTGTGTGGAAGTCGACAGGCCACAAGTTACACAGTTGTAGTGATAAAACTTGTATCTGACTTGTATGCCCCAACAGGGTCGATGACAGCCAGGTCTTCTCAAAGTAATATTCGGTAGAGACTGAAAGAGTTCTTACATTCCACCCACACTGGGCTCAGGTGTGAATTACATTCGGCACATCACCAAGTGTGAGAGAAATGTGACCTGTTTTCTGTCCTAGCCTCTTCGCAACACACATATTATGAAGATACACAAACACACACACACACACACACACAGCATATGACTCCCTTACCCCCCATCGAAACCCAGCACTGTGGAGTAGCCAGATGTGACTCTCCCTCTTATCTCCGGCCCATCTGTATACACGCACACAAAACTCCAAAACCCTTTTTCGCCTCTCTCCAGTGACCCAGATGTCCTCATCCTCAGATCTCCCGTTGTGTCATCCAGCAGTGCTGTAAATCACTAATGCAATACTAAGCACCCAGGCCAATTTTCCACACAGAAAAGAGAAACTCTACTGGAAGACTTAGCAGAGTGAGGACAGTGGATAGAGGATACAGGGGACAGTCTTTACAGAGAGAGACAAGTTCAGACTAAACACACAGCATCTGACTAATGGATGACACACTACTGACTACCAGCAAAGGGATTAATGGACACAGATCATATGTTGTGACAAAACCTATGTGCATGTATAGCCTATACATGTAGCACAACAAAACACAAACAACTACAAGTGCATGGTATAGTTAGCAATATGGGCCAGTTTCCAAGATCCAGTAATATGTGTCTGGGAAACCGGTCCAAAATGGTCTACTTATGAGGTTAATAAGCGGTGGTAGAATAAGGTAATAACAGTGCCTGTGTGGGTAATTTCGAATTATTTCTAAATGAGAAACATATCAAAGAGATGACCTCTGAGTGTGACAGGCTGATCTGATCTCCTGCTTCCTGAAACTAGGTTTGTCAACCAGAGAACAGAGAGTGTAAAACCCAAAAATAAACGAAAGAGAGAGGGTGGGAGCAATTATGTATGCAAGACAACAACAAAAACAACAACAGGCAGTGTCCTATTAATCAAATCCGAATCTACAGTGGGCACACTACTTTCTGGGAAAAACTGTCTGGTTTTCTAGCAGAGTGAAACAACTTCACCAGCTCCTACATTAATTAGTTAGTCAGTATAAAGGGGTGTTGCACAACCAGGGAGGGCTGATGTTTCCTACAGTCTGTTGCATCACATACAGTACATTTTTCAATGTCAGTAATTTGACTTTACTTTTGACTTCTACAGTCGTGGTCAAAAGTTTTGAGAATGACACAAGTATTGGTCTTCACAAAGTTTGCTGCTTCAGTGTTTTTAGATATTTTTGTCAGATGTTACTATGGTATACTGAAGTATAATTACAAGCATTCCATTAGTGTCAAAGGCTTTTATTGACAATTACATTAAGTTTATGCAAAGAGTCAATATTTGCAGTGTTGATCCTTCTTTTTCAAGACCTCTGCAATCTGCCCTAGCATGCTGTCAATTAACTTCTGGGCCACATCCTGACTGATGGCAGCCCATTCTTGCATAATCAATGCTTGGAGTTTGTCAGAATTTGTGGGTTTTTGTTTGTCCACCCGCCACTTGAGGATTGACCATAAGTTCTCAATGGGATTAAGGGCTGGGGAGTTTCCTGGTCATGGTGTGATGAGGTGGTGTTGTCAGTGTCACTGAATAACAGGCTTTAATCCGCAAAATACAGGTTTACACAGAAATGCGTCAAACACACTCCAGGGCACAAAACAGGCGCACTGGAAAATACAAGGCACACAGGAAATACTCCCGTCGATACAAAATACACGAGGTCCACCGAGCTTCACTAACCTCCACAATAAACAATCACCCACATAGACAAGGAAGCAGAGGGAACACTTATACAATGACTAATGAGGGAATAAGGACCAGGTGTGTGTGATTGAAGACAAGAAAAATGGAGTGAAGATAAATGGATCGGCAGTAGCTAGTAAGCCGGTGACGCGGAACGCCGAAACCTGCCCGAACAAGGAGGGGAGGCAGCCTCGGCGGAAGTCGTGACACATGGACCCAAAATGTCGATGTTTTGTTCCTCGAGCCACTTAGTTATCACGTTTGCCTTATGGCAAGGTGCTCCATCATGCTGGATAAGGCATTGTTCGTCACCAAACTGTTCTTGGATGGTTGGGAGAAGTTGCTCTCGGAGGATGTGTTGGTACCATTCTTTATTCATGGCTGTGTTCTTAGGCAAAATTGTGAGTGAGCCCACTCCCTTGGCTGAGAAGCAACCCCACACATGAATGGTCTCAGGATGCTTTACTGTTGGCATGACACAGGACTGATGGTAGCGCTCACCTTGTCTTCTCCGGACAAGCTTTTTTCCGGATGCCCCAAACAATCGGAAAGGGGAATCACGAGAGAAAATGACTTTACTCTAGTCCTCAGCAGTCCAATTATTGTACCTTTTGCAGAATATCAGTCTGTCCCTGATGTTTTTCTTGGAGAGAAGTGGCTTCCTTGCTGCCCTTCTTGACACCAGGCCATCCTCCAAAAGTCTTCGCCTCACTGTGCGTGCAGATGCACTCACATCTGCCTGCTGCCATTCCTGAGCAAGCTCTGCACTGGTGGTGCCCTGATCCCGCAGCTGAATCAACTTTAGGAGACCGTCCTGGCGCTTGCTGGACTTTCTTGGGCACCCTGAAGCCTTCTTCACAACAATTGAACCTCTCTCCTTGAAGTTCTTGATGATCCGATAAATGGTTGATTTAGGTGCAATCTTACTAGCAGCAATATCCTTGCCTGTGAAGCCCTTTTTGTGCAAAGCAATGATGACGGCACGTGTTTCCTTGCAGGTAACCATGGTTAACAGAGGAAGAACAATGATTTCAAGCACCACCCTCCTTTCAAAGCTTCCAGTCTGTTATTCTAACTCAATCAGCATGACAGAATGATCTCCAGCCTTGTCCTCGTCAACACTCTCACCTGTGTTAACGAGAGAATCACTGACATGATGTCAGCTGGTCCTTTTGTGGCAGGGCTGAAATGCAGTGGAAATGTTTTTTGGGGATTAAGTTAATTTTCATGGCAAAGAGGGACTTTGCAATTAATTGCAATTCATCTGATCACTCTTCATAACATTCTGGAGTAAATGCAAATTGCCATCATAAAAACAGAGGCAGCAGACTTTGTGAAAATTTATATTTGTGTCATTCTCAAAACTTTTGACCACGACTGTACATTTCATTAAAGTAACAGTACTTCTACTTGAGTAGGATATTTCAATTGTGATGAGGTGATGTTGAAGGAGTCAGACGCAGGAGGGTAAATCACAGAATAACAGGCTTTATTCCGCAAACCACGGAATACGCAGTAACGCGTCAAAACACTCCAGTGCGCAAAACAGGCGCACTGGAAAATACAAGGCACACAGGGAAATATCCCAGCAATACAATATACAAGGAGCTCCACCAAGCTTCACTATCCTCCACAATAAACAATCACACACAAAGACAAGGGGGCAGAGGGAATACTTATACAGGTACTGATGATGGGATATGAACCAGGTGTGTGTAATCAACAAGACAAAACAAATGGAATGATGAGATGAGGAGCAGCAGTGGCTAGAATGCCGGTAATGACGAACGCAGAAGCCTGCCCGAACAAGGAGCCAGCCTCGGAGGAAGTCGTGACAAAGTCCTGAGGAGAATAAACGAGGGTTCAGCCTCCTTGCTGCCCGGATGTACTCCAGGTTACGGTGGTCCGTCCAGACAAGGAAAGGGTGTTTCGCCCCCTCGAGCCAGTGCCTCCACACGGTCAGGGCTCGGACAACAGCCAACAGCTCCCAATCACCAACGTCGTAGTTCAGCTCCGCCAGGCTGAGCTTCTTGGAGAAGGCGGCACAGGGGCGGAGTTTGGGTGGCGTGCCTGAGCGTTGAGATAGGACAGCGCCTATCCCTACCTCGGACGCATCCACCTCCACTACAAACGGTAGTGATGGATCGGGATGGGCCAGTACCGGGGCTGAGCTGAACAGAACCCTCAGGTTACTGAAGGCCCTGTCAGCCTCAGCAGACCAGCGGAGCCAGGACGGCCCACCCTTCAACAGAGATGTGATGGGAGCTGCGACCTTGCCAAAGCCCCGGATAAATCTCCGATAGTAGATGGCAAAGCCAATAAAGCGCTGCACCTCCTTCATCGTGGTTGGAGTCGGCCAATTACGCACGGCTGAAATGCGATCTCCCTCCATCTCCACACCTGAGGTGGTAATGCGGTATCCAAGGAAGGAGACGGACTGTTGGAAAAACAGACATTCGGCATAAAGGTCATGTTCCAACAGTCGTCCAGCACTTTGCGAACCAGGGACACATGCTCGGCGCGTGTAGTGGAATACACCAGAATGTCATCGATGTAGACCACTACACCGCGACCAAGCATGTCCCGAAACACCTTGTTCACAAAGGACTGGAAGATGGATGGAGCATTCATCAAACCATAAGGTATCACCAGGTATTCGTAATGCCCCGTGGTTGTGCTGAATGCCGTCTTCCACTCATTCCCCTCTCGGACACGCACCAGGTTGTACGCACTCCAGAGATCTAATTTTGTGAAGAAGCGAGCCCCATGCATTGAGTCGATCACAGATGGAATGAGGGGTAGAGGATAACTATAACGTATTGTCCCCTTGTTCAGTGCTCAGTAATCAATGCAAGGGCGCAGACCTCAGTCTTTCTTCTTCACAAAAAATAAGCTTGAGGAGGCGGGCGAAGTGGAGGGACGTATGAATCCCTGGTGCAGGGACTCGGAGACGTATGTCCATAGCCTCCGTTTCAGCCTGCGACAGGGTATACACATGATTCCTGGGAGGCACAGCGTCTACCCGGAGGTTTATCGCGCAATCCCCCGCCCGATGAGGTGGTAATTTGGACGCCTACGTTTTGGAAAACGCATGCGCCAAATCGAGGTATTCAGGGGGTATGTGCACGGTGGCGGTAGTGTCTGGACTTTCCACTGTGGTTGCACCAACGGAAACACCTAGACACCTACCCTGACAGTCTCGCGACCACCCCATGAGAACCCTCTGCGGCCATGAAAAGGTGGGATTGTGTAGTGCTAACCAGGGAAGCACTAACACAACAGGGAAATCAGGAGACTCAATAATAAAAAAAAGTGATTTGCTCTCGATGAGTATTGTGCGTAACCATAGTGACTGGTGCTGTAACTTCCCTAACGGACCCGGACCCTAATGGTCGACTGTCAAGTGCTCTGATGGGGAGTGGAATGGATAGGGTAACCAAGGTAATGCCTAGACTATGTGCAAATGACCTGTCCATAAAGTTCCCAGCTGCGCCTGAATCGACCAGCGCCTTACACTGGGGAACTACTGTGTAATCAGGAAAGTGGATGGGTAGGGTACAGTGCGCAGCAGAGGGCTCTGAACGAGTGTGGGTGTTCGATACCTGGGGTTACGCGAGAGTGTCCTGCCTGCCGCCTCCAGACCCAAAAGAACGCAGAAGACAGTTTGCAGGAGAATTTCCTCTCGCGCCACGAGAGTGACACTGGCGCTGTCGTCCTCCGCTCGGATCGCCGCTCCACCCCATCCATCATCTCGTGATCCGGATTGGGGGGGGGGAACGGGCAGGCCCCTTCCAGGATGTCCTCTAGCAGCCAGCAGGTTGTCCAACCGGATGGCCATTTCCACCAGTTGATTGAAAGACAACATGGTGTCCCGGCAGGTAAGCTCCCTTCGGACGTCCTCTCGTAGATGGCACCAGAAGTGGTTGATGAGGGCCCGCTCGTTCCACCCGGACCCAGCCGCTAGAGTCCGAAACTCCAGGGCGAAGTCCTGTGCGGTCCTCGTCCCCTGCCTCAGGTGGACCAGTCCCTTGGGTGGTCGAAGACTGCCCGGAAGAGGCGAGCGAACTCCCCGTAGTTGTCCAACGCTGCTCCTCCTTCACTCCAAACCGTGTTGGCCCACTCCAGGGCTTTCCCCAAGAGACAGGAGACGAGGGCGGACACCTTCTCCCGCTCCGATGGAGCCGGGCTGACGGTTGTGAAGTAGAGGTCCAGCTGCAGGAGGAATCCCTGGCAGCGGGCAGCTGTCTTATCATACTCCCTTGGTCGTGATAGTTGAATCCCTCTGGGTGCTGGGCTGTGGGTGGCTGGATCCGCTCAGCTGGTCTCGAAGGATCGCTTCCCCCAAGCTGGCTAGCATATCTGAATGCTCCCGGACCCCGCCACGACTCCTGGCATGTTCGCTTCTCCTGCTGACTCCATGTTCGGGTGTGTGATTCTGTGATGAGGTGATGTTGAAGGAGTCAGGCGCAGGAGGGTAAATCACAGAATAACAGGCTTTATTCCGCAAACCACAGAGTACGCAGTAACGCGTCAAAACACTCCAGTGCGCAAAACAGGCACACTGGAAAATACAAGGCACACAGGGAACTATCACAGCGATACAAAATACAAGGAGCTCCACCAAACTTCACTACTCTCCACAATAAACAATCACACACAAATACAAGGGGGCAGAGGGAACACTTATACAGGTATTGATGAGGGGATATGAACCAGGTGTGTGTAATCAACAAGACAAAACAAATGGAATGATGAGATGAGGAGCGGCAGTGGCTAGAAGGCCGGTGACGACAAACGCTGAAGCCTGCCCGAACAAGGAGAGGAGGCAGCCTCGGAGGAAGTCGTGACATCAATACTTTTTACACCACTGGTGAGCAAGTGAAAGAGGGAGATTGGGAGGGAGGGAGTGTGAATGATCCCATGGACAAGTAACAAGTAACAGAGGGGTGAATGACGGATTGAATGGGTGAAAGAATTAGACATGTTTATTTCTGGTCTGAAGTATATTGAAGTCTGGCAGATTTATTGTTTATGCACTTCATTTTTTTGCTTTTTTAATTACAAATACATTTTAATTGCTTTGTATGTTTAATTTATTTTCAAATGTTAATAGAATATTTTTGACAAATCCTTGTTGCAACTCATAAAATAAATGAACTTAGTTTCTACTGTATTTCCTCTCTTCCTTTTTCAATATAATGCATGGAAAAGATCATGTGTAACAACCTTCAGGTAACCTTAGCGAAATTAGCTAATTATCAAGGTCAATGTTTTTATTTTTAAAGTAACTCAATTACTTTTAATCTGAGTACTTTTTAAATTAGCTACTTTTTACTAGAGTTGTTTTTTTACACCAGTAATTTTACTTCTACTTAAGTAAAATGTCATTAAAGTAGCAGTACTTCTACGTGAGTAGGCTATTTCAGTACTCTTTCCATCTCTGGTCAGTGATGATGAGGACAGGGAGGGGGATGTCTGATAATGGAGGCATAACCATCCTATGACCTGAGAGACGGTTGATAGACATTACAACTCACATACTGAACTCCAAGGACCTGGATTCTCTATCATGTAACTTATTCTACAGAGTTTACATCATTCCATCATATTGGCTAAAAGTCTGAACATTTGGCAAAGGGTCAGGAGATAAACCAAAGATCTAGCGTACTAGATTTAAAATGGGTGAAGAAAGACTGGTGTTGGATTCCATGCATTGTACTGATAAAGATCCCATTATATCTAACATGATAAAGATCCCATTACAAGTCTGTTTACACTATGTGTGTGTGTGTGAGCCTCGGCTACTCTGTGTAAGGTTCTGTATTTATTTTTCTTAGTCATCCTTGTGTTCTTGAACGTAGCCCATTTTTGATCATTGATTTCACCTTTGTTAGTTACTCACCTGGTCTCATCAGCTCCTTATTTACTTCAGTTCATTCTGTTTGTGCCTTGTGAGGTATTGTTCGCTTTGACTGTACTAAGCCCTTTCCTAGCTTGTTTGTGAGAACCAGGTGGAGCTGGCCTGTAGAGGTGACCTTCAGGATTTAAATCAATACATTCGTATGTCCATCTCCATCGACCACCTCATCACTGACCGTCAAAGAACTCTGCCACCCAGGGACCTGAAACCTTCTCTTTCCGTGATTCTGTCATCCCGTCCGAGTCTTCCAGAGCCCATGCAGTTGGGCCATGCTCCTCTCCCGTGTATCGAACGTCAAAGGCGGATCCAAGAAGGGCTCTGCCTATACTGTGGAGGGAAAGATCACCTACTCAGCCATTGCCCTGTTCGCCCCCCACGGAGAGATGAGAAGGGTCCCTCCGCTGCCATGCAGGTAGGCGTGTCCTTATTTCTAAATATCTCCCAGAAGCAATTATCCATCCCAGTATTGATAACCGCGAAGGATGTTACTAAGTACGTAGAGGGCTTGATTGATTCTGGAAGAGCAGGTAATTTTATCGATCAACAGCTAGTACAAGAGCTTGACATTGATCTAACAGCTGTCACCCCTCCCTTAAAGATTAACGCCCTGGACGGGCAGCCATTGGGCACGGGCTTCATTATGCACCTGACACAGATTGGAGTCTTCCACACCGAAACAATTCAACTCATGGAACTCTCATCCCCCAAACAGCCACTCATCCTCGGACACCCCTGGCTTTGTCGTCACGACCCTGCCATCTCGTGGCGACAAGGTGAACTACTGTCCTGGTCTTCTACCTGCTTCACCAGTTGTCTCAGCCTACCCTGCAGAGCCACCACCATTGAGGCCTCTGCAGTGCCACCCACCATACCATCTGAATACGCCCAGTACAGCAATGTCTTCAGCAAAATAAAGCCTCCACATCGCCCAGGGGACTGTGCTATTGACTTACTCCCTGGAGTGTCCCCACCGAAGGGCCGTGTTTACCCCCTATCTATCCCGGAAAATGAGGCAATGGAGAACTACATTGATGAAGCACACAAACGGTTTCATTCGTTCTTCTTCTTCCCTGGCTGCGTCCAGCTTCTTCTTTGTTGGAAAAAAGGACGGCGGTCTTCGTCCATGTATTGATTACCGTTCCCTGAATGACGTTACGGTCAAGAACCGTTTCCCTCTTCCTCTGATTCCAGCGACCCTTGAGCAAGTGGGCCGCGCCAACATCTATACAAAACTCGACCTGCGAAGTGCATACAACCTTGTCCGTATACGTGAGTGCGACGAATGGAAGACGGCCTTTATCACCGCACAAGGGCACTACGAATACCTGGTCATGCCCTACAGCCTTACTAACGCCCCCGCCGTCTTCCAATCCTTTATGAATGAGGTTTTCCAGGATATAATCAACCGCTTTCTCATCGTCTACATTGATTTACTCCCACTCCCTGAAAGAACACATACAGCATGTACAAAAGGTTCTTCAACGGCTCCTTGACCATAACCTTTATGTGAAGACTGAAAAGAGCACCTTCCATGTAACCTCTGTAAACTTCCTTGGTTTCGTACTGACACCAGGAGGGGTCCGCATGGATGAGAACAAAGTCACCGTCGTCAGTAACTGGCCAAAACCCACCACGGTTAAGGAATTCCAACGTTTCATTGGGTTCTCCAACTTCTATCGCCGGTTCATTCGGAACTTCAGTTCTACTGCCGCTCCCCTCACTGCCCTTACCAGCCAAAAGACCTGGACCCTTCAATGTACTTATACCACCCTGACTGCTTTCAACAACTTGAAACGCCTCTTCACCTCAGCTCCTGTCCTTCGCCAACCTGATCCGACCCTTCCTTTCACCCTGGAGGTGGATGCCTCCGAAGTAGGAGTAGGAGCCATACTCTCTCAGCGGGTGGGAACACCTCCAAAATCACATCCCTGTGCCTTCTTCTCCTGGAAGTTATCCGACGCTGAGAGGAATTACGATGTGGGGAACAGAGAACTCCTCGCCATCAAGCTGGCCCTCGAGTAGTGGCGCCACTGGTTGGAGGGTGCACAACATCCCTTTCTCGTCCTAACAGATCATCGTAATCTGGCATATATCAGAGGGGCCAAGAGGTTCAACTCCAGACAAGCCCGCTGGGCTCTCTTCTTCACACGCTTCCATTTTCATGTTACTTACATCCCTGGAAAGAAAAACGTAAAAAGCTGATGCTCTCTCCCGCCAGTTTGACCTTCCGACCAGTAACTCAGACCCTACACCCGTTCTTCCTTCCTCTTGCATTATGGGACCGGTACAGTGGGAGGTTCACTCTGCAATACAAGAAGCCCTAACCTCAGACCCGGCTCCTCCTGAGACACCAGCTGGGACGAGTTACGTACCAGCAGCTGTTAGACCCCAACTGATGCAATGGTGTCACACGTCCTAGGGGTCAAGACATCCGGGCATTACACGAACCACCGAACTTCTAGCCCGTAAGTTCTGGTGGTCCTCACTGGCATCCGACGTAAGGGATTACGTACTCTCCTGTCCAGTATACGCCCAAACAAAAAGCCCTCGTCATCTCCCTTCCGGTAAGCATCAACCTTTGCCAATCCCTCATAGACCCTGATCCCACATAGCTGTTGACTTCATCACAGACCTTCCTGAATCTTCTGGTAACACCACCATCCTTGTCATAGTAGACCGTTTAAATTTTTTTTGTTGTCTGGTTCCTCTTCCTCATTTACCAAGCACCATGGAATTGGCTGAGTGTATGTTCCAGCAGGTGTTCCGTCTGTATGGGATTCCGGAGGATATCGTCTCTGACCGCGGGCCCCAGTTTGTCTGGTGTGGCGAGCCTTCTGTGACCGACTGGGGGTCGCCCTCAGCCTCTCCTCCGGGTACCATCACCAGACCAACGGGCAGACGGAACGCCTGAACCAAGAAATAGGGAAGTACCTCCGCCAACAAAGTTATGCCTCTCCACACGACTGGAGTCGGTATATGGCCTGGGCCGAATACGCTCAGAACTCACTCATGCATTCATCCCTCCGCAATACTCCGTTTCAGTGTGTACTTGGTTACCAAACCCCCATGTTTCCCTGGGAGGCGGAGCCTGGTACTGTCCCAGCTGTCGACGACTGGTTTCGGCATAGTGAGCGGGTATGGGAGACCGCTCACCGGCATCTGCAGGAAGCCTGTAATACCCAGAAACGCTTTGTCGACAGACGCCGCCGACCTATGCCACTCTTTCACCCCGGACAGCGTGTGTGGCTCTCTACCAGAGATATCCGGCTCTGCCTCCCCTGCAAAAAGTTCGGTCCTCGCTTCATTGGTCCCTTCAAGATAACCCATCGCATCAACCCTGTCACATACCGCCTCCAGTTACCCCGTCAGTACAAAATGTCCTCGTCCTTCCATGTGTCTCTAATTAAAACCGGTCACCTACAGTCCTCTTCATCCTCCAGTCTCAACCCGCAGTGTGCCCCCTCCGTTGGACGTCGGAGGGGAACCTGCCTACGCCATTCAGGCCATCCTTGATTCCAAACGCCTGAGAGGTCGCATCCACTATCTAGTGGACTGGGAAGGTTATGAGCCAGAAGACTGGTCCTGGGTTCCCGACCAGGACATCCTCGACCCAGAGATGATTCAGGCATTCCACCGGGGGGGAGTACTGTAAGGTTCTGTATTTATTTTTCTTAGTCATCCTTGTGTTCTTGAACGTAGCCCTGTTTCTTTGTGTTCTTGAACGTAGCCCTGTCTTTCATTTTTGTTCATTGATTTCACATGTGTTAGTTACTCACCTGGTCTCATCAGCTCCTTATTTAGTTCAGTTCATTCTGTTTGTGCCTTGTGAGGTATTGTTCGTTTTGACTCTACTAAGCCTTTTCCAAGCTCGTTTGTGAGAACCAGTTATAGCCTTCAGTCCTAGTTTTTGATTCTCCTGCCTGTTTGCCTACCTGTGTATGACCATTGCCTGCCTGTGACCACGATTCCTGCCTTCTACGAAGGCTAAATAAACACCTGCCGCGCTCTGCACGTGAATCTACACCTTTTTCTCCCTGAGTATTCATTACACTCTGGGAACTATAAAGACGACAGAGCGTTGAGTGACAGCCAAACGAAGGGAGCGGATGAGAAAGAGTGTATGGACGTCATGGGTCGCTAGTTGCTACTGGTGGTTTACTGACATTTTACAGATAATTGAATGCTGGTGATGGTGTGAAATGTAGGTCATCCCCATGTTTGTATGACCTCCTCACCTCATAAAGGTGTCTTGATAATAGGGCATTTACAGTAGGACACGTACAGTGGGACAGACACACACACACACACACACACACACAGGGTTGGATCTATTTGACTAACAGAGTGTTGTTGTTGTGGTAAGACAGTGCAGTCCACTCTGCTGACTGCATTAGGACGGTTAGGAAGAGTGGTGTATATACAGTGAGGGAAAAAAGTATTTGATCCCCTGCTGATTTTGTATGTTTGCCCACTGACAAAGAAATAATCAGTCTATAATTTTAATGGTAGGTTTATTTGAACAGTGAGAGACAGAATAACAACAACAAAATCCAGAAAAACGCATGTCAGAAATGTTATAAATTGATTTGCATTTTAATGAGGGAAATTAGTATTTGACCCCCTCTCAATCAGAAAGATTTCTGGCTCCCAGGTGTCTTTTATACAGGTAACGAGATGAGAATTGGAGCACACTCTTAAAGGGAGTGCTCCTAATCTCAGCTTGTTACCTGTATAAAAGACACCTGTCCACAGAAGCAATCAATCAATCAGATTCCAAACTCTCCACCATGGCCAAGACCAAAGAGCTCTCCAAGGATGTCAGGGACAAGATGTAGACCTACACAAGGCTGGAATGGGCTACAAGACCATCGCCAAGCAGCTTGGTGAGAAGGTGACAACAGTTGGTGCGATTATTCGCAAATGGAAGAAACACAAAATAATTGTCAATCTCCCTCGGCCTGGGGCTCCATGCAAGATCTCACCTCGTGGAGTTGCAATGATCATGAGAACGGTGAGGAATCAGCCCAGCGCTACACTGGAGGATCTTGTCAATGATCTCAAGGCAGCTGGGACCATAGTCAGCAAGAAAACAATTGGTAACACACTACGCCGTGAAGGACTGAAATCCTGCAGCGCCCGCAAAGTCCCCCTGCTCCAGAAAGCACATATACAGGCCCGTCTGAAGTTTGCCAATGACCATCTGAATGATTCAGAGGAGAACTGGGTGAAAGTGTTGTGGTCAGATGAGACCAGAATTGAGCTCTTTGGCATCAACTCAACTCACCATATTTGGAGGAGGAGGACTGCTGCCTATGACCCCAAGAACACCATCCCCACCGCCAAACATGGAGGTGGAAACGTTATGCTTTGTTGGTGTTTTTCTGCTAAGGGGACAGGACAACTTCACCGCATCAAAGGGACGATGGACGGGGCCATGTACCGTCAAATCTTGGGTGAGTACCTCCTTCCTCAGCCAGGGCATTGAAAATGGGTCGTGGATGGGTATTCCAGCATGACAATGACCCAAAACACACGGCCAAGGCAACAAAGGAGTGGCTCAAGAAGAAGCACATTAAGGTCCTGGAGTGGCCTAGCCAGTCTCCAGACTTTAATCCCATAGAAAATCTGTGGAGGGAGCTGAAGGTTCGAGTTGCCAAACGTCAGCCTCGAAACCTTAATGACTTGGAGAAGATCTGCAAAGAGTAGTGGGACAAAATCCCTCCTGAGATGTGTGCAAACCTGGTGGCCAACTACAAGAAACGTCTGACCTCTGTGATTGCCAACAATGGTTTTGCCACCAAGTACTAAGTCATGTTTTGCAGAGGGGTCAAATACTTATTTCCCTCATTAAAATGCAAATCAATTTATAACATTTTTTACATGCGTTTTTCTGGATTTTTTTGTTGTTATTCTGTCTGTCTCTCACTGTTCAAATAAACCTACCATTAAAATAATAATAATAATAATAATATGCCATTTAGCAGACGCTTTTATCCAAAGCGACTTACAGTCATGCGTGCATAATTTTTTTTTTTGTGTATGGGTGGTCCCGGGGATCGAACCCACTACCTTGGCGTTACAAGCGCCGTGCTCTACCAGCTGAGCTACAGAGGACCACATTATTATAGACTGATCATGTCTTTGTCAGTGGGCAAACGTACAAAATCAGCAGGGGATCAAATACTTTTTTCCCTCACTGTAGCGAATGGTTGATGAGGTTGTCCAGAATGTCACACATACACTCTTTCTATCTCTCTCTTGATTGCGTGCTCTCTCTCACAAAGCAAATGCACTTCTCTAATCACATTTATTAGACAAACTGAATGTTTAAAATCATTTATAGGGCATATATACTTAAGAAATCATTGAGAAATGCTGCTGATCCCGTGCTGCTTTTTCGACTGCACCCTCTATAACCTTCATGGTTATTATCTGCTCCTGCTGGTCATCTATGAATGTTTGAACGTCTTGAAAAACGATGTACTCTTCAATATCTACCCGCTACAGCCAGAAGAGAAAAACGATGCCACCCCTCGGAGCCTGGTCCTCTCTAGGTTTCTTACTAGGTTCCTGCCATCTAGGGAGTTTTCCCTAGCCACTGTGCTTCTGCCTCTGCATTGCTTGTTCTTTGGGGATTTAGGTTGGGTATCTGTAAAGCACTTTATGACAACTGCTGATGTAAAAAGGGCTATACATGTATCTGATTGATTGATTGATTGATTGATTGATTGATTGATTGATTGAGAAACAACCGTCATGTTATAAACAGCTTAAATTAATTGTGAACCCTTTATTATAAGTTATGTTTAATTTAAAGTAGGACCAGATCGAGAGACTGTACTCATAGACCAGAACACATTAGTCACAGCATCCATCTCCCTGTAGATAGAGTCTCCAGGTAAGATTCCAGTCTTTTCCCTGACGACAACCAGAAACAGCTGACCAAACACAGGCATGATGGGATATTGGGAGAGAACCAATTAACCGACAGCTTCTCACCAAAACAAAGAAAAACAGGATCATTACAGTTAATACTGTAATACTTTTTCTTCTAATACTAATGGAAGGAGGGAGGGAGAAAGAGAGTGATGAAGGGAAGGAGAGAGTGGTTTCTCACAAACGTACGACTTGCCTAGTTAAAGTGGAACGGACAGCGTTTTAACTACTTTGCAGATAAACAGACAATGATAATATCGGTCAGAAATATCAGTTTATGCTACAAAACCAACTTTATAAGAGGTTTTAAAAATAGGTTATATTTGACCTAACATTACATGACGTACACTAAGGCATTGTTGGCAGAATAGATTAATGCAGTTCAATGCATGATAAATAAGCCAATACATTCCTTGGTAGTCCAAAAAATATTGCTATCAGGTTGTAAATCACAGCTGGCTAGGTACATTGTTTGCTCCCTCCATTCGGGATGCACGGTTTCAGTTTCAATGACTCAATATTTTGGACAAAAAAGGACGAATGTAACTATGGATGGGAATGTCAATACAATCAAGCTAGCAAGGGCAATGTTCACAAGTCAGTCATAACATGGCTAATATACTAGCGTATCTATTTACGTAGCAAGCTACAGTTGAAGTCGGAAGTTTACATACACCTTAGCCAAATACATTTAAACTAATTTTTTCACAATTCCTGACATTTAATCCTAGTCAAAATTCCCTGTCTTGGTCAGTTAGGATCACCACTTTTATTTTAAGAATGTGAAATGTCAGAATAATAGTAGAGAGAATGATTTATTTCAGCTTTTATTTCTTTCATCACATTCCCAGTGGGTCAGAAGTTTACATACACTCAATTAGTATTTGGTAGCATTGCCTTTAAAATTGTTTAACTTGGGTCAAACGTTTCGGGTAGCCTTCCACAAGCTTCCCACAATAAGTTGGGTGAATTTTGGCCCATTCCTTCTGACAGAGCTGGTGCAACTGAGTCAGGTTTGTAGGCCTCCTTGCACGCACACGCTTTTTCAGTTCTGCCCACACATATTCTATAGGATTGAGGTCAGGGCTTTGTGATGGCCACTCCAATACTTTGACTTTGTTGTCCTTAAGACATTTTGCCACAACTTTGGAAGTATGCTTGGGGTCATTGTCCATTTGGAAGACCCATTTGCGACCAAGCTTTAACTTCCTGACTGATGTCATGAGATGTTGCTTCAATATACAGTGGGGGAAAAAAGTATTTAGTCAGCCACCAATTGTGCAAGTTCTCCCACTTAAAAAGATGAGTGAGGCCTGTAATTTTCATCATAGGTACACGTCAACTATGACAGACAAATTGAGGAAAAAAAATCCAGAAAATCACATTGTAGGATTTTTAATGAATTTATTTGCAAATTATGGTGGAAAATAAGTATTTGGTCACCTACAAACAAGCAAGGTTTCTGGCTCTCACAGACCTGTAACTTCTTCTTTAAGAGGCTCCTCTGTCCTCCACTCGTTACCTGTATTGATGGCACCTGTTTGAACTTGTTATCAGTATAAAAGACACCTGTCCACAACCTCAAACAGTCACACTCCAAACTCCACTATGGCCAAGACCAAAGAGCTGTCAAAGGACACCAGAAACAAAATTGTTGACCTGCACCAGGCTGGGAAGACTGAATCTGCAATAGGTAAGCAGCTTGGTTTGAAGAAATCAACTGTGGGAGCAATTATTAGGAAATGGAAGACATACAAGACCACTGATAATCTCCCTCGATCTGGGGCTCCACTCAAGATCTCACCCTGTGGGGTCAAAATGATCACAAGAACGGTGAGCAAAAATCCCAGAACCACACAGGGGGACCTAGTGAATGACCTGCAGAGAGCTGGGACCAAAGTAACAAAGCCTACCATCAGTAACACACTACGCCGCCAGGGACTCAAATCCTGCAGTGCCAGACGTGTCCCCCTGCTTAAGCCAGTACATGTCCAGGCCCGTCTGAAGTTTGCTAGAGTGCATTTGGATGATCCAGAAGAGGATTAATGAGAATGTTATATGGTCAGATGAAACCAAAATATAACTTTTTGGTAAAAACTCAACTCGTCGTGTTTGGAGGACAAAGAATGCTGAGTTGCATCCAAAGAACACCATACCTACTGTGAAGCATGGGGGTGGAAACATCATGCTTTGGGGCTGTTTTTCTGCAAAGGGACCAGGACGACTGAACTGTGTAAAGGAAAGAATGAATGGGGCCATGTATCGTGAGATTTTGAGTGAAAAACTCCTTCCATCAGCAAGGGCATTGAAGATGAAACGTGGCTGGGTCTTTCAGCATGACAATGATCCCAAACACACCGCCCGGGCAACGAAGGAGTGGCTTCGTAAGAAGCATTTCAAGGTCCTGGAGTGGCCTAGCCAGTCTCCAGATCTCAACCCCATAAAAAATCATTGGAGGGAGTTGAAAGTCCGTGTTGCCCAGCGACAGCCCCAAAACATCACTGCTCTAGAGGAGATCTACATGGAGGAATGGGCCAAAATACCAGCAACAGTGTGTGATATTGACCAAATACTTATTTTCCACCATAATTTGCAAATAAATTCATAAAAAATCCTACAATGTGATTTTCTGGAATATTTTTTCTCATTTTGTCTGTCATAGTTGACGTGTACCTATGATGAAAATTACAGGCCTCTCTCATCTTTTTAAGTGGGAGAACTTGCACAATTGGTGGCTGACTAAATACTTTTTTCCCTCACTGTATACACATCATTTTCCTTCCTCATGATACCATCTATTTTGTGAAGTGCACCAGTCCCTCCTGCAGCAAAGCACCCCCACAGCATGATGCTGCCACCCCCGTGCTTCATGGTTGGGATGGTGTTCTTTGGCTTGCAAGCGTTCCCCTTTTTCCTCCAAACATAACGATGGTCATTATGGCCAAACAGTTATATTTTTGTTTCATCAGACCAGAGGACATGTCTCCAAAAAGTACGATCTTTGTCCCCATGTGCAGTTGCAAACCATAGTCTGGCTTTTTTATGGTGGTTTTGGAGCAGTGGCTTCTTCCTTGCTGAGCGGCCTTTCAGGTTATGTCGATATAGGACTCGTTTTACTGTGGATATAGATACTTTTGTACCTGTTTCCTCCAGCATCTTCACAAGGTCCTTTGCTGTTGTTCTGGGATTGATTTGCACTTTTCGCACCAAAGTACATTCATTTCTAGGAGACAGAACGCGTCTCCTTCCTGAGCGATATGACGGCTGCGTGGTCCCATGGTGTTTATAATTGCGTACTATTGTTTGTACAGATGAATGTGGTACCTTCAGGCGTTTTGAAATTGTGGAGGTCTACACATTCTTTCTGAGGTCTTGGCTGATTTCTTTTGATTTCCCCATGATGTCAAGCAAAGAGGCACTGAGTTTGAAGGTAGGCCTTGAAATACATCCACAGGTACACCTCCAATTGACTCAAATGATGTCCATTAGCCTATCAGAAGCTTCTAAAGCCATGACATCATTTTCTGGAATTTTCCAAGCAGTTTAAAGGCACAGCCAACTTAGTGTTTGTAAACTTCTGACCCACTGGAATTGTGATACAGTGAATTATAAGTGAAATAATCTGTCTGTAAACAATTGTTGGAAAAATTACTTGTGTCATGCACAAAGTAGATGTCCTAACCGACTTGCCAAAACTATAGTTTGTTAAAAAGACATTTGTGGAGTGGTTGAAAAATGGGTTTTAATGACTCCAACCTAAGTGTATGTAAACTTCCGACTTCAACTGTAAAAACACAGAGCCTAACGTTAGCTAGCTAGCTGCTAGGAGGATGTCATGTCATTGGAGGAGTGGGTTAGTGACTTACTTTTTCCCCTCGTATCATTTTCTCAGTGGCTACACAGCTAGAGATGCACGTGTCTAGGGCTGTTGTGGTGACCGTATTACCGCCACACCGGCTGTCACGAGTCATAAAGGCAGTCAAATTCCACATGACCTTTTAGTCACAGTAATTAGACTTCTCCAAGCTCTGATGCTGCTGCTGGTCATTAGTAGCCTACCAACCTTGCTAACCGCCTGGTACTCAGCACTCTATTGTCCCTCTAAGTGCATAGATGACATGTATTTTTTCCCGCTGCCCCTGTTTCGATACAGGTGCAGGATAATGGTAGATTTTAAATCAAAACAAATGTCACACATATTATTTAGTATATGTAAAGACAAGATTAAATCAAGAATAGTCTGATGGGTGACAATATTAGCCTATCACTTGTGAATTATATATTATCACTTGTGAATGATGCCCAGCATAAGAAACAATGCCTTTTTTTTGCGACTTGTTCGAATCATAGTCGCACACGTCATGTTTTCACGACTTCCTTCGAAGCTGCCTCCTCTCCTTGTTCAGGCAGGCGTCGGCGTTCGTCGTCACCGGCCTTCTAGCCACTGCCGCTCCTCATCTCATCATTCCATTTGTTTTGCCTTGTTTATTACACACACCTGGTTCATATCCTCTCATCAGTACCTGTATAAGTGTTCCCTCTGCCCCCTTGTCTTTGTGTGTGATTGTTTATTGTGGAGGAGAGAGAAGCTCGGTGGAGCTCCTTGTATTTTGTATCGCCGGGAATATTCCCGGTGTGCCTTGTTGTTTCCGGTGCGCTTGTTTTGTGCACTAGAGTGTTTTGAAGCATTACTGCGTAACTTGGTGTTTCTGAATAAATCCTGTTATTCTGTGATTTACCCTCCTGCGCCTGACTCCTTCGAAATCACTCATCACACATGTAGCCTAGCCCATAGGCCTATATGTTTTAATAAGGTTTGTATCACAACTAAAGTGGCCAAATAACTTCTTAAAATTAAGCACATTACTCCACTTTACAAGGGGTGTAGAGCCTAACTGGCATATATAAGCAGCGCTTGAGTTTCAAGTTTGGGGAAGATCATTTTCACCATAAAAATGCACCTTTATAATAAAAGCATTATATGTATAATTGCATTTGCGGTCACTTTTGATAATGGTGTTTTCCGCTAATGGAACATTCGCGCTTATAGCCTACTACCATGTGCGCATTGCTGAGCTTATAATGTGAAGAAATAGCCTAATAGTTTATCAACATTTTAAGCTAAACGTTCTGATCTGTTCCGTCAGCCACATTGCATAAAAATGTTTTTTGATGCTAGTTGTATTAATTTGGGATCTATCGCATCCCACAACTGTCCCAGACTATGTTTGGAATATTTATTTATTGCACAGAATAGAATAGATCGACTTTTGTACTATGGGGGATAGTAGATTGACATAGGCTAGTGCTTTTGCTGTTCGTTAGGCCTACTCATCTTGTTGGCTGACGAAAAGTAAATGTGGACAGTTCTTCCAATATCTTCAATATGCACCTCGGAATTGGATAAGGATGCTCGCAGTTGCGTCTCGGATGTGTCTGTCTTCACTTGTAGCCTGTGAGAAAGACCCGATCATGTGACGGAGAGCTGTGCGCAGCACACTCAGGGAGAAGGGCACAACGCAGCACTCCGGGCCGCAAAAGGCATTGATTTTTTTAGGGTGCATTACGGCCACAAAGGGGATGCCGCCGTGAAATTCGAGGCATTATCAAGTGCTTGTCAAATTGTGAATGAGAGGCTATTGGACTGTGTACAGCCTGCGCAAAAAAACAAAGCAGAGCTCATGCCTTTCAAACAACTTTTTTCAAATCATCATTAGTCTCATCATGCAACCTTACAATGTATAAAAAATCAAAACATATAGCCCAACGTTTGTAGAACAACTAAAGTTATTAATAACTCTAAATTAAGCATATAGGAGTACCTATTTCTTTGTTAACCGCTCATCACAGAATAGCCGCAAATCGTTTGGATACATATTTTATATTTTATTCAGCTTTGTTCAATTGTATTCTTCAAACTATAAAATAATATAAAATAATGCCACGGAATTATAAGCAAATCTTGTCTGCTAAATGAACTAGTGCAGCCCACAGCCATTTGTCATTGCCACATCAGGACCTAACATAAGGACAACGCAGAGTATGCTATTCTTTTCTTCTGAAATAGACTACATTTTCTTCATATCATGCTTCTTTAGACCTGTCTAAAATAATTAATGGATTTATTGTGAAGGTATAGGCTATATTACACAGATTTATTACACTTTTTAAAATGGCTTGTAGGCTATGTGTGGTAGCCAGGAGATGCTAAATGTGTTATGTTAATTAACAGTAAATTACCGTGAGACCGACAGTTATTTGCTTGACAATCACCGGCTGACAACATTTTGTGACCGCCACAGCCCTACACGTGTCATTTGGTTAGCTAGCAAGAAATGTGAATCGCATTTCTAGCTAGCTATGCTGAACGACTGTTATCCAGTTAGCATATCTCTTGCGTTTGCAAATTCACTCTGGCTAGCTATCTACTCCGATTTCAGAGCACTATTGACTGAGTGTGCCAGAGCGCAGAATAACTGATGAATTTATGAACGCTGAATATTACAAGTCAGTAAACATAGGCAAAAAAAGTTATAGTTAGTCATGAACACGGTTCCCTCTAAGCTGCCCGCACACGCAGTAGCCCCGAGACAGCCGCCGCACAGAAATATCGGCCCACAGACAGAAGCACAAGATTAAATTTCACTCAACTTTCTAGGGCAGTGGTCACCAACCGGTCGATCGCGACTGGTTGATCTCCAAGGCATTCCTAGTCGATCGCCAAACATTTATGTAAAAAACCCAACAATGTTCCTATTTTCTTGTATTCGTCCCGGGCTGTTGGCGGTAGGTGCACCCGATTCAGCTGCCCTGAGCGCCAGCCAGGCGAACTGTTGCCATTTTGAACCATTTCATGTGCCTGAAGGTACAAACTCTGCCTTCCCAGCGGGCCCAGAGATCAAATCAAGTGCACTATAGGCCTACCGCTGGCCAATCAGATGGCTCAGATGACCGCGTCAGCAGTAACGTAGCAGGCATAAAAGAAAGCTACAGCAAAGTTGATACTGTGAGATTTCTAAACGTTTAAAACCATGACTAGAGAGATGCTGTTTTTATGAGTGAGTTCATGTTTAAGTTCTTACTCAGCACTGTCAACACTTTGTATTCAACATTTTTATAAGATATAGAATGCGCGTTCTTCCTATTTCCCTTCAGAGCTACAACAAGCACTGCAGCAGTAATGAATGAGTAGGAAAGTGTAGCTATAGGCTTGCATTGTTGTTATCATTAGCGGCTTGGTTCTATTTTAATATCGAGAAATAGTTCACGTTCTCTGTTCATATGAGTAACAACATGAATTTGTGCATGAGGCAGAAATAATGCGGTGCAACTCGAGTTTTACCATCAGCTGGAAGACCGTGTGTCACGTTCGTTTATAGACGGGACGGACCAAGGCGCAGCGTGATATGCGTACATGTTTATTCAATATTAAACACAACGACAAAAACAACAAACGAAACGTGAAGTCCAAGATAGAACACAAAACATACCTTACACGGAACAAGATCCCACAACTAACTAGTGCCAAATGGCTGCCTAAGTATGGTCCCCAATCAGAGACAACGAGCGACAGGTGCCTCTGATTGGGAACCACACCGGCCAACATAGATCTACACATACTAGAATGTACAACATGGATAAACACAACAAGGAACATACACACCCTGACTCAACATATAAGAGTCCCCTGTGTCAGGGCGTGACACCGTGTCCCTTTTTGGTCAGTGTCAGTGGAGGAAAGGGAGAGCGGAGGGATGTTGAGAGGCGGACCCTCAGTCTGCTGTTCTCTCCCTCCGCTGAGACTGACCATCAGATGCAGGAACTATCATCCCAGTAAAATAAAAAGCAAATAATGTAAATGTATGCTCACTCAGCTGTGCCTCACAAGTAATACAACAATGGATCTATTACCGGTGTGATCATATAGCCTACCTCAAATGTTGAAATATTTTATTTTTTGAATGGCCCGAACAACAATGCATTGGCAGGGCAATTCAAGCAAAGCCAATATGTGGTGATCATGTATTGGGCCTATAGCTTACTGCACAAACCTCATTGCTACAGTACTGTTTTTAATTGGTTCATGTTGCATAGGCTTACAAGTCATGTTTAAAAAAGATCTGAGCGGTATATCTCGGCTTGCATTTTGACTCAAAGTGATCTTGACTCAGAAAAGGTTGGTGACCACTGTTCTAGAGCTTTCCCTGTTAACACTATCAACATTTCCCTTTACTGTGGCAATTGTGATCGAATCAACACAATATTAGCCACTTTCAATGCAACATACCGAAACAAAATGAACTATGCAAGAGAGCTGCATGTAGCCACGTGTGCACATTCTGTTCATATCCTTTGCTAGTTAGTGAGTTATTAGCCAAGTTTTACATAATTTGTAGTCAGAAATAGGGGAGTGATTGCTTCCTACAAGAGCACAAAACGTATACATTTCCAGACATCTTTGAAAAGCGAGTCAGGTAAAGAGCTTTTTTTTTTGTCTTAAAGGGGCAGTGTTGTATTTTGAGACAGTCTTAAATAAGCTAAGTAGCCAATAGGCAGATGGTAGCATAATTTGTCTGATTCTCTGTAATAATGTTATGGGAATAATAATGCATTTTATTTAGTAAAGTGTTTTTTTGCATCAAACAACACAACATTTTCAGTCACCTCCTTGTCTGAAGGACAAGTGGATAAACAGGTTAATGTCAAGCCCTGCATTTTTTTTTCAAAGTCTCATGGAATGTAGGTCTATATTGAGCACCACACATTGGCTGCTACTGTAGGCTGAATAATAGACCAGCTATTTCCATGTTAAAATGTTATGGGATGCATTTTCTACATTGTTTTTGATGGTAGGCCAATCTGGTAGGTCTGCATTATGATCAAATAGCCACAGTAGCCTACTGGGCCACTGTTAAAACTGTAACTTAAAGCGGGTACAGCCTCAGTGCTCACAGTAAACGCGCACTGGAAGTTGCACAGAATTTTCACAACGTTCAAGTTTGCGCTCAGCAGACCTGAAATTTGCTCAGTGCTGAATTCTTTTTTAGGAAACATTGGTCACGAACGCTCTATATAACATGCCTAACCAGCTCTGCTAGGGCGAGTAAAATGGTCAGTTGTTCTCTCATTTGTGTCTGGAAGTAGCTAACTAGCAAGCTAGCCAACTTTAGCCAGTTAGCTTGGGTGCTTGGTTGGGACAACGCATGCATTGGCAGGCAAGCTGCAGAAGGACGAGCAGGCTATTCCCCATCGTTTATCAGTGCAATTTTGACGGCCAACTAGCTGAAAAAGTTTGAGAGGGTTTATCTAATGTTCCTTCGTTAGATTTGAGCTAATCTTGCTCTGGATAGCATTAGTTGTTGATCTTGTTGTTGTTGATGTGCATATAGAGAAAGATAGCCTACCTTTTTATGGTTGTTTGATCAATACACATGTAAAGTTCCCAAATGTATGAGGACTCCCTATAACGACACAGGATGAGACCCAGATGCAGACACAGGAGGCAGATGGTTTGAGTCTCTGGTATTTATTAATAGACAAGGGGCAGGCAAGAGGCAGGTCGAGGACAGGCAGAAGTTTGTAAACCAGGTCAGAGTCAGTTAGGTACAGAATGGCAGGCAGGCTCGAGGTCAGGGCAGGCAGAATGGTATGGCAGGCGGGGTCAGGGTCAGGGCAGGCAGAAATGGTCGGAACCGGGAGGACTAGAAAACAGGGACTGGACAAACAGGAGCACGGAAAAAACGCTGGTAGGCTTGACGAGACAAGACGAACTGGCGACAGACAAACAGAAAACACCGGTATAACTACACAGGGGATAATGCTTCTACATCTGCATTGCTTGCTGTTTGGGGTTTTAGGCTGGGTTTCTGTATAGCACTTTGTGACATCTGCTGATGTAAAAAGGGCTTTATAAATACATTTGATTGATTGATTGATTGATTGATAATGGAGACAAATGAGAGACACCTGGTGGGGGGTGAAGACAAGCACAAGACAGGTCAAACAGATCAGGGTGTGACACTCCTGTGGTATTTAGCTACATTTTTACAGAAATCCATACAAATGTAATTTGTGGCTTTTGCCGAATGCGTCCTAATGATCTAAAGTCGCGCTGTTGCAACTGCCTGTAAAAACACAGTCCAGTTCAAAGTGAATGATGGCAGGCCCTTGTGGCAAATGGCTTGTTTGCATATAGGCCTACTGCCCCTCTGATTGGCTATGGCGCACCGGTCTGCGTAGACTCCGGTCCTGGATGAGACAGATGTTTTTATTAGGTTTTATTTACTGCAATGTCTACTAATTGTCCAAACGCGCGGCCACTTTCCCAGTCTATATTGTTATGGAATTTACACAAATGCTTTAGTATACGTAATTCCCAAAAATTCTAAGAGATTTCATTTAGCTACAATGCTGTCAGTTCCACTTTAAATAAACAAATAAAAAACGTACAAGGTCTTAAAAAGGGGTCGTTTAAAGGGGGAGGTTAAAATAGGTAGAAAACTGCAAGCAAACAGGTTCAAAGCCCACCTTGAAGTTCACATTGACGCACTGTAATGTTACAGACACTTATAACAACATGCTCGATAGCTAGCACTCCCTAGCAGTGTAAGAGATATTTGATGGTACCAGAATCACATGTTCTGACTGTGTTCAATATTGTGATTGGCTCAATAAGCATTCCAAGCAAGCCCGCAAGGAGAGACATCATACAGGTGTGGTTGACTGGAATACACCGTTAATCAGGAAAAGTCTAGGTAATTATCTGAGGAAGAATCAGGAGTGTGTGTTTAGTTAGTACTGGAATGCTAGAAAGTGCCATTGCAGTAGAATCATGCACATAACCTACTAATGTAGTCAGTTATGAAGGATTTGGATTCGTTTTTTGACAGAGATATTAGATCTCTGTTTTTTCAGGTGACATTATTGCTCTACATACAGTGTGGGGAAAAATTATTTAGTCAGCCACCAATTGTGCATGTTCTCCCACTTAAAAAGATGAGCAAGGCCTGTAATTTTCATCATAGGTACACGTCAACTATGACAGACAAATTGAGAAAAAAATATATAGAAAATCACATTGTAGGATTTTTAATGAATTTATTTGCAAATTATGGTGGAAAATAAGTATTTGGTCACCTACAAACAAGCAAGATTTCTGGCTCTCACAGACCTGTAACTTCTTCTTTAAGAGGCTCCTCTGTCCTCCACTCGTTACCTGTATTAATGGCACCTGTTTGAACTTGTTATCAGTATAAAAGACACCTGTCCACAACCTCAAACAGTCACACTCCAAACTCCACTATGGCCAAGACCAAAGAGCTGTCAAAGGACACCAGAAACAAAATTGTAGACCTGCACCAGGCTGGGAAGACTGAATCTGCAATAGGTAAGCAGCTTGGTTTGAAGAAATCAACTGTGGGAGCAATTATTAGGAAATGGAAGACATACAAGACCACTGATAATCTCCCTTGATCTGGGGCTCCACGCAAGATCTCACCCCGTGGGGACAAAATGATCACAAGAACGGTGAGCAAAAATCCCAGAACCACACGGGGGGATCTAGTGAATGACCTGCAGAGAGCTGGGACCAAAGTAACAAAGCCTACCATCAGTAACACACTACGACGCCAGGGACTCAAATCCTGCAGTGCCAGACGTGTCCCCCTGCTTAAGCCAGTACATGTCCAGGCCCGTCTGAAGTTTGGTAGAGTGCATTTGGATGATCCAGAAGAGGATTGGGAGAATGTCATATGGTCAGATGAAACCAAAATAGAACTTTTTGGTAAAAACTCAACTCGTCGTGTTTGGAGGACAAAGAATGCTGAGTTGCATCCAAAGAACACCATACCTACTGTGAAGCATGGGGGTGGAAACATCATGCTTTGGGGCTGTTTTTCTGCAAAGGGACCAGGACGACTGATCCGTGTAAAGGAAAGAATGAATGGGGCCATGTATCGTGAGATTTTGAGTGAAAACCTCCTTCCATCAGCAAGGGCATTGAAGATGAAACGTGGCTGGGTCTTTCAGCATGACAATGATCCCAAACACACCGCCCGGGCAACGAAGGAGTGGCTTCGTAAGAAGCATTTCAAGGTCCTGGAGTGGCCTAGCCAGTCTCCAGATCTCAACCCCATAGAAAACCTTTGGAGGGAGTTGAAAGTCTGTGTTGCCCAGCGATAGCCCCAAAACATCACTGCTCTAGAGGAGATCTGCATGGAGGAATGGGCCAAAATACCAGCAACAGTTTGTGAAAACCTTGTGAAGACTTACAGAAAACGTTTGACCTGTGTCATTGCCAACAAAGGGTATATAACAAAGTATTGAGAAACTTTTGTTATTGACCAAATACTTATTTTCCACCATAATTTGCAAATAAATTCATTAAAAATCCTACAATGTGATTTTCTGGATATTTTTTTCTCATTTTGTCTGTCATAGTTGACGTGTACCTATGATGAAAATTACAGGCCTCTCTCATCTTTTTAAGTGGGAGAACTTGCACAATTGGTGGCTGACTAAATACTTTTTTCCCCCCTGTATGTAGAGCAATAATGTCACCTGAAAAAACAGAGATCTAATGTCTCTGTCAAAAAACGAATCCAAAACTGGTCATTATGAATAAGACAAGTAGCATTGATATCAGTTGTCTGTCAGAAGATTGACAGGAGAAGAGACTGACTGATCAGTGAAAGGACACACTGTTTAAGCAGCACTCACCTGAAGCATACGGTGTGCCAGTCAGTGTTGAGTGCCTGGAGATACTGTTCATCATAGATCCGTTGTCTGCATCCCGCACACACGGGCAAACTTCTGCCAGCTGTAATACATGACACACACACACAGTCAGTGGACAGATCAAAGGACAACATGTGCGCTAGCTTCACGATTTGCATGGCTCATATACAGTGCATTCGGTAAGTATTCAGACCCCTTGACTTTTTCCACATTTTGTTACGTTACAGCCTTATTCTAAAATGGATTAAATACAGTTTTTCCTCATCAATCTACACACAATACCCCATAAAACAGAAATACCTTATTTACATAAGTATTCAGACCCTTTGCTATGAGACTCGAAATTGAGCTCAGGTGCATCACGTTTCCATTGATCATCCTTGAGATGTTTCTACAACTTGATTGGAGTCCACCTGTGGTAAATTCAATTGATTGGACATGATTTGGAAAGGCACACACCTGTCTATATAAGGTCCCACAGTTGATAGTGCATGTCAGAGCAAAAACCAAGCCATGAGGTCGAAGGAATTGTCCGTAGAGCTCCGAGACAGGATTGTGTCGAGACACAGATCTGGGCAAGGGTACCAAAGCATTTCTGCAGCATTGAAGGTTCCCAAGAACACAGTGGCCTCCATCATTCCTAAATGGAAGAAGTTTGGAACCACCAAGACTCTTCCTAGAGCTGGCCGCCCGGCCAAACTGAGCAATCGGGGGAGAAGAACCTTGGTCAGGGAGGTGACCAAGAACCCAACGGTCACTCTGACAGGGCTCCAGAGTTCCTCTGTGAAGATGGGAGAACCTTCCAGAAGGACAACCATCTCTGCAGCCCTCCACCAATCAGGCCTTTATGGTAGAGTGGCCAGACACTCCTCTGTAAAAGGCACATGACAGCCCGCTTGGAGTTTGCCAAAAGGCAAAGTACAGAGAGATCCTTGATGAAAACCTGCTCCAGAGCGCTCAGGACCTCAGACTGGGGCGAAGGTTCACCTTCCAACAGGACAACGACTCTAAGCACACAGCCAAGACAACGCAGGAGTGGCTTCGGGACAAGTCTCTGAATGTCCTTTAGTGGCCCAGCCAGAGCCCGGACTTGAACCTGATCGAACATCTCTGGAGAGATTGGAAAATAGCTGTGCAGCGACGCTCCCCATCCAACCTGACAGAGCTTGAGACGATCTGCAGAGAAGAATGGGAGAAACTCCCCAAATACAGGTGTGTCAAGCTTGTAGCGTCATATCCAAGAAGACTCGAGGCTGTAATCGCTGCCAAAGGCGCTTCAACAAAGTACTGAGTAAAGGGTCTGAATACCCTCTCTCTATCACAACCCACACAGACGCAGGCAGGCAGACAGGCACACACACACACACACACACACACACACACACATTATGCACGTGGATGCACACACACACACAGCGCCAACACACATACACACATATGTATGGACGCATACACATTTACTTAATTCTGATAGAGGGTGACAGTTCTGGTGCAGTCAGTCTTGTTCACATGAGCTAAACACTGTAATACTGTGTGTCAGTGTCACACAATGCAAGGCCCAAGTGCCACAGTGAGTCAACTGTTTGTTTCCATTGCATTCCAGTTGCATCTCTGAACAAAATCTGATTTCAACAACTGTTAAGTGAACCTGCATTAGTAGGAATATGCCTACTAGTCCTACTTGTTAATAACCATATTATTATACACTACAAAACTGTTGGGAGGTAATTGTACCCCGTTCTAAATGGCATTACTTTGGCAATTAGTGGAAGAGCAGTTCAATGCTCCAGCTGATCTTACTATGGAAACCAGATCTTGCAACAGAATTTCTGGTCAATCTTTTCTTTTTCACAAATGTTATGGTGTAGGCTATATCATTTGCCTCCCCTAAGTCATTGACAGTATTTTGTATATTCAACTTCCAAAATATAGTGCACTATAAAGGGAATAGGGTGCCATTTGGGACGCAACCAAGATATTTGCTGGGCAATGGTTCCCTTACCCTGCAGTGGTTCAATATTAGGAAGTCAGCGCTGGAGTAGTTGTATTGATTGTATTGGCCAACAGATCTACTCTGCACTAATGGCCCTCTCCCAGCCATTACTGGAGCCTCTCTCTGACAGATCTGCTTTCCCTGATGACCGCTGGTGTTGCGTCTCAAGAGGGCCAGACTCCAGTCCATCACAAACTGATACACAGACACATGGAGTCAGCAGCACTAGTCAGATGCCCTCTCTCTCTCTCTCTCTCTGTCACAACTCACATAGACACAGGCAGGCACACACACCCACACACACACACACAATATGCACGTGCATGCACACACACACACACACACACACACACACACACACACAGAGCACACACACACACATTATGCATGTGCATGCACACACACACTTGTATGGACGCACACACATTTAGTCAGCTCTGATAGCGGGTGACACTCCAGTTCTGGTCAGTCACGCTGATATGAGCTAAACACTCTGTAATGCTGTGTGTCAGTGTAACACAATGCAAGGCCCAAGTGCCACAGTGAGTCAACTGTTTGTTTCCATTGCATTCCAGTTGCATCTCTGAACAAAATCTGATTTCAACAACCTGTTAAGTGAACCTGCATTAGTAGGAATATGCCTACTAGTCCTACTTGTTAATAACCATATTATTATACACTACAAAACTGTTGGGAGGTAATTGTACCGCGTTCTAAATGGCATTACTTTGGCAATTAGTGGAAGAGCAGTTTAATGCTCAAGCTGATCTTACTATGGAAACCAGATCTTGCAACAGAATTTCTGGTCGATGACCCCTCCTATGTGAGGTCCCAGTAACAACATTATCCAATCCGATATTTAGGCGCCCTATCGCGTTGATATTACTACGTTACCTGTCATAGACAAGTTTCCTATCTATCCTTTTACATAAATGTTATATTGTAGGCTATATCACTTGCCTCCCCTAAATCATTGACAGTATTTTGTATATTCAACTTCCACAATACAGGCTAGTGAGCTAGCTAAAGTATCGGTGGAACTAGTTACATTGAAACTAGGCTAAACACGGTCATGGATTCACAGGAATGGAATGCCAAGGAAAGGTATTGTTTAAAAGAAAGTATAACTATCAGTTATGAAGTTGTGTTGTTGTGGGTCAGAGCAGAGCTGCGGTTTCACTATCCCATTTCATTTCTATTTAATTAGATTGAACTAACATTAACAGTTGAAATACACAAATGATTATACTTCTAAACAGCATCCCGGCCGTGTTATCATTATGCAGCGGGCTTATGTTACTCGGAAATAAAATAGAACGACTACCTACTTGGGTTATTGCAGCAAAACAAGGACACAAGGGACATTCTTTATTGATCATTCTCACAGAATACTTGTCACAAATCTCACCCTCCAAAAACACCATAAAACAATGTATCTATTGTGTTGTTGATTGTAAATTCAGTGGAGCATCTCTGTCCTCGAGCGCTGAAGGATGCACTGCGCTCGCTCTAATAACATCTCCCGCCCTGACACATGCTTCAAGACACTCGCTATCATCGTTCAGATAAAAACTGCGTATCGAAAACTTCAACTCACCTTCCTCCTCTCCCATACGTTCGTCCTTCCAGTTACAACAGAACAGCATCAACCTCATTCACTCTCCGACTCGGAGCTCTATGAGAGCCTGCCTATAATGAACAGATAACCGGTCTAGTAGTGTTGTCAGTGTATATGCAGCCGACTGGACTCCCCTCACAGCTTGATACTGCTTCGAAAGATATTCTGCGATTCATTCGAAGAGGAGAGGATGCTAATGAAGTCAGGCTGCGGGAGAGGAAGCTATGGGTTGGCCAACCGAAAACAATCCCTGGAATTTGTGTCTGCGCAGCACAAGCACAAGCAACTGAGGGCAGAGAGAGGAAGCGATGCGCAGTGCACCCATCGCAGAAATAGGATCTGTATCAGAATAGCTGTATTAGAATAGTAATCTAGTCTATGAGAGCAGGCTGGAATAGGCTAGTTACATTAAAAGACTAGCCTACCTTCAGCCATTTAAAAGTTATTGAATAACATTTGAGCCATTGATTCATTTTGATATTTGGGTGCCGTTTTGGTGCAGATGGAAAAACGCTGATACCTGTGCACAAATGTGTATTCATTAAAACAATTTTATTTCGTTATTTTACTGAAGCAAATAAAATGCCGGGATTACCGGGAACAAGTCACATGTGCGTTGTGAAAATGAAAAAGTGCAAAACCCCATCATTCCTTATTTTGTTTTCATTTAAATAAAATGAATACTATCCCACCGCACGGAAGACACGGGGCGGTGGGCCCCTGACCAGAGCGGTTCACACACAGTTCAGAAAAAGCACCACCGAGTAGGCTACAAGAACTGAAGCCAGTGAGAGTCATGATAACCTAGGGCTATTACTACAACATACAGTACACACAATCCATAAAGAGAAATCGTAGGGTAACTTTGTAACAGAGCAAATCAATCTTTGATCAGTAATGTTTAGTGAGTCTTATTCAACTGTAACTAACTCAAGTAAAGAGTGAAATGGGAGCTCACTCTCACTATTTACACAGACTAGGGGCTATAGCCTACAGACAGACACATTAAAAAATCCCTTATGTATACAGTATAACAATTCTCAACAGTGATTAAATGCATTATGCAAATACATATTTTTTTAACAAACATCATTACTGTTTTTTTTTTTTTGCCTTATTCTAGATTACACAAATCTGGTGGTAGCCTACTTTTCTGAGCAGAAACATTTGAAACTTGAATAATGAGAGACAATTTGCAAAAATTTAACTATAACTGCATGTGAAACTAGAATGATTCCAGATATGCATAACATTCTAGGCACTTAATCTTGGACACCAGAAAAATGATACATAATTAATAAAACAAAATGTTCATTTCATACATACATAATGTACAATACATGCCAGAGCAGTATCGGAAGGATTTCAGTTTTACTTTTACATTTTTGTAAAACCTGCTTTGCTAAAAACTAAAAACATACAAATAATTGTAAAAAACGAAACACACTGCGTTTCAAAGGACTTGGTACAAACCAACACAATGTATGATATGAATATCACTAAAGATATCACCTACAAATCTTTTGAACACCTTTGGATTGATTGTCATCAGCTTTATCACATTCAGAGCAACACCTGCTCTTCATACTTCACGTTTGGTGGAAATCAAGGTAAGAAGGCTGAAGATAGGCTACTTAAACCATGGCACTTAAAATATTGGCAAAGTTAATGATGGCAGATGGACTGTGAAACCTTTGCGCACACACACCCGCTATGCCACTGTAATTTCACCCAGGGCTATAAATAGCAGCAGAGATGATAAAAAGTCAGAGGCAGTTCTGAAGCTACATGGCCAAAGTTTATCAGCACTTTACCAACCACACCTCTTGAAGCTCAACCCTTAGTTTGACGTGTCAGTATGTGAAGATCTCCAACTTTGGTACACACAGACACTAAGCACATAGAGATACTGCAGTAGAGGGATGTACAGTTACAGAACTGTTGCTGCTATAGTTGGAGAATCTTTCACATTCTCCTATCTACCCAAACACGCACAGATCTATGGCAAGCACACACGTACATAGAGAGACACACAGCCACATGGGCACACACCCACACAAGCATGCACACATAAACACTGGGTAACTACTAAAAGGGGAGCATCGCAGGCATGTCAATAAGAGCTGATGAACACCATGACCACTGTGATGATAAAGGCACAATCAATAACACTAAGTCACATCAAATGTGTGCAAAAGTCTGGGTCGGTGGGTTTGTATAAAAAATAGCTTGAGTCAAATAAAGTCCAACATATCTTTACATACTGTAATGGGGGATTTTGTGCATATAAAATGTACATTCTAGATCATGCAGTAGCACCATTGTTTCTTGAGGTTCAACTTCTTCTCAAGAACATCCTCTACTTCCGCCTTCCACAGTATTTGCTTTGGCATCCAGCAGCAACTCCTCCTGTTCAGAAACCACATTGTAAGAGAGGATATTTTAAATGCATGCATTTGAAAGAGGGTTTGGATTCATACATTTCTACTTGGTTCGGTACCAGATTTATAAATTGTTTTGGTCACATGCCAGAGGAGGTGTGTGTGTTTTATCATACCTGGTCTGTAGCCTCCTCCTCCTCCTGCTCCACCAAGGAAGCCCTGGAGTGGGCCATATTTGGCTGCTTTGGCTGTGAAAAAAGTTAGTTCATCACAGGTGTTTTTGTGGTCACTCATTATTTTGTTTTTTACAGTGTTGGCAAGTAATTTCCTGAGCAACTCGAATGTGTTTTTCTAACCACGCTGCACAGATGGGTAAACTTTATGGACATCTGTTGCTTGACCACAGCAGCCAAGAGCCCCAACAAGCCTAGTGAGTCAGTTAGCATATGCTAACAGGTTGGCTAACAACAAACGCTAACAGGTTGGCTAGCCGCATATGCTAAATACAGAGGGGCTATTGATATTCACTTGTGCTGCGACTGCAACAGATGCTGTAAATCAATAGTGTTAATTAATCATTCTCAGCTATTACAAATATATTGATTTGAACTGCAGGTATCCTACAGTAGGGAGGCAGGCTGTCCTCAGAGGAATGAGCGGTATGTGTGTAATACAATGGGAATACTACTTGATCTATGCACCATAAAGGGGCCTACATTGATGACTTGATGGCATGATGACAAGTCATAATAACCAGTCATAATAATTTATGATACTGTATTAGCTCAGATAATTGGCAATAGCACATCATTTGGCATAATGTAGATTAGCCATTGAGACCATTCTTGTGATAAGTGTAAACATGTGAACGTTTTAACTGGTAATATAAAAACCCACCTCCCACCTATGTGAGCGTAAATCTTACGACCATCTACTAAAAGTAATAAGAGCTAAGATATAGCTTAAAAAGTGGATTCCAATTAGTCAAGAACATATGCTGGGCACTTTCTCCCCTGGCAGTGGTGTGCTCCTAGCAAACATATGTGCTGACAGAGGAGGCTGGTGGGAGGAGCTATAGGAGGACGGGCTTATTATAGCCTATCTTCCTATAGCTCCTCCCACCAGTATCCTCTGGCGCAGCACTACAAAAACAGACTGACAGTGACTGTTGTGAATTTATATTAGGTTAATATCCCAAAGATTTCCACGCAATATCATCACAGCACTACTGGAGTAGCACATCAAATCCTCTAAATCCTGACATGTCATAGGTTTTATTAAACTAGCTGAGAAAAACCTGCCTTGCTTTTTGAAACATAATCCCACCGTCAGTAATCTTCCCTGTGCTCAGGAAAATTCAGATTATCAGACTCTACTAGACACTGGTTGGTACACCATCCGCACTGACGACAAGTACTCACTGTTCTATCACCCCCCCCCCCCCCCCCCCCCCCCCCCCATCCCCATCCCCATCCCCATCCTCTCATTCTAATCTCATCCAAATAATCTTACGTGATGTCATCCTCCGCTAAGAACTGACTGATTATAATAAAATAGGAAATGTACTAGGTGTAACAGAAAATCATATTTTTTCAAGCAACATTTTCTCCCATGCACTGACTGTGTGGTGTAACGTTTGGCTGAGTAGGACGACAGATACTTTACAAGAGGCGAAAGAAGGAAGACACCAGTACCTTGTTGAGGAGTCAGTGGTGCCGTCTGGCCTGCTCCATATGCTCCTAGTAAACAGACAATGTTTACATTTAAGAAAAGGGATTTGGAGTTTGGAAGGAATTATAAGATTTTTGCTAAGGGTGTTTCATGTTTAAAATAGCACAACTTTGATTAGAGAGTTTTTAGATAGAGGGTGAGAGTGCTGAAGACCATTTCTTCATTGTGCATTGGAACACACACAGCAACCAAAACACACTTGGTCAGATAGATAGAACATAACCAATGGAAAGTGCCCGTGTTTTTGGAAAGTGCCTGTGTAAGCACACTATCAATCCGATCAGGAAACAGCAGACATCACATAATCACAAGGGGATTTTCCTCATGTAATGATGACGTGCTTTGGAAAGTACGTAATACAAAACATAGAGACTTTTCAAGAAAGTACGATTATGGTTGAGCATTATCTGATAGAGTAACAACCACATCCTTTTACTAATACTGCAGTAGCAAAATACCATGTTTTGGTATCAATACTGTCTGTGTAAACAAATAGTAAACAATTAATAGACATATAGTAAACATATAGTAAATAGTAAACAAGCACACTGCAAGGGTAAAGCAGTCACTGATGGCAAAAATAACATTTGTCATCTGTATCCTGTTTTGTCAGGAATATGCAGCAGAGCTCATCGAGTCATCCAAAAACCAATTAATTATTCCCAAGGGTGGTGACACGATTGAGACATCCTGAATTAAATTATTATTTTTAATCATGTCAAGTGTAAGAAATTGGAAATGAACAGCATTTATATGTTAAAAGAAAAAAGCCCCTAATAGAGATTTGGTTAATTTCAGATATAATGCTAGACATCCTCATCATGTTGCCAGACAAAAGTCAATGACAATTCAAATTCAAGTTAACTCTATAATCATCAGTAATAATAGGAATTGGGACTTTTCCATTTGAACCTATAAATTGAGGAGGTTACCAGGAGTGTTTGATGTTTTCTGTGTATGTGTGCAATATTTTGCACAACGGTTGTAAAACATTAATACCTGATTTTCATGGTCAAAGCATGGTCAGAGGAGCTATCGGATTCACAGAGGCTACAGTAAAAGTGAAGAGAGAGAGAGAGGGACCAACATTCCCAACCCCACCTCAATCAAAAAACAACTATGATTATTTTCATAACCAATTAAGTGTTTAGAGCACCCAATGTTCCCCATCAATTCATTTAATGAGGGGAAACTAAACTAGGTATGAGGAAGTTGGCTGTTCCTTTCAATTGTCTCTAGATCAGTTCCCCTCTCTCTTTCTCTCCCAGAGGTTAGCTCTAATAGGAAAGCAACAGGCCTGAGGGCTGCCTGTCTCTCTGTCGTTCTGGGTTACCTGTCTGTCGACAATTCGGCTTTAGTCCACCTCCTGATCCAGGCAGAAACAGGGGGTAAACATAGGCAGTGAAAGAGCCACCAGCGCTCTGAGTCAGGTTGAATTTTGATTTTATATATATTTTTTACAGTTCAGCGGGAAATGTAGAGAGGGAGACAGATAGTACGGGCAAAGACAGAGGGTGGCCGAGACAGGGCTCAAACCCCCGTCGCCAGGGGCATATGTGGTCCGGATAAGGGGTCAGGTTTAATTGACAGCTATTCTCTTGATGGTTCTGTTGACGGGCTAGCCTATTTGACCTTGATATAACAGTTGGCGACTATTTCTCAGTATTTAACTCAGTTTGCAAAATGATGTCAAGTTTGTCAAAAGTCTACATTTATGGCCAATCGACACTTTTCTACATTTACTGTAAGTGAATGATTGGGGCATGCTTACAAAGGGGAACTCAAACTACTGAAGTGAATGCCCTTGCTTCCTCTATCTTCACTGGACAGTAAAGATGAACAAATTTTAACAAATACAATAAATCTATCAAATTTGTTTCAAACCACAAGCACTTTTTGTTCTACTTTTATCTTTATAGTTCCTGGTCACAACATCCCATTCTCTATAAAAGCTACAACGGCTGAGAGCTGTTTTTCCCCTCTTCCCTTTCTCCCTCTAGATGGTAACTGGCTCTGTGCTGTTGTCTCTGTTGTAGTTGCCACTAATAAATGGCACAGTCAGTGTTCAGGATGGTCCTTGGGGTTCACAATACAAAACATGCTCCTGAGGTGTCGTAGTATGATTTTGTCCAGTTATTGGCAGACTGGAAAATAACCTTTCTGGAAAATTGAAAATGACCATCATCCAACCCCCCCCCCCCCCACACTCACAAGCTATACATAAGAGAAACTGTAACAACAACCCCATGTTTATGTACACATACTGTACACACACTGCATTTGATTTTCATAGATAGAGGTTATACACATTACCTGGGTAGGCTTGCTGTGGGTAGCCGCCACCTTGCTGTGGGTAGCCCCGTTGTTGTGGGTAGCCACCTCCGTAACCTGGGACCGCACCAGCACCTGCAAAGGTAACACAGCAAAAATTAACAAAACAACAACAAACACAACAACCCTCGTTACCTGTATAAAAGACACCTGGGAGCCAGAAAGCTTTCTAATTGAGAGGGGGTCAAATACTTATTTCCCTCATTAAAATGCAAATCAATTTATAACATTTTTGACATGCGTTTTTCTGGATTTTTTTTTTGTTATTCTGTCTCTCACTGTTCAAATAAACCTACCATTAAAAATATAGACTGATCATTTCTTTGTCAGTGGGCAAACGTACAAAATCAGCAGGGGAACTAATACTTTTTCCCCGCACTGTATATACTGTATACATTGTATACACTAGTCTACATTTAGACAGGGTTACATACCCTACTGCAGCTTTGGCCTCAGACTTAACTTATGCATTGCTTTTTCCTCAACAATCAATGGCTGAGCCCAGAACACAACCAGTCAAATTACAACATACAGTATGAACTGAGAGATAGTATCAGGTCATATGCATTGTGTATGCAAATTTACCAGGCCAGTGTGTTTATTCAAACATACTAGCTACAGTATTCATCAAAAAGCTAATGGTGCTGAATTATCCTTGGGAAACAACATTTGCATACAGTATTACCAAAGTTGTACCATATGTGATAGCATGTGAAACAGGCAATATTTTGTACTGTGGGGTGCTCTGCTCTCAGTGTCAGTGAATATTTGACCAATGGTTGGTGGATAATAGCCTGCAGGCATTGATTAGTCAGTATCCGTGGGGCCTGGGGCAGAGCGCAGTCTTTCCACTGCTGGACCAGCGTGATAACACTCATCCCAAACATCGAGGGAGAGGAGGAGAGGAGAAGATGCTGAAAGCTCCACAGCCTTGGTGATTCACTTCCAAGTATAATCCTGAACATAGGTCAAAACCATGCCAACGTGTTAACATAATCCTAACTATATGAAGAGATGATATGTGCCATGCTAGTCTTGCGATGCATGACTTGTCATAGAAGTCTTTTCATCACAGTGCTTTGACAGTGGGTCTTAGTGGGGTGACACTGTCCTACTACCTACAGTGAGGGAAAAAAGTATTTGATCCCCTGCTGATTTTGTTCGTTTGCCCACTGACAAAGAAATGATCAGTCTATAATTTTAATGGTAGGTTTATTTGAACAGTGAGAGACAGAATAACAACAACAAAATCCAGAAAAACACATGTCAAAAATTTTATAAATTGATTTGCATTTTAATGAGGGGAATAAGTATTTGACCCCCTCTCAATCAGAAAGATTTCTGGCTCCCAGGTGTCTTTTATACAGGTAACGAGCTGAGATTAGGAGCACACTCTTAAAGGGAGTGCTCCTAATCTCAGCTTGTTACCTGTATAAAAGACACCTGTCCACAGAAGCAATCAATCAATCAGATTCCAAACTCTCCACCATGGCCAAGACCAAAGAGCTCTCCAAGGATGTCAGGGACAAGATGTAGACCTACACAAGGCTGGAATGGGCTACAAGACCATCGCCAAGCAGCTTGGTGAGAAAGTGACAACAGTTGGTGCGATTATTCGCAAATGGAAGAAACACAAAATAACTGTCAATCTCCCTCGGCCTGGGGCTCCATGCAAGATCTCACCTCGTGGAGTTGCAATGATCATGAGAACGGTGAGGAATCAGCCCAGAACTACATGGGAGGATCTTGTCAATGATCTCAATGCAGCTGGGACCATAGTCAGCAAGAAAACAATTGGTAACACACTACGCCGTGAAGGACTGAAATCCTGCAGCGCCCGCAAGATCCCCCTGCTCAAGAAAGCACATATACAGGCCCGTCTGAAGTTTTCCAATGAACATCTGAATGATTCAGAGGAGAACTGGATGAAAGTGTTGTGGTCAGATGAGACCAAAATCGAGCTCTTTGGCATCAACTCAACTCGCCGTGTTTGGAGGAGGAGGAATGCTGCCTATGACCCCAAGAACACCATCCCCACCGTCAAACATGGAGGTGGAAACATTATGCTTTGGGGGTGTTTTTCTGCTAAGGGGACAGGACAACTTCACCGCATCAAAGGGACGATGGACGGGGCCATGTACCGTCAAATCTTGGGTGAGAACCTCCTTCCCTCAGCCAGGGCATTGAAAATGGGTCGTGGATGGGTATTCCAGCATGACAATGACCCAAAACACACGGCCAAGGCAACAAAGGAGTGGCTCAAGAAGAAGCACATTAAGGTCCTGGAGTGGCCTAGCCAGTCTCCAGACCTTAATCCCATAGAAAATCCGTGGAGGGAGCTGAAGGTTCGAGTTGGCAAACGTCAGCCTCGAAACCTTAATGACTTGGAGAAGATCTGCAAAGAGGAGTGGAACAATATCCCTCCTGAGATGTGTGCAAACCTGGTTGCCAACTACAAGAAATGTCTGACATCTGTGATTGCCAACAAGGGTTTTGCCACCAAGTACTAAGTCATGTTTTGCAGAGGGGTCAAATACTTATTTCCCTCATTAAAATGCAAATCAATTTATAACATTTTTGACATGCGTTTTTCTGGATTTTGTTGTTGTTATTCTGTCTCTCACTGTTCAAATAAACCTACCATTAAAATTATAGACTGATCATGTCTTTGTCAGTGGGCAAACATACAAAATCAGCAGGGGATCAAATACTTTTTTCCCTCACTGTATGTGTGTGCATTTTTACCAGTTTATGAACATGAGGACGAAACCTCACAGTTAACTATAGTAAACTACAGAAACTACAGCAGGACAGTCAGTCTCACCTGGATTATAACCAGCACCACCAGCACCCAGGTTACCATAACCTATTGAACAGGAGAGAGTGGAGCATTACTGAAGAGCTGAGATATAGTTGAACGATTTCAAATTCTATTTGAACCCAGGTCTGTTGTTGAATATGGCTACGCTGTAGGCAGGAACATCTTGTATACAATGACGGAGTCCTACTTCCCCTGGCAGAGCACACGCAGTACCGTTATGGGCAGAGTAGAACGACTCTCCAGAGGTCCTGCTGCTATCTCTAAACCGTCACACTTTGATGTTGCAAAAACCGTTACAAACTAACTCTGCCTCTGACGGTAATCAGCCTCCACTGGGAGTGACTGGCTGACTGTTGTGTTTGTTTCTTCTTGTCTTGCCCTACAGTACTGTACCCTGGGGGGGATTCACTGTCTGGCTTTGATATGACTCAATGATCAACATTTCTTACTCCTTTTACGATAACTCTACTCCAAAATAAAGATAACATCACTATGATGTTGTTCAGATGTGGTGGTATATGGAAAAGTAAGAGTAAAACGTGTAAGAGTATTAGTACAAAGCTGGGCTTTGTGTGTCAGGGTTTTTACCTGGGGGTTTGGGTGCTTTTTGCCCTGCTCCTGCGCCTGCTCCCAGACCAACACCAGCAGGATACCTCGCACCTGAAACATGAGACTGGGTTAGTTCTCCAATAGCCTCGTGCCAGACCTCTAGTGGGTGAGACTAGTCCTCCACTAAGAACATTTTTAAAATTTCACACACTAGGTAGTTATTAGCTTTGTGTTGTTACAAAGCTACAACCACAGAATGTCCCAGATGTCAGTTGTTTGAGGGGGAATGAGAGTTTCAACGGTTTGGTTTGGAGAGGGTGTTTCTAGCTCAGTGGGCATTGGGGTTTCAGACACACATCTCATTCCTGGCTCTGGTGTCTGTCACAGTCACTGCTCCTATCGCCTCATTGGACACAGGAAGTGCAAGCCAATTACATTTCCTGGATAACGGTCACTCTGAGAGGCTAGAGTGATGTAAAAGGGAATACAATATTGAGCTGGCCTTCTTCTCCTCTCTCATACATACCCAGTCCCTGTCCATAACCACCTTGACCATAACCATATGGGTATCCCCCTGAATCATGATGGAAAGAAAAGCAGTTTTATTCCTGACATGATGACCTCATTGCGTAGGGAACACCAGAGATTGGCTCAGACAGATTTACAGTATGTAACACAATGTTATACAGAGTTGATCTGAGGTTAGGGAGTACAGAGTTACAATAAGCCATTGAAGTTATGGGATGGGGTTTAACTCAACATGTCTCTTTGTACGGCTCCATTATGGGTACATTGGGGATATTAAATGGCTCAGTTACACAGAAAGCTTGTTTATTTCCTAAGACAGGTACGAAACTGATCCCATACCTGCACCACCACCAGCTCCAGTAAGAGGAATACCTGCTCCTCCAGCCACACCGCCTGCTCCTCCCACAACTACACGAGAGATACAAAACACAGTGAGTGCGATCATATACAGTGAGCTCCAAAGGTATTGGGACAGTGACACATTTTGTGTTTTTCTGGCTCTGTACTCCAGCACTTTGGATTTGAAATGATACGATGACTATGAGGTTAAAGTGCAGACTGTCAGCTTTAATTTGAGTGTATTGTCATCCATATCGGGTAAACCGCTCAGAAATTACAGCACTTTCTGAATATTGACCCCCATTTTAGGGCACCAAAATTATTGGGACAAATTCACTTATGTGTATTAATGTAGTCAAAAGTTTAGTATTTGGTCCCATATCCCTAGCACACAATGATTACATCAAGCTTGTGACTCTACAAACTTGTTGGATGCATTTGCTGTTTGTTTTGGTTGTGTTACAGATTATTTTGTGCCCAATAGAAATGAATGGTAAATAATGTATTGTGTCATTTTCGAGTCACTTTTATTGTAAATAAGAATAGAATATGTTTCTAAACACTTCTACATGAATGTGGATGCTACCATGATTATGGATAATCCTGAATGAACCGTGAATAATGATGAGTAAAAAAGTTACAGAGGCATAAATATCATACCCCCCCAAAAATGCTAACCTCCCCTGTTATTGTAATGGTGACAGGTTAGCACGTCTTGGGGGTGTGATATTTGTGCGTCTCACTTTCTCACTTATCATTATTCACAATTCATTCAGGACTATCCGCAATCATGGTAGCATCCACATAAACGTAAAAGTGTTTAGAAACATATTCTATTCTTATTTACAATAAAAGTGACTACAAAATGACACAATACATTATTTACCATTCATTTCTATTGGGCACAAAATAATCTGAAACAACCAAAACAAACTGCAAATGCATCCAACACGTTTGTAGAGTCACAAGCTTGACGTAATCATTGCGTGCTAGGAATATGGGACCAAATACCAAACTTTGTCTACTTTAAGACACTTTCTTATCCGGTGTCCTGTGTGAATTTAAGTATGCTCCCTCTAATTTTTCTCTCTCTCCCTCTCTCCCTCCCCCCCCGGAGGACCTGAGCCATACGACCATGCCTCAGGACTACCTGGCCTGATGACTCCTTGCTGTCGTACTGCTTCTGGAACCCTGACCTGATCACCGGACGTGCTACCTTGTCCCAGACCTGCTGTTTTCAACTCTCTCTCTCTACCGCACCTGCTATTCAACCTCTAAATGCCCGGCTATGAAAAGCCAAGTGACATTTACTCCTGATGTACTGACCTGTTGCAACCTCTACAACCACTGTGATTATTAATTGACCCTGCTGGTCATCTATGAACGTTTGAATATCTTGGAGAAAAATCTGGCCTTAATGGCAATGTACTGTTATAATCTCCACCCGGCACAGCCAGAAGGGGACTGCCCACCCCTCAGAGCCTGGTTCCTCTCTAGGTTTCTTCCTAGGTTTCTGCCTTTCTAGGGAGTTTTCCCTAGCCACCGTGCTTCTACATCTGCATTGCTTGCTGTTTGGGGTTTTAGGCTGGGTTTCTGTATAGCACTTTTTGACATCTGCTGATGTAAAAAGGGCTTTATAAATACATTTGATTGATTGATTGATTGATTGATAAGCAGTGGCGACCCGTCATTCAGGGTAGGTGGGGCTGAGCCCCATATACAGAGTTGCCTGTATTGCATGTTATTTTGGCATTAATAGGTGTCACATATCAGTTTGCAAACAATGTAAAATAAAATAAAAAATAATTGAGTTTATAAAGCCACATACAAACATGGTCTCTTTTTTGCTTTCTTGAGTAAGGCAGCTCCAAAATGCAGGTGTTTCAGCCTAGCTCAGTGCATTCTGTGGTGGTGGTGGGGCAGCCAGCGGAAAATACGGAGTGTATGGGTTGATAATGTTCTCTAGTTGCGCCGTGATTGGCTCAGTGTTCTGTCACTCATGGGGACACTACGTCACCACCAAATCTAAGGGTAGAGCTATGGGTGCTGCCATAGAGTTACATTAGAAGTGCCCATCCAAGAAGGCTCAAGTTCATTGGCCACAGATAGAATTATGTCAAATCACGTTATATCTACAATAGCTTGGATTGGACTGATCATGTCAACATCATACTTTCAAAATCTTAGCTAGCAGTCATCATCATGAATCAAGTCGACAATCTACTGGCAAATTATTTTTGCCTCTTAAAAGGCAGTAAATTAGGCTGAATGAACTGTTTCGCTGCCAGACAAGGCTCCGCTGATAGCCAGGTGTAGCAGTTGTAAGGTGTTGGAACTGCTGTTGGGACTCTGCTGTTGGGACAGCTTTATGTAGGCCCTAACAGTTTGTGGGCACCTTTTGTCACTGTTATAGTACAATTCATGTATTGTTTAGTGTTGTGTTGTGGCTTTGCTGGCATGCATCCCCCAATATTTGTTTTGCCCCACTAAGATTTACATGCTAAAATCGCCACTGCACATAAGGGAATTTGTCCCAATACCTTTGGTCCCCTAAAATGGGAGGAGATTCAGCTTCAAATGACACAAAGTGTTGTCATTTCTAAACGGTTCACCCAATATGGATGAAAATACCCTAAAATTACAGCTGACAGTCTGCACGTTGTATCATTTCAAATCCAAAGTGCTGGAGTACAGAGCCAAAACGACCAAACATGTGTCACTGTCCCAATACTTTTAGAGCTCACTGTACTGTAGCTACAGCTTTAATAAACACTTCTTATGACTCAGCCATGCACTGACACACACCTGGAGGTTTCAGGGGCTTGGCTCCAGGAAGTTGTCCAGCTCCTGCTCCGTATGGAGCTGAGGAAATACAGAGATCATAAACGTAATCCACACAGCCTATTTTTACTTTCTACTCCACAGTGACTGTATTGCAATATCACCAGGGATACGGACATGAGTTGATATTAATGGACAAAAACCTGAATAAACCAATTACAGTGATGGGGATTTAGTCTGAGTAGAGAGTAACCTAAGGCCGCACATGGCCCTAGTGAATTAAGTTTGAGACTCCATTACAAGGATGCAAATAGAAAAATTGTCTTACTTCCATAGCCTCCTCCATAGGGATATCCACCAGCACCTGCACCTGTGGAGCAATATATGCCATTAAAACCCCATGGACATAACATATGGTCGGGTGTGAGGCTGGAAGGGATGCCACTTTGTACTGTAGTGTACCATCAAAGCTGTGGGATGGGACACTGATCTGAGATGGAGTTATGTATGATGGTGGAAAGGACTATACAGTATTGCCAACTACAGTACCTCCTGTCTATGCTGAATGTCACACGCAAGCTTTATTGTCCTAGCTCTATCAACAATCATCTCTTCAACATGACCTTGTGATTTGATAGTGAAGACCTACAGACAGTGTGAAGCTTTTAAAGTGATGACATAAGAGGTTTACTGTGAGGTCAGCCTAGAGGTCAGAGTTCATGATCCAGTACAGTTCAAACTAGATGATGACGTATGTTGTTTTCTTTCTTTGCCTATAATACTAGTTTTAAGAGGATGTGGTGGAGTAGCCTCCTATCCTCTCCTCCTCTCTCCTCTCTCCTCCTCTCCCCTCCTCTCCTCTCTCATACATACCCTGTCCATAACCTTGACCATATGGGAGTTGTCCTGCTGAATCATGATGGAAAGAAAAGCAGCTTTATTCCTGTCAAGGGAGCACCAGTGAGTGGCTCCGTCAGGTCATGTAGCTAACATACTAATTCCGATAAAGTTAGCTGCTTCCTGCTTATATAATAAACTTTAATATGCCTTCAACATGTCAAAATATTACCCAATTTATCCCTGGCCTGCCCATACAATCCACATTTTTATCCGACCTTTGATGCATTAATTTACAGAGAAGAGGCTGATACTGCTGTCCATAGCATATGAATCAGTCCTATAATTAATTCATGTGAACAAATCCTATTATTGATTCATGTAAAAAATGATTCATGTTCCATCATTAAATTAGCATATAATTATATATCATAATGCATGATTAAATCAGCATATCACTCATAATGTGTGTAGTGGATTGATTAATTATGGAAATCGCAAATTGAATAAAATACTGAATGGTGTAAGGATCTGTATTATGATATATATTGCCTACAATATATGGATCAAGCCAAGGTCACATCTCAGTGAAGTCATACAGTAGTTTAAAATAAAAACAGAGATGTGTGTGTGTTTGTGCATGTGTGTTTAAGCAGTGTGTGTGTCTGCTGCTAGTGCAGTGATGATAAGGTTGTGGTCTGCTCTTCTCCTCTCTCATACATACCCTGTCCATAACCACCATACGGGTATCCCCCTGAATCATGACGACAAAGAAAAGCATCTTATTTCCTGACATGATGACCTCATCACCAGGGGACACCAATGAATGGCTCAGTCAAAGAATGTTAGTTAAGACATTAAATCAGAACATCCTAATACAGATTCAGTCATGCAAGGCCTTTCAGGTTTAAGACCTCACACATTCATTTTGCGCTCTCATCTAGTTTAAGATTGGTTGGCCAATAGTCATACATGGGCCTTCATTTTATGTTGTAATCCAAATATGTATTTGAATGCTCAATAGAAATGGTTCACAAAAATATATACATGTAGGCCTGAATTGTTTTCTTTTTGCCTCTAATGAAGGAGCTACCCAGCCAGCTGAGACAGATAACATATTCAACACATTCACAGGAGTTCAGGCAGTTAAATTAATTTGAGATTGATGGTGCAGAACTGTCTCTATCATCCTGATGCAAATAGCTTCGCCCTAAAGCTTTACCTCATACGGCATGGGGTAAAAAAAAGCACAAAACAAACATGTGAATATATACAGATGACTGCATTCACATGTCTAGATTCGGTCAATTCTTTAATATTACATGTCCCAACAGCACCTTATAAAGGCCTGAGACTACTAGCAAATATAACTGCACCTTTTACTATCATATACTGTTGACTTGACCTTATCTCTGTATATCTTTAATCAATATGACTGTCTTGCAATGGCTAACACGTTTTAGGTATGTCAACAAAAATTGTGGCCTGTGTCAGCATTATTCATATATGATATATTACCATGGAATCATAATTCCTTTCAGTAGCAGTCCAGTCTTAATTGGATGTTTTGGTGCATTAGACCAGAGAAAAGGGCTGATGCTGCTGTTCATTGCGTGTAATCAACTCCTGCTATTGACTCACGTGAAGAAGGTAATAACATCCTTATCTGACCAATAACAAAGCATATTATTCCGAATCGTGTGTGCATAAGGGTTGGTACATCACTGTTACAAGAATGTGCATAGGGGTTAATACATTTTATATTGGCATATAAAAGTGTTCAATCACATTTTTGAATGGGTTATGGATCTGAGTTGATGGTATCAATTTGCAGTTGTAAACAACCAGTGCTGTAATACTACTGCAATAATATGGTATTAGTAGGGTTTCAGAATCCTTACCTGCACCAGGGGGTTTAGGAGCTTTGCCACCTGCTCCGACACCCACACCTGTAAATAATATAAAGCCTAGCGGTTAGAGTGTTGGGCCAGTAACTGAAAGGTCGCTAGTTTGAATCCCTGAGAAGACAATGTAAAAAATCTGCCGATGTGCCCTTGAGCAAGGCACTTAACCATGATTGCTCCAGGGTCGCCGTTGATAATGGCTGACCATGGCAGTGATCCCACTCTCCAAGGGTGTCTCAGGGGGAGTTGGGATATGCGAAAAACACATTTCCAATTCACACATGCGTATAATGTACGTATAATGTACGTGTGAAATAGGACAAATATAAACACCCAAATTATTATTATTATTATTATTATTATTATTATTATCATGTCACTATGCAACTGGAAACAAACTACTTAACAGCATTGCCTGCAGGAGTTTGTCGCCATCATGTGGTCAAACAATATCACATACTCTGCTCCTTATAGTGCCCACTATCGAGACACCTTACCTCCAGGTTGCTGTACTCCAGTAGCAACTACATGAGAAGTATTTGAAAGAAAACCAATACTATTTGAACCCAGGTCTGCTATGGTGGACACAATACTCACCAGGCTGAGCTGGACCTGTATCAGCTGGAAGCAAAGTGAAAAGTCTTTAACACACAGTTACAGAGGAATATCCGTTCTAAGTAATGATAAATGAAAACCCCTGCTAATGTTTGACTGTACAGTAAATTCAAAAAAATCACAGGTCATAAACAATGAAGATGAGCTGATAGTAAAGCCATCTAATATTGCTCTTCAAAGATAAGACAAGAAGAAAATATAAGAAAGTACAGAAATGTTGATAGGTACAAGTAGGACACCATTTCTATGCAGAAGGCTGTTTACATTGTCAGGAGAATCTATTTCAATAACTTACCGCTAGGTTGAAGCACCCCAGCCCCAACTGTGAAGGCAATCAGGTCAATTATTACCAGCTAAGTCATAATTATGACAGTTATAAAAGTTATTCCAAAATAGAATGACTTACCACTCAAATAAAATGTTCAGTGATTCTAATGACATATATTGCAAAACTAGTGAATATAAAGTATAATTGATGTTGGCTTCATAAAAAATACAACTGTTCTGCAGTGGTCCAATACATACCTCCTGGTACTCCTGTGGCACCTGCAGCAAACCAACAGAAAGTTAATCAATGACATGGTATACTAATACTATACATTTCCATGGAAATTAACAATAAAGTACTGTATCAAAGTACTCTATCCGAGATGCTACAAGACAGATAGAAAATCAAACAAAATGAAATACTGTGAAGCTACACAAACGTTAGTTTCCCTACTGTGAAGAACAAATCTAAAGCAGGGGTTCCAAAAAATATGTGCTGAAAGAATGACACAGTAATATGTACTTTTGTGTCCATTTTTCAATTATTATTATTTTTAAACAATGTGGGATTTAGAATACAGTACTGTAAGTAAACATCAGGTAATAACAAGGATATGATCCCCTGCTGTAGAAGATAGAGGGAGATAGGACTTTAACTACCAAGGAGAAAGGGTGAGTGCATACAGTATGTACCTACAGGTCTACCAGGCACAATCTCCATCGGAGCAATCTTTATTGTGGAGGAAAAGCTTGTCACAATACAGTCTCATACCAGTAACATTAACAGTAACCAGAAACATTAAAGTATAAGTCAGTCAAATATTGACAAGTGTCAGATTAATCTTATTGGTTAAAAAGCGAAGGGAGGGAGGAGAGAGCAGAAATGTGAGACATTTCAAGCGCAGCGAGCTGCAGAATTAGTTGAGGGACAGAGAGGAGGTGCATTTTAAGAGGACAAACTACTTCTAGAAAATACATTGGCAACATATTATTTTGTCAACACCCACATGAGCATTACATTACATTCCTCTACATTTTTGTATTTTTTTGCAGGAGGCCAAAACACTACAATGTTTTCACAAAGGAATCTAACAGAATCAACCGCTAACGACTGTCATATGGATTAAATGTTTATCAAAAGCCAATAAATAATCGTATCAAATGTTATGAAGTGCTTATGTAAGGAATTGTAAAGAACATATGTGTATACTACACTCTTCAGATGAAGTGTAACTCCTTTGTCAGAAAGAGTTTGATCATGCGAACACAGACAGCAGCAAGTCTTACTGGGCTCTGGCTCTGGGGCCTCTGTGGCCTGTGTGCCAATAGGTGTGGGATCTGCCAAAAGACAACAGGTTCCAGTTTCATCCATTGCAGTTGAAAAATATATAGGGTAGGGGAAACTAGCGTAGGGCAGAAGCCATTATGGGGATCCTTGGCACTGCCATGGCAGGAGGGGAGGGGATAAGCTCCAGCTCCAGGTGGTGAATAGCTATTGGACCATACAATGATGCTAAAGGGGACAGCACTAGCAGAACAGATATTACATTTACATTTTAGTCATTTAGCAGACGCTCTTATCCAGAGCGACTTACAGTTAGTGAGTGCATACATCATTTTATTTATATTTATACTGGCCCCCCATGGGAATCGAACCCACAACCCTGGCGTTGCAAACGCCATGCTCTACCAACTGAGCTACATCCCTGCCGGTCATTCCCTCCCCTACCCTGGACGACGCTGGGCCAATTGTGCGCCGCCCCCATGGGTCTCCCGGTCGCGGCCGGCTACGACAGAGCCTGGATTCGAACCAGGTTCTCTAGTGGCACAGCTAGCACTGCGATGCAGATATGAATCTGTCTCTTGTTTGAGGGTTTGGGGAGAAGAGATGGGGGCAAAGAGGTTTGGGGTTTGGGAGGAGATAAGGCAGGGACTGGCTTGTGCGATACTGACATTGCTGTTTGATACACCTGCAGTGGAGAGCAGTTAGCCAGACAGCAGTGGTAGTGGTAGAGGAGGGGGGAGTTAGCTAGGATGCTAAGCCTGTGTCTGTAGGCCGTTGATGTCCTGATGAGGCCTGCTGAAAAAGTCTGATGGGGCTTTGTCGGGTTATATACAGGTTATACAGTACATGAAACAAAAAGGAAAACTATAACTTGCATTATAATCAGTCTCTATCATAGAATAAAAAAAAAATCAATTTCTATGGCATTCTATGTTACAGTAATTACCGCTTTTTTAACAGCTCTGTAAAATACAGTGCATATTTCAAATACAGTAACTCCGGGGTTCTCAAAATTGGGTCTGAGGTACTGTTGGTGTCTGCGGTATATATGTATTTTTTTTACATATATGTTTTTACTGAATATTACTAACAACAACAGATTCAACAAATTTTGGTATAGTGATCCGTGGAAAAATTTTAGAGGGTGTAATACAATACAATACAATACAATGTAATATTATTAATCTACAATTTATGTTCTTAACCCTGGGCCACATGGGCCTGAGAGGCTCACAGGGATATTGTTATCCACAGTACTCTACCAATTACCCATTTTTTAACATTATACTTCTTGTATTCCCCAAAAATGTTTTTTAAACATAAATGCACTGTAATTTAAGCTTAAAATGGCAAAGTTTTCTCTCTGCCCCATGACAAAATGTATAGAATTGCAGGAAAATGTTCCTTCCCAGGCTCGAGACTTGCACTGCCAACGTCATAGTTTACTACACTCCTTGTATTTTTAACTCACTCGAGTTGTGTTCTTATTATGAGGGGGTCCCTGATGAATTTTCTATCACAAAAAGGGTACCCAAAAAGTTTGAGAATCCCCTGCAGTAACTAACGTTTACTCTGTAGCTTTTGATATACAGTATTTGTACTGATCAATGAGAAAACAGATTAATTAAATCCAGTCTTGTTGAGTGCAAAACTTGTGGTTCTACCAGGTATGGGAGTTACACCGGGTTCTAGAGATGGATCCTCTGCTGTAAAGGTGTCATAGTGTCACATTAGTAATTTTGTGGATTTTCTTTAAACCCAATTATCCTGAAGGAACTATCTATCTAGGCCAGGAAAAAGAAACCTAGCAAGAATCAAAGGTGAAACTAGTATCCATTTACCTGGTTTGCCTGCGATAGGTATCCCTGTGCCCCCTGGTACGTCAGTGCGCTCAACGGCAGATCCTCCAACACCCCCACCCACGCCCACGCCTGGACTTGGAGTCGCTGCGGGCGCTGGCACACCTTCTCCACCGATGCCCACCCCACTTGGTATACCTGCGGGTAGGTAAGAATATAGGTGAGGGTACAGTATAATCTCTTGAGCCATAGTGATCCAGCTAACAAGAGAGAATAGGTACTGTACAGAGACCACACAGAACAGACAAACAATATTGTTCTTCCACTGGTCTACATTACATAGACTAAAAGTTATGATACAATGAGAGAAGCTCTTACCATATTTAGCAGCTTTGGCCGCGGGATCATATCCTGCAATCACAAGCATCACATAATTAATATTCTCACTGTATTCTGCATCACCTTGATATCTCACAGAAAGACAGACCAGACCGTGATACTGTTTGAGCTCTTTCTGATGTCTTTACTATTCACACACATCCTCTGACGTACCTCCAGCTCCTACTCCACCAGGTACTCCACCCTGTATTCCTCCTGCTCCTCCAAGTCCTCCAGCTCCTAGGCCTGTTCCTACACCTCCTGGGACTCCTGTGTAGAGGGAAATTATATGATTTCAAAACCAGAGACGTGAGCATGAATTCAACCAATGTACCAATTCTGATGTTGCTCTTTTGAGTAATCTTACCATATTTAGCAGCTTTGGCTGCAGCAGGATTAAATCCTCCAGCCCCAGGTACCCCCCCGGCTCCTCCCCCAGGTACACCCCCTGCTCCTCCTCCTGGTAATCCTCCTGCTCCTCCAGCTCCTATGCCTGCTCCTGCACCTCCGGGGACTCCTGTGGTAGAGGGCCACAAGAAAACAATTGGATTTTGAATGAATGTCCAACTTCAGAACTGCCAAAGATACAGTAGACTTGTCACACCACGACTTAAAAAGCCAAAGATATACGTAAATTCAACCAATGTACTGAATGAGATTGATTGTTTTGACTGATCTTACCATATTTAGCCGCTTTGGCCGCAGCAGGGTTATATCCTCCAGCCCCCGGTACTCCTCCTGCTCCTCCAAGTCCTCCAGCTCCCAGGCCTGCTCCTGCACCTCCTGGTACTCCTGTGGTGGAGGGTCACAAGAACATGATAGTTAGTTAAAAGTGGACAGAAGTTTCAGTATGAATTTAACCAATGTACCAACTCTGATGTTGCTGTTCTGAGTGATGTTTCTTACCATATTTAGCAGCTTTGGCCGCAGCAGGATTATATCCTGAAATGCAAAAAGTTAATCAATTAAAGACATCATCCCTGATTTATGAACTCACTAAAACAATTGGGGGTGGTTACTAAAAAGCAAGCTCAATGGAGAATGTCCATTGAAAAAGTGTTTTATTCCAGGATTAGGCTTAATCTGTGTCCGGGAAGCCACCCTTTACAGAGATCAACATAATGTGTAGTATATAGTACAGTACATTTACAGGGCAAAGCCAAAAGGGACACACCTCCATATCCACCCCCTGGCACCCCTCCTGCTCTCCCGGCGACGCCAGCTCCTCCTGGAACTCCTACAGATCAGGCTCAGGATGTTATTCTTTGGTGGTTTAAACAACATGTAATATCTAATGGTTGCTTCTTTGAAACCCAGTGGGAAAAACAATCACATTTATTTAGGGGGTTTGGCACCACCGGCAGTATATCAACACTGTATATTAATACAAAGGTTAGGCAGTACATTTTTCAAAATCATGGAGAGGATAATGTACCATATTTAGCAGCTTTGGCTGCAGCGGCAGCCCCTCCTGCTGGTACCCCTCCATACCCTCCATAGCCTACAATACAAAACAAATAGCAAAGTTCATAAATGATTTGGTTTGATAAGACAGACCAAAGCTTCCCAATCATAACCAACAGTATTAACTCTTCCAGCTGACATTAGATTTCAACTTCTGAACAAACCTCCATATACTGGTCCAGCCACAGCCCCAGTCCCTGGTCCTCCTCCTGCTCCTCCTAGGCCTGCTCCTCCAGCTCCTAGGCCTGCTCCTCCAGCTCCTGGGACCACAATAAGAAAATGTTATTATTTTGAAATAATGTCTCTATTCAGAAGTGCTTAAGATACAGTAGACTTGTTACTCTTCTTCTTCTTCTTACCATATTTAGCAGCTTTGGCTGCAGCAGGATTATATCCTGAAATTGAAAAGTGTATAACTTAAAAACATCACTCCTGCACCCCAAGTCTCATGATACAGTAGTATCACTAACACTGGTTTATGCTATCAATTCATGATATTATACCTCCAGCTCCTGCCCCTCCTGCTGCCCCTCCATATCCCCCATAGCCTGTCAATCAAAACATAGAACATCATCAATCTAGTAACACTATAAGGCAATGTACCCCACTTTACCTTAAAACCAAACCCTCTGCTCAACCCAACTATCTAACTCCACTGCTTAAACCTATATAAAATCAACTCTACCCCTATGCAAAGTTTGCAAACTACATATAGGTGTGCTGTACATTAGAACAAATACATATTGTATGTGTGAACACTGCCCTTACTTCCACCCCTCCCCCAGACCCTTCCATCCCACATGGGCATCCCTTTGGTGTACGTACCCCCAGGACTGGGATATCCTCCAGCAGGCACGCCACCATATCCACCCCCTGGCCCACCAGCAGCCCCCTGACCTATAACACAGGAGAGGGCACATCATGAGTTGACACACGGTAGTTAAAAATGGACAGAAATGTCATTATGAATTCAATTTATGTAAATTTTTCTTACCATATTTAGCAGCTTTGGCTGCAGCAGGATTATATCCTCCAGTCCCAGGTACTCCCCCTGCTCCTCCTCCTGGTACTCCTCCTGCTCCTCCAGCTCCTAGGCCTGCTCCTGCACCTCCTGGAACTCATATGGTGGAGGGTCAGAAAGCAATAATGGACAAAACATTTACCATAAATTCAACCATTGCACCAACTCTGATGTTGCAGTTCTGAGTGATGTTTCTTACCATATTTAGCAGCTTTGGCCGCAGCAGGGTTATATCCTGGTGAATAGATTCAAGTTTATACATTTAAGATTTCAGACTTGATTTTAATAGTTATAGCCCATTAACTATGATGAGGTACCTCCAGCCCCAGCCCCTCCTGCTCCTCCATATCCTGCTCCTCCAAGTCCTCCAGCTCCTAGGCCTGCTCCTACACCTCCTGGAACTCCTTTTGTAGAGAAAAAGGATTGTATTTAAAAGTAATGTATACCATAAACCAACACCGAATGAGACTAGTGTTGTTGTTTTGAGTAATCTTACCATATTTAGCAGCTTTGGCTGCAGCAGGATTATATCCTCCAGCCCCAGGTACCCCCCCTGCTCCTCCTCCAGGTACTCCCCCTGCTCCTCCAGCTCCTATGCCTGCTCCTGCCCCTCCTGGGAACCCTATGGTCGGGAGGAAAAAAGAAAACCATTGGATTTCAAATTCATCTGTTGTATCAACACTGAATGAGTCTGGCCTGATATCGACAGATTTTTCTTACCATATTTAGCAGCTTTGGCAGCGGCAGCAGGATTGTATCCTGAAATACAAAACAATGACATTAATTCAAAACATCTCTCCTCACTTGGATAATATAACAAAACTGCATTTCCAGCCACATATCCTGAAATGTAATAAGACCATGAAATATAAATATCACTTTAGTTAATCCTGTTGCCAAGCACTAGTTTATACTATCCAGCCATGAAATTGTTGTAAGCCTTAGACCATGATGAGATACCTCCAACCCCAGCCCCTGGTACCCCTCCTCCTGCTCCTCCAGGTACCCCTCCTCCTGCTCCTCCAAGTCCTCCAGCTCCTAGGCCTGCTCCTGCACCTCCTGGTACTCCTTTGGTGGAGGGTCACAAAAAAATTAAGCATTGTACCAACACTGAATGAGCTTGAAGTTGTTTAAAAAGTTGTTTTGTTTTATGAATGTTTTTTAAAATTAAAAATCAATATAAATAATTAGGGGGTATATCAGCTTTAATAGTGCAGATAGATTGTAACTTCTATCAATGTAATTGTCTGCATCACTTCCAATCCCCCATATGTTTTTTTTTCCTGCAAATATATATATATATATACAGTTGAAGTTGGAAGTTTACATACACTTAACTTGTTTTTCAACCACTCCACAAATTTCTTGTTAACAAACTATAGTTTTGGCAAGTCGGTTAGGACATCTACTTTGAACATGACACAAGTAATTTTTCCAACAATTGTTTACAGACAGATTATTTCACTTATAATTCACTGTATCACAATTCCAGTGGGTCAGAAGTTTACATACACTAAGTTGACTGTGCCTTTAAACAGCTTGGAAAATTCCAGAAAATGATGTCATGGCTTTAGAAGCTTCTGATAGGCTAATTGACATCATTTGAGTCAATTGGAGGTGTACCTGTGGATGTATTTCAAGGCCTACCTTCAAACTCTTTGCTTGACATCATGAGAAAATCAAAAGAAATCAGCCAAGACCTCAGAAAAACTATTGTAGCCCTCCACAAGTCTGGTTCATCCTTGGGAGCAATTTACAAACGCCTGAAGGTACCACATTCATCTGTACAAACAATAGTATGCAAGTATAAACACCATGGGACCACGCAGCCGTCATACCGCTCAGGAAGGAGACGTGTTCTGTCTCCTAGAGATGAACGTACTTTGGTGCGAAAAGTGCAAATCAATCCCAGAACAACAGCAAAGGACCTTGTGAAGATGCTGGAGGAAACAGGTACAACATTATCTATATCCACAGTAAAACGAGTCCTATATCGACATAACCTGAAAGGCCGCTCAGCAAGGAAGAAGCCACTGCTCCAAAACCGCCATAAAAAAGATAGACTACGGTTTGCAACTGCACATGGGGACAAAGATCGTACTTTTTGGAGAAATGTCCTCTGGTCTGATGAAACAAAAATAGAACTGTTTGGCCATAATGACCATCGTTATGTTTGGAGGAAAAAGGGGGTTCTTGCAAGCCGAAGAACACCATCCCAACCGTGAAGCACAGGGGTGGCAGCATCATGCTGTGGGGGTGCTTTGCTGCAGGAGGGACTGGTGCACTTCACAAAATAGATGGCATCATGAGGAAGGAAAATTATGTGGATATATTGAAGCAACATCTCAAGACATCAGTCAGGAAGTTAAAGCTTGGTCGCAAATGGGTCTTCCAAATGGACAATGACCCCAAGCATACTTCCAAAGGTGTGGCAAAATGGTTTAAGGACAACAAAGTCAAGGTATTCGAGTGGCCATCACAAAGCCCTGACCTCAATCCTATAGGAAATGTGTGGGCAGAACTGAAAAAGCGTGTGCGAGCAAGGAGGCCTACAAACCTGACTCAGTTACACCTGCTCTGTCAGGAGGAATGGGCCAAAATTCACCCAACTTATTGTGGGAAGCTTGTGGAAGGCTACCCGAAACGTTTGACCCAAGTTAAACAATTTAAAGGCAATGCTACCAAATACTAATTGAGTATATGTAAACTTCTGACCCACTGGGAATGTGATGAAAGAAATAAAAGCTGAAATAAATCATTCTCTCTACTACTATTCTGACATTTCACATTATTAAAATAAAGTGGTGATCCTATCTGACCTAAGACAGGGAATTTTGACTAGGATTAAAGGTCAGGAATTGTGAAAAACTGAGTTTAATGTATTTGGCTAAGGTGTATGTAAACTTCCGACTTCAACTGTATATATACAGTGTATATATATATATATATATATATATATATATATATATATATATATATATATATACACACACTGCTCAAAAAAATAAAGGGAACACTTAAACAACACAATGTAACTCCAAGTCAATCACACTTCGGTGAAATCAAACTGTCCACTTAGGAAGCAACACTGATTGACAATACATTTCACATGGTGTTGTGCAAATGGAATAGACAACAGGTGGAAATTATAGGCAATTAGCAAGACACCCCCAATAAAGGACTGGTTTTGCAGGTGGTGACCACAGACCACTTCTCAGTTCCTATGCTTCCTGACTGATGTTTTGGTCACTTTTGAATGCTGCCGGTGCTTTCACTCTAGTGGTAGCATAAGACGGAGTCTACAACCCACACAAGTGGCTCAGGTAGTGCAGCTCATCCAGGATGGCACATCAATGTGAGCTGTGGCAAGAAGGTTTGCTGTGTCTGTCAGCGTAGTGTCCAGAGCATGGAGGCGCTACCAGGAGACAGGCCAGTACATCAGGAGATGTGGAGGAGGCCGTAGGAGGGCAACAACCCAGCAGCAGGACTGCTACCTCCACCTTTGTGCAAGGAGGAGCAGGAGGAGCACTGCCAGAGCCCTGCAAAATGACCTCCAGCAGGCCACAAATGTGCATGTGTCTGCTCAAACGGTCAGAAACAGACTCCATGAGGGTGGTATGAGGGCCCGACGTCCACAGGTGGGGGTTGTGCTTACAGCCCAACACCGTGCAGGACGTTTGGCATTTGCCAGAGAACACCAAGATTGGCAAATTCGCCACTGGCGCCATGTGCTCTTCACAGATGAAAGCAGGTTCACACTGAGCACGTGACAGACGTTACAGAGTCTCCAGACCTGAATCCAATTGAGCACATCTGGGACATCATGTCTCGCTCCATCCACCAACGCCACGTTGCACCACAGACTGTCCAGGAGTTGGCGGATGCTTTAGTCCAGGTCTGGGAGGAGATCCCTCAGGAGACCATCCGCCACCTCATCAGGAGCATGCCCAGGCGTTGTAGGGAGGTCATACAGGCACGTGGAGGCCACACACACTACTGAGCCTCATTTTGACTTGTTTTAAGGACATTACATCAAAGTTGGATTAGTCTGTAGTGTGGTTTTCCACTTTAATTTGGAGGGTGACTCCAAATCCAGACCTCCATGGGTTGATACATTTGATTTCCATTGATAATTTTTGTGTGATTTTGTTGTCAGCACATTCAACTATGTAAAGAAAAAAGTATTTAATAAGATTATTTCATTCATTCAGATCTAGGATGTGTTATTTTAGTGTTCCCTTTATTTTTTTGAGCAGTGTATATATATACATACATACACACACATACATACATACATACATACATACATACATATAAATACTTACATATACATATCCTTTTTTTAAATGTATTTTCCTTTTTAGTTACGAACCCCACCACCCCTCCCTAATTGGAGTAAACCAGTAAACAACAACGCTTAGGCCTCTACTTCCAGCTTATACATACTATATACATTTTATGGACACAGTCAATTTTATAATAATTCTATTTGCTTTGTTTTTACTCCTGAACTTCCTCTACCCTCAACCTCTCAGATCATTTTCATGATGTCCATCTGGTTTGCCTCTACATGCCATATCCCCCAAACTGTGCTCTTTTTCACAAAAGTTCTCAACCTATATACTTATTATGGACACAGTATGTGGTTTTCTTACCATATTTAGCAGCTTTGGCAGTGGCAGCAGGATTGTATCCTAAAATGCAAAATAATTAAATTAACTTACAGCATCCTTCCTGGCTTGAATTAACAAAATACAACTGCATTTCTAGCCCCATAAAGCAGCAGTAGACAGCACAGAGTGACTGCAGGGTGGAAATTACTGTACATCTTTATGATTCAAATGAACTTGAACATGAACATTTGTCTTACCATGAATTTCTGAGTCTCCTCAAGCAGTCGTTTATGATATGAATTTATTCATGAAATTGCTACAAGCGTGATATACTATAGTGCAATAATTAGATAAGGTACCTCCAGCCCCTGGAAAAGCCCCTGCTCCCCCAAATCCAGCACCCCCTGGAACACCTATAGGGAGGGTAACATCCATACAGTATATTACACTATAAAGTATGACCATTTAAAAAAGACTGGTGTGAGTTGGAGCTGGCTAAACCAAAGAACGTAGCCCTTCAGTGAGTGATGGTGTGTTAACAGCATTGTAAAGGCTGTGGCCTGGGCTGCTTTGGGATGTTTTGGTTAGTTATCCTCACCGTAATAGGGAGGCCTGGCTCCCGCTCCATAGCCTGTTCAGAGATGGTGAAAATGGTGATGGTGTTAAAGATGTCTGCTACATTGAGTTTAAAGCTGCAGTGCCAATCCAGGTTAGTGCACTTGATAGGAGTCAAGACAATACAATATTATAATGCATGTACAAGGACGTCTACAGGCAAAATGCACTGCTTACCAACTCTCAGATTGGGGTCTGTTTGAGCAAGGCACATCACCTTCATAACAGCTTCATGCAGAGCCCAGTAGCTGGCATAATTTACAGTCAGGTACATAATTATTGGCACCCTTGATAAAGATGAGTAAAAAAGACTATTAAATATATAATACAAATACTGAGCTATATTGTATGCTCCAAAACATTTAGGGGAATTATATTATTTGATATTAATATAATTGACAGTTACTCAGAGAAATAGATTTAGATTCAAAATGATTGCCACACCTGTTTTCAATACTCTAGCACCCTATCCTTGCGAGGATAACGACAAAGAGTTTTATGAGATTGGAGAACATGTTGGGAGGGATCTTACACCATTCCTCCAAACATATCCTTTGTCTGCGCTTATGGACTGCACTCTTCAATTTAAACTACAGGTATTCAATGGGGTTCGAATCCAGAGACTGAGATGGCCATTGCAAAATGCTGATTTTGTGGCAAATTATCAATTTCTTTGTGGATTTTGATTAATGCTTCGGGTTTTTGTCTAGCCAAAGATAGCCAAAGATCCATCATCATATTTTACCGTAGTTATAAGGTACTTTTCTGCATATGCTTCTGTTTCCAATGCTAAACCCACCACTGATGTACATGGCCAACGAGCTCTATTTTAATGTCATCTGACCATAGCACCGGTTCCAATCCATGTGCCAATGCTGTTTGGCATCGAGAAACGGAACTTACCCTTGGCCGTAAGTGAATCTTCCAGAAAGACAATAATCATAAACAGACATCAAAATCCACAAAGTGCCATGGCCATCTCAGTCTCCGGACTTGAACCCCATTGAAAACCTGTCGTTTGAATTGAAGAGGGCAGTCTATAGGCGCAGATGAAGGATAACAATGATCTGGAAAGATTCTGTATTGAGGAATGGTCTAAGATCCCTCCCAATGACCAATCTCATAAAATATTTTAGACAAAGGCTCAGTGTCGTTATCCTCGCAAGGGGAGGGTGCTGGAGTATTCAAAACAGGGGTGGCAATAACTCTGACCCCGTTTGTATTACTTTTAAACAAAATCTATTTCTCTGAGCAATTGTATTAATATCAAATAATATAATTTCCCCATTGTTTTGAGACCATAGTTCAGTAATTGTATTATTTATTTTATACAGTCTTTATCAAGGGTGCCAATAATTTTGGACATGACTCTACATTAGTTAAAGCTATAGCTAGGCACACATCCTGTAGAAGAGGTATGTAGTATTTTCCTCCATACAGAGGTGTTTAGCCTACCTCCAGCTCCTCCTAACCCTGCCCCTGCTCCTCCTGGAACTCCTGTGGTGGAGGGTGACATGAAAACAAGGATTAGTTAAAAGTGGACAGATATTTCAGCATGAGTTAAAAACAATGTACCAACTCTGATGTTGCTGTTCTGAGTGATGTTTCTTACCATATTTAGCGGCTTTGGCCGCAGCAGGATTATATCCTGAAATGTAAATCGTTAATACATTAAAAAGGAAATTCTGCCAAGCCATTACAGTAGACATACAGTACAGTCAAACTACATTACATCCTGCACCCCAATGGTACTCCTTTCTGTACCTCCTGCCCCAGCTCCTGGTACTCCTCCTACTCCTCCTGCAACTGATCCAGCACCTGGGAGCCCGCCTGCACCTCCTCCTGGGAGTCCTGTGTAGAGGGACACAAGAAAACCATTGGATTTCAGAAGCATGTCTAAATTCAGTCAGTTAACAGTGGAACTAAATTAGTTAACAGCATGAATTCAATCAATGTACCAATTCTGATGTTGCTGTTTTGATTATTTACCATATTTAGCTGCTTTGGCCGCCGCGGGATTATATCCTAAAATGCAAAAAGTTAATCACTCGTGATTTTTATAGTCTAAAGATGATTATAGATTTTTGCCAAATATAACCATCTAGCTTACAATATCATACCTGAATAAAGTCCTTAATCTACACAGTAAAGAGCAGCACCACTGAGATGAGTTTAGTGTAGTATACTTTTAGGCTCACCTCCAGCCCCAGGTACACCCCCCCCTCCCCCTCCTGGTACTCCACCAAGTCCTCCAGCTCCTAGGCCTGCTCCTGCACCTCCTGGAACTCCTGTGTGGCAAGACAAGACAAGAACAGTTAGTTAAAGGGATGATCTGCAGTTCAAACAATAACAAAGCAGACAGCCCACCACTGTTTTCTTAAAAGCTGAGGGATGGGGTTGGAGAAATGTAAGCACTCTCAAATTTATAGACAGTGCTACAGATGCAAGACTGACCATCCATGATATCAACATTATAGTTTTAACGCTGTTTTGAGGCTATGCAGCATTTGTTTACAAATGCAAAGTTTACAAACAAAGGAGTAAAATAAGTTTGTATTTTTGATTTTGATGGTACGACAGTTCAACTAAACTAAGGAGGCATGTATGTTATATTCTTCAAGAATCAATGGGTATATACAGTATCATTAATTTAAAAGTCTAAAAATGGATATAGCAACTGCTGTTTGCCCCGTTAAAGGTGAACATACAAAAAATATATATGTACCACCTCTGGTGTTGCTGTTTTGAGAGATCTTTCCTACCGTATTTAGCAGCTTTGGCCGCAGCAGGGTTATATCCTGAAATGCAAAAGTTTATACATTAGAAACACAGATTTTCATAGTCAAACTGCAATCACAAAAAAATTATGCAGAATTATGAACTAACTAAATTCACTTTAAGAGGTCTATCCGATTTTTATGTTGTACAGTTACTTTCATATGTACCTCCAGCTCCTCCGGGTACCCCCCCAGGTACTCCTCCTGCTCCTCCTGCTATTGATCCAAGACCTGGGACGCCCCCTGCACCTCCTGGGACTCCTAGGGTGGAGAGTCACAAGAAACGACTCAAATTCAGTCTTGTCTTACTAGTTAAAACTCTGATGTTGCTGTTCTGAGTGATGTTTCTTACCATATTTAGCAGCTTTGGCTGCAGCAGGATTATATCCTGAAACGTTAAAAATTAATAAACAAATCTTTAGATATACTCTCACTGTCAGTATAAAAAACTAAAAGAGTGAAAAAGCAATATGTTTCACTTGTATCCTCTGAATATCTAGTAGTAGTAATGTTAACTGTGGCTGTCCTGTCTAGTAGTTTTGTTTGGTGAGACTGTACACTGTCAGGTCTCTTTCTCACACACTCTCTTTCTCTCTCTCACCTCCGGGGTAAGCTCCTCCTGCTCCAGGGTAGGCTCCACCCGCTCCAGGGTAGGCTCCACCCGCTCCAGGGTAGGCTCCACCCGCTCCAGGGTAGGCTCCACCTGCACCGGGCACACCACCCAAACCAGCACCTGGGGGGGTGAGAGAGAGAGAGAGTAAACACCTCAAGAGTTAGTAGCTGAAGTAAAGACATTCAGTAGCTCTGTGATAGAGATCATTACCATATTTAGCAGCTTTAGCCTGAGCCTGGGCCGGGTTAAGACCTCCTGTCCCCACACCTGCAGAGAGTGGGGGAACATAGACATTAGAGTTACAGGTCTCAATTCGAATTCATTTAAGTAATAGAGTGCCCTTAAAATATATTTTCACATATATTTGTGTAAGTGTTCTCCAAATCCCCACCAGTTCCAATGGGGTATCCAGGTTTGGATCCAGGACCTCCTTTTCCCCCAGGAAGGCCTGCTCCACCACCACCACCACCACCACCAAAGCCCCCGTATCCTGAAACAAGTGGAGAGAACCATCTACTGTACCGTGCTGCTTGTGCTACACACACGTACAATTAGGGAAGCACAGCCACAAGCTGCCCAGTGACACGAGCCTACCAGACAAGCTAAATTACTTCTATGCTCGCTTCGAGGCAAGTAACACTGAAACATGCATGAGAGCATCAGCTGTTCCGGATGACTGTGTGATCACGCTCTCCGTAGCCAATGTTAGTAAGACCTTTAAACAGGTCAACATTCACAAGGCCGCAGGGCCAGACGGATTACCAGGACGTGTACTCCGAGCATGCGCTGACCAACTGGCAAGTGTCTTCACTGACATTTTCAACCTCTCCCTGTCTGAGTCTGTAATACCAACATGTTTCAAGCAGACACCATAGTCCCTGTGCCCAAGAACACTAAGGTAACCTGCCTAAATAACTACCGACCCGTAGCACTCACGTCTGTAGACATGAAGTGCTTTGAAAGGCTGGTCATGGCTCACATCAACACCATTATCCCAGAAACCCTAGACCCACTCGCCCCAACAGATCCACAGATGATGCATTCTCTATTGCGCTCCACACTGCCCTTTCACACCTGGACAAAAGGAACACCTATGTGAGAATGCTATTAATTGACTACAGCTCAGCGTTCAACACCATAGTGCCCTCAAAGCTCATCACTAAGCTAAGGACCCTGGGACTAAACACCTCCCTCTGCATCTGGATCCTGGACTTCCTGACGGGCCGCCCCCAGGTGGTAAGGGTAGGTAACAACACATCCGCTACACTTATCCTCAACACAGGGGCCCCTCAGGGGTGCGTGCTCAGTCCCCTCCTGTACTCCCTGTTCACTCATGACTGCCAGGCACGACTCCAACACCATCATTAAGTTTGCTGATGACACAACAGTGGTAGGCCTGATCACCGACAACGACGAGACAACCTATAGGGAGGAGGTCAGAGACCTGGCCGTGTGGTGCCAGGACAACAACCTCTCCCTCAACGTGATCAAGACAAAGGAGATGATTGTGGGCTACAGGAAAAAGAAGAGGACCGAGCACGCCCCCATTCTCATCGACAGGGCTGTAGTGGAGCAGGTTGAGAGCTTCAAGTTCCTTGGTGTCCACATCACCAACAAACTAACATGGTCCAAGCACACCAAGACAGTTGTGAAGAGGGCACGACAAAACCTATTCCCCCTAAGGAGACCGAAAAGATTTGGCATGGGTCCTCAGATCCTCAAAAGGTTCTACAGCTGCACCATCAAGAGCATTCTGACTGGTTGCATCACTGCCTGGTATGGTATGAACATTTAATCAAATGGCTACCCAGACTATTTGCATTGCCCCCCCCACCCCTCTTTTATGCTGCTGCTACTCTCTGTTTATTATCTATGCACAGTCACTTGAATAACTCTACCTACATGTACATATTACCCCAATTACCTTGACTAACCGGTGCCCCCGCACATTGACTCGGTACCGGTACCCCCTGTATATAGACTCGCTATTGTTATTTTTACTGCTGCTCTTTAATCATTTGTTACTTTATTTCGTATGATTTTATATTGTATTTTTGTGTGATTTTTTTGGGTATTCTTTCTTAAAACTGCATTGTTGATTAAGGGCTTGTAAGTAAGCATTTCCCTGTAAGGTCTACACCTGTTGTATTTGGCGCATTTGACAAATACAATTTGATTTGATTTGAATTACACATACATGCAGACACACTACTTAAAACATTTACATATGAAAAACTTTCTGTACCAAATGGAAGTTTGCCTCCAGCTCCTCCAGCTTTCATTCCATAGCCACCTGTGGAAACCATGGTGACAAATAAATGGTATTAGTCTGCTATAGAGTAAAGGTTTTCAACAGCCACTAGCAAACTGTCAGAAAATAAATGACTAATTCTACGGATCTTCGTTTTTAAATTATTGATTTATTACTGATTTATTCATTCCAGATCCATCCAAAGACATAAAACCACACAATTATACTCTATTCTATTCAGCAGTAAATGTTAATACATCTACTGTAGAGGGTTAGTAGTTCTACATCATTGTTAAGGTTTGAGCCCAGTAGGTCATAGCTGAAGCAGTGTGGGTTTTAGCATGTGTAAACACAGCTACATTTGTTTCTCATCAAACCGGTGTTGATTTGATTCAGCAGGATGACCTAGCCTGCTACAAACATCGAGAAACATTCTGAAAACTAAACCACGAAACAGACAGGATTTGTCAGTCCATTCAGATCTTACTATTGCCCCTGAGTGACTACAGATCTGAGAGGAGGCCAAAGGAGAGCTCTAACCTACTGTATTCTTTTGGCTGCATGACACTCTTCCCTGTGAGGGACCACATACAGTAAATAGCTAACTAAGACCATGTTGTCTTAACACACATAATATTAACTGACATTGATTGAAGTCGTGGTCCCTTACAGGGAATGGGTGTGCAGCAGCTAACTTACATACAATACATGACAGAAGCAGTCACAGTTTTAGTGGGTTAAGGTTCTGAGGTTTTGCACTTTTCAGATTCTCAAAGCGTCTTAGAGGGGAAGGTGGTAGATGTATGATTCTGATTTTGAGGTCTTCCTAGAACGTGATGATGTGACTCCAACAACACATGGCAACAACTCAGTTTTGAAGAGGAAAGAAAACACCCTTGTCCCAAAGTCAGGACCTGGGCCTCAAAAAGAGAACGATTTGATTCTCAGCAGCCAATTCACAATGATAAACCCACCATACATAACCTGAGGCCTTGGAGGGGGGTACCCATAGAACCGCCCGTGCACGTGGCCGTTCACGTGACCATGCATGGGGCTGTGCATGTGGCCATAATGGGGGTGATGGGGATAAGACACTCTGTGCACTGTAGGGAAAGGAACTGCAACGCACGGTCAACATTGTGTCACCTTAATTCATACAGACCGCAAACATTTGACGTTTAACATCCATTAAACACTGGGATGAATGACGTTTAGGGACAATAAGATAATTAAGTCATAGTTGTTTTTTGTGTACTTTTTACCCCCAATTTCGTGATATCCAATTGGTAGTTACAGTCTTGTCCCATCGCTGCATCTCCCGTACGGACTCGGGAGAGGCAAAAGTCGAGAGCCATGCGTCCTTCGAAACATGACTCTGCCAAGCCACACTGCTTGCTTAACCCGGAAGCCAGCCACACTAATGTGTCGGAGAAAACACTGTACAACTGCACACCGTGTCAGAGTGCAAGGAGTCGCTAGAGCGCGATGGGACAAGGACATCCCGGCCGGCCAAACCCTCCCCTAACCCGGACGACGCTGGGCCAATTGTGCGCCGCCTCATGAGTCTCCCGGTCGCGGCCGGCTGCGACACAGCCCGGGATCGAACCCGGGTCTGTAGTGACGCCTCAAGCACTGCAATGCAGCGCCTTAGACCGCTGCGCCACTCGAGAGGCCGTCACAGTTGTTTTTAAGTAACTAATGGAGGATTGCCACCTCCAGTTTACCTGCACACGCCAAATGAATATACACTTGTTTTAACACTAGCTATGTGTCTATTGCTATAGATTCCAAGATGTCATTGAAAAGACTGGAAAATGTTCCTTAATTATCAACATTTTACCTGTGAATTGATAATAGAAAATAAATTAGCAGTCATTTGTCCGATGACATACCTTGTGTTTTGGGTGTTTTGAGTGGGTATCCATGGAATACTCCTGGCTGCATTGGTCCTCCGTAACCAACACGACCTGAGCCTCCTGGTACCTGCTGTCCTCCACCTGGCACTGTAGAGGACAAATCATATCAGACAGGCAGAGAGACAGGCAGTCAAACACAGGCAGGCAGGCAGAAAGACAGATAGACAAGACATGAAAACAATGTGATCTGTAGATGCATGCATGCTACAGGTATCCCAATCAAATGTCATGTCATCAAATATGTTATTGCATGTTTTATTAAAAGCATGATTGATTTACATGATTTGGGATTGAGTCCGTTCCCAGTGGCCACACCGGGCAACACTCCACGACCACCAAACCCTGCAGACATGAAGAGGTGGGGATCAGAGAATTAGCAAGTGAATGGATTAGGGTTGAATGGTGGGAACCCGGTTACCGAGATTTACCGGGATTTACCGCCCAAAACCACTCCCTTTTCCCGTGATAAATAACTGCGAGGAACCAGTAAATTATAAAAAATGATTTATATGAACAGCATGGTGTGAAATGGCGTTAAATTATATGCGATGGCTAAATATGGCTTCCCTACGGCCTCTGCATGATGAGTCAATGCTCAGGGTGGGGACAGACAGCCCATCTCAGTATGGAGCGTAGTTGACAATGCATGTAGACCTACTTATCATCTCATCATGGTAAAATTTTTTCTTGTGTGTCTAATTTTTCTTGTCTGTTCATATAAATCATTTTTCTTGCGTGTCTAATTTACGCATCTCCATCTGACTTTCGGGGGTCACCTTGTTTTTTAATTGTAAAGATTATTATTATTATTTTAGTTGCAGATGCAGTGTTTTAAAACAGAATATCATTAGAATATCGTTGCTTTAAATCAGTGCACGTGCAAGCACTCTCTCACAGTCTTTCTCTCTCTCCATCAACTCCATTCAAAGTGCATCCAAAATAGATCATCCTGTTCTAGATTGATATACAGTGAGGGAAAAAAGTATTTGATCCCCTGCTGATTTTGTACGTTTGCCCACTGGCAAAGACATGATCAGTCTATAATTTTAATGGTAGGTTTATTTGAACAGTGAGAGACAGAATAACAACAAAAAAATCCTGAAAAACGCATGTCAAAAATGTTATCAATTGATTTGCATTTTAATGAGGGAAATAAGTATTTGACCCCTCTGCAAAACATGACTTAGTACCTGGTGGCAAAACCCTTGTTGGCAATCACAGAGGTCAGACGTTTCTTGTAGTTGGCCACCAGGTTTGCACACATCTCAGGACGGATTTTGTCCCACTCCTCTTTGCAGATCTTCTCCAAGTCATAAAGGTTTCGAGGCTGACATTTGGCAACTCGAACCTTCAGCTCCCTCCACAGATTTTCTATGGGATTAAGGTCTGGAGACTGGCTAGGCCACTCCAGGACCTTAATGTGCTTCTTCTTGAGCCACTCCTTTGTTGCCTTGGCCGTGTGTTTTGGGTCATTGTCATGCTGGAATACCCATCCACGACCCATTTTCAATGCCCTGGCTGAGGGAAGGAGGTTCTCACCCAAGATTTGATGGTACATGGCCCCGTCCATCGTCCCTTTGATGCGGTGAAGTTGTCCTGTCCCCTTAGCAGAAACCCCCCCCCCCCAAAGCATAATGTTTCCACCTCCATGTTTGATGGTGGGGATGGTGTTCTTGGGTTCATAGGCAGCATTCCTTCTCCTCCAAACACGGCAAGTTGAGTTGATGCCAAAGAGCTCGATTTTGGTCTCATCTGACCACAACACTTTCATACAGTTCTCCTCTGAATCATTCAGATGTTCATTGGCAAACTTCAGACGACCCTGTATATGTGCTTTCTTGAGCAGGGGGACCTTGCGGGCACTGCAGGATTTCAGTCCTTCACGGCGTAGTGTGTTACCAATTGTTTTCTTGGTGACTATGGTCTCAGCTGCCTTGAGATCATTGACAAGATCCTCCCGTGTAGTTCTGGGCTGATTCCTCACCGTTCTCATGATCATTGCAACTCCACGAGGTGAGATCTTGCATGGAGCCCCAGGCCGAGGGAGATTTACAGTTATTTTGTGTTTCTTCCATTTGCGAATAATCGCACCAACTGTTGTCACCTTCTCACCAAGCTGCTTGGCGATGGTCTTGTAGCCCATTCCAGCCTTGTGTAGGTCTACAATCTTGTCCCTGATATCCTTGGAGAGCTCTTTGGTCTTGGCCATGGTGGAGAGTTTGGAATCTGATTAATTGATTGCTTCTGTGGACAGGTGTCTTTTATACAGGTAACAAACTGAGATTAGGAGCACTCCCTTTAAGAGTGTGCTCCTAATCTCAGCTCGTTACCTGTATAAAAGACATCTGGGAGCCAGAAATCTTTCTGATTGAGAGGGGGTCAAATACTTATTTCCCTCATTAAAATGCAAATCATCATTTTCCCATGATGTCAAGCAAAGAGGCACTGAGTTTGAAGGTAGGCCTTGAAATACATCCACAGGTACACCTCCAATTGACTCAAATTATGTCAATTAGCCTATCAGAAGCTTCTAAAGCCATGATATCATTTTCTGGAATTTTCTAAGCTGTTTAAAGCACTGTCAATTTAGTGTATGTAAACTTCTGACCCACTGGAATTGTGATACAGTGAATTATAAGTGAAATAATCTGTCTATAAACAATTGTTGGGAAAATTATTTGTGTCATGCACAAAGTAGATGTCCTAACCGACTTGCCAAAACTACAGTTTGTTAAAAAAGAAATTTGTGGAGTGGTTGAAAAACAAGTTTTAATGACTCGAACCTAAGTGTATGTAAACTTCCGACCTCAACTGTATATGCTTTATAATGCTGTTGAAGCACACTTCCGGTTTTGGCTACCGGGTTACCCGGGAGAAAAGTGATTTATTCTCGGGATGGAACAATTGTAAAATACCTGGAAAATATTCAAACCTAGAATGGATATCACAGCATGCAAATCCCTGAGTTACATCAACCTATATTAAGCCCCAAAGGGGAGAATATGGTGAAACACTGTTTGATATATTGTGATTCATGTGGGTTTGTTCTGTGGACTTTCAGAGGAATTGAAGAGACACACCTTGTCCTGGCACCTGGCCACCTTGGTAAAGTCCAGGCACACCCACACCTGCAAAGACCAATAAAATCAATTATTTTATACTGCTTCCAATGGCATTCATCAGATTTTGTACACATGCATAGTCACATAAACCCACGCTCACTTGGTACTCCTCCTTTTGGAGCCTTTCCTTTTCCGGCACCAGGTCCTAGCCCACCTCCAGGTAGGCCAGTCTGAGGAATAACAGGTGCTGAAAGAGACACATGGGAGAGACATTACATAGTTATAACTACTCATATACTAGTGAGTCCCCAGTCAGTATTGTGAATCAGCGTAGCTACATTAAACATCTAGAGGATAATAATAAAACACTGAATATTGTCAAGAGAAAAAGGTTGTACTGGATGGCATGATTTGAGCTTTGTGTGTGTGTGTGTCTTACCTCCTGCGGGCACTGCAGCTCCTGTTCCTGTGCCTCCAGGTCCCCCTGAGTATGTCAACATCATCATCATCATCATCATCATCATCATCATCACAGTGATCAAAGAATGTGAACAATGCTAATCTTTATCCAGAGTTGTTCTGAGAGGCAGAGGCTCTATGGCACTCTATTCCGTATAAAGTGTATGTAGGGAATAGGGTGCCATTTGGGACACAGACCACAATAAAGCATGGCATTCATCTTGCCTCATCAAATGCTTCATTTCTTTGGCTCTTTGGTTATCCCCTACGCAGGAAATGAGCTGTCAGATCTGGCTCTTAGGGGCTTGGCAGTCGGATCAAACGTTTTCATGTATTTGTTTAACCTTCGCTTTCTATCTTAAAATCCACCAATCCTTCTCTCCAAGGAACAGACATTACGCAGTGCCTTTAGTATGTGGTGAACGAACGAGGGGATTCAGAGAAACAAGGGAAGGCTGGCAACAGAAAGAATGGAGAGGAATGCTGCTGTTCTGTTCTATCTGAAAGGGGTTTGGATGGAATGGGATTATTTTGTTGGAATACCATGAAAAGAGTCAAGAAAGGGTTGAAGAGCATTGCACAAGCGCTGTATCGGCCTGTGACTGAGGGCCTTGTCGACAGCCAACCAATATTTAAGCGCAGGCTCTTTGCCATAATGCTAGGCCATGATACCCTTCATTGAACATGTACACACATACTCTAAAACAATGTAATTCAGGCAATATTGTTGCTTAAACTATCTAGATTACGCCAACCTATAAATCATGTCCAAAGTTTGGATGCAATCGACGTGAAACATTTTCTCATAGCATGTGAGCACACAAACCTATATAAGTTATTGAAAGTTTTACAGTTAGTGAGTGCTTTTTAAGCTCAGATAACCTCTGCTTTCTTGTGTCTCTAGTCTATGGGGAATATAATCTAACCTCCTTTGTGTGGTTTGGGAACCTTTCCTCGAGCTCCAGTGAACAAGAGATACAGAAGGTACAGTATATACAGAAAGTAGCTCACTAGTTCCAAAATGGCCACTGCGACTGTAGGATTTCAATTGGTCATGGGACCTTGGGTGCCAACATGGCGCCCATGCCACTCACCTAGACCTGGCTGTAATCCACCACCGCCATAGCCTGTAGAGAAACACAGAAACAAAATGGAGGTTGGATTATAGTTTGATGTGATTTATGTGTATTTGGTTGTTTTATAGCTTTCCACAACACAGAGAAATCCATAGCAACATTATTGAATGGCAATAAAGTGTTTTTGATACAGACTCCACCCACACAACCCTCTAGTCTAGGGCCTTTGTTTCTCAAACAAGTTGGCACAAGGGACTGGCAGGCCATGGTTCTCCTCTTTGGAGTACAGCTTTGCTTAAAATTATGACTTGTAAACGTGAGGACTTAAAAACTATAGTATCTATCACATGGACCGCTGCATGGATTGCCCACAGAAAGGGGGTTGAGATGTGTACTGTACCTGGCTGTAGTCCACCCCCGGGCAGTCCTCCTGCACCATAGCCTGAAAGAAACACAGATTTATAGCTCTGACATATTGCAAAATGTATATTGCAAAACATCTCACCTAGCTATCTTAAGATGAATGCACTAATTGGAAGTTGCTCTGGATAAGAGCATCTGCTAAATTACTAAAATGTAAATGTAAATTGCAATACTATCACGTAGACCAATGCTGGTCCACAGAAGGACAGTAGATAAACATGGCTTTGAGAATCTATTCCGGCTGTACTGTACCTGGTTGTAGTCCACCTCCTGCCCCATAGCCTGGCTTGGGTCCTGCCTTCTGTCCCAGCCCACCTCCAGGGAAGAAGCCCCCAGCACCACCTCCTCCATACGGCGAGCCTCCATACGGCAAGCCTCCTCCATAACCAGCTGAGGAGAGTGACGGGAGGGGGGGGGGGGGGAGAAGCCACGAGCAGGGAGGTGTGGTTTTTAATCCAACCCTTTAACACTCTCAGTGTCTCATTATGTCATATTGTGAAGTGCTCTAATGTGGCCAGGAGTGATGGGTAGCCTTAGTGGTCATTTAGCATAATATTAGCTTGAACAGCACTAAGACACAGGGTCAGTACTACTGGTGGTCCAAGAACCTGAAGTCACACTGTGCTACTGTACCTCCCGGCTTAGCGTATCCTCCTCCTCCTCCAAAGCTTCCTGTTCCCAGACCGCCTGCTCCAGGACCAGCTCCATATCCTCCACCACCAAGACCACCACCCCCAACACCACCAAGGTTTCCATAACCTCAGAGAGGAGAGGTAGGGAGAGTATGAGGCAGGGTTAGTGAACAACATAATTTCAGATCCACATGAAGTGCATAGATTGTGGATAGAAGATAGAGGTTTGACTTGATTGTATATTGTAGGTCTGCAGGAGTGCTGTTGGTAGTAATGTCAGATTGTGACCACTAGAGGGAATCAGAGGCTGAGAGGAACAGCTAGTCTGTAGTGGCTGCCGAGGCAACAGGATTTTGGCACACCACAGCAGTCTCTATGGGGAGAAAAACATTCTTCCCACATGGTAATCATACATAAATTAAGTCATATTCCAGGGGGGAAAGGAGGGGGAGAAGAAGAGGGAAGAGGGGGAAACTCAGGCAGCGAGAAAAGCTCGGTCTTTTCGCCACCTTTAACATATTTCACAATCCTAAATCAGCCGTTGACCTGTTGCTAAACCCTCACATTGTAATTCATTCAATTACAGACAGAAAAATAAAAACAATCTCCCCAAAAACCTTATCCTCCTCATTACACGATAACTAACGAAGACACACGGAGCCAGCCACCCCTGACATAGAACCAGTAGCAGATAATTCAGTTAATGGACACTCCTACTGTCGTGAACGTAATTTACATTTCAATAGGGTGATAAAACATTACCAAAACAGCATTAAATACGGTAACAGTAACCAAGAGTCATGATCTGGATATAGTTAGCGTTTAGCAGGCCGCCCCAGTCTCTTTCCCTGGTAAGGAGGCAGTGCAGTCTAGCTGTAGATAGTAGGTAAATTATTCTGCTCAGTTAGTCTCTCGTGACAGAGTTAACAAATAAAATGTTAAATTGAGGAGCTAGCTGACCAGCGCACACGTGAGGTTTGGGTGCCGAGATGACTACTCAGTAAACACGACCTACTCCGTGACCTCCTCCAGCCCAGAGGGGCTCTGTAGGTGACTGAGTAAGTCACTGGGAGTGTTAGTAGGATTCTTACAGGATTATTATAGTCTATTAGCAGTAGCTGGGCTTTACAGGGGTCGTAGTGCACTGGGTGGATGAAGTGGAGAGAACCAGCATGAGGTCCAGTGTAAGCATGCACCCCTGGAGTGGACTACGACCTGATCCAGGCCTACAATGTAAATACTGGACATCCCTGTAGGGCTGTGTGTCATACGGTAGCATAGAGGTTGGAGAATTATACAAAATCATATAATCTTACTCTATCAAAGGCTAAGATGAAATAACTTCTATGAAAGACCCAGACTAGACCAGAAGAGACCTTGGTTTGGTCTTGGTTTGAGGTGTTGTAGGCTGTGACAAGGGGGTGAGAAGAATAGCCAAATGCGAGGCGTCTGAGAAATGAGGGAAGAGAGGAGGGAGATGATTCCGGAGATGGCCCAGCTGTCCGCAGACAGCGGTGGAAAGAGGGAAGAGAGTAGTGGAGGAATGCAAGGGGAGAGAGCGATAGACCAAGACAGAGGTGTGGGGTTTCATCCTCTAGTCAAAATAATCGCGGGCAACGTCCTGCCAAGGCGTTGACATCCCCACCACACTAAGCTAGATGTCCTTCTGCTAATCCTACCTCCTCCAGACCTCCTCCAGACCTCCTCCACCTCCCATTGCTCAACCGACAGCTGACAGGCTTCTTAGACACGTGGGGGTGATGAGGAGAGAAGAGGAAGAGGAGGAGGAGGAGGAGGAGGAGGAGGAGGAGGAGGAGGCGAGACAGACGCTAAGCTAAACAGCCTCATACTAATCCATCTCCTTCAAACCTTCTTCTCATTCCATTGCTCAACCAACAGACATTCTTAGAAATTAGGAGGTGATGAGGAGGAGGCTGCACAGTGTCGAGGAAGAGGCTAGACAGGGTCGTACATTAGTCTAAATGGTCCAGTACACTCCCTTGGCCTGGGGTTGGAGAGCCAGTCTATCTCTTCATAACTCTCTGACGAGACAAAAGACCAGCACAGGGTTGGAATGTCTCACTGGCAGCTGTCTGTTTAGGAGAGGAGCACGGGCCAGTGTGAGGTGTGTGTGTATGTATGTGTGTGAGAGACACACGGTTTCTCTCTTTATTTTTGGCTGTTTGAGACATGCTCAGCACTCAGGGTTGACCGCCACCTGCTACGCTGCTCTGAACCCTCCGATCACAGACCAGGAGACGAAAGGCAGACACCACCAACCCTTCCTGAGAGGGAGCGTGTGTGTGTGTGTGTGTGTGTGTGTGTGTGTGTGTGTGTGTGTGTGTGTGTGTGTGTGTGTGAGAGAGAGAGAGAGAGAGAGAGAGAGAGAGAAAGGCAAAGAGAAAGAGAATAAGAAAGAGAGAATGGGCAGACTCTCACACCAGGTTCAAAGACAGTAGAGACAGCAAGGCCTCCCAGTCACCACAGGACTCCATTTTCTCTGGCTCCAACATCACTGGATCTCACTTCTATAAAACAGCTGCAAGGGAAGCTACTCTACAGTAACCGTAATGCCCTCAAAGTCATGTCTCTTTCTCTTTAAGGGTAAGAGAACACAGCAACATTCTCCGTCCGGACCGTTGCTGATTGGCAACCCTCCACAGATTGTATCACGAGACACATAAGAGCTCAGTACAAAAGCCCTTTGTTTTAGTCATATTTACTCAAAACTGTCAGCTCCAACAGGCAGTCCTTTGTCTGTGGCATATTATTACAGTATTTCAGTTCACACAAACATGCCTGTCTTAGCTCACACATTAACTTGTTGGAAGCGAGTGTACTGCAAGACCCAAGTTTGTTTGTTGTATTGAACCGCACACATGGAAACTCCGTCAACCTGACCTTGACTAGCTGTGAAACACACTGGTTCTCCTCCAAGGTGCTGTTATTGATGTTTAGACATTCGATTTGCAGATTATTGACAGGTCATTATAGTGTACGTGAGCCAAAATGGCCGGCTGTCTAGGTGAGACAAGCGAGCCACAGCAGAGACACCATAGGGCTAATGGAAACCTAATCGGCAGTGGTCCCGAGACAGAAAGAAGCTGTGAAAAGGTCAACGACTTTAAATACAAGACAGAGAGGGCAGAAAAACAATCCTGCACAGGAGAGCGAGAGAGAGAGAGAGAGAGAGAGAGAGAGAGAGAGAGAGAGAGAGAGAGAGAGAGAGAGAGAGAACAGAGAGAACAGAGAGAGAACAGAGAGAGAGAGAGAGAGAGAGAGAGAGAGAGAGAGAGAGAGAGAGAGAGAGAGAGAGAGAGAGAGAGAGAGAGAGAGAGAGAACAGAGAGAGAGAGAGCTGCAGAGCCAAGAAATTATAAGGTGAATGACAATAATGCAGTTTAATGCATCACACTTTCCCTCTGTTTGAAACGGCACTACGTGTGGTGTGTCAAGATAGGTTTAACGTGTTAGTGTGTTTAGCAGAGAATTTCCATTCAGAAGGGATCTCTTGTTGTTGCATCTGTGCAATCAGTGGTACAGTATGTGTAACTGGTGAGGTAGAATATGGTGTTTTCTTGAAGCAGATTAGAAAAAGTGTATTGGGCACAGCATACTTTCTTCATAAATTAAAATGTGACGAATGACAAATTGGACCAATGTACCTATCACCTACTACATCAACATTGGACTGTAGCTGGCCAGACAAACTGGCAAAACAAATGGGTGCTTTCAGGTCATCGTGTATGTTCTCGTCTGAGTCTGTAGCTACAGTACGGATAAAAGAGAAGGGGTTATGTAACGGCGAACAGTGGGTCTGGTTTCAATAGTGTCTCTAAAACGCCCTCCGATTCTCTCCTCTCTGTTACCACATAGAGTTTAGGCAAGGCAATCCAATAATCAAGAGTTCTCAGATCTCTGTCTCCCCCCCCCCCTCTCTCCTCTCTCTCGGAAGCAGCTGGGGCTGGTGAAGGGTTTAATTTAAGAAAGACTGAAGAGATCCAATAGAAAGGGAGAGCAGTAGGCTGTGTGGTCTGTTTGAAAGGGAAAAGAGCAATGGGTGACATACCGTATAAATTGTGGTGAACAATGATGTCATTCATCGCAAACTCAATGAGTGGATATGTCATGACTCATGACTCACACTGCTCTGTATGAATGAGTTAAAACGGTAATCAAGCATAATAACTTCTTTACATCAAGGCATGTGATAAGACAGATGTTGTCATGGTGAGATGGAGGATGGAGGATCGTTGGGAGGGTTAGTTAGAAGCAGGCGGCTCTGACGTGGCAGTCACTTGGCATGTTAGTGTATATGTAAGCAAGAGAAGAGATTTTTGACGTACCGATTCCATGACATAGTGTTTATGAACTGATACGCAAAACGATGCCGGATTCAAAACTTGGAATTTTTCTATTTAAATTATTATACAAAATTATTGCTACCAATAGAATATTATTTATATGGGGGATACAATCATCCCAGTTCTGCAGATTTTGCTGCGAAGAGACAGAATCATTTCATCATTTGTTTTGGTACTGTCCATTTGTAGCTTGTTTTTGGACACAGGTCCAGGAATGGCTAAAGGATTGCAATATTTACCTGGAGCTAACCCTGCAGATAGCACTACTGGGTGATCTGAAAAGTCATAGTCAATCGATCAATAATATAATAATAATTTTAGCAAAAATGTTTATTTTCAATTTACAATCTGTAGAAACAATGAGAATAGAAGGGTTTGGAATTTTTGTAAAACATCACAGTACAGTTGAAAAATATATGGCAAATAGAAATCCAATATGGATGGTGTTAAGAGATAGATGGGAGGTGTTGAATTGAGTTGAAGGATGGGACTAATAACAACTAACAACAACTAATAACAACAAGATAACTAATGTTAAGCATACTGTGTCCATAATAAGTATATAGGTTATAGGTTGAGAGCTTTTGTGAAAGAGCACAGTTAGAAAGATATCGCATATAGAAGCAAACCGGATGGACATCATGAAAATGATCAGAGAGGTTGAGGGTAGAGGAAGTTCAGGAGTAAAATTGACTGTGTCCATAAAATGTATATAGTATGTATAAGCTGGAAGTAGAGGCCTTATCATTGTTGTTCTCTAGTTTACTCCAATTAGGGAAGGGGTGGTGGGGTTGTAAAGTAATAAAGGGAAATATATATTTTTAAAGGATATGTATATATGTATGTATATGTATTTATGTGTATGTATGTGTATATGTATATGTATATATATTTGCGAGAGAAAAAAACATATGGGGCATTGGAAGTGATGCAGACAATTACATTGATGTAAGTTACAATCTATCTGCAATATTATAGCTGATCTACCCCCTAAATAAAAAAATAAAAAAGTGTATATGTAAGCATATACTGTGTGTGTGTGTGTGGTTTGAGTGGTGTGAGTGGATGTCAGTAGGCAGGGCTCGGCTAGGCTAGGCTTGGCCCGGTGGCTTCACTGTAATCCACATAAGTACAATGGATTGTTTTACAGCGACCTGTAAATTGTAGCCATTTGAAAGAGCTGCTCGCCCCCTCAGAGTGTGTGTGTGTGTGTAAATGTGTGTCTTGGTGTATTTGTGTGTGTATTACCTAGTTTGTGCGAACACATGCATCGCTGCCAGGCTTGGCACAGAGTATCCATCAACCGCAAGACAAACAAATCAGAACCCGAACCAATTCTTATAACGACCAAATTAAAAATAATGATCCTCAACAACGTTGAAAAACCAGGAAATAGGCTAGGTGTGCCCAAAAAAATGTCCCTAATTCCTCCAGCTTTTATTCCACTAATTTGGGCCTTGACACTGGCCTGAAGGCATAGACACAAACTGAATGAGAGAAGCCTAGAGCCCTGGGCCTGAAACCACCACCATCCTGGCCTGTTTGTAGAAGCTGAAAATCCCTGACAGGGCTTAGGGACGTCTCTCTGACTCCATGGAAAGGAAGGAGAAAACAAAGGGCTCACCGCCGACTTAGAGCCTGGCTTGTTGTCACCGACCAGGGGAGTGTGTGTGTGTGTGTGTGTGTGTGTGTGTGTGTGTGTGTGTGTGTGTGTGTGTGTATGTTTGTGTGTGCTTATGTGTGCGTGCGTGTTTGTGCGTGCAAGTGTGTGTGTGTTTAATTAGTCCAGCATGCGTCTTAGATCCGCTCCACATAGCTGCTTCATGACTGATGGCTTGGAGGAAGTGGAAGTGACAAGGAGCAGGGGAGGTCACCAGAGGGAGAGAAGGGGGGATGAAGGAGGAGAGAAGAGTGATGACGGGGGGAGCTACAGCGTGTCCCACTCACACGATCTGGAATCACCTCTAGTACCTAACGTCACTCCTTCTTGTCCTGATCCAACTTCATTGTGCGCTACTAACGCAACAATGCACTGTACCCAAATGAACTTGGAGCCACTACATCATCCTATATCATGATCATTTGATTACTGATATGATCATTTGATTACTGATACCATCGGCTGTAATGACAACTATTATGATGTGTACTGGGCCTATAAAGTGGAATTTTACATCAATCAACAGCTGAGGCTGGGGGCTGGAGTCCACCTGTCAGTCACAACTAACCACAGACTCTCCAAGGACATGGGAGCGGATTGTAGCTTTAATGATATAGACATCCACAGGATTTCAGACTCACGCCTTATCAGAACATCAGAGGACAATCTCAGACTATCTCACTGGCTATGTCATTACCAGTGTTGGTTTTAGATCACGGCTGACTGTATGCCCGGTTATCCAACCGTATCATCTGTCCACATCCTTCCACATTCTCTAGCTATTCTATAGCGACCGGGGTGCTCAACATGCTCATACAGAGCACAGATCCAGGGCTGGGAAAGTAGAAGCCTATAGTGTCCTGTATGCTAGCTCCGTTAGGCTCCACACTTATAATCTACCGTGACTGCAGTCTCACACTTGTCATGTTTGGGAGGTCATTCTACTCCACTGGAGACATAGAGGAAGAGGTCCCAGAGATCTTCTGGGCATTCCGGAGTTCTGAAGCTCCTATCCCAGGTCTCGCTCTCAGCTCTCACCGCCCCACCTGCTGTCAGTTACCGTGGAACCCTGCCATGGAATTCTCTTAAGGCTCTGTATGAGAGAGAGTAGAGAAAGAGGTTCTGACGTGCTGCTATCCTGGTACTTTTTCATCCTGGTCCAAAGGAATATCACAGTTGCTGTGCCAGCGCTGAGCCCTACAATAGGTCAGGAGTATATCCCTAGACCCATCTCTCATACTGGCCAACATGTGTACTTGCCCCCACACACGCAGGCACGCACACACACACTTTAACCACAAATACCTGCTCATTTCTGTCCATGATTTATTATGTCCGAGGAGAGCGATGGTCAAAACATACAGGGAGAGAAAAACAGTGGAGCCAGTGACCATGGTATGTGATGCTGGAAATGCACATAACATCGCCCAGATGGTCCACATATGCATTTCACTGCCTGCCTGCTGAATACCTTTCTGACAAGTCAGTGCTGAGAAATGATACTAGCATTAAACAGGTCAGTGTGTGTCTTGAACACACACTGTGGCCGTCTCCAATCTCTGTCTTGCCTACTACTTACTAAAACGACATACTGTGTCCTAATCATACTACATACTATTATTTACAGCATAATGTTTAGTAAAAACATATGCAGTAACCAAAAATATCAACATACTTATCGTCCATACTGAGAAGGTGTCATTTAATGCACAATCGCGCCTGTTCCCATCCATTCATTTATTTTTGTAGAGTGCGTCCCCTATTCTGTGAAACACAAGTGGGTGTGAAAAGACGATTATCTTCCTCAATTGTGTACAGTCTAAATAAGTATGACATCCTGGAATTTAAAGCATAATACATTTTCGAAATTGTACATACTTTAAAACGTTCTATTTTTTCATACCAAAAAGCCTACTATTAAGAACGCAAGTATGGGTATTCGGACACAGCCTCTCTCGCTCTCTCTCTCTCTCTCTCTCTCTCTCTCTCTCTCTCTCTCTCTCTCTCTCTCTCTCCCTCTCTCTCTTTCTCTCTCACACACACAAACACACACCTCTCTCTCTCTCACACACACACACACCTCGTGAGTTCAGGTTCATCATGTCATCCTCAAAAGCATTTTTAGAGTTCCCTGTTAATTACGACACAATGCGTTCACAGGCCAGCCATATCAACACATGGGATGAACCACCGAGGGATGACACTGAGAGAGCTCACACTACACAATAACATAACAAATCAAGTCGTAACATGATACTGTATGGGCAACAGACATGCACAGTAGGTATCAGCTAAGACACCCACAAAGCATCCTTTACAGTGAGTATAGGATAATAAACCTACCCACATTTCATACAAGCCCATTAGGCCTATGTGTTAAAGCTTGTAACATTACGTTGAGTTGGGAGCTGCATAATGTAACCAGCTTTCCCAAATATAAATATTATTTTAAAAATCCCACTTCGATACTGTGCCAACAGAAGACTCAGGCCTATGACCTAGGGTTTTATTCAATCTGTATCACTGAAGCGTTACAGATTGCGCGATAAAAATGTATAGGTAATTTCCGATTGAGACTAAATATGTAGCGTTTACCGTGAATGGAGTCTCCGCTAATGCCTTTGAATTTTAATCACGCTGTAACGCTGAACTTCTGTGATATGGATTGAATAGAGCCCCTAGTCTGACAGTGACGGAGAGAGCTGCTCGCTCCAGACCAGAGCCACTGGCAGACACTGTGCAGGGGAGAGGCTGGGGTTGCACAGTCAGACACACTCGCAGGGTTAGGAGAGGGGAAGGGAGGGAGGGGGGTGAGGAGAGGGCAGGGCAGGGAGGGGGGTGAGGAGAGGGGAAGAGAGGGAGGGGGTGAGGAGAGGGGAAGGGAAGGGAAGGGAAGGGAGGGCAGGGAGGGGGGTGAGGAGAGGGGAAGGGAAGGGAAGGGAGGGAGGGCAGGGAGGGGGGTGAGGAGAGAGGAAGGGAGGGCAGGGAGGGGGGTGAGGAGAGGGGAAGGGAGGGCAGGGAGGGGGGTGAGGAGAGGGGAGGGGAGGGGAGGGCAGGGAGGGGGGTGATGAGAGGGGAGGCTGTACAGGCAGGGGAGAGGGCTGCTCGCTTTAGACCCACTGGCAGCAAACCGTAAAGACAGGGGAGAGGTGGAGGCTTCAGTCCAGAACCACTGGCAGATTGTGTATGGAAGAGAGGTTGAGGAGACCAGGCCAGGAGACACATGGGGAGAGTCAACATCTTCCACTGACCGCAAATCGCTAATAACTGTGAGAACATGGTCAGCAGAACGAACAAGACCACAGGAACACAAAGAGACCATCGTGAGAACACAGCTGGTACAGCTGGTACTGAATATAGTAACTTGTAGCACAAGGAAGTCAACTTGTGTCACAATACAGTATTCAGTTTCATCTTTAAGATACAATAAAGCAACAGATAGAATTCCATGATAAAACTCATCAGAATCGATAGCCCTCTGAATTAAAAGTCCATCTTACCGGGCCTGGACACTGTGCAGTCATTCACAAAGACAACAAACAACCATAACAAAAGTTTTTTTTTCTTCTTCTTTTCTTTTAACTATTTTAATAAAATGTTCAAACAATACAAACATACACAGACAAAAGACAACAGACTGATGCACACAAACATCAACGACATCACCCCTGTCCATCACCCCTGCCCATCATTCCTGCCCATCACCCCTGCTCCCACCGCCTCCATCGCCTGCAAGACTCTATTCCACATGACTTCAAACTGCGCCACTGTGCCCTTCTCTGTCGCCCACACCCTTTCAATATTCAAATAATAATGCATTTGATTCTTCCACCGTCCCAACGATAGAGGATCATTTAACTCCAGTTTTTAAGCAAATGTTTTTTTTCTAAATGATTGACGAGAAAAGTGCGGTCCAACCCATTGGGTATCTCACCTCACCCTCATACGCCATGTCTTGAAATATGCAGATAGACGGATTAAAAGTACATTTGTATTGTAAAACTTCTGACAGCCAACTTTCTAGCTCTCTAACTAACAACAAACACAACTTGTGGGATGAAGAACATGAGAGCTATGTTCCCCTTTAAGCCTACTGATGTGAAAACCTTGTGGTCTCCAGGATTGGCCTCTGTGTCTCAGGGCTGGAGGCCTGGCTCATGTCCTGGCTGGTGGAAGGCCATTCCAGGAAAGGAATGAGAGGGAGTGGGGGACGAGGAGAGGGGAGGGGTGGGAGAGGATAGGGAGGTGATAAGAGGGGAAGGAGAAGCAGGAGAGGGCTCTTTCAGGAGGGGGGAGAGGGCTCTTTCAGGAGGGGAGAGGGGAGGGGGGTGAGGAGAGGAGAGGGGAGGTAGGGGTGTGGCGGGAAGGGTTGGGGGAGAGGGAGTGGGAAGGGGTGAGGAGGGGAATGATGGGAGACAGGGGGTGAGGTATGGCCCTCTTGGGGGATGTGGTCTGTCACAGTGTGGCCAGGTTGTCTCTGAGAAGATGGGCTCATTACTCACCCTTAGGGGCCAAGGGCCAACGGTGTGTCCCCAAACACACACACACACGCATACACAAACATGCACGCACACACACACACACACATAGGGCTGTTGTGGTGACCATATTACCGCCACACCTGCAGTCATGAGTCATGACTGCAGTAAAGTTCTATGTGACCGTTGAGTCATGGTAATCTCCTCTTATGCACTCAGGACATGCATTGGTAATATCCAACTTGCTAATGGCCTGGTACTCAGGGCTCTATTGTCCTTCTAACCGCTCTGACATCAATGCATTCGAAAATCACATCAAACAATTATCATCAAAACAGTATTGTGCTTTTAAAACTCACCTCACTGTGATTGATCAATTTGAAGAAAGAAGTTCAACAACTGAGGGGAAAACATGGTCGATGTGGATGTTGTTTCAAAGCCTAACGAAATGGACAGGGCTGTCTAAGGTGATGATTAATTCAAAACATCCTTATGCATAATTAGAGCTTGCATAGGCCTATATATATAAGCCCAAGCCTTAATATTTTTTTAAACTTTTTTAAATAGTGATTGTGCTGTTTGTAATATACAATACATAGCGCACTGCAGAAAAACATTTTAAAAAACTGACTTAAGATGTATTTAATTGGTCTAGATTATATTGCAAAATTAAACAAATTCTAGTAATAGCCTTCAAGTGTGGACTGTATTATTATGCATACTGGATGGACTGGTTACCTTATACTACACTCCAAAGTTTCTATTCATGAGTCTGGGAGAGAACGTTTAGGCCTAGGCAATGCTGTTGGTTCATTGATTGTGCAGGGCGACTTACAGAGTTCGCCTACAATAGTGAATTTGTATTTGATTTTCAATAGCCTAGTTATAGGGAATTGTTTATATTTTCATAATTAATAAGGTGACACATTAGACTACCTTTAGCTACAGAATATCGCACCATGGTGCGTTTCCATGTCCTCCCTTCTCTCCTTCATTACTTTCTCAAGCACACAGAGAGAGGAGCTGTCAACAGTTTAATGAAATATGTTTCGTTGTGAAAACATGTTACTTTCGATGTTCCCGAAAAGATTTCACTTGGTTTCCCAAATTAAGCACTTGGTAAGTGCAGGAACAGGGTTGGGGAGCCCGTGCCATACAGAGTTTGGGCGGAATATCACCTGTCGCGCAGCGAGAGGCTGCATGCTCCTCCAGCAGTGGTTGGTGCGTGGAGTGAAATAACCGGAGTAGCCTATCCGAACGAACAGGCGGGAAAAATTCGCTATTCGAGTGCACAGGCGGATGACATGTATTTTTCCCCCATGCCCCTGTTCCTACCCATTTGAAAAGGGGCCATTCTAAATCGAAACTAATCTAACATATTAAACATAGTAAAGACAATATTAAATGAAGAATAGTCTGATGGGTGATAATATGATACATTCAGAAGAGAACAGTGTGTGCAGCCTGAGACAAGGAACAGAGTGAAAGCTTTTTTTGCGACTTTCTCAAATCATCAATAGCCTATAGTCACATCATGCAGCCCATATATGTTTTGATTTCTAAGACATTCTAGGGTTTGAATCATTAACAACTAAAGTTGCCAAATAAATCTAGCGTAGCCTATAGGATCTGTTTCAAATGATCACTTCTATGCTCTTCCACAGGCTTCATATTCGCACTCCGAAATGGTAAAAATATCCTTTCTATTTTATTTATAATCAGTTCCTTTTTATATTCTTCTTACTATAAAATCATATAATATAAAATAATGACATGGGACTTATAAGCATATCTTGTCTGCTAAATGAACACGCCTACAGCCTATGGCATGGCGCATAGCCAGAAAACATACAGTAGGCCAACTCATATTCTGTTAATCTGAAATAAATGTTCTTCATATCATAATGTTTCTTTAGACCTACCTAAAATAAATAATGGATGTATTGTTATGGTGTATATTAAGTTTATTTATTAGAGTTATTAAAATGTAGATGTTCCAAATGCACACATAAGCAGCTTGTATGTGTAGGGGCCTGAAGATGCTACACTTGTTCATGTTAATTCGTCTTTTGCATGACAATAATTGTATGACAAAATGTCATGACTGCCACGCGCACACACACACACACACACACACACACACACACACACACACACACACACACAATTAGTGCACTATATAGGGAATAGTGTACCATTTGGGACTTAACAAAGCCTAACATCTTCCAGCTCGTCTTCTGTTGGCTAAGCATTCTCATCATATCTCTCTCACTCACTTTCTTTTTCCTGTTTTGACTCATTTCTTTCTTTCTTACTCCCTCTGTCAGTTTCTCACTCCTCTCCAACTATTTTTCTTCATGGTGTTCCAGTCTCTCTCATTCCTCCTCTCTCTCAATCATCTCTCCATCGTTCTCTCATCCCTCCCTCTTTCTCAACCCCATCTCTCTCAGTTCTATCCATCCTATCTCATTTCTCTGAGTCTCTCCTTCCTCTCCTCCGTTGTTAAACTCAGTTTCACATGGAGGTGAATTCATGTTAGTACACTCATCCCTTCTACAAACATCCCTTCTCAAAGGATAAACATAGAGCTTTGGGACAGTCTTTTTTTTCAAATCCCAGGAAGCCCACATGCAGAGAAACACCATCCAATATTTCACTGCTTCATTTTGCAATATGATAATGTGGAGTCTTCTGAGTCAGAAGTTTGACTGGTTCTGTGAGACCATTCCAGACTGATACAGACAGTAGGTCAGCCCAGCTGTGTACAGTACAGTCTGACCTGACCTGCAGCCCTGACCTATGAGGAGTGACCTGCAGCCCTGACCTATGAGGAGTGACCTGCAGCCCTGACCTAAGAGGAGTGACCAGCAGCCCTGACCTATGAGGAGTGCCTGCAGCCCTGACCTATGAGGAGTGCCTGCAGCCCTGACCTATGAGGAGTGCCTGCAGCCCTGACCTATGAGGAGTGCCTGTAACCCTGACCTATGAGTGACCTGCAGCCCTGACCTATGAGGAGTGCCTGTAACCCTGACCTATGAGTGACCTGCAGCCCTGACCTATGAGGAGTGCCTGCAGCACATCGCTTCCTTCGCGTGTCACCCTTAACCTTAGATAAACGGACGTGGATCTCATCCCACCACTGACACACAGGGCCCTGTGTGTGTCTGTGTGTGTTCCTGAGAGTTTTATTTAGAAAAGCAAATCAGTTTTGTCCAGGTTTGGCAAAGAAACAAGGAATGTAGTAGGAATCCACCTTAGCTTTAGGGGGGAATGATGAGACCAGGTCCAGGGCCCAGCTGCTCTCTCTTCTCGCTCTCTCTCTCGCATCTTCCCTCCCCCTCTCTCTGCCCCCACCTCTCCCTCCCCCTCTCTCTGCCCCCACCTCTCACTCCCTCTCTCTCTGCTGACAGGATTCACAATTCTTTTAGTAGTCTAGCGTTTTACAAGGCTTGGCACGCGTCTGACAATGATTCAGCTGTCACGCCACTTTGATCACCAGCTGCTGTTCTCTGTCAGGGCCAAGGTGTGTGTGCCAGGACCAAGGTGTGTGTCTGAGGTATGCAACTGATGCTCCACTTCAAGCTTCAATCGCCAGAGAGGTTATGATGAAAAGTGGGCCTCGGTAGGGAGAAAGAATACACATGAGAATTCTAGAATTAAAAAAGGTATTGGTTTAAAAGCCAACCCTCACATCTGTTTAGCTCAAGATAGAATATTCTTTCAACAGGTCAATGGACAGGGTAACCCTCCCCTGGCCTGAATACCTGGCGGCTTTTGGTTTCCTTAAACGTTGTCCCTACCTGTGCTATTTCATGTTAGCGTGTAGCTACAGTACTTCAGCCAACTATCAGATCACATTACCATCTACACAAAGGCTAATTGATCTGTATGGATCCAAACCACCCTGGTTTTGTGAGACAATTTAGGTAAATGTTGCTCTGTAATGGAAACTTCATGTCTGTGTAGAAAGTTAGCTGGTTCCAGCCCAAGTGCCCTTGAGTGAAACACCAAATCTGGATAGCTTCAGTCAACACCCCAGCTGTTGGAATGGATACATCTCAAATGTAAAAAAGTCACCTTGCATGAAAAGCCCTTGCTGAGCAAAAGAATGAAGAAATTACAGCTGTAAAGTTGTAGGGCATTACAATGCTGTTGTGACTACTAATCTCTTGTTCTCGTTCCATTCAAAACGATTCATGCCTTCAGCTGACCCTAACAGTTCCAGTTCGACTTGCCCCATATGTTTTCCCACATTGCCTGTTTGGAGGGACTGGGAGCAGCCTGTTTCCTTTCTTCTCAATAATCTAATTTCAGAGAGAGAGAGAGAGAGAGAGAGAGAGAGAGAGAGAGAGAGAGAGAGAGAGAGCGAGAGAGGAGAGAGGAGAGAGGAGAGAGGAGAGAGGAGAGAGAGAGAGAGAGAGAGAGAGAGAGAGAGAGAGAGAGAGAGAGAGAGAGAGAGAGAGAGAGAGAGAGAGAGAGAGAGAGAGAGAGAGAGAGAGAGAGAGAGAGAGAGAGAGAGAGAGAGAGAGAGAGAGAGAGAGAGAGAGAGAGAGAGAGAGAGAGAGAGAGAGAGAGAGAGAGAGAGAGAGAGAGAGAGAGAGAGAGAGAGAGAGAGAGAGAGAGAGAGAGAGAGAGAGAGGAGAGAGAGAGAGAGAGAGAGAGAGAGAGCGAGAGAGGAGAGCGAGAGAGAGCTCTAAGTCTTACAAAAGCCAAAGCAGTATACTCCCCAATTGGAGCGCTGAGGCGCTGGCGACCCCTGCCAAAGTCAACTTCCACCTAATATCCAATATTAGGACGCTTTTACAAAACAGATTTCTGAAACTCAATGACTTGTTCAAGAGACGGAGGAAAAAACACTTCAAGGAGCCTACAGTAAGCCGTTCTAAATCTTATCAGACTTTAAGACAATTACTCCATTCCTTATCTCTCCAAGCACATAGCTGTGGTGGTGGCCTAGATGAAATCACCTCTGCTTTAGGAAATTCAATAATGGCTGAACATTGCTAATGCCCTAATACTGTGTTCCACACTGGAATAGAGCAAAAATAATATTTACAGTACAGTATCAGTGGAAAGGACAGTGGCAAAACTTCAACAAGGAGGTTTCCAGATATTGTGTCGACCTAACGTTACAAAAACATTAATCAGCGCGTTGGGGCGGCGATGATGGGAGTTCACACTGCCAATCATCACTCAGTCTGGGACGTCTAGGGGTTGAGGAGGGGTGAGGGGATGTAGTGATGGAGGGATGGAAGAGTGGAGGAGGGGTTGAGGGATGGAGGAGACGGGGTCCCCCTGTTCTCATCAATGGAATGCACCGGGTCAAACCCCAGACAGGACTTCCCAAACAGCTGCCAAACCGGGGCGACCCAACCATGATGGAAACACAGGGGTGACAAGGGAGATGTGGCTGACAGTCCGTCAAGAGAGGTAGCCCTTCATTGAACTACAATATGCTACACTACAGGTCTCGCCCGTCATTGACATGTACTGTAATGCATTCTTTACATATTAGCTAATAGCTAAGAACTCTAATTTCCTTCCTCTTTAAAACACTTCAGTAAGGTTTCTTAGATAACAATGTACTAGAGGAATCTTCCTAGTTAAAAGCATAACAGGATACTCTGACTTGATACTACCAGACTAGTCTGGTACAGTGCCGTTACCTGCCTTGTGACTTCTACAGAACTGTATAAAAGGGTATAGAGTGCGAAAGAGTAAGTTGGAGCAGATAGTTTACCAGGTTTGGGGCCCTTTCCACCGGTTCCTGTTGAACAAAGTACCAAATAATTAATCTACAAATGATGCACTAAAATAAAAATACACTCAAGTTTAATAAACATATTTAGTTTCATCATTGACACTGTACATTCAAACAGAGTGGTAAAGTTGACAGTGTAAGTGCTTTAAAAGAAATGTTGAAGTCTCAAGTTTCAATGTTCTGTAAATGAGTACACACCTCCTCCTCCGAGGCCTCCTGCTCCTATGCCTCCAGCCCCGCCACCAGGGACCAGACCTCCAGCCCCAACACCACCCCGTCCTCCATATCCTCCAGCTGGGGGCAACATAAGGTCTGGTTAGACAACAGGTCTTTGGCATTACCATCACCATCATCTTCTTTATTGTCAATATAATCATTACCACCATCATCGTCATCATCCTCATCATCACCATCATCAACACTTACTACAGTATGTAAGCCTATAAGACAACACTTCCCTCACTCCATAGCCATTCCCTGACAGCAACACAGAACACACCCAGATGGGGGACAGGACAGCACACTGTGGTTATATAGGTGTGAGGAGAACAGTCTAACTCCCTGAACACTTTGTTAAACCAGACTTAATTACAGTGGTTGTGTCTGAGCACTGTGTTTACCCAACAACAACAGTGTCATTAGAACCAGCACCATGACTAAACTATTAGCTTAGCTTGTGGTCATGTGGTGGTGTGGAGAAGAACTCACACCTTGAGTCATTTAGCAGATGTAGGCTAAACCATGCAAAACTATGCCTATTCTATTCCAGTAGTTTTGTGAAATAGCTATACACTGACTTAAAAAGTGTGGTGGTGTGGCAGTTAATGTGGTGTACTGTAATGGTCAAGGTGTTCAGTATGCATGCTGCTGGGTGTGTCTCTGCTATGACAGTGTGATAAGACGAAGGCCAGATATAATAGCCACTCTCCATATCTCTCTATGTGAGTGGTTGTGATGAAGGTGGCCTGGTACTTGCAACCCAGTTCAGTCCCCTGGCCTGCACGCAGGGGAGCTCAAGCTCTGTGACAATGCTGTGGTTGTGAAAACCCTATATCTGTAGTCATTGTTCACGGAATTACTGTAGGTCTCAACAGCAGCATAGATGCTGTCTCTATTAGTCCAGCTAAGGGACAACTATTAGAGGAGGGTATTACAGTAAGTGTGTTCTACTCACCACCAGTTTTAGCTGGTTTGTAGCCTGCTCCTGCGGGTATCCCACCAGCTCCTGTTGGTAAAACAAGAAAAGAAAAAGAAAAACAGAAGAGAAGCAGAAAGAAAGAGTTATGTTACAGTGAAAGGCTTGACGTTTGTTTTAGCTCTCCCCCCTGGCTGCTTCCTCCCTCCCTCAATCCATCCCTCCTGCTGTTTGGGCCTTAGATAATCTGCTAGCTCTGTGTACTCCGGTCTCTGACCTGACCAGATATCTCGACACAGAGACTAGACCACTGTGGTGGGTAGGAGGCTCTAAATCTCTACATCTCTAAATCTTCTAAGGCTGAATCCCAAATCGCACCCTATTCCCTATATAGTGCACTACTTTAGACCAGGGCCCTGTTACAGTAAAAACCTACGGCACAGCTATGCTTATCCAGAGGGAAATGGTACAGTACAGTGGGAAATAGTACGGTGCGAGAGAGAGAAAAAATACAAGCGATATTGCGTTTCTGTGTATGACGGTAATGATTAAGAGAGCCACATATGAGTCAGCCGCTTCTGACCAATTCAAGTTGCCCGGCTCGGCTTGCCCGTCATTTAACGCTGGTTTTAAGGCTGGAGGTGTGTGATTCAACTGTCCTGGAGGTTGTTAATGTTTTACGTGCTGAACACTAGTGAAACCCAACAGCCACGGTGGGCTCTTAGTGGGTTTGGAGAAGGAGAGCAGTTGTGGTCGTTGGTTGGTTTGTGGTTGAGATGGAGACATGCAGTACTGTACACTACAGGCTCAGGGCTAATGGTTAAACTGTGGGTTGCAATAATAGACTGTGACCCAACATGTGCCTTTATTTAGCCCGAACCATGAAAAACAGCCCCAGACCATTATTCCTCCTCCACCAAACATTACAGTTGGCACTATGCATTCAGGCAGGTAGCGTTCTCCTGGCATCCGCCAAACCCAGATTAATTCGTTGCGCATGGTGTTCTTAGGCTTGTGTGCGGCTGTTTGGCCATGGAAACCCATTTCATGAAGCTCCCACCTAACAGTTCTTGTGCTGACGTTGCTTCCAGAGGCAGTTTGGAATCGGTAGTGAGTGTTGCAACCGAGGACAGACGATTTTTACACACCACGCGCTTCAGCACTCGGCGGTCCCGTTCTGTGAGCTTGTGTGGCCTACCACTTCGCGGCTGAGCTGTTGTTGCTCCACTTCACAATAACAGCACTTACAGTTGACCGGGGCAGCTCTAGCAGGGCAGAAATTTGACGGACTGACTTGTTGGAAAGGTGGCATCCTATGACGGTGTAATGTTGAAAGTGAGCTCTTCAGTACGGGCCATTCTACTGCCAATGTTTGTCTATGGAGATTGCATGGCGGTGTGCTCGATTTTATACACCTGTCAGCAACGGCTGTGGCTGAAATAACCGAATCCACTAATTTGAAGGCATGTTCACATACCTTTGGCCATGTAGTGTATGTTGTGTTTGTTGTATACATAATGCTGTGTGTGTTGTATACCTGGTTTTGATATTGAGACATCTTAAGGATCGGACCCTTTTTTTCAATTTTCGCCTAAAATGACATACCCAAATCTAACTGCCTGTAGCTCAGGACCTGAAGCAAGGATATGCATATTCTTGATACCATTTGAAAGGAAACACTTTGAAGTTTGTGGAAATTTGAAATTAATGTGGGAGAATATAACACATCAGATCTGGTAAAAGATAATACAAACAAAAAAACATGCGTTTTCTTTTTTTTGTCCTGGAAAGTTTGCTATTACTGACAACAGTCATGTTAATCACATTTGCGCACGTTAGCTCAACCGTCCCGTATACTGGACACAGATCCCGTAGAGGTTAATTGATTGTGTAAAGTAGTACCTTATCAGTAACGTGCAGTCAGGGTAGGCAGTGCCATTTATGTGAATACGAGCTTTTGTGCTGAATACATTACGTTGTTACAGATGTCAAGCTTATGGGCATGTGGCAGCAGTGTGTAGGAGAAAGGTTCCTAGGTGTGAGAAGTGTGCAGAAGGGCATGAGACAAAGGAATGTGTAGCATTTGGGAAAGTAGTAGTATGTGTAAATTGTAGGGGTGCCCATTGGGCTGGGGATCAGAAATGTCCAGTGCGAGAGAGGCAGGTTGGTGGTTTCCAGGGTTAGAGTAGTGCAGAAGTTGTCATATGCTGAGACAGTGAAGAAAGTAGAGGAAGATGGGTCAAGGGGGAGGGATCCTGAGAGGAGTGGTGAGAGTAGTAGATCTGTACCAGCACAGGGGGATAGGCCAACAAGTGATATGTTTCAGTAAGATTGGATTTTTTAGAATTTATAGCAATGGTTATCAACTGTACTGCTGGGATGGAACGTAAGTCGGAGAACATTTTGGTTGTGGTGGCAGCTGCAGAGAGGTATTTGGGTGTGCGAGACTTGACGTCAGAAGAGTTACAGGGTGTGTTAGGTGGTGGTGTCCCATCCTTTCAGGCTGTTGGCCTGAGGTAGGACTAAATAGATTTAAATAGTGGAGTAGGGTGGTGGGTTTTAGTGAGTGTATGGTTAGATAGTAGGGTATTTATTGATTTTCTTTATTATTATTATTTTTAGCAAAGTATAAGGGTGTTATACTCCAGTCAAGTAGGTGGCGGTAATGCAACATTTATTGGACTCAAACCGCCGTTAAACCTCATTGAAGAAGAAGAAAGTTAACATATTGCATCTGAAACAGTTTTCAAAGTTGGATTTTCTAGCAAAACAAAGGGTTATAAGGGATGGAAGACCCACACCTGATCTTAGGGACTTACATCAAAGGAAGGGACAGAAATAACAAGATCATTTCAATCTGAGTGGTATCAATGGAAAGACTGGCTCTGTGGACAACAGTCAACAGCCTAGCCGGCCTCAGACCTCATCGCACGTCACTGTACTTTATATAAAGAGACATGTTGTGTAATGTGTTGCACTGTGCAGTCGTAGGTAGCTAATATGTTACCTGGGTAGAGACCAGCACCTGGTCCAGCTCCTCCTGCTCCTGGTCCGACTCCAGCACCAGCCGGCACGTACACACCTGGAGAGACAGACAGGTAACATACCTGGTCAGGGACAGCTCTGTATGACTTCACAACACTAATCTAACGGTCCAACATGTAGACTGCAATCCATAGTTTTTAAATGACTATATTCCAAACCTCAGCCATGACCAACACTAACTTACGTACCCACAGCCTAACCCTCAACCCATTGTACAGCTAACCACTTACTCCTTATTCAAAGTAATCTTGAATCTAGACAACCCAAAACCTAGTCTCGCTTGCATGTGGGAAGAGTCAAACCCATGATGTAGTGCAAAACAAAACTATGGTACAGTAAGAGGTCAAGGCAAAGTCTGATTATCAAAAAATGCCTTTGTTTTAAGCTAACAGTGATATGAGGTACTGCAGTTGGAGGAACAGGGAACATTTTGACCAAGTCTTAACACTGCATTTTCATGTTCCCCGTCTCTCCTGATTTCCTGGCCGAGGCCCAGCCCAGTCCCGAGATAGACGTTCTGTAGGTCAGACATGGCGGCCTCATGTGTAGAAGGAACTGAACTGAAAGAAGAAGAAGAAGAAGAAGAAGAAGGAGAAGAAACGACTAGTTGTTCTGGGACGTCTAACCACAAAGCTCTCCTCTGGGAGCGGTGAGCTCAGGCCTCAATTATAACGTCATATATTTGAAGGAAAAACCTGGTTTGTATCACCTCAACACGGTGTAGTGTAGAAGTGGGGACCTTAAAATGATGTAGATTATATTTAATGACTCTTACATGTGTTGTTGGTGAAGACTAATTATTTTAAGCCACATTTTCCCTCATGTTTTTGTTAATGCAGAATATGGTGTGAATGTAAGCAGTGCATTGGTATGTAGTCCACTAAGTCCAGTTATTAAGTAGTTAAGTACAATATTACAAGTTATTACAAGGTATTACTGTATGTTCAATTTTGGTAGTATAATGGGGAATAGGCCTCCTGTAGCTCAGTTGGTAGAGCATGGTGCTTGCAACGCCAGGGTTGTGAGTTTGATTCCCACGGGGGGCCAGTATAAAAAATGTATGCACTCACTAACAGTAAGTCGCTCTGGATAAGAGCGTCTGCTAAATGACTTAAATGTAAATACATGAAGACGGCCCTTTTCTGGTGATGTTCAGTTGGGCAAATGGGGGAAGCAGGAGGGAAAAACCCTGTGGGTATGCTGTTGGTGCATAGAGTGAGGTTTGGCCATGGTTTTACGTAACATGCTGTGACATTGTAAAAAGTTTACTGCCACCATTGCCACATCAATGTTCTCTCTCTCTCTCAGCCCCTAGGAGGAGTTTAGCATGTGGGATGTCAATGCTACTCAACAAGGGAATCAGCAAGAATGTTTGTCTGCTACAGGCTAAAGGATTCTGAAATATACTGTAATACCCCTTAACTGTAAGGTAGGAAGAAGGGAGAGAGAGGGAAAAAGAGAGGGAGAGAGGTGTGTGTTAGAGAAGGAGAGAGAGAGAGAGAGAGAGAGAGAGAGAGAGAGAGAGAGAGAGAGAGAGAGAGAGAGAGAGAGAGAGGGGGGGGGGAAATAAAAAAGGAGAGCCTTTTGGCATCCCCCAGCCTAAGAAGGCCATGAAGGAATGGAACAAAGCAAGTTAATAAGTCAGCTCATGTAGTCGTGTTTTTGGTGGAAAGTTAACATAAACTGTGAAAATCTACACTGGAGCACAACACTGCGCCTGCCGAAGCCCACACTGAGTCACTCGTTTGGAGAGAAAGGTTAGCGAGGACAACAGAGTCAGTCATATTCACATAAATCCCCCAAATCGCACACCAAAATCTGATTAGCAGAGAGGGAAAATATTTTGTCTATCTGGTCTGTTTTTGTTTAACAGAGAAAATCTATTCTCAATCAAACTCAGTACATGCCAGCAGGGATTTGTTTGGTTGCGCTACGGAGCTAGAATTCTTAACATGTTTTTTATGAAGGTGCATGTTGTTTTAAAAACACTATGTTTAGGAGTGTAAATAGGGGTCAGTTTGAATGACTGTTTATTTCAAAGAGCGTGGCAGCCGTGTCCTTGGAAAACAAATGAGCTCACAGCTGAAGTGGTCCGAGACAGATCAGAGAGAGGATGCTCTCTAGTCTAACTGCTCCTAACTGAGACGGTGAGGAAGTTGGATGATGGGAAGAAGAGGTGATCGGGTTTCCTTACTGTTTGGACTTGTGGTCTTAACGGCTGGCTGAGTGGTAACAACTTGCTAAACACACGGCTCAAGGTTCCAAAGGAAAAAATGGAAAAATGTGCACATGGCTGAACATTCAGAGAGGGCTGTCCAGGGCACAGCATTACACTCTAGAAAAAAAGGTGCCATCTAGAACCCTTTACACAGAGGGTTCTACATGGAACTCAAAAGGGTTCTCTTATGGGGACAGCAGAAGAACCCTTTTGGAACCCTTTTTTTCTAAGAGTGTACAATGTTTTGCAAAATGACTGCATACTCTGAGGAGTGTGAAAGTCAATGGATTAATTTGTGTATGTGTGTGTTCTTAAATGTGTTTATGCTTGCTTGTGTCTGTCCACTCCAGTCCATTTCGGAATATAAGTGTGTGGTTGTGTTCCACTCTCCTCCCTCAGCTCAATCAATGCAATGCCATGCCAGCTCCATGGCAGAGCCACCATGTAGTGTCCTGTACTTTACCAGCAGGGTGGAATGATTGTTCTCCACTTCAACCCGACCTGCCAGACCCTCATTTCACAATCAAAGGGAGGATTTCCTGTCCCAGGGTTGAAAGGGAGGGCAGATGGAGTGAATGTAATTTCTGCTTCAATTTTCCCCTGGTCAGAAGCCCATCCTATCATAACTACTGTAGTGTAGCTACCACACCATACTAATGGGCAGGGACAAACACAGCAAGGGGCACTGGGTTCACAAGAACCAACCCAATAAGGTACTCATTGACCTCAGCTAAGAAATGTGAACTATGCTGTCCTACAGAATGAAGTCATTGGTTTCTTATCGTTCATCTTAATGTCGAGCTCAAACTCAAAGTGTTCTCTAAGAATGATTTGGTCATGGGAGTCTTTTGGAATGCATGTGATTGGAAGTCATACCGGAGGCAAAGGAGACTGACAGAATTAGCCTGCAGTTATATAAGTAACCAATAAGTTACCAGTAACCTGCTTTAAATCCCATATAGGACGTAAAGTAGTTTCTATCTGGTCTTCACCGTGAACATAACATGCCATTTCCTGCATTAGCAATCTATATAGTTTATAAGTCAAACATCTGAGAAATTATTGCACACGATTACATGGTTTCCCATTAAACGGATCTGGCTTACTTCTGAGGCACTGGAACAAACATCTTATTTAGTCTACGATGTTTGAACCATGTTTTGGCATCCTCCATTAGTCAATAACATTGCTCTGATTGTTTTGAGTTCAAGTTGAATGGGCTCGTTTTTTCCACGAGACTTAAGCTAACCGATTTATCCCTATAGGGCGTATGCGCTCTATGTTTAGTTTACAGTTTGAGTATCAGCCAGAGGAATAAGCACTGACATGTTTACCGACCATTAGCTGGCCATGAATTTTAATAAAGCCAGACCAAACAAATCCAAAACTAGAGAGCCGAATACAAATGAAACCTATTTTACAAGCCTCTATGTCTGATGGTCTGTTCATTGAAACCCTATGCAGGCCTATAAGGGCCCGAGGTCATTGCAAAGTTGTAGAGCAAAAAAATGACTTCTAATGACTGGATGGCAAACAAATGAGTGATTTAATAGAGCAGAACTTGTTTTCCAATCCAAAGCATGCCTAATTCATCCATGGTCATTGATGGATTTTCCCCTAATAACTGTAATGAGAGACATGTTCTTTAAAGGGACAGTAAGGGACATGAAAGACTATGGCGACGTGAGTGTTTGACTCCAATTAAGAGAAAGCTGGTGACTAATATAGTCACTTTCAAGACCTTGCGCTGTGGGTGTCTAATAATTTGTCCTTTTTACAGGATAATGAAACACCTGGAAGTCTATGGAGCACATGTGCACCAAGTCGCACGCGCGCACACACTTAGCTAATTGCTAGCATTCTCCACCCCTTGTTAAAAGCTTAGTGAACCATTACGACTCCTCTCCTGTCTCCAACCTCTGACTCTGAGAGCCTTCAGAGATCTTCAGGCTAAGCCTGAACCCGTACCTGGGCAGAGGAGGAGACGATGAATATGACGAGTCTCCTCTCTAGCCGAGTTAGCTACCATTCATTTTCCCTTTAGACAGCTCTGCAAGTGTTATAATGTCAAAATAAGTTTGTTACTTACCAAATATGGAGTTTCGCTGAGCAAGTAATATCATTTACTGCTGTCACGGCCGGAATGTTCTTCCAAAAAAGGTCTAAATAAAAATTTACAAGCAACCCAAAAAAAATATTGTCTGGAAATAATATATGTACGAAGTGCGCTTGCGCCAAATCCACCTCTTCGGAAAGATCACGGTAAAATGATACCTTATATTGTCTGCTTCAGAAAGTAGCCACACCCCATGACTTTTTTCACATTTTGTTGTGTTACAGCCTGAATTTAAAATTGATTAAATTGAGATTTTGTGTCACTGGCCTACACACAATACCGCATACTGTCAAAGTGGAATTATGTTTTTAGAATTTCTTACAAATTAATTAAAAATGAAAAGCTGAAATGTCTTGAGTCAATAAGTATTCAACCACTTTGTTATGGCAAGCCTAAATAAGTTCAGGAGTAAAAATGTGCTTAACAAGTCACATAATAATTTGCATGGACTCACTCTGTGTGCAATAATAGTTCTTAACATGACATACAATTATCTGTAAGGTCCCTCAGTCGAGCAGTGAATTTCGAACACAGATTCAACCACAAAGACCAAGGAGGTTTTCCAATGCCTCAACAACATTGTAGTTACTCCACAATACTAACCTACATTTCAGAGTGAACATATTCCAAAACATGTATCCTGTTGCAATAAGGCACTAAAGTAAAACTGCAAAAAAATTGGCAAAGAAATTAACTTTATGTCCTGAATACAAAGCGTTATGTTTGGGGCAAATCCAACACAACACATCACTGAGTACCACTCTTCATTTTTTCAAGCATGGTGGTGTCTGCATCATGTTAGGGGTATGTTTGTCATCGGCAAGGACTAGGGAGTTTTTTGGGGGGATAAAAATAAATGGAATAAAGCAAAGCACAGGAAAAATCCTAGAGGAAAACCTGCTTCAGTTTGCTTTCCAACAGACACTGGGAGACAAATTCACCTTTCAGCAGGACAATAACCTAAAACACAAGGCCAAATATACACTGGAGTTGCTTACCAAGACGACATTAAAAGTTCCTAAGTGGCCTAGTTACAGTTTTGACTTAAATCGGCTTGAAAATCTATAGCAAGACTTGAAAATGGTTGTCTAGCAATGATCAACAACCAACTTGACAGAGGTTGAAGAATTTTAAAAAGAATAATGTGAAAATATTGTGTGATCCAGATGTGCAAAGCTCTTAGAGACTTACCCAGAAAGACTCATAGCTATAATCGCTGCCAAATGAGATTTTAACATGTATTGACTCAGGGGTGTGAATACTTATGTAAATAAGATATTTCTGTATTTCATTTACAATAAATGTGCAGAAATGTTCACTTTGTCATTATGTGGTATTGTATGTAGATGGGTGACATTTTTTTTGTATTTAATCCATTTTGAATTCAGGCTGTAACACAACATATATGGAATAAGTCAAGGGGTATAAATACTTTCTGAAGGCACTGTATACCACCCCAAAGAAAAGTTTTGTTTGTGAATTAAATGAATGACACAATGAATGATGTAATGATTACCTTAACTCAAATGTATTTATAAAGCCCTTTATACATCAGTAGATGTCACAGAGTGCTATACAGAAACCCAGCCTAAAACCCCAAACAGAAAGCAATGTTGATTTAGTCAATATGTAATAAAAAATGTTTCCTATGAGTATTCCTCAGCAATGATCAGACTGGCGTGTGTTCTTCTAATCCATTTTCCTTGATCGTAAGACAAATGATGCCAAGCAATTTAAACCAACTGGAACTGAAAAAATAAACAAAAATGATTGGGCCATATTTTTACTGCAGGCTATGATTAGCATAACCTTGGGCCTTAGCTGATGCACATTTTATTCCTTCCCAGACCATATATAGAATAAACAATTCTATAAATCAGATGGACTGCTGGACATGTCTACATATCACACTTTGTAGATTAGTCAGTGGTTAACAATTATAAATAAAATGAGCATGCCATAAAGCATTATTAAAACTATGCAGTTACTAATTTTTTCAGATTCCTCAAAATGATTTTATGAGCTATTCCCAAGAGTCTGATCCACTGCTCCGATTTCCACCAATCAATGTATTTATCTAAAATCGTTAATGTCTGTCATCATTTTTTGCACTGGTGTTTAACAGTAAAATGCTCTCTAGTGACCTTCAATAAATTGCTTGGAGCACTGTCTTAGAATCACACTTTAACATCACTTTACCAGTTTTATGCGAAGAACTCTTCAAAACTGAGACATAATTAGATATTTCTCTGTCAGTGTTAAATATACAAAAAAAATATCAACTTTTTGGGGGACATTTTTTGTTGTTGTTGACTTTGTTGACTTTGCACATGAGCGGCAAATTACTCTCATATGGAGGCAGCGTTTTGTCACATGCCGTCAGAGCAGAATTCCATGACAATGTCAGAGTCATTCATCTGGGAAAGACTTCCCATAACATCCATGGAAGACCCTATCGGCCTGGAATTACGTGCATCTGCAAACAAACACTAACAACTGTAAGAATGTATGAGTACTTTCTGAAAGCACTGTACTTAAATTAAATATTATTGCATTATGTGTAGCGCGTGTAAAATAAGAGGTTGATATGACGTTCATACACTGCGGTAGGTGATAAAATCAACAATCTTTCTGGAAACTGTACTGCTGCTGGATCAGCCGACCTGTGCATGGAAGTAATGAGTGATTTTATTGGAGGTGCCGAAGAGGTGGATTTGGCACATGTGCACTTGATCAAAAACAATACAGATTCTTTCCAGGTAATACATTTTTTCGGTTGCTTGTCAATTTTTATTTCGACCGTTTTTGCAAGTACATACCGGGCGTGACGGTGGTAAATGATGTTAGTTGCTCAGCGAAACATATTTGTGAGTAACAAACGTATTTTGACATTATAACGATTGCAGAAGTGTTTAATGGGAAAATGAATGGTAGCAAATTGCACTCTTAGAAAAAAAGGTGGTATCTAGAACCTAAAAGGGTGCTTCGGCTGTCCCCATAGGAGAACCAGTATCTGGGCAGAGGAACGAGTATCTGGTTCCAGGTAGAACCCTTTTGAGTTCCATGTAGAACCCTTTACACATAGGGTTCTACATGGAACTCAAAATATTTCTACCTGGAACCAAAAAGGGTTCTCCTATGGGGACAGCCAAGAACCCTTTTGTAACCATTTCTTCTAAGAGTGTGGGCTAGTGAGGAGACTTGTCATATTCATCGTCTCGTCCTCTGCCCAGATACTGGTTCAGGCTAAGCCTTAAATAAAATGTGTCTAAATATGTTTGGAGTGTTCCAGACACCTGACATTTACGGAATCAACCCCTTCCATCCATTTATTAATCACACCTTCCATCCCTCCATCCATCCATGTAAATGAAAGTGTGTCTGTGTCTGGCAAAGCCTGTGTGGCCTGCAGCAGGTCCAGGTCACCCTCCCTCCCAGAAGGTTCTCTGTAGATAAACTAACGTAATATCAGCCTTCCTATTCTGACTGAAGTGAAAGGCTCAGTCTTAAAGGTGGCTGACATCCTGAGACCAGGATCTACAGAGCAGTGCAGCAGAGCGGAGAGGAGAAGACTCCCTGGTTTGTGGCACTAAGCATCAACAGCTATCGGACGTCTGGCCTACTTTTTGTCACAGTTTAGCATTATATTTTCCAGAACCAGAACACAAGGTGGGTCAAAGAAAGGAAAGTGTGAGTCAATCTTGATGACAGAAGAAATCCCTGCCTCTCTCCCTCCACCTGTCTTCCCTTCCTCTCCTCCCTCCCTCCTACTGAACTCAAGGCCCCAGCCCCAGCCGCTCTGACACACACATCTGTGGAACAGAGCATAAATGTAAAGTATGCAAAGTAAAATAAACAAACGACACACAGATGGCACTATTTTAAAAGGAGGCAGAATTCTGATCTCGTCATCGCCACTAATCTCCAGCCCTTCAATGTCTCTTCGCGGGAGGTTGACATAGTGCATGATCTCTCTCCTTCATAGGTTCAGAGAGACGATGTCTATGAAAAATAAAATAAAAAAGGTTTCGCAACAGCTACAAATTCCTTCTTCCTTCGTAAGGTTTGAAGATGTTATAGACGGTGTATTGAACATGACAGGAAAGTAAACTATGGAATGACAGTCTGAACTTAACAGCAAATTGCGGCTCGATTCCAAATAAACATACTTCATCACGTCTTACACAATCTGTTAAAAGGACAGAGCAAAAGTAAGTATGTAACTAGTAGTCTGCTTATTGCCTATGATAAGACTGGCAGTTTCAAGGATACAGGTTACTTTCAATAACCATCCAAGGTAAATGTAATTTTTATGTTCAGAAAAGGACATGAATCATGGGATATTTACTCAAGATTTACCCTCATTCTGGCAAGCATAAGTACACTGTAGTTCATTACTACACACTTACAGGGTATGACGAAAAGTACAAAATGTGTAAATTCCAGTCTTTTCTAAACCAGAAATGTCAGCTAAGTTCGAACAGGCCCCCACTACTGTCATTTGATAAACTAGGCTAAAATGTATGTTGGTATGGGACCAGGTCCAAAGATGATGTACTACCTTTGGTGTTAACAAAACAAACCAAAGATTTATATAACACCTAGGTTGACATCACTTAAACGAAGACTGAGTAATGTCAAAGAGCAAATAACCCATGTTTACTAAAGAAACATCGGTCACATGTGTATTAACCTACCCTTTTTTTCAATTTTCGCCTAAAATGACATACCCAAATCTAACTGCCTATAGCTCAGGACCTGAAGCAAGGATATGCATATTCTTGATACCATTTGAAAGGAAACACTTTGAAGTTTGTGGAAATGTGAAATTAATGTAGGAGAATATAACACATTAGATCTGGTAAAAGATAATACAAACAAAAAAACATGGGTTTTCTATTTTCTTTTTTGTTCCATCATCTTTGAAATGCAAGAGAAAGGCCACAATATAATATTGCAGTTTAGGCGCAATTTAGATTTTGGCCATTAGATGGCAGCAGTGTGTGTGCAAAGTTTCAGATTGATCCAGTGAAGTAATATAAATAATAATAATATGCCATTTAGCAGACGCTTTTATCCAAAGCGACTTACAGTCATGCGTGCATACATTTTTTTTTTTTTTTGAAGTATTGCAATACTGGACTATTTTGTATCAAGTCTGCTCAAATGTGCCGAATTGGTCAATTAATACATTTTCAAGTACATCACTATAGAGAACATACAAAAATGATATGGTAATACAAAATGTAAGTTTACACACTCCCAGGAATGTCATACATGATGGATTGTTAGCTTATACACTAACTTTCACACATCTAGATGGCCGGGCGGGGTGGGTGTGGAGCCAGAGACAGCAGGGGTTCAAACTGTAGAACCCAGTTCCTACATTTGAATATAAAAATGGATTTTATCAAACAAAACTATGCTACATTTTATCTCTGGGACCCTTAGGATGACAAATCAGAACAAGATTATTGAATGTAAGAACATTATTTACCTTCAGAGGTGAATGTATCAAACCAGTTGCCGTGAAACGTTTTTTGTTGTAGTGCACTCTCCTCAAACAATAGCATGGTATTTTTTCACTGTAATAGCTACTGTAAATTGGACAGTGCAGTTAGATTAACAAGAATGTAAGCTTTCTGCCCATATAAGACATGTCTGTGTCCTGGAAAGTTTGCTGTTACTTACAACAGTCATGGTAATCACATTAGCACACGTTAGCTCAACCGCCCCGTATACGGGACACCGATCCCGTAGAGGTTAAGCTTATATTAAGACAGAGCGAAGTACTACCTAATGCCAGATTACTGTCATTGAATTAACGTAATGCATTTAATTGGAATTTCCTCTTAATCATTTGGTTACATTTGCAAGATTGTCTATCTACAGTGGGGGAAAAAAGTATTTAGTCAGCCACCAATTGTGCAAGTTCTCCCACTTAAAAAGATGAGAGAGGCCTGTAATTTTCATCATAGGTACACGTCAACTATGACAGACAAAATGAGAAAAAGAAATCCAGAAAATCACGTTGTAGGATTTTTAATGAATTTATTTGCAAATTATGGTGGAAAATAAGTATTTGGTCAATAACAAAAGTTTCTCAATACTTTGTTATATACCCTTTGTTGGCAATGACACAGGTCAAACGTTTTCTGTAAGTCAAATATTTTGGCCCATTCCTCCATACAGGTCTCCTCTAGAGCAGTGATGTTTTGGGGCTGTCGCTGGGCAACACGGACTTTCAACTCCCTCCAAAGATTTTCTATGGGGTTGAGATCTGGAGACTGGCTAGGCCACTCCAGGACCTTGAAATGCTTCTTACGAAGCCACTCCTTCGTTGCCCGGGCGGTGTGTTTGGGATCATTGTCATGCTGAAAGACCCAGCCACGTTTCATCTTCAATGCCCTTGCTGATGGAAGGAGGTTTTCACTCAAAATCTCACGATACATGGCCCCATTCATTCTTTCCTTTACACGGATCAGTCGTCCTGGTCCCTTTGCAGAAAAACAGCCCCAAAGCATGATGTTTCCACCCCCATGCTTCACAGTAGGTATGGTGTTCTTTGGATGCAACTCAGCATTCTTTGTCCTCCAAACACGACGAGTTGAGTTTTTACCAAAAAGTTATATTTTGGTTTCATCTGACCATATGACATTCTCCCAATCCTCTTCTGGATCATCCAAATGCACTCTAGCAAACTTCAGACGGGCCTGGACATGTACTGGCTTAAGCAGGGGGACACGTCTGGCACTGCAGGATTTGAGTCCCTGGCGGCGTAGTGTGTTACTGATGGTAGGCTTTGTTACTTTGGTCCCAGCTCTCTGCAGGTCATTCACTAGGTCCCCACGTGTGGTTCTGGGATTTTTGCTCACCGTTCTTGTGATCATTTTGAGATCTTGCGTGGAGCCCCAGATCGAGGGAGATTATCAGTGGTCTTGTATGTCTTCCCTTTCCTAATAATTGCTCCCACAGTTGATTTCTTCAAACCAAGCTGCTTACCTATTGCAGATTCAGTCTTCCCAGCCTGGTGCAGGTCTACAATTTTGTTTCTGGTGTCCTTTGACAGCTTTTTGGTATTGGCCATAGTGGAGTTTGGAGTGTGACTGTTTGAGGTTGTGGACAGGTGTCTTTTATACTGATAACAAGTTCAAACAGGTGCCATTAATACAGGTAACGAGTGGAGGACAGAGGAGCCTCTTAAAGAAGAAGTTACAGGTATGTGAGAGCCAGAAATCTTGCTTTTTTGTAGGTGACCAAATACTTATTTTCCACCATAATTTGCAAATAAATTCATAAAAAATCCTACAATGTGATTTTATGGATTTTATTTTCTCAATTTGTCTGTCATAGATGACGTGTACCTATGATGAAAATTACAGACCTCTCTCATCTTTTTAAGTGGGAGAACTTGCACAATTGGTGGCTGACTGTTGGTTAAGGGCTGTAAGTAAGCATTTCACTGTAATGTCTGCACCTGTTGTATTCGGCGCATGTGGCCAATAAAATTTGATTTGATTTGACTAAATACTTGCAAACGCCATGCTCTACCAACTGAGCTACATCCCTGCCGGCCATTCCCTCCCCTACCCTGGACGACACTGTGCGCCGTCCCATGGGTCTCCCGGTCGCGGCCGTCTACGACAGAGCCTGGATTCGAACCAGGATCTCTAGTGGCACAGCTAGCACTGCGATGCAGTGCCTTAGACCACTGCGCCACTCGGGAGGCAAGTCAGTTAAGAACAATTTCTTATTTACAATGACGGCCTACACTGGCCAAACCCGGACGACGCTGTGCCAATTGTGCGCCGCCCTATGGGACTCCCAATCACGGCCGGTTGTGATACAGCCTGGAATCGAACCAGGGGGTCTGTAGTGATGCCTCAAGCACTGAGATGCAGTGCCTTAGATCGCTGCGCCACTCGGGAGCCAATGCTTTATGACTGTCATAAAACTAACACTGACAAGCCGCTCCAAATGTCTGGCAGATGGAAAGTTTTATAAGAGCAGCAGAGATGGCCGATTTTACGTAATTTTTACTAGACAGGTTCCTTTAGGATCTGCTGCCTGGGGTTCATAGTAAACCTGGGAGATCAGATAATGAACAGTGGAGGGTCAAAAACTCCCACAGACTGAGGAACATTCCTGACAGGGCCAATTTGAGAGCATTGGCCCAGAGAGACCAACCAACCGACCACTCCCCTCACAGCTCACAGTTTGAGGCCAGTATACCTGGGTTCAACTACTATTCAAGGTCTTTCAAATACTTTGAGCATTTGCTTTAGCCTGCCTGGAGTGCAAGATGGGCGTGGTTTGCAGGTTTGCAATTATTCTATTTGATTGTAAGAAGATTGTGGAAGCTGTTTTGTTAGACTTCAGTGTAGCTTTTGATATCATTGATCATAACCTATTGCAAAGAAAAACGTAGGTGTTATGGATTTGCATCCTCTGCCTTATCATGGATTGAGAGTTACCTATCTAATAGAACACAGAGAGTTTTCTTTAATGGAAACCTCTCTAATACAAATTCAGTTGAGTGTGGTGTACCGCAGGGCAGCCGGCTTGGGCCATTATTGTTTTCTGTTTTTACTAATGACCTTCCACTGACCTTGAATAAAGCCTGTGTGTCTATGTATGCTGACGACTCAACAGTATACACATTGGCTACCAAAGTAAAATAAATTACGGATACCCTTAACATAGAGCTCCAGTCAGTTTTAGAATGGACAGTTGTTATGTACATATTGTTGTTTTATTCCTTTTCCTCATTTTATCATTTAACTGTAAGATGTAAATATTGTGTTTTTTATTGTTCCTGGAGGCTGTTGCTTCGTTTTTGGGACAAATCACTCGCTCAATACTAAACCTTATTTAGATCTATTATTGAATAATGTGGTGATTGTGCAAGTTGAGGAGACTAAACTGCTGTCTGTAACCCTAGATAGCAAGCTACTATGGTCAAAACATATAGACTCAATGGATGCGTTCTTGACATCTCAGTCGACCAGTCGACCAGACAGGTCCTACAGGCCCTATTTTTTTCGCACGTGGACTACAACCCAGTTGTGTGGTCATGTGCAGAAAAGAGGGGAATATAGTAAATTGTAGTTGGTCCAGAACAGAGCAGCACTTAGATGTACACGGAGGGCGAATGTCAGTAACATGCATGTCAATCTCCCCTGGCTCAAAGTTGAGGAGAGATTGACTGTATCACTATTGCTCTTTGTGTGAGGTGTTGATGTGTTGAAGGTACTGTCTGTTGAAACAGTTGGCACACAGTTTGGACACTCATCAATACAACCGAAGATTTGCAATCAGAGATCTCTTTACAGTCCCCAGGTCCAGAACAGAGGCTGAGAAACACACAGTATTAAATAGAGCTATGACTACATGGAACTCTCTGCCACACCAGGTAACTCAAGCTAGCAATAAAACCAGATAAAAAACCAGATAAAATAACACTTTATGGCAAAATGGGGACTGTGAAGAGACACAGCCATTTTAATATATTTTGTATTGTAATTTGCACTGTATTATGTATTGTATTATGTAGGTGGGTGGCCTTGCACGAGCCTTGGCTAGTGTGAGCCGGAACGGCTCATTGGGCAGGAGACATCTCCTGTTTCTGAAGCGTGAGGCAGAGGCAGGAGATGATGTATTGTTATGTATATTATGTATTTCATTTGTTGTTTTGTTTTCTGTTTGGACCACTGGAAGAGTAGCCGCTACCTTGGCAGCGGCTAATTGGGGATCCCAATAAAATACTAAATACTATTGATTCCATTGCAACAGGCAAGCTCAAGCCCAGCTAAGGTATTGGACATTATTTTGAACCCAGGTTTGGGGGCCAGGCCTGCTACTCACAGTGCTGTTCAGTATGCTCGGAATGAATCATCTGGGTTAAGTAAGTGTGCTTCTTTGTTGAGCATTTGGCAACAGTTGCACACAGACCAAACATCTTCATGGAGGCGCTTGTGGGGTTGACATTTACCCACTACCGAAACCATGGGCAATACTTGCTCCCTCACCATGGTAAGGGCTTATGGTGATTAGGGTAGTGCTGTGTAATGTTGTACTGTAGTATTTTATTAAGAGGATTTCATGTCAAGTCTTTACGATCAACCTGTGGCATTACAGTAGTGAGCATGTTAAAGCACAAATCATATCATGTCAGACGTACATTTGTAAATGGGTTGCATTAAACAGCCCATCTGTGTTACATACTGTAGACTCACATAATAAAAGTGTGTGTCGCGTACAGAACAGTCATGGTGCTACGGTGGACATTTCCAGTTTTTCCTTTTGAAATATGCGTCTATTAAACCAACTCTTCCATCCCAAATCTGGTCTAGTTTGGTTTCTACAACACAGAATCTATAGCCAGTGTGTCAGTAATCACTCCATACTACATGTTCTGTAAGTGCTTCAGATGTTTGGATAAGCGATTTCCCACCCGCTCTATCCTGTTCTAAAATATATCCGGGAGAGAGAGAGAGTGCAGCAGGGAGAGAGCATGTTTTAATATAAAACTGTCAAAGACGGATAGAATGTCGGAGCTGTTAACGGTCCTGCCAGTGAGTGTGTGAGAGTAATTAATAAACGCGCCAGAATGAGAGTCTTATCTCCAGTAGCGGCCCCAGGGTGCTCCTGCCAACGACCCAGGAGCCCCTGCTCACTCTGGCGCTGAAAGGAGTCACGGAGCAACAATGCATGCATGGCCTGGTTCTCAGGGTGTAACTCAAGACTAGGGTTGCAAAGCTTTTACCAAATTTACCAAAGGTACCGGAACATTCAGTAATTTGGGTAATTAACATATAATCTATGGCAATCTATTGTAATTTTGGTAATTTATACTTGAATAACTTTAAAAATATATATTCATATATAGTATTCATTTTTTATATCTGTGTCCATATTGTCCATGAGTGGTAATACTTATCCTAATGAATGAAAAAAGCAACTAATCAACAATTGCATTATTTAACTCTGCAACTCTTCCAACTATTTACTTTTTTTTCACAACTGCCACCAGTTTGGCGCCAAAACATTAACAACAAAGGCATATTGACATAGTCAAATAAATTAAAGTATAAAAAAATATATATAAAGGATATTTATGCTGAAATCCTTATATTAAACACCAATGGTATTCACTAAATTGATGGTTTATATTTAGGAGAATGTTTTACAGCTTTGTTATTCTATTTTTTATTTTAAAATCATCATATTTTATTATTTTATATATTTTACATGTGATAAGGCCACACAGAGAGCCAGAGATAATTACAGACGCCTGTGATAATATGCAGTAACCAAAAGGGCCACAAGGTGACTTGTGACAAATTACATAAAATCCTTGAAAGTTACAACATTTCTGGTAGTTTACTGGTAAACTTAGCAAGTTCCAAGTAATATACCCTGCCTTTGCAACCCTACTCAAGACTCAATGTATACTGCGGAGGGTGTATCCCTTCCTCTAAAGAGACCAAAATGAAGTCCAAAATTCACTTTATTTATTGCTGTAAATAGTTTTGAGTGGATTCAGTCGATTCAGTTTTGAAGAAGATGTGATCCGATCACATTACTTTTAAGTCTTCCCCTAAGTAGATGCCCCGTGGCACTGAGCAGTAGCCCCTCTGCCAACGAGCCACGAGACGCCAGGGTGTCACTTTAGTCCTGTTATCCCTCCCTGGCAACCCACCTCATACAAAGGGTTTAAGTCCAGAAAGGTGGTCCGCTCACAAACACACGTTTCCAATAAAGAACTAGAGACCTACTGCAAAGCTCAACAGAATAGAGCAGACTCGAGATAATCAGATTGGGAATCTACCAACCCAACCAGCGGTGAAGCAGGGGCAACACAACACAGCAAGCCAGGGCAATTCATCACCAGTCTGCCTGACCAACAGGCGAGGTGTGCCATTCGATCTGCCATGATTTCATTCACCTTCAACTGCGGCCAGGAGAGTGTCACTGATGGAGAGAACTAATGGATTAGAATCCTCTGAAGTCCTGAAGGCCTGAGCGTCAACGCCAAAAGAGGCAAACTGGCTTCCAGGGCTTCCAGGCAGCACTGCATGCAGAGCAAAAGTAACCGACTCAGGCTTCTTAATTCTAATGAGAATGGCTGGAAGTAAATGAACAGAGTTGGTGGAACTTTTGTTATTTATTATCCTCTGCCGGCCTCTGCATGCTTGTCAGGGTTGTGTCATTAACAGTGTTGGTCATCAAACAGAAACTAATGACTCTGGCACTGTTTTTGAAACCCGTCATTGACTGGAGTTGTCTGGACTGAAGTAACAGAGTATACTGAGGCGTGAACTGAAACACTGATATCTGATACACTTCTTGGCAATTTAGCATGTAAAAGAGTGAACAAACTCTGATTACATTAGTTTGTGTGACAAAGTACAGAAAATAAAAGGACAGTTGAGAGAAGAGTTTGTCGAATGCCAGGATAGTTATTAATCCCAGGGGGATTGGCAATAGGATTGGAAGCTGACAGAATGTTTGGTCTTTCCTTCACAAGCCTCATACCATCCAGACACTTCAGGGTAAACATCGGATGGGTGTGGATACCACAGGAATGGCCATTAATGAAAAGGTAATTAGCCAATTTAGGTCAAATGGAATGTGCTCAGACCAGGCAGTTTTACAGAGAGATCTTGATTGAACTGTAGTCTCTGCATACAATTTTGTCTGACTAGGGCTGCGTCCCAAATGTAACCCTATGCCCTATATGGTGTACTACTTTTGACCAGGGCACACAGGGCTCTAGTCAAAAGTAATGCACTATGTAGGAAATATTGTGCCATTTGGGACTGTCTTTGAGGAAGAGGCCACTTAACTCCAGCTGTCTCTTCTCAGATTTATATTGATCAGAATAACATCCCATTCTCACTCTATCTGTCTGACAGATGGTGTTTGTTTGTAGGAATGTTTAAAAAATCTTGAAGTAGGACAGAGGAACTGATGACACATTTCATCAGCCTGCCACAGTACCTGCTCAGGGATACCAGAAGGAGTCACATGACAACTGACAAGCTGCATATTTATTAACCAGCTCCTTCCCTGACGTTCCCTCATGCGTCATGACTCATTCACACTCGCAAGAAAACGCTCCCCAATTCTCATGATAACTGTCCAAAGTATGAGCAAGCAGAGGGTTTTTCGGTGCATAACCCTCTTAAAAAAAGTTGATTGGGTGTTAATGGGGTTTGCATTACTTTCAGATAATTGACAGTTATTTGGAACGAGCTAGAGGGTGGTTTCTTAACTTTCCAGTCACAGACAGAGACAGCTGGAGCTGGTTTCAGCACCTCAGAACTGGTTTGATAGGATGGATTTTACATTCACTGAAGATCAAAGTTTGGCTCCTAAGCCAATATTGATATTCGCTGGCCCCTCCGTCCGCACGCTGTCAACTCTGCCTGAGCTGAGCTGCTGCTCTCGAAAGCTGAACTGAGCTCTGTTTGTTTCGGACGAGGCAATTGGCTCACCAGTTTAGGTCAGTGCAAAGAAGAGTTGGAAGAAAACTGCTGTGAGGGCAAAAAGGGAAAACACAATATTAGATGAGCAAATATATTACCTAAGAGATCCACAGTCCTCAGATCCACAGATCCACATTCAAATATCACAGGTGCTTAACAGGTGAATGGGGTTTATATTGACCTGCAAGTTAACGTGCCAACCAATAAAGTCTAATAAAGAGGAGATAGGTTGGAAAAACCACAAAGTCATGTAAAAACCTATGTATCAAGCATCATAAACGCTTATGTCATGTCAAAATTAGATGAATTTGTCATAAGGTGGTTATACAGGTGTCTGACATGTCACATTACTGATGCATTACTGTATGTAGAGTTTATGATGAATCATCTCAGTTAAGTTTGAACATTTACTCCCATCACACTCATTAACATCGCAGATCTGGCCACCGATTAAGATACAGTTAAATATAAGACTATATAAGGGCAAAATATTTCAGTCAGGGGTTTTAAAATGGACTGTAGCAGCTCCACCATCTATAACTCTATCTGACACAGTCTAGAGAGAATAATAGCTCAGACTGAGACACTAACAGCTGGGGAACAGAAGATACATGAATTATTTTTGGGCAAAGGCCTGGCTGGGCTTGTAGAGATCAGACTGCAGTGCAGAACTTTAACATACTTTCCAATTGGAGGGACTAAACAACTCAAGAACAATATCAAAGTAGGGAGGGAGGGAAAGAGGGAAAAGTGGAAACTCCTCGCAGCTTGAAGGAAAGAGTGAACGACGTACGCAGCGCTGAGCAATCACTGCCCCTTTCTCTCTCTTTCGCTCTCCCTCTTTCTCCCTCTCTCTCTACAAAAAGATAAGCTGTTGTCCGCCCCAAACTTGACTACCTCAGACTACATGCTGTGGAACAGAGGAATCACACACACGCTCAGATCAACTCCGCCGTCCACATGGGAATTCATTATGGGTAATTCTACATGATGTGGCTGACGGGACCAGCTGGAGTCATGCATTGCACACTGACATGCTGTAGGACTGTATTTTACATTTACGTCATTTAGCAGACGCTCTTATCCAGAGCGACTTACAGTTAGTGAATACATATTTTTTTATACTGGCCCCCCGTGGGAATCGAACCCACAACCCTGGCATTGCAAACGCCATGCTCTATCAACTGAGCTACATCCCTGCCGGCCATTCCCTCCCCTACCCTGGACAACGCTGGGCCAATTGTGCGCCGCCCATGAGTCTCCCGGTCGCGGCCGGCTGCGACAGAGCCTGAATTCGAACCAGGATCTCTAGTGGCACAGTTAGCACTGCGATGCAGTACCTTAGACCACTGCGCCACTCAGGATGGGATTGGGCTTTACATTACACTAGCTAGCTACACAGATAACTCCTTTCCGGTGCCTGAAGCCAGGGGCGTATTCATTACGGAAACAGTTTACTGTTTAAGAACCAAACAGAAGCAAACAGAGCAAAATTAGAGTTTCTATTGGACAAATTCAGGTAGGTCCCTCCCAGTTTTGTTCCGTAGTGCTTCCGTTTAATAAATGTTTTGCTACAGAATCGGCGTAATGAATACGCCCCTGATTTCACTCACATTCAAAAACACTGAAAACTGTTGGAAATAGTCCTCTCTAGAAACCAAACATACTGTACGTCACTTTGCGCTAAGCCAGGTCACTCATATTTCTGTATTTCTGTATTTAGGATTTATATATTTTCTAGATCACTATTCCTAATGAGCACATCCAACACAAGCCAGTTTCTGGTAAGTTCCTCCAGCTTTATCTGAAATTGTATAAATTCAAGAAACAATTTTAGAGGTCCTAATAAAATTAATGTTTGTTTAGGTTTTATAACCACCACAATCATTTCATTTCACTTTAAAATGTAAGCTAATATGAGTCAACAAATAAAATAAAGTTGAAAATATTGGATGAATATTACCATGTGTTACCTTTTATATCCTCAATATAAATCCTTTACAATTATTAAAAGAGAAAAATGTACCTAATAAAGAAATGAGCCAGACTGCATAAAGTACAGTTATGATATCTGTATTTAGACACTGAATTTGCCTTTAGAAAGACAATGCTGTTTAAAAACACCACAATAACTCTAAGCCTGCAGGCATAAATACTGTATCTGGTCCAAAACCTGGACAATATTAGCCACAACTACAAGAACACAAAGCACATGCAAATATGGAGCAGATTACCATTGAGTTTTTAATTATAACCGAGACAGTGAGTGGTGCATCTGCAATGCAATGGAACAGAATGTTGTAGTCTTGAACTTCAAGTGCTGTGGAAAGTTGGGGCTTTTAAAATCTTTGACACTTGTACAGAGAGTGAGATAGAATAAACATTACTGAATAGTCATAAGTGCTGCTTTCAAAAGAAATATTCAGTTTGAAGTATGGTTTATATTTTAGATGCAAACATTTTGAGGGTATTTGAGAGAAAAAAAATAGCTTTTATATGGAGAAAATATTTTGCATAGGATTTGCGTGAATTTTGCACAAGAATAAGTTATCTGAATTGCTTTCTAGACAGGTCCCCTTTAGCAGGGTTTGCAGACAAAATAAACAAGACAAGACAGGGTCAGTAGATATCAATGCATGCATGACAAATATACCATACACTTTATGAAATAGTCTGAAATGCACACACAACAAAGAGGTTGGAGTGATTAAAGTCCTCTGTGTAACAACTGAGAAGAGCAAAGAGAAACACAGAGACATAGACCTGCACCTGTTCTAAAAGACCTGCACCCTAAGCCTGCTATCTAGGTAGCAGAGGTCATGGCTGAGTTCACCTAGGCACACACCTACCTCCTTGAAGTGAGGGCTGAATCAGAGCTAGGTAGAAGAATCCATGAAGGAGTGATAGAACCTTTCTGTTAGCCATCTCGCTCCACAATGCACCACCCCTCTCCCTATCGGCTGGTTTTATTCTCCTCAAGCTAATTACCAATAATCAGAGGTCTTCAAGTACAGAAGAAAGAAAAAATATTTTAAAAAACAAGTGGAAAAAAATAGAAAAGATATGGGACACTACGTAATTAAGAGAGGGCAAAGACTTTTGGTTCAATGGATCACTTTGCTTTTTTCCCCTCCCCTATGTCTGGTGTTGCTGTTTTTATTCTGGTCACTCCTGCCAACAGAGCAGGCTCCGCTGCCAGAGAGAGAGAGAGAGAGAGGGAGAGAGAGAGGGAGAGAGAGAGAAGGGGGGAGAGAAAAGAAAGAGAGAGGGAAGGAGAGAGAGAGAGACAGAAGGAGAGACCCCCCTCCTTCCCACACCCCTCATCCAAAAGGAATTGCACTGTCTGCCAGACATTTACATGGATTCAGAGAGGACTTATCTTTTAAAGTACACAGTGAGAGATACAGAGGGAGAGAGAGACAGGGAGAGATACAGAGGGAGAGAGATACAGAGGGAGAGAGATACAGGGAGAGATACAGAGGGAGAGAGATACAGAGGGAGAGAGATACAGGGAGAGATACAGAGGGAGAGAGAGACAGGGAGAGATACAGAGGGAGAGAGAGACAGGGAGAGAGAGTAAGAGAGAGACTGAGGAAGAGAAAGAGAGGGAGTGTAAACCAGTGAACAAATCTTGGGTAATTATCATGACTGTTCCTCTCAGTAAAAGTGTAGATGGTTTTCAGCAGCACAATATGTTGAGGGTTTTTCCCACAGGTTCAGTTTTGTTCTGATTACCCTAAATCCTTTCAGACAGAGGGAACAACTATTAAAGAGTTTAAAATAAAAATAAAGTAGACCTCAATTCAATAACAAACTTGCACCAAATATCAAGGCAGAAACGTAACAGAGACAGCAGGCAGTTTGCAGAGGCTAGAAATAGCAGTGCAGCCTGCCCGGCGGCCCACGTGTGAAGAGCGGTTCTAGCAGGGCAGTGAGAACACTGTCAGCATCACTGAGAGAGAGATGGCTGTCGGAGAATTGCCATCTAACAAACATCAGACTGTTGTTCTGAATAGCCTAACAGCTAGGCCGGCCTGGTCAGCAGGATAAATGTTTATACACACACATACAGTTACATCTCCAACTGTGACCCCCTATGGAGCAATGGAGCTTGAAGCAGCCCATTCCGATTCACAACCTTGACATAGTTTGACAATCTACTGTCCTGAGTTACCCTGCCAGGATAAGGACAGACCTCTGAGCTATTCATCAGCTTGAGAGGCATTCCGATGACGTTTTGACAACAGCTCCTACCTATGGGGTCTCCATGGAAGCAGAGAGACTGCTGGGTAGATATCCCTGGATCTCAGAGAGCATTCTGCTCATGGCCAGAATTCCTCTTTTATGAGAGTTTCCATCAGCATATTGTACAGGCATTAGGTGATATATTATTCACTGAGCTTCCCCCCTTTCTCTTACAGGTAATACCTTCATTGCTGTAATACAATCTCAGAGTATATCCTAGCACTATTGCAAACAGGTTTATTTGAATGGAGTGTGGGGGAGCCCTCTATATCCCATTAAGTACTTAATGGTAAACATTTGCTTCACAGTGCTATGGCTTTAGTGTCACCTGCAATACGAAATGCTTCTGCGGCTATGGAAAAACGTATTTAGCTAGCCAGCTCATAAAGTAAAAGCGGAACCGAACTTCCTATTTGCTTTCCATCCAAAACTTGGGTTGAAATATATCACTTTTCAGTCAGCCATGACTGTCAGGTTGGAGCTCTGCACCATCTCACTGAACCAGTGCTACTATACCATGATGCTGGCTAGCTCAGCACTGCACCAGAGGACCCTAATGTCAATGATTACCCAGATGATTACCTAATAAGAGTCCCATTTCCAGGGTTCACTGTGGGTTAACATATTCTTCCTACAAGGGGGAGAATCTAAATTCTAGAGGATAACCAGAACTCAAATCATCGGTTTCAGATCTGTTGTGTCGGTTGGAGGTATGTGTTGGAGGTAGATCACTGGTAGGTGACTCGTGGGTCACTTCCTCTCCAAACACCTGTGAACAGTTTCACTTCAGAACAGGAAGTGCAGCCCATTACTTTCCAAACATCTCACCGCTGACAAGGCTGTCATTGTCCATCCTTCACTTGTGTCCCGGGACACATATTTGGATTTCGAGGTGAGAAGGGGGGGGGGGTCAAACAGGGTTTCTTTCTCTGGCAGGAGTCGGGGCCAACACTCATTATTCTTTCAGACATAAACTTGACACACAGGCTGTAGCACACATGCAAATAGGGCCTGTTGCCCAAGACAAACAGTATAGTGGCGACATACTGCATTAACATCAACATTCCCTGATGTTGATCCCCTCCAATCAGGCTTGCCTCAGGACTCCTACTGTTTTCCAGTTGCAAAGGGCCTTTGGTCATTCACAAACAAACTGTACAACATTTTAGACTATGGTCCCGTGTGGCTCAGTTTTATAGCATGGCGCTTACAACATCAGGGTTGTGGGTTCGATTCCCATGAGTGGCCAGTACGGTGAAGAAAAAAAAAACATACAAAAATGTATGCACTCGCTACTTTAAGTCGCTCCGGATAAGGGCGTCTGCTAAATTACTAAAATGTACAAATGTAATGTAAATGTCTACCAACGACACTGGTATACACAATATTAAACATTATTTGTACCATACTAAGTTAATAAAAATATCAGCCTCAGTGGATTTCCCATGCTTCCAATTGATTTTTTTCAGAGTTATTTTGGTGCAGAATCATCTTGACTTGTACTGTATAGAGGCTTCACAATAGAGAACACCAGGTCCACGAGTTGGGTCACTGTGACATCTAACAATAGAGAACACCAGGTCCACGAGTTGGGTCACTGTGACATCTAACAATAGAGAACACCAGGTCCACGAGTTGGGTCACTGTGACATCTAACAATAGAGAACACCAGGTCCACGAGTTGGGTCACTGTGACATCTAACAATAGAGAACACCAGGTCCACGAGTTGGGTCACTGTGACATCTAACAATAGAGAACACCAGGTCAACGAGTTGGGTCACTGTGACATCTAACAATAGAGAACACCAGGTCCACGAGTTGGGTCACTGTGACATCTAACAATAGAGAACACCAGGTCCACGAGTTGGGTCACTGTGACATCGAACAATAGAGAACAGAACACCAGGTCAACGAGTTGGGTCACTGTGACATCTAACAATAGAGAACACCAGGTCAACGAGTTGGGTCACTGTGACATCTAACAATAGAGAACACCAGGTCAACGAGTTGGGTCACTGTGACATCTAACAATAGAGAACACCAGGTCAACGAGTTGGGTCACTGTGACATCTAACAATAGAGAACACCAGGTCAACGAGTTGGGTCACTGTGACATCTAACAATAGAGAACACCAGGTCAACGAGTTGGGTCACTGTGACATCTAAAGAAGTGTACAAATCCAGTGGTGTCCTTTCAGGTCAGCCAGCGGGTATAATTAGATAAGACATTTATTTGCTTATAAACAAGTTCTTATCAGCGTAATAACCTTTTTTTTGTTGGAATGGTATTTCTGAAAGCATTTGTAACTAACAGAATAATCATCTGTTTTCTTTGTTGTCTCAATGTACCCGGTAATACTGAATAAATAATATAAAACTGTGTTACAGCAATCCAAACAAAAAACACTTGTACAGTTCCCCTCTCTCTCTCTCTCTCTCTCTCTCTCTCTCTCTCTCTCTCTCTCTCTCTCTCTCTCTCTCTCTCTCTCTCTCTCTCTCTCTCTCTCTCTCTCTCTCTCTCTCTCTCTCTCTCTCTCTCTCTCTCTCTCTCTCTCTCTCTCTCTCTCTCTCTCTCTCTCTCTCTCGCTCTCTCATGGTTACAGTAAATCATTAGTTACCACCCAAAGCATTACTAGGACATCTGACCTCATGCAGTATCCTGAACAACACTATTCTTCCAATGTTTAATTATTTAAGACTAATGGCCTCAGCTGACGAGTCTGCTTGGGAGGCAAAGAATGTGTTCTGGAAGGATGGAGTGTTTTCTCCCCAAATAATTACAGGTCTAATCACTATTTTAGCTGATGTCTGGTGCTCCTCCTTTGGGCTCAGTTGCTTGGTGTTTTTGCCAGAAAGACTGAGGTTATGTAGACCTGAACGTCAATTAAATTGATGATTGACATATTAGTCATCATAGGATTTCGAAAATACAGAGAGATATATGTATTTGATTAGACTATGATTTTCGAAAGGTAATGTAGTGTAGTGTGGCAATGACAATCATATTCAAGGAACAGCAGTGCATTCACATCTTAGCTAACAATATCAGACCTCTTTGCATCATCACACACCAAAAACAATACAGAGAAGTTTAACAGGTAATTCAATCTATAATTTGGCAATTAGCTTAGGCTTAATCAGCTTTATCAGCAAGCATAGCTGACTTTTTAAAATGAATAAATAGTTATTTTATTCAGAGCACTTATGGAAATGAGTGCAAACATAGATTATTTATTTATCTTAACCAGCATTTTCTCCAACATGTCACTGATATTTAGAATTATTATGAATTTTGTTATTTTGGACTTGTATGAAGTATACAAATCAGCCATTAAACAACTGAGTAAAAGATCTTTGAAGAATCTGAAAAAGAGACAAAGCTAGATGTGTTAAAATGCAGGACGATAACCTAGATATTGTGGATTCCTGAATCACCTACATCTTGAGATCATGCTAATGCCATGCATGGTATAAAACTTATCTCTACCAAACACTAGGTCCAAAAACAACAGCTGCTCCATTTGCCCAAGCTCAAAATAATAATAATTTCCTTGGGCTGTCATCTGTTTTCTTTGGCGTTTATTTGTTGGTGTATCTAAAAATATGATTGAGTCATTTCTTTATATGAACATGATAGTTTTGTGAGGGACCCCAAACCATAACGATATGAATGGTTTAAAATACGTATTCAAAGGCTTTGATCTCTCTGTTCAATAGGGTCTGAGTTAACGGGTGCATACATGGTGATGGATTTTCCACATCGACCCCCCTGCACCATTCCACTACCACCCTCCCAACTCGAAGGTACATGTTCTGCCATCTCAGGATGATATGCAGATAAAGTAGGCCTTGATCTAATCTGTGCTTCTGCACCGTAACACTGCACAGCAGATTGGGTGTTAGGTCAGACAGAAGGTGTGTAGCCCCAGATTCGCCACAGTTTTAATGGCTCTGGAGTTTGGACAAACTCGTATTTAAATGTTACAAGCTTGTTCTTATTAGCTAGATGCTGTATCTCCAAAATGAAGGGAGCAACATAGAACAAAGAGTGGAATTGAGGATAAATAGTATTGTGGCATTGTCCTTGTGCTAACACAATGAAAGTTCAGTGGATGATCTATAACGTATAAACCTGAAACACTATACAGTAAAGCAATGTCATTCTGAACATTTAACTCAATCAGAAAATTATAGCATGATTAAAGTTGCACTATGCAGAAATCGCTCCACCATTTCCTGGTTGTTAAAACTCTAATAGTTCGTCTAATTTCAAATTATGTGACAAAATAAGCTAGTATAGTGTAGAGAATCATTGTGCCATCATATATTTTCCATAACCAAAAAATAGTGTTGTTTCAGCTGTTTGAAGCTGGTGTACAAAACCCGAAAGTAAAAGACGCAAAAACAACGGGAAGCATAGAAATAACGCACATAGAACATATCTACCAAGTCTTAGACTAGCTTTCAAGTAGAATGATAGATCTATAATTAACATTTCTATGTGAATTTGGTAGGGCTGTCAAAAAAGTTACATATTGCCACTTTAAGTGTAATTAGTATAATAATGCCTGTATTAGACTAGACATGTCCAAACCAAGCATACAGAGAAAGGTATTACATTTACATTTACATAATTTAGCAGACGCTCTTATCCAGAGCGACTTACAAATTGGATCAAGTCTTTGCTAGAATTGCCTGAGAACCTGCAAACTCTCTGATAGCGCCTGATGTAACTTACAAGATAAGATCATCTAACTAGATGCACACAATATACTGTAGATAAAAGCAATGAAACAATAACAAAAACACTATATATTAAAGGAAAACTCCACCCAAAAATATTTTGTTTTTGTTTCATTAGTCCATTGTTGATATAGACCCAAAATGTTTTGCATGTCAGCAATCAAGTTTTCAAGATCTATAACTTTCAAAATACAGAAATACAACCGGTATGATGCATTTTAGAGACCAACAGAGTTACAGCATAGGTCATGACTGCACCTTAAAATGACCCCAACTCAGTGAAGCATATCTGGCATATCTTCCTGTGTTGGCTTCTAATGTCCATGTTAGCACAATCAGGCTAGCAATGTGAGTAATTAGGCTAACAAATGAGTAATTGCAGTCAAATGTTGACACACGCAAACCTGTGAACAATCAATTACAGATCTAGACCTACACAAGACCTTGAGAGGAATAACAATGTGATATATTATTGTAGATATTACTTATGTTATTTTATACATTTTAATATTGTACTCTAGGAATACAGTTAAAAAAGTTTTTATACATTCAGTGTGAATTAATAAATGTACTGGTCATCACAATAAAATGACTAACACTTCTCAGCCCCAGATGTTATCATAACAACGGACAGACCAGTTAAAAACGTAGTATTATTGTACACAAAAGGTCGAAGTTATAAATGTCTATTTGATGAAGGGTATGTTTAACCCACAAAATATTATGTGAAACAACTGGGCATCATATGGCCTCTGAGGTCGACAGAGAAAGGACCAGAAACCTAAACAATATTATATACATTTCTCAAGTTAAAGTCTATGTACAACCCTTTAATATTCTATCCCAAGCACCAATTTAGTCAAATTATCATGTTTGACATGATCATCAAGTATGTCCTGAGCTATGATTGCTTTAGTGAGGAATTCCTAAGGTCTTGGTCCTACCGAACAATGGAGCTAGTGGTTTTCATTGGCCCCGCCCTAACAGTTATTGATTGAATCTATTTAAAGAAGTTCAGTAATTATCTGACACCTAAGCCAGGTGTTGGTTCCATGAAACACACATTCTGTTTTGTCTGCTTCAGTGTCAGCACATGGTACACCCAGTCTCAATGTAAACAAGCTGGAGACCGTACTACACACCTTCACGGCTGGAAACTAACTAGACCTTCCTGTTGAGAGGGGAAGGGGGGGTTGCACGTTTGATAATTTGATCAGTGACCAATGTGTATTCAATAAAGCCCCCCCCCCCATAATCTCAGTATCCGTTCTCTTATCAGAAACATATTGGCTTTATCAGTAGCATGTAGAGCGAAGAGGCTCAGCTGCCTTGAAGGAGGATCAGGTGCTCCAGACGTTGCAACTTTGCATGCCCTAGTTGCAAGGAGTTTATCTTCATTTGATTAATTGGTGATGACATTGTCCAGACAGACTCAAAACGCATGCATGAGTCTAAATTGACCAACAAAACTGGCAGGATCAGTGTGTCAAGGGCTGAGGTGTATGGAGTGTGGATGTCAGGCGCAGGACACCGAAGTTTAGTCCAACAAAGTTTACTGAGAAAACCACTAGGCAAAAATACAGTAAACGGCCTCAACAACAAAACCGAGGCGAGCAATACGCAACCCATGCGTATAACAAATAAACAAGAAAACAGATACAAAACACGCAGCACTACGGACAGGCGGAAAACAACACACAACCTAACCAAATCAACAAAGGCAACTTATAGAACACGTAATCAGACACAAACGGACACAGGTGTGACAGACAGACAAAAGCAATCACACATAGAAACATACAACGGTGGCAGCTAGTACTCCGGGGACGACGAACGCCGAAGCCTGCCCGAACTAGGAGGAGGAGCAGCCTCGGCAGAATCCGTAACAGTACCCCCCCCTTGACGCGCGGCTCCAGCCGTGCGCCGACCCCGGCCTCGGGGACGGCCAGGAGGACGCGGACCCGGGCGCGTGGGATGCCCACGGTGGAACTCCGTCAGGAGGGATGGATCTAGGATGTCCCTCCTAGGCACCCAGCACCGTTCCTCCGGACCGTACCCCTCCCACTCCACGAGATACTGGAGACCACCCATCCGGCGCCTCGAGTCCAAGATGGTCCGGACCCTGTACGCCGGGACCCCCTCGATGTCCAAAGGGGGCGGAGGGGTCTCTCCTATCTCATGTTCTTGGAGTGGGCCAGCTACCACCGGCCTGAGAAGAGACACATGGAACGAGGGGTTAATATTCTTGTACTCAATAGGCAGTTGTAACCTGTAACACACCTCGTTCAATCTTCTCAGGACTTTAAAGGGCCCCACAAACCGCCGACCCAGCTTCCGGCAGGGCAGGCGGAGGGGCAGGTTTCGAGTCGAGAGCCAGACTCAATCTCCCGGTGCATATACCGGTCCCTCACTGCGGTGGCGATCGGCGCTCGCCTTTTGTTGACGGATGGCCCGCTGCAGATGGACATGGGCAGCGTCCCACGTCTCCTCCGAGCGCCGAATCCACTCATCCACCGCAGGGGCCTCGATCTGGCTCTCGTGCCATGGTGCCAGGACCGGCTGATAACCTAAAACACACTGGAAAGGGGTTAAATTGGTGGAGGAGTGGCGGAGAGAGTTCTGGGCCATCTCTGCCCAGGGGATATACCTAGACCACTCCTCCGGCCGGTCCTGGCAATAGGACCTCAGAAACCTACCCACATCCTGGTTGACTCGTTCAACCTGCCCATTGCTTTCTGGGTGGTACCCCGAGGTAAGGCTCACCGAGACCCCCAAGCGTTCCATGAACGCCCCCCAGACTCTGGAGGTGAACTGGGGACCTCGGTCAGACACAATATCCTCGGGGACCCCATATTGCCGGAACACGTGGGTAAATAGGGCCTCAGCGGTCTGTAGGGCAGTAGGGAGACCCGGCATTGGGAGGAGACGACAGGCCTTGGAAAACCGATCCACAACGACCAAAATGGTGGTATTCCCCTGGGAGGGGGGTAAGTCGGTCACAAAATCCACCGAGAGGTGGGACCATGGTCGTTGTGGAACGGGCAGGGGATGTAACTTTCCCCTGGGCAAATGTCTAGGCGCCTTACACTGGGCGCACACCGAGCAGGAGGAGACATAAACCCTCACATCCCTAGCTAACGTTATTTCACACTAAGGCAGTGCACTGTCCGGCCAATACCTGGATGTCCAGAGGAGGGTGATGTATGAGCCCAATAAATAAGGCGATCACGAACCTCGAGCGGAACGTACGTCCGCCCCACCGGACACTCGGGGGGAGTAGGGTCGGTACGCAGTGCCCGCTCGATCTCCGCATCGACCTCCCACACCACCGGAGCCACCAGACAAGACTCTGGCAGTATGGGAGTAGGCTCAATGGACCTCTCCTCTGTGTCATACCGCTGGGACAGGGCGTCTGCCTTACCGTTCTGGGACCCTGGGATGTATGTGATCTTAAAAACAAACCGGGTCAGGAACATGTTCCACCTAGCCTGACGAGGGTTCAATCTCCTAGCTGCCCGGATGTACTCCATCAGTCAGAATGAGGAAAGGGTGTTGAGCCCCCTCAAGCCAATGCCTCCACACCTTTAGGGCCTGGACTACAGCTAACAGCTCCCTGTCCCCAACGTCATAATTACGCTCCGCCGAGCTGCGCTTCTTAGAGTAGAACGCACAGGGGCGGAGCTTAGGTGGCGTGCCGGACCGTTGCGACAGGACTGCCCCAATGCCGGCCTCGGACGCGTCTACCTCTACTTGGAATGGTAAAGAGGGATCCGGATGCGCCAGCACCGGGGCCGAGGTGAACAGGTTCTTCAGTTTGACAAATGCCCTGTCCGCCTCAGCTGACCACTGCAAACGAACCGGACCCCCCTTTAGCAGGGACGTAATGGGAGCTGCAACCTGTCCAAAGCCCCGGATAAACCTCCGGTAGTAATTAGCAAAACCCAAGAACTGCTGCACCTCTTTTACAGTGGTTGGAGTTTGCCAATTACGCACGGCCGACACACGGTCTACCTCTATCTCCACACCAGACACGGACAACCGATAACCCAAAAAGGAGACGGACTCCTGGAAGAACAGGCATTTCTCTGCCTTGACATACAAGTCATGCTCCAACAGTCTTCTCAACACTCGGCGCACCAGGGCTACATGCTCGGCTCGTGTAGAAGAGTACACTAGGATGTCGTCGATGTATACTACCACACCCTGCCCATGCATGTCCCGGAAAATCTCGTCAACAAAGGATTGGAAGACTGAAGGAGCATTCATTAACCCGTATGGCATGACGAGATACTCGTAATGACCCGAGGTGGTGCTAAATGCAGTTTTCCATTCATCCCCCTCCCTAATGCGCACCAGATTGTACGCGCTCCTGAGATCCAACTTTGTGAAGAACCACGCTCCGCGTAATGATTCTGTCATAGTCGCAATCAGTGGAAGAGGGTAACTGTACTTAACCGTGATCTGATTGAGACTACGGTAATCAATACACGGGCGCAAACCCCCGTCCTTCTTCTTCACAAAGAAGAAACTCGAGGAAACCGGGGAAGTGGAGGACCGTATGTATCCCTGTGCCAAGGACTCGGCTATGTAAGTCTCCATAGCCGCTGTCTCCTCTTGAGACAGGGGATACACACGGCTCCGCGGAAGTGCCGCTCCTGTTTGGAGATCTATCGCACAATCCCCCTGTCTATGAGGTGGTAGCCGTGTTGCCCTCGTTTTGCTGAACACAAGTGCTAAATCCTCATACTCAGGGGGAATGTGCATTGCGGGCACTTGGTTCGGACTCTCTACCGAGGTCGCCCCTAAGGAAACACCTAGACATCTCCCTACACACTGGGCAGACCACTCCATAAGAGCCCTCTGTTGCCACGCAATGGTAGGATCATGGGCGCTTAACCAGGGAAGCCCCAGCACCACGGGATACGCAGGAGAGTCAATCAGATAAAACTGAATGATCTCCTCATGACCCCCCTGCGTCGTCATCTTAAGTGGTGCTGTGACTTCTCTGATCAGCCCCGACCCCAACGGCCGGCTGTCTAGGGCGTGAACAGGAAAGGGGGCTTCTACCGGCCGAAGGGGAATTCCTAACCTATAACAAAATGCACGATCAACAAAATTCCCAGCTGCGCCTGAATCTACTAGCGCCTTATGCTGGGAATGAGGTGCCACCTGTGGAAATCTCACAGGTATACTCATGTGACCAACAGAGAGCTCTGGGTAAGTGGGGCGCCTACTCACCTGAAATGACTCCCCAGTGCGTGACCTGTTGTCCCCTCTCCCAGGAGACCCTCCCCAGCACCTGGCCGCGGTGTGTCCTCCACGGCCACAGTTGGTGCAGGGGATGGCCCCCCTCGGGTTCTCTCTCCTCCTCTCTCTAGCGCCAGCACCCCCGAGCTCCATGGGAATCGGCTCGGAGGTGCTGGAGGGTGGAATGGACGACCCCCACTCGGGACGTCCACGGGTAGCCAGCAGGGTGTCGAGCCGGATGGAGATGTCCACCAACTGGTCGAAGGTTGGTGTCCCTGCAGGCCAGCTCACGACGAACGTCCTCTCGTAGGCTACACCGGTAATGGTCGATGAGGGCCCTCTCATTCCACCCCGCATCCGCCGCTAGAGTCCGGAACTCCAGGGCGAACTCCTGTGCGCTCCTCTTCCCCTGTCGGAGGTGGAACAGACGCTCCCCCGCCGCCTTCCCCTCAGGTGGGTGATCGAAGACAGCCCTGAAGCGGTGGGAGAACTCCGCGTAGGTGATGGTAGCGGCGTCTATTCCCCTCCATTCGGCGTTGGCCCACTCCAACGCCTTGCCGGATAGACAGGAGATGAGGGCGGAGACGCTCTCGTATCCCGAGGGCGCTGGGTGTATGGTGGCCAGGTAGAGTTCCACCTGCAGGAGGAACCCCTGACACCCGGCTGCAGAACCGTCATATGCCCTCGGGAGCGAGAGCCGAACACCACTGGGTTCCGGTGCTGAGAGAGGAGGACTGGCCGTTGGTGATGGGATGGTGTGAGAAGGCGTGGGCACCTCTCCAGTAACCAACCGGCGCAGAGTGTTGGACACCTCGTTCATGGCGGCCCCAAGTTGCCGGATCATGGTGTCTTGATCGCTGATCCGATCCTCCAGCGACTTGGGTGCCGCCACTGCTCCTGCTGACTCCATAGTGGTGTGTTGTTCTGTCAAGGGCTGAGGTGTATGGAGTGTGGAAGTCAGGCGCAGGACACCGAAGTTTAGTCCAACAAAGTTTACTGAGAAAACCACTAGGCAAAAATACAGTAAACGGCCTCAACAACAAAACCGAGGCGAGCAATACGCAACCCATGCGTATAACAAATAAACAAGAAAACAGATACAAAACACGCAGCACTACGGACAGGCGGAAAACAACACACAACCTAACCAAATCAACACAGGCAACTTATAGAACACGTAATCAGACACAAACGGACACAGGTGTGACAGACAGACAAAAGCAATCACACATAGAAACATACAACGGTGGCAGCTAGTACTCCGGGGACGACGAACGCCGAAGCCTGCCCGAACTAGGAGGAGGAGCAGCCTCGGCAGAATCCGTGACACAGTGTCTTCTATTCTATTAGGGATTGAAGGAGGTTGATCAAAACCTGATGCTTATGGTTTCTCACAAGCTCCATCTGAAATATGTTAAAGTCTTTCTATTTCAAGCTGAGAATCCACATCCATCATCCCTGTCCTGCCTCCTGGACTGTCAATAAGCAGACTGGAGAGTGGTCAGAACAGAGTTCAAGAACAGCGAACAGAGTTTCAGAACCCTGCCAGCGTTCTCTCCAGGATTTTTTAACAAGGTGTTGCTGCTGAGTACCTCCATTTCCTGCAATCTAGAGCCTTACATGATAACAAATCAACTTTATGTAAAAAATATAATAATAATAATAATATATATTTTTTGTGGCGCAGCAAGTCCACAAGATTGTGCAGCGCCACTCTTACATTCTTTGTGGAAAACCCTGCCTACACATTTCCAGAGTTGCAGAGAGTTCCAGAGCTCCAGTGAGTTCCAGAGCCCATGGCCACGGTGCAGATGGCTGTTCCCTTCAGTTAGAATGTCAACATAGATCCCCACTGTCACTGTTGGACGAACACAGCAGAACAGAGCAGACCAGAGCTGAACAGAACAGGGTCCACTGGCAAGCCTCCAGAACACTCTGCAGACGCCCAGACCACACTCCAGATGTTGTTCCTCTGAATTGACATTACTGCCTCCACGACGTGTGGTCCGAAGTGTGTTTCGTCCAACATCCAAGCCCAGGCAACCGCCATGAAGTGGGCGATGAATACTGGTCAGAGCAGAACCAGCACTAGGCAACAGAATGGGCGTCATGTTTGAAATGAAGTTTTTTTTTTTTTTTTTCATCTTATTCAATTCAAAGTGCATGTAGCAGCTTGCTACATGCTCTTGATGGAGTTTTCTTCCCTCTTATTCTTCAGCCTTTGTGGTTACATTCTGGTCATACTTTCAGTGACTTGAACATTCAGGTCTAACCTCTTAGGGGTCATGTTCTCATAAACCAATGGCAGGTGTTGGCCCTCAAAAACATAGCCTGAAGGCCTGTAGCCTAATTTATTAATGAAAAGGTACTCTGTAGAATATCTGAGTATTTCTGCAGTCAAACTTCAGGTTTAGAATCATCTTTGGATAGTAGCCACATTACAAGACTTCGCCAAACTTTGGGGGGTGGGTGACTGCTATTGTAGGCCACTGTAGATGATGACCCTGTTTTTCCTCTAAAGGAAATTCTATTCTGGGTTACGTTCAGGGTATTCAAACCTCATCTGTTTCCCAGGGCTATGGAAACTTAATAACGAGCTTATCAACTTCAGAGTTCAGCATGGCAGACATTTCTGCCCTATCATTTATCACACTAGTTCCCTTTGAAACAGTCTCTATGAGCCTGGCAGTCTTTCTCATTGTTTTATCCCATGAAACAAGCTGCCAGACAAGAGAAGTGGACAAGTGCACTATATGTCATGGCATTACAGTACAACCAATCTGCTCACCTCTGACCTCATAATATACATACTTCCACTTGACCTTTGACATTTTCTATCTACAAAATCCACACTATGGTATTCCGCCTACTTCACACTAACCTGCCACACCCAAACCCTCTATCTCTCCATCTTGGTATTTGGTATTTTATTAGGATCCCCATTAGCTGTTGCAAAAGCAGCAGCTACTCTTCCTGGGGTCCATCTAGCCTATACCTCCATCCCTTCCCTTCCCAACAAAAATAACATAATTGACAAACTGAAGCGAAGCAATGATATCAGATTCATAATACTAATAATGATAATATTAGAATGTTTGGGGAATGTTTGAGCTGGGACTTCTCAGCAGATTTCTCAGGGCTTCTAGAAGACACAGAGGCATGCTGGTCCGGCAGGGTGCCACCAGAGAGAGGCCGGAAAAGCAGGCTTCTGGCAGAGTTTATAGCTGATACAAGTTACAAGATGCTGATGAAACGTCCTCTCAGCATCTCACTCGGGTAAGAGCAACACGCTGGATAGCGTCAACAGTCCAGTGCGCAAAACAGGAAAATATACCCCGGCAATAAAAAGTACAGGTAGCTCCACCGAGCTACACTCATCTCACATGAAACAATCACCCACAAGGACAAGGGGGCAGAACGAACACTTATACATGTACTAATGAGGGGAATATGAACCAGGTGTGTGTAATGACAAGACAAGACAAATGGAATGATGAGATATGGAGCGGCAGTGGCTAGAAGGCCGGTGACGACGAACGCCGAAGCCTGCCCGAACAAGGAGGGGAGGCAGCTTCGGAGGAAGTCGTGACAAGGTCAAGACATTGACAACACAGTCTCACACCATGCCAGTACCAGACCATATGGCCCAAGTCAAAGAACCCATGGCAGCATTCCGTTATAGAGTGCAATCAGAAAGTATTCAGACCCCTTGACTTTTCCCACATTTTGTTACATTACAGCCTTATTCTGAAATGGATAAAATTATTTTTTCCCCTCATCAATCTACACACAATACCCCATAATGACAAAGCGAAAACAGGTTGTTAGACATTTTTGCAAATTTATAAAAAATACAAAACAGAAATGCCTTATTTACATAAGAAATACCTTATTTACAGACCCTTTGCTATAAGACTCAAAATTGAGCTCAGATGCATCCTGTTTCCATTGATCATCCTTAAGATTTTTCTACAATTTGATTGGAGTCCACCTGTGGTAAATTCAATTTAATTGGACATGATTTGGAAAGGCACACACCTGTCTATATAAGGTCCCACAGTTGACATTGCATGTCAGAGCAAAAACCAAGCCATGAGGTCGAAGTAATTATCCATAGAGCTCCGAGACAGATCTGGGGAAGAGGAACAAAACATTTCTGCAGCACTGAAGGTTCCCAAGAACACAGTGGCCTCCATCATCCTTAAATGGAAGAAGTTTGGAACCACCAAGACTCTTCCTAGAGCTGGCCACCCAGCAAAACTGAGCAATCGGGGGAGAAGGGCCTTGATCAGGGTGGTGACCAAGAACCCGGTGGTCACTATGACAGGGCTCCAGAGATCCTCTGTGGAGATCGGAGAACCTTCCAGAAGGACAAGCATCTCTGCAGCACTCCACCAATCAGGCATTTATGGTAGAGTGGCCAGACAGAAGCCACTCCTCAGTAAAAGGCACATGACAGCCTGCTTGGAGTTTGCCAAAAGACACCTAAAGGACTCTAAGACCATGAGAGGTAACCAAGAAACCAATGGTCACTCTGAAAGGGCTCCAGAGTTCCTCTGTGGAGATGGGAGAACCTTCCAGAAGGACAACCATCTCTGCAGCACTCCACCAATCAGGCCTTTATGGTAGAGTGGCCAGACAGAAGCCATTCCTCAGTAAAAGGCACAAAGGACTCTCAGACCATGAGAAACAAGATTCTCTGGTCTGATGAAACCAAGATTGAACTCTTTGGCCTGATTGCCAAGCCTCACGTCTGGAGGAAACCTGGCACCATCCTTTCGGTGAAGCATGGTGGTGTCAGTATCATGCTGTGGGGATGTTTTTCAGCGGCAGGGACTGGGAGACTAGTCAAGATCGAGGGAAAGATGAACGGAGCAAAGTACAGAGAGATCCTTGATGAAAACCTGCTCCAGAGTGCTCAGTACCTCAGACTGGGGCAGGGACGGCTTGTTCAATAGGGCGATATGGGCGACGCACTGCCAAACGGGAAAAGGAAGGGATTTTTTTTCTAATCAATTATATCACGGCAACAGCAGTTATCAGTGTTCACGTCTGATCTGCCAGCCACTAAATGTCAAATCAGGCTAAAGTCGTGCTTCAAATGGCCCCGCCCGTTTTTGGGGCGATTTCAGTCAAGTTGAAAATCGCCCAGAAGTCTCTCATAGCCTGTCATGTAAAATCTATTTTTTTCACATTTCAAAGCTTTCAATACATTCTCTATGGGTGTCTGTGGGCTTGCACTTACGCGCTTTCGTCATACGTGACGTAACGTTGAACGTAACTAAGACAATGGCAGCTAGCAGCGTCTATGTTGCGACCTGCAGTGTGGCGTTATTTTATGTTTTTAATTTGTAGACTTAGTTTACAAACATTCTGCCAACCATGGATTTCCAGTGGTTGGTTTTGGACTGATCTTGTTGATCGTGTACATACCCGCTACGAACGGACTAAATAATGAAAACGCTGCTGGCAGCTGAATCCCAATACAGCTGGGAGACTTGGCTGGATGAGTCCCGGACAGAGAAGTGGAGCCGGCCACCTTCACCCTGGTCAGAGCGGACCGCGATCCTGGTAAGAGAGCGACTCTGTACCCCGACATTGAACTGCTTTCTGTGTCATTGCGACCTTACTATCAATTCAATTCAATTTAAGGGCTTTATTGGCATGGGAAACGTGTGTTAACATTGCCAAAGCAAGGGAAGTAGATAGTAAACAAAAGTGAAATAAACAATAAATATTAACAGTAAACATTACACTCAGAAGTTTCAAAAGAATAAAGACATTTCAAATGTCATATTATGTATATATACAGTGTTGTTACAATGTGCAAATAGTTAAAGTACAAATGGGAAAATAAATAAACATAAATATGGGTTGTATTTACAATGGTGTTTGTTCTTCACTGGTTGCCCTTTTCTTGTGGCAACAGGTCACAAATCTTGCAGCTGTGATGGCACACTGTGGTTTTTCACCCAGTAGATAAGGGAGTTTATCAAAATTGGGTTTGTTTTCGAATTCTTTGTGGATCGCTGTAATCTGAGGGAAATATGTGTCTCTAATATGGTCATACATTTGGCAGGAGGTTAGGAAGTGCAGCTCAGTTTCCACCTCATTTTGTGGGCAGTGTGCACATAGCCTGTCTTCTCTTGAGAGCCAGGTCTGCCTACGGCGGCCTTTCTCAATAGCAAGGCTATGGTCACTGAGTCTGTACATAGTCAAAGCTTTCCTTAAGTTTGGGTCAGTCACAGTGGTCAGGTATTCTGCCACTGTGTACTCTCTGTTTAGGGCCAAATAGCATTCTAGTTTGCTCTGTTTTTTTGTTTGTTCTTTCCAATGTGTCAAGTAATTCTCTTTTTGTTTTCTCATGATTTGGTTGGGTCTAATTGTGTTGTTGTTGTTGTTGTTGTTGTTGTTGTCCTGGGGCTGTGTGGGGTCTGTTTGTGTTTGTGAACAGAGGCCCAGGACAAGCTTACTTAGGGGACTCTTCTCCAAGTTCATCTCTCTGTAGGTGATGGCTTTGTTATGGAAGGTTTGGGAATCGCTTCCTTTTAAGTGGTTACTATCTGCCCCGTGAGTTCCCCCAATTGTTTGTTACCGTTGTGTACTGTTGATAATCACAAGTTTACTGGAGAACTGAGACCAAGTAGAGACTTTGGACAGGGTGGATATGGTATAATAAAGGCAGTTTATTCAGAGGTAAAGATATCTGGAATCGCGTGCACGGACTCGTGCACGTGTGTAGGTCACCTAAATCATCAGAAAAATTGCCCCTCCTGAGAATTTTTTCAGGAGCCGCCACTGGTCATATGTTTTATGGGGACTCAAATCCACCACTGTGGTGTATTGAAACCACTCTGGGTTATGCTGTTGGATATGTTGATGCGTCCATGATGTCTAATGGCTAGGGCCTTTCAAAGGCTCATCAAAAATACATTTTGATCCCTGACGCTGCGAGGAAAAGATAACATAAACAAAAGGGCACCTAATTACAGATAACAGGACTCCTAATAGTGACACTTAGATTGGAGTATCAACACAAAGCTAAATGATGGTTATAAATCACAGTTTCTTAAAAGAGATGGTGATGGGCAGAAAGGGTAGAAATTACTCGCTATAATCCATTGCTCTTTTTACATTGGGATATGTTGGCCGCCGCCAATTTACAAACAATAGTTGGTGTAGTGTGAGGATAAAATGTTGCATATTGCAGGTATTTTTCCTTCAGAGTAGTTTTTCCAATATGATAAAATATAGCCTTGTCTGTCAGCCCTCGTCTCTATCTTTTTACCATGATGCAATCCATTTCTGTCAATCAGTTTATCCCACAGTGCTGAAAGTCTGATGTTGGAAAGCATGATGAAATGGTAATCAAACCTTGACTAATAAGATGAATGCTTAACAGATGAATTGTGGGGGGCCAGCGTCTCATCTGGATATACTTATAGAGCCTTTAAATCTTTTGATTCAGGCTCTGACAATAGGCGAAGGGATTCTCACATGAACTCTGTTTATTTAAGTTACAAATACATGATTAGCCCAATGATCATACAATGCAGTTTTTGGGCCAACGGAGGCCAAGATTTCCTGACTGGTTTATCCAGCTGTGCAGACACCTTGAAAAACCTTTTCCTCCCGAGACCTTGGACTGGAGTGGAGGCTGGCTATAGTCCGTGGACCACTTAGGCTGTTTTACCCCCTGTGGATTACAGAGAAAGGGAGTCAAGAATGTGTGTTTCTGTTGCTTCATGAATTACGAATTAAGGGTCCCATTGCACATACAATATCTCTCTAACAAGCCCTGAAGTTATATCCATCAGCTGTAAAATGTATGATTTCAGAATTTCACACCACAACCCAGTCAGAAGTGAGGTTAGACTGAGGTTGTGGAGACTGGAGACTTTACAGTGTCTGGGGTGATGTTTGGCATGCTACTGCAATGGAAAGGTAAACTACAATAATGATTGTGTGATTGGTTGTCGGTGACAGACTTATGAGACAGACATGAAAATTTGACCCCTTCCCAACCCTCGCAATCTGTCAGACACATGTCAGGAGTGAGCGGGTCTGGTTGGGAAGCGTCTGCAGGCTTTATCTCGGCTTGAACAGTCCAACCTAAAAACCAGCATAAATACTGTCGTTTAAGCTGTCAGGAAGCCCCATGGTGACAAAAATAACTTCCCCAATAACCAGTCTTTCTTTCAAACAATTACCCAACAGAAACATCTCTCTTCGTACACTCCCGTACCAGGGATTGGAAGGAATGGGATGTAGCTCAGTTGGTAGAGCATGGTGTTTGCAATGCCAGGGTTGTGGGTTCAATTCCCACGGGGAATGACAGTATGAAAAAAAAAATATATATATATATATGTAATGTATGCACTCACTTGTAAGTAAGTCGCTCTGGATAAGAGCGTCTGCTAAATGACAAAAAAATTAAATAATAATAATATAAATAAAGAATGGGTATAAAGGGGAAGGTGGGAGTGACAAATGTTATATATACAGTTGATTGACGGGTGGCTTTCACTTTTCTTTTTTTGGTAACTTAATTACAGACATACACATTCACATTACATTTTTCATGTTTCTGACAACTTTTCTTTTTACAGAAACTCAAGAGGCCATAGACAGTATGTGTTACATACCAATGCCGTCATCCAACTGTCAATACGAATTGGCCACATTTCAACACTATTTGATTTCAACTTTGTTGTCTAAACTCAATGTAAGCCAAGCTAAACAATTCCGTACAGAATTGAATGAACAACAGAATATACAACATAAATAAAAAATTAATCTTATTCCAATAATGTAATCTTATTGCATAAATATAAGATTAATCTTATTGCAATCGTGAGAAATCTACAAGTCGTCATTCACTCCACATGTTATTGGTCAAAAGTTCACTATTGTGTGTTTATTATGCATACTGGGTTCACTAATTACCCGAAGGATTTAATAGAGAGGCTTTTTAATACATTGTGCCATTCTGTCGTGAAGTTTATGTTACAGTGGGAAAACATCTGTACAAATTCTTAGGGTTTTATATCTATCTTGTCATTATGGACAATTAAGCCACGCCATTAACAAAATAAAGTATGTTTTTGATCAGTCAGTTTGGCTTTTAGAAACTGAGACTGTCCTCAAAGACTGTAGATGGAGGTGGCCTTATACAAACTAAAACCAACTGACCAGTCAGGCCAATGACAAACATAAATTATTAAATGTTATGTCAAGGTAAGTGGGTTTTGATATTTTGAATATTTTGACCAAAACTGTAGTTGTAATTACTGGTTGACATGACAAATCTATGGCAGCATGTTGCAACCTGATTGTACTGTTACAATAATACTGACCAATCTTCGGCAGTCTATTTTGGTATGATCAGGATGTGGTGAGAGGGTATATCTCTACATCGCGGTCTACATGTCACAGAAATCTCTGCTCCAGTGTTAGCACAACCTCCACACAAAGACCTGCAGCATATATTAGGAAAGGCTTTTCTGGCCTTCAAGATGTTTGCTACATATCATGCTACTTTCTTCATAGACCAGAGGGACAAAGCATAGCAGATGCTTGGCAAGCCCTTTATTTCCTTATTTTATCCTCTACTGGGAACTAATCTTGCCGTACTTTTGGTTATACCTATGCTAGAGTTGCGTTTCAGAGGTCTTCATTTCATAGGGAAGTTTCAGTACTAAATGATGGAAACACACAATTGTAAATTTGTGAAATATAGTATTGATTTAAGGCCCTAGTCAGACAATAAGTTCCTAGTTGTATCATAGAAAGTGGCTTAACTCACTCAGCAATGCATAAGGAGACCGAATAGAGCTGCAAGATCTCAAAGTTGTTGTTAATAGGTTGAAACAAAGCAGCTATAAAACTTGGTTCAAAACACGATTACGGTAAAAATGTACTATATCACATGTCCTTTTAACAGTCTGCAAGCTATTTTCAGTAACACTGGAGCCATTGTCTGTTTGTACCACTTATCGCATTCTTTGGCCAGAAACTTTAATGTCAGTTGATGGTCAGTTTAAGGTCAGAGTGTAATCAAGGCAAACTGTAAATAAGAAACACAGGATGAAAAACACAGCAAGGAAACTAAAACACCACTGACCAGATAACAACAAATATGCAGAGGACATGAACAGAGAATGGGAGCAGCTATTGTGCTCTGCAAGTTCTTGACCACACATGTGGACAGACAAACTGTTTGGTGTGCTGGACTGTTTATCATTAACATCCTGTTAGCATTCAAAAATGACACGTCTCATATCAGAGAAAATTTGACAAACATTCGCTTTTTTCCCCATTCAGGGAAAAGAATGTGAAAACATAAAAGAATTAAAAAAATCAACAATACTTTACTACTCCCAGGGGAAGTGATCTGTTAGCTTATTTGACTTATCACTCTGAATTATAGGCGTTTCCTTGAATATGCAGAGGCAGAACCTCAAACACACAAACATGTAACGCAGAGTCCTCTGGGCTCTGAGTATAAGTTCAAAGGGAGAAAAGTGCCTTGAGTAACTGTAGACCAAAACAGGACACTACAAGACTGAAGGAAAGGCTAGTAAAATGGGGGTAAGTGCACTAGGAGTAAGTGCATTAAAGGTGCATTAGTGTCAAATCCAATTCAGAAGTGGAAATATGCTTCAGAAATACCTCTGGAGTTTCTTCTTTTTTCTAACAATGTCTGATTTTACTCTTCCTACCTGCCCATTCTTCTCCTTCCCCACTATTCCATCTCCATCTCCTGTATTTTGTTCATTTAAGAAGTCTGAAGTGTCTCTGATGGTGAACCCAAACCTGGCCCAGTCCAGTGCCCATTGTGTCTCTGTCTTCCCTCCCTCTGCTCTGCGGGGCAGCAGAACATTCCCTGGGCAGCTGCTAAAAGTCGCACGCCAGGTCGGATGTTTGCCTAGAGTCTGAGATCACATCAGATAAAACACTCACCCTCCCTATGCCGCGCTCGGGTGTCACAGGCTCTCACACACAGGACGGCCATCTCTTTGAGGATACACAGCGATAGGCCTTTTAAATGGAGATATCCCCCTTGGTTGCGTATTAACATATGGGTCCGACTCCAATAAAAATGCCACAGGCCCCAATCGATGGCAATGAGCCCCTGGTTCTGTGCAGACCCGGGCCTGCTTTGTGTCAGATCCAGATTCCCACAGCTTTCCCTCAGCAGACCCGCCGCTCCAGGGCATTTCTATTGGAGCTGGCTGGTGGGATGCCATGCTATGCATTTCCGTGTTAATCTATCTTTATGTTCTGGTTCAATCATAACAACAACAGAGGTATTTTTCCTCCTGTTCTTGAGATGGACTGTGGTCTCTGTCTCTGTGTGTTCTCTGAAGTCTCAGAATAATTAATAACTACTAAAATTGGTAATGATGTGTTAAGCCTATAGCTTAAGCTTTTGTCCAAAAGGAATCAAACCTTCAGTTGCCAAGAGTTTGAACTGAACAGAAATAAGAAGTTTGGATGGGCTTTGACTAGCCAGTCTATTTAATGTCCTGGACACAAACTCAGTGCAAGCCTACAGATAACAGGCACGGTGAGTTGGAGTTGGACATTGATCATCCATAAAGTAGAGTTTGTCTCTAGTGCTGCTGATGTGCATTCCAGACAACATCAGTTCTCTCCACATAATCTTCCCCTGTGTAATTTTCCAAACTGCAGCCAAAACAAACATCAAACAAGACAAACTTTGCAAACACACATTGCAGACACAATGTGCTGCAGGCTACAGTTTGTACAGGTATTTCTACAGGTCAAGGTAACTGATTCCCAAACTGAAGAGATTGAGTTGGATCCCACCCCCTCTGCAATGGTCGATCACTTATGAGGTAAAAACCAATGCTGTCTTCCTACAGTAGGTGTTGAGTTCTAATGGCGCATGCAGACACTTTTTACTACAGTTGGCACTCTTGCTTCTCCTGATGCTTGTTGTTCTGGCCGCTTGAACTGAAATGGTCCACCCACGCAGACAGTGTGGTGAAGAAGGCGCTACAGATCCTCTTCAACCTCAGGAGGCTGAAGAAATTCGGCTTGGCACCTAAAACTTTTACAGATGCACAATTGAGAGCATCCTGTCGGGATGTATCACCACCTGGTACGGCAACTGCACCGCCCGCAACCGCAGGGCTCTCCAGAGGGTGGTGCGGTCTGCTGAACGCATTATCGGGGGCAAACTACCCGCCCTCCAAGACACATACAGCACCCGATGTCATAGGAAGGCCAAAAAGATCATCAAGGAGATCAACCACCCGAGCCACTGCCTGTTCACCCCGCTATCATCCAGAAGGCGAGGTCAGTACAGGTGCATCAAAGCTGGGAACGAGAGAATGAAAAATAGCTTCTATCTCAAGGCCATCAGACCGTTAAATAGCCACCACTAGCACATTAGAGGCTGCTGCTGCCTATTGAAATCACTGGCCACTTTAAGAAATGGAACACTAGTCACTTTAATAATGTTTACAGTCACTTTAATAATGTTTACATATCTTGCACTACTCATCTCATATGTATATACTGCATTCTATTCTATAATATTCTACTGTATCTTAGTCCATGCCACTCTGTCATTGCTTGTCCATATATGTATATTTTCTTAAATTCCATTCCTTACTACATTTACATTTTAGATTTTTAGATTTTAGTCATTTAGCAGACGCTCTTATCCAGAGCGACTTACAGGAGCAATTAGGGTTAAGTGCCTTGCTCAAGGGCACATTTACGTCATTTAGCAGACGCTCTTATCCAGAGCGACTCACCAATTGGTGCGTTCACCCTATAGCCAGTGGGATAACCACTTTACAATTTTTTTTGGGGGGGTAGAAGGATTACTTTATCCTATCCCAGGTATTCCTTAAAGAGGTGGGGTTTCAAATGTCTCCGGAAGGTGGTGAGTGACTCCGCTGTCCTGGCGTCGTGAGGGAGCTTGTTCCACCATTGGGGTGCCAGAGCAGCGAACAGTTTTGACTGGGCTGAGCGGGAACTATGCTTCCGCAGAGGAAGGGGAGCCAGCAGGCCAGAGGTGGATGAACGCAATGCCCTCGTTTGGGTGTAGGGACTGATCAGAGCCCGAAAGTACAGAGGTGCCGTTCCCCTCACTGCTCCATAGGCAAGCACCATGGTCTTGTAGCGGATGCGAGCTTCAACTGGAAGCCAGTAGAGTGTGCGGAGGAGGGGGGTGACGTGAGAGAACTTGGGAAGGTTGAACACCAGATGGGCTGCGGCATTCTGGATGAGTTGTAGGGGTTTAATGGCACAGGCAGGGAGGCCAGCCAACAGCGAGTTGCAGTAGTCCAGACGGGAGATGACAAGTGCCTGGATTAGGACCTGTGCCGCTTCCTGTGTAAGGCAGGGTCGTACTCTCCGAATGTTGTAGAGCATGAACCTGCAGGAGCGGGTCACCGCCTTGATGTTGGCGGAGAACGACAGGGTGTTGTCCAGGGTCACGCCTAGGCTCTTCGCACTCTGGGAGGAGGACACAGCGGAGTTGTCAACCGTGATGGCGAGATCATGGAACGGGCAGTCCTTCCCCGGGAGGAAGAGCAGCTCCGTCTTGCCAGGGTTCAGCTTGAGGTGGTGATCCGTCATCCATACTGATATGTCTGCCAGACATGCAGAGATGCGATTCGCCACCTGGTTATCAGAAGGGGGAAAGGAGAAGATTAGTTGTGTATCGTCAGCGTAGCAATGATAGGAGAGGCCATGTGAGGATATGACAGAGCCAAGTGACTTGGTGTATAGGGAGAAAAGGAGAGGGCCTAGAACTGAGCCCTGGGGGACACCAGTGGTGAGAGCACGTGGTGCGGAGACAGCTTCTCGCCACGCCACTTGGTAGGAGCGACCGGTCAGGTAGGACGCAATCCAGGAGTGAGCCGCGCCGGAGATGCCCAGCTCGGAGAGGGTGGAGAGGAGGATCTGATGGTTCACAGTATCAAAGGCAGCAGACAGGTCTAGAAGGACAAGAGCAGAGGAGAGAGAGTTAGCTTTAGCAGTGCGGAGAGCCTCCGTGACACAGAGAAGAGCAGTCTCAGTTGAATGACCAGTCCTGAAACCTGACTGGTTTGGATCAAGAAGGTCATTCTGAGAGAGATAGCAAGAGAGTTGGCTAAAGACGGCACGCTCAATAGTTTTGGAAAGAAAAGAAAGAAGGGATACTGGTCTGTAGTTGTTGACATCAGTGGGATCGAGTGTTGGTTTCTTGAGAAGGGGAGCAACTCTCGCTCTCTTGAAGACGGAAGGGACATGGCCAGCGGTCAAGGATGAGTTGATCAGCGAGGTGAGGTAGGGGAGAAGGTCACCGGAGATGGTCTGGAGAAGAGAGGAGGGGATGGGGTCAAGCGGGCAGGTTGTTGGGCGGCCTGCAGTCACAAGTCGCAGGATTTTATCTGGAGAGAGAGGGGAGAAAGAAGTCAAAGCATAGGGTAGGGCAGTGTGAGTAGGACCAGCAGTGTCAGTAGACTTAACAAACGAGGATCGAATGTCGTCAACCTTCTTTTCAAAGTGGTTGACGAAGTCATCCACAGAGAGAGAGGAGGGGGGGGGCGGGGGGGGGGAGGATTCAGGAGGGAGGAAAATGTGGCAAAGAGCTTCCTAGGGTTAGAGGCAGATGCTTGGAATTTAGAGTGGTAGAAAGTGGCCTTAGCAGCAGAAACAGATGAAGAAAATGTAGAGAGGAGGGAGTGAAAAGATGCCAGGTCGGCAGGGAGTTTAGTTTTCTTCCATTTCCGCTCCGCTGCCCGGAGCTCTGTTCTGTGAGCTCGCAATGAGTCATCAAGCCACGGAGCTGGAGGGGAGGACCGAGCCGGCCGGGAGGATAGGGGACACAGAGAGTCAAAGGATGCAGAAAAGGAGGAGAGGAGGGTTGAGGAGGCAGAATCAGGAGATTGGAGGGAGAAGGATTGAGCAGAGGGAAGAGATGATAGGATGGAAGAGGAGAGAGTAGTGGGAGAGAGAGAGCGAAGGTTGCGGCGGCGCATTACCATCTGTGTAGGGGCAGAGTGAGTAGTGTGGGAGGAGAGGGAGAGAGAAAAGGAAACAAAGTAGTGGTCGGAGACATGGAGGGGAGTTGCAGTGAGATTAGTAGAAGAGCAGCATCTAGTAAAGATGAGGTCAAGTGTATTGCCTGCCTTGTGAGTAGGGGGGGACGGTGAGAGGGTGAGGTCAAAAGAGGAGAGAAGTGGAAAGAAGGAGGCAGAGAGAAATGAGTCAAATGTGGACATAGGGAGGTTGAAATCCCCCAAAACTGTGAGGGGTGAGCCATCCTCAGGAAAGGAACTTATCAAGGCGTCAAGCTCATTGATGAACTCTCCAAGGGAACCTGGAGGGCGATAGATGACAAGGATATTAAGCTTAAATGGGCTAGTGACTGTGACAGCATGGAATTCAAATGAGGAGATAGACAGATGGGTTAGGGGAAAAATTGAGAATGTCCACTTGGGAGAGATGAGGATTCCTGTGCCACCACCCCTCTGACCAGATGCTCTCGGGGTATGCGAGAACACATGGTCAGACGAGGAGAGAGCAGTAGGAGTAGCAGTGTTTTCAGTGGTAATCCATGTTTCCGTCAGCGCCAGGAAGTCGAGGGACTGGAGATTAGCATAGGCTAGGATGAAGTCAGCTTTGTTGGCAGCAGAACGGCAGTTCCAGAGGCTGCCTGAGACCTGGAACTCCAGGTGTGGGGTGCGTGCAGGGACCACCAGGTTAGAGAGGCAGCAGCCACGCGGTGTGGGGCGTTTGTGTAGCCTGTGCAGAGAGGAGAGAACAGGGATAGGCAGAGGCATAGTTGACAGGCTGTAGCAAATGGCTACAATAATGCAGAGGAGATCGGAATGAAATGAACTAAACATCTGGGACAGTAGAGAGCAGGGCCTCCCTCACCAAAAACTTCTACTTCTAACAACTATAATTGTTTCACTGAACCACCCGAACAAAAACTCTACCAACTTCCACCTTTAGAAATCAGAATTGTTGTGAACCACAGCGGTTCAATGTTTAAAGGAATAGACTCAACCCACTTTATTCAGCTAGCTAACTATGACACCATAGCTAACTAGCATGCTAGCATCCAAAAACACACAGTTTAGCACCAACACTTGCATCCAAAAACACACAGTTTAGCGCCAACACTTGGTCACAACAAACCACCAATAGTGTGTTAACACACTAAGCAGATAATTCGTGTCCGTGCCTGTTGGCTAGCTAGCAATGGCCACTGTGTTGACCTTGTTTGAAGAACGGCTAGCTAGCTAGCTTCGTGCTACCCCCGGCACCGCCGAACAACAATGCCAACCCACAGTAACTAACCACAACAGCCCACGATGCCTAGCTATGACGCCATAGCTAACTAGCATGCTAGCATCCAATAACACACAGTTTAGCACCAATACTTGGTTACAACAAACCACCAAGAGTGTGTTAACACACTAAACAGATAATTCATGTCCGTGTCTAGTTTCTTTCGTAACGCAGCAAAAAATTAAGCGTTGGTTAGCTAGCACATTAACATTGGAAACAACTCTCCACCGTTGCACTAAACAGATAATTACCAATAAACGTTACCAGTAGCTACCCGCTAGCTAGCTAGCATACCAAGAGTGTGTTAACACACAAAACAGATCATTCATGTCCGTGTCAAGTTCCTTTCATAACGCAGCAAAAAAATTAAACGTTGGCTAGCTAGCTAGCACATTAGCTAGCACATTAACATTGGAAACCACTCTCCACCATTGCACTAAACAGATAATAACCAATAAACGTTACCAGTAGCTACCCGCTAGCTAGCTAGCCTCGTGCTTCGCCGGGCTCCGCCGTAACAATACTTAAACAATACGTAAACAATACTTACCTACAATAATTGCCTACGGAAACCTACAATAACTACCTAAATAAACTACCTACCTACGATCTAGATACATGGTTTAAGCTTTACTCAACACCATATGAGAAGCCAAGCTTACCTCCTGCTAGAGAAAAACACAACCTCTCCCGACGAAGTCTCTAGTCTCTTACTAGTCTCAAGCTAGTTTTGTGTGTATTGGGTATAGACCTCCCGAGTGGCGCTGTGGTCTAAGGCACTGCATCGCAGTGCTAGCTGTGTCACTAGAGATCCTGGTTTGAATCCAGGCTCTGCCGTAGCCGGCCGCGACCGGGAGACCCATGGGGCGGCGCACAATTGGCCCAGGGGAAGGAATGGCCAGCAGGGATGTAGCTCAGTTGGTAGAGCATGTTTGCAACGCCAGGGTTGTGGGTTCGATTCCCACGGGGGGCCAGTATTAAAAATAATGTATGCACTCACTAACTGTAAGTCGCTCTGGATAAGAGCGTCTGCTAAATGACTAAAATGTAAATGTTGTGAAATTGTTAGATATTACTGCACTGTCGGAGCTAGAAGCACTAGCATTTTGCTATAACATCTGCTAAACACGTGTATGTGACAAATAACATTTTATTTTATTTTATTTGAACATAGTGTAACTCAGTGTGTCCTCCCAGCCCTTTAAGTGGCATTACAGACCTTAAGCTATGAGCTTGTCTTATCTACAACAGTAACTGTGAATGCTAAATGAACTTGAGACAGACTGGGATGCATTAAAGGTGCATTTGGTTTTTCAACAGGTGGTTCCGCCCCAAGATCCCTTCCAACCACGCTGCCGTAAGCCAAACAACTCCAACGGTCTGGGAAGGAGTCTTATGTCCCAGCATTCAAACCCCTCCTGACATAATTGCTTCAATCCCATGGTAAAACCTATGGACACTCCTGGGTATATTGAGTTGCTGACTGTAGGTTGCCATGAACAGCTGTTGCCATGGAGATTATGACTGAGTTGGCCAGGAAGTTAACGCAACACCTGCAGCGCTAGATGAATCACCTCTCATATAGTATCACACACCCACATCATATTTGTAAGTGGGTTAATTGGCAACAGCCACAACCCATGTACTGTAGATATTACTGTAGCTTATCCAAGATGGCGTAGCAGTGCGGTCGCTTTTATTCATTCTCCTTGTGTAAATATACCGTTTCTGTCACGATCGTGACAGTTTCTTGTTTTTTTGTCTATTTTGTATATATTTCTCAATTTTTACTTTTCATTCTTTAACTAAATATACTTTCCTGCAACCCGCCTCACCCAACGTGGAAAGGATTCTATTATTTCTTTATAACTTTCATCAAGAACCGTAAGCTGAAACTAGCTGAATCTAGTGTAGCTGCAACTGAATGGCTACTTGATATTAGTCACCGTTAGCGTCTTCACCACTGTCCGTGGCCTACACTATCCACCAGCCAGCTCTAGCTCTAGCCTGGACAATTCGTCGGCCAGTCTGCACAGCGTGCTATCGACCCAGCGTGCTATCGACCCAGAGCTTATTGGACTTTCTGCCGGAATCACTGGACCCTAGCGCCGGATCATCGCAACCAGCTAGCTAGCTGCAACCTGTTGTTGGCTGATTACCATTGCCCTGTAGCAAGCACCAGTTAGCCTTGAGCTAGCCTCAGGCCCATCTCCCGGCTATCTACCTCTCTGTCAACCGGACGGGACCTCCTAGTGTTGACACTGAGCCTCGCCGATCCAACACGATTGGTTTGCCGACTAAATAGTCTGATGTGGTTTCAACAGGCTTCCCGTTGCGACGACCACAAAGATCCATCTGCCAACCCCGGCCCACTAGCACACGCAAACTACAACTGTGCTCCCTGCTAGCTGTGCTGAAGCACCAATTTGAACTGCTCTCGGACTCACATATTGCTGTTCACTGGACCTTATGATCACTCAGCTGCACAGCTGATGCCTGCTGGACTGTTCCTTTACACGGTACCCTGTCCTGTTTATTCTGTTTAGCCTTAGCCCAAACGTTATCGCTATTTCCAGTTGTTGTCTTAGCTCTCTCTAATAACACCTGTGACTGCTTTATGCCTCTCTCCCATGTCAATTATGCCTTGCCTATTGCTGTTTGGGTTAGTTCTTATTATACAATTTCACTGTAGAACCCCTAGTCCCTCTCAAACTGCCTCAAATAGTTCCTTTGTTCCACCCCCCATACACGCCGAGACCGGCTCAATCGGTGCCTCCAGTGACGCTATCTCTTTCATTGTTACCCAACGCTTAGGGTTACCTGAACTGTACTCATATCCTTCCATATCCTTTTCTGTACATAATGCCCTGAATCTTTTCTACAACGCCCGGAGAACTGCCACCTTTATTCTATGTACCCAACGCACTAGAAGACCAGTTCTTAAAGCCTTTAGTCGTATCCTTATTCTAGTCCTCCTCTGTTCCTCTGGTGATGTAGAGGCTAACCCAGGCCCTGCAGCCCCCAGTATCACTCCTACTCCCCAGGAGCTATCATTTGTTGACTTCTGTAACCGTAAAAGTCTTGGGTTTCTGCACGTAAATATCAGAAGCCTCCTTCCTAAGTTTGAGTTATTCACTGCGTTAGCACACTCCGCCAACCCTGATGTTCTAGCAGTGTCTGAATCCTGGCTTAGGAAGGCCACCAAAAATTCTGAAATTTCCATCCCCAACTATAACATTTTCCGTCTAGATAGAACTGCCAAAGGGGGTGGAGTTGCAATCTACTGTAGAGATAGCCTGCAGAGCTCTATCATACTATCCAGGTCTGTGCCCAAACAGTTTGAGCTTCTACTTCTAAAAATCCACCTTTCCAGAAATAAATCTCTCACTGTTGCCGCTTGCTACAGACCCCCCTCAGCCCCCAGCTGTGCCCTGGACACCATATGTGAATTGATTGCCCCCCATCTATCCTCAGAGTTCGTACTGCTTGGTGACCTAAATTGGGATATGCTTAACACCCCGGCCATCCTACAATCTAAACTAGATGCCCTCAATCTCACACAAATTATCAACGAACCTACCAGGTACAACCCTAAATCCGTAAACATGGGTACCCTCATAGATATCATCCTGACTAACTTACCCTCTAAATACACCTCCGCTGTCTTTAACCAGGATCTCAGCGATCACTGCCTTATTGCCTGCGTCCGTAACGGGTCCGCGGTCAAACGACCACCCCTCATCACTGTCAAACGCTCCCAAAAACACTTCAGTGAGCAGGCCTTCCTAATTGACCTGGCCCAGGTATCCTGGATGGATATAGATCTCATTCCGTCAGTAGAGGATGCCTGGTTGTTCTTTAAAAGTAATTTCCTCTCAATCTTAAATAAACATGCCCCATTCAAAAAATACAGAACTAAGAACAGATATAGCCCCTGGTTCTCCTCAGACTTGACTGCCCTTGACCAGCACAAAAACATCCTGTGGCGTACTGCATTAGCATCAAATAGCCCCTGCGATATGCAACTTTTCAGGGAAGTTAGGAACCAATATACACAAGCAGTTAGGAAAGCAAAGGCTAACTTTTTCAAACAGAAATTTGCATCCTGTAGCACTAACTCCAAAAAGTTTTGGGACACTGTAAAGTCCATGGAAAATAAGAGCACTTCCTCCCAGCTGCCCACTGCACTGAGGCTAGGAAACACTATCACCACCGATAAATCTACAATAATCGAGAATTTCAACAAGCATTTTGCTACGGCTGGCCATGCTTTCCACCTGGCTACCGCTACCCCGGCCACCAGCTCTGCACCCTTCGCTGCAACTTGCCCATGCCCCCCCCCCCCGCTTCTCCTTCACACAAATCCAGACAGCTGATGTTCTGAAAGAGCTGCAAAATCTGGACCCCTACAAATCATCTGGGCTAGACAATCTGGACCCTTTCTTTCTAAAACTAGCCGCCGAAATTGTCGCAACCCCTATTACTAGCCAGTTCAACCTCTCTTTCGTAACGTCTGAGATCCCCAGAGATTGGAAAGCTGCCGCGGTCATCCCCCTCTTCAAAAGGGGTGACACTCTAGATCCAAACTGTTACAGACCCATATCCATCCTGCCCTGCCTTTCAAAAGTTTTTGAAAGCCAAGTCAACAAACATATCACCGACCATTTCGAATCCCACCGTACCTTCTCCGCTATGCAATCCGGTTTCCGAGCTGGTCATGGATGCACTTCAGCCACGCTCAAGGTCCTAAACGATATTATAACCGCGATCGATAATAGACAGTACTGTGCAGCCGTTTTCATTGACCTGGCCAAGGCTTTCGACTCTGTCAACCACCGCATTCTTATTGGCAGACTAAATAGCCTTGGTTTCTCAAATGACTGCCTCGCCTGGTTCACCAACTACTTCTCAGATAGAGTTCAATGTGTCAAATCGGAGGGTCTGTTGTCTGGACCTATGGCAGTCTCTATGGGGGTGCCACAGGGTTCAATTCTTGGGCCGACTCTTTTCTCTGTGTATATCAATGACGTCGCTCTTGCTGCTGGTGACTCTCAGATCTACCTCTACGCAGACGACACCATTTTGTATACATCTGGCCCTTCATTGGACACTGTGTTAACAAACCTCCAAACGAGCTTCAATGCCATACAACACTCCTTCAGTAGCCTCCAACTGCTCTTAAACACTAGTAAAACTAAATGCATGCTCTTCAACCGAACGCTGCTTGCACCCGCCCACCCGACTAGAATCACTACTCTCGACGGGTCTGACCTAGAGTATGTGGACAACTACAAATATCTAGGTGTCTGGTTAGACTGTAAACTCTCCTTCCAGACTCACATTAAGAATCTCCAATCCAAAGTTAAATCTAGAATCGGTTTCCTATTTCGCAACAAAGCCTCCTTCACTCATGCTGCCAAACATGCCCTCGTAAAACTGACTATCCTACCGATCCTTGACTTCGGCGATGTCATTTACAAAATAGCCTCCAACACTCTACTCAGCAAATTGGATGTAGTCTATCACAGTGCCATCCGTTTTGTCTCCAAAGCCCCATATAATACCCACCACTGTGACCTGTACGCTCTTGTTGGCTGGTCCTCACTACATATTCGTCGCCAAACCCACTGGCTCCAGGCCATCTATAAATCACTGCTAGGCAAATCCCCGCCTTATCTTAGCTCATTGGTCACCATAGCAACACCCACCCGTAGTCTGCGCTCCAGCAGGTATATCTCACTGGTCATCCCCAAAACCAACACCTCCTTTGGCCGCAATTCCTTCCAGTTCTCTGCTGCCAATGACTGGAACGAAATGCAAAAATCTCTGAAGCTGGAGACACTTATCTCCCTCACTAACTTTAAGCATCAGTTGTCAGAGCACCTTACCGATCACTGCACCTGTACACAGCTCATCTGAAATTAGCCCGCCCAACTACCTCATCCCTATATTGTTATTTATTTTGCTCATTTGTACCCCAGTATCTCTATTTGCACATCATCTCTTGCACATCTATCATTCCAGTGTTAATACTAATTGTAATTATTTTTGCACTATAGCCTATTTATTGCCTTACCTCCATAACTTGCTACATTTGCACACACTGTATATATATGTATTTCTGTTGTATTTTTGACTTTGTTTTGTTTTACCCCATATGTAACTCTGTGTTGTTGTTTTTATCGCACTGCTTTGCTTTATCTTGGCCAGGTCGCAGTTGTAAATGAGAACTTGTTCTCAACTGGTTTACCTGGTTAAATAAAGGTGAAATAAAAAATAAAAAAAAATAAAAAAAAGGTATTGAGACTGGTTCTGTAGATCACATACACAGACACGCACACACAGGAGGACTGGCCTGCCAACACCACCAGGAGTTTCTATTTCGTCAGAATATAGAGCAATGCATTTAATACCCAAGCTCCTTGGCTGCTTCTCTAGCTCACTGAATATAAATTATTCAAACACTCCCCCCTAAAAAATGTGAGACATTCTCACGGAACACTGCAAAAGTGTTCTTGTGCATTAATTTCCAGAACCAGACATAAAGAAACAAAATCATGTGAGCAAAGGATGACCTACAAAGAAGCAGGAACCATGGTGTCACACCCTGGCCTTGAGAGCCCTGTTTTCTCTAGTTGGTTTGGTCAGGGTGTGAATTCTAGATTTTGTATTTCTATGTTGGCCGGGTGTGGTTCCCAATCAGAGGCAGCTGTCGATCGTTGTCTCTGATTGGGGATCATACATAGGCAGCCATTTTGCCTACCTTCGTTGTGGGATCTTGTTTCTGTTTTGACTTGTGTTTGTGTAGCCTGTTGAACTTCACGGTCGTTTGTATTTTGTTGTTTTGATTCTGTATTCAGTTAATAAAGGAATATGTACGCATACCACGCTGCACCTTGGTTTGATCCGTCTATCAACGAGCGTGACACATGGTCTATTTCTACATGGTGTACTTTCATTTCAGTCATCATATTGTGGCATTAAAGTCCAAGTTTAAGGCCATGCTCTGTGGAACATATCACATACCGGAAAATCATTTGACAATAGTCCTAAATTAACAGTGTTTATTGAAGCAAATATGTTGAACGTATGCTTCACAACATCCTTCCTGTATCTTGGTCAATTAACTTTTTGTGTGTATAATATTTTTGGCCTGAAATATTACCCCAAAGAAATCACACATTGTTCTTCAAGCTCAACGTCTTTGTGGTCAGAGCATTTGCGAGACACAAGGTTCTGTCCACTGTCCCATGACGAAGCACTAGAGATAATTTACAAATCTTGCAGGAACCACAGCCTTAGAGTAAGTTAAGTACATTTCTGCCTCCTGGTCCTGAGAACCCAGCTGGATTATTCCCAGCTGAGCATTCAGTTACATTTAGGTATTACTTAACCTTGGGGGATCAGTTTGCCAGCAAATTAAATAAGTCAGTCAGTAAGGAATGGCGAAGATGCAGAATGACGGCCCGAGTACAATATGACACCAACAATATGGCAGCCACTATCTGTGCTCATTGCAATCCCATAAAAACATGTAATTATTTTGTAATTATCCGATTTAGTCATGGAGAACAGAGGGTAGGTAAACTGGCAAAACAGTATTCACTTAACCGTTTTTATTGCAACCTGCATGACATTTGCTTGATTATTTCTTAGCAAAGCAGTGAAAACAACTGTAGCACACAGTATGCAATGTTTTCATGGCCCAAAGCATTCAATGTCTCAACAGCTCTCAGCATTCTAGTCAGTCTTTACAGTTTAAAAGTTCAACATCCAGGCATTTCAGATGCAGTATGTGTTGATCTATTTTCCAAGCAGAGGTCTGGTGCCTTTATTAACACAATTAAGAGTTTCTGTTGTGAGAAGACCAATGCCATAATAAAGAAATCCCCCAAAGCCAGAGTTAATAAATGCCGTTATGCAGCTCAATTTCAATCAGCAAGCAAAGGTCAGAGGGAAAAAACTTAGTGATTAGACCCATTACATTTCCAAACACTTGTTCTTCCAAGTTATGGAGTCATGGAGAAGGGTCGAATCAGGCTAAAGCGTATGTTTGATCATCATCATTACGTCTCAAAGGAGTCACAAATTTCAGTTCTGCCCTTTTGTGTCATTTCTTGTATTAACTCTAATTTGGACAACTCAACATTGGGATATATATAACGCCTGTATTCCAGCCCTGGTGTTAATTACGACCCCTGTTCCTACATTTCCCCAAGAGGAGCTGAGACTGATTTACACCATGTTCATGATGAACAAGTGGTGTGCTGTGCATCATCTACCGTGCTGCTCAGTGTGTCTGGATTAACACAGGCTCTAACCACTCCCATCTGTGGGAGGCCAGATTCATCTTTAACAACTTGAACACACTGAGGAGATGAAGAGAGCGTTTTATACATTAGACCAATCAGATCTTAATTAAAACATCTGACAGGGTTGCTCTGTGTTTCTGCCGGGAGCACTTCCCTGATGCATGGCATTACTCTTTCACCAGAACACCAGAGAGTGTTTTGCTAATTTCCAATGCCAGATTAATACTCCCACAATATTTTTACACCAATTATAACCTTGTTTTCACCTACAGTCCCAGTCGCACGCAATTCCTCCTCGTAAATGTTGTGGTTGCAGCAGAGCGGGGTAAAAACACTTGTGCACTGTACAGTGGTATCTCAATGTATTCAACCCCTTACAAATCACAAGCAAGTGGAATAAGTTAACTGTATGAAATTCCCAATAAAGCATGGGGTCCCGCTTTAAACTATGTGCAGCTTATAAAGGTTTCATAAAGCCTTCAAGAACATTACATAAATATGTTCCAAATCATCTATAACTGTATGTCATGCTTTATAAAGAGTTAATAAATGTGACATAACTGTGTGACATAACCCACTATGTCAAATATGACATAAACCTGTGCTTTATAAAGGGTGGCATAAGCACCGCTTAATAAAGGCCTTATAAATCATTTTAAATTGAGGCTTAACAAAGTATTTATAAACCTGTCATACATCTTGATAGAGCATTGCCACGCCAGGATAGTGGGTTTGATTCCCAGGACCACCCATACGTAAAAATGTATTCACACATGACTGTAAGGCGCTTTGGATTAAAGCATCTGTTAAATTGTATTTATTATATTATATTACATTACATTACTCTAAAACATTTATAGGATGGCCCAAACTCTTTCCCTCTTGGGACCTGACCTCAACTTCCCCCAAAATGCTGTGCTACAGGATGACACACACTCTAAAGTGCAGTCATGCACAGCAAAACAATTGTGGTGAGGCCTTTTAAAATCTGTTTAATTTTTTTTGCCTACTTCTGTTTTCTCTGTTTTCTTTTTCCAGGTTTCGGGTTTCCCCAGTTTTCTCCCAGTTTTTTCACAATTTTTAAATAGAAAAACAACAAAATTGGATTTTCTGTGTTCACAACAATGCTTAAACCACATCAGGGGATGATGTTTGAGGTCTGGGAAAAATCGAAGAAACTTAGATTTTTTAGTGTAGTTACCCTTTAATTCAGTGAGCATGCCCTGCACTGTTGTTTTCTGTAGCCCAGTAAGCACACATGATGATTATGTATTCCATATACAGGGATTCACATTGTGGCCACCAATGGAATGGCTGGAGTAAAAGGCCAGCAACACGCCGTATTATTCAGAGCACCATGAAATGACACCATATATACATTCTACAGACCCTACTGAGTATTCCCTACAATCCTTTTACTGCAGCACACAGAATAGTTCCTGCTCTAAGCCAATATGTATTCCATTGGGGTCATTTATTTGACCTTGGAACATGTTTTAAAACCCAAATGTAATGCAAATGTAACTTACAGTTCATTCGGGAAAGTATTCAGACCCCTTGACTTTTTCCACATTTTGTTACGTTACAGCCTTATTCTAAAATGGTTTAAATAAATACAAATCATCATTGATTTACACACAATACCCCATAATGACAAAACAAAAACAGTTTTTTAGACATTTTTGCTAATTTATTACAAATAAAAATCAGAAATACCTTATTTACATTCAGACCCTTTGCTATGATATTTGAAATTGAGCTCAGGTGCATCCTGTTTCCATTGATCATCCTTGAGATGTTTCTACAACTTGATTGGAATCCACCTGTGGTAAATTCAATTAATTGGACAAGATTTGGAAAGGCACACCTGTCTATTTAAGGTCCCACAGTTGACATTGCATGTCAGAGCAAAAACCAAGCCATGAGGTCGAAGGAATTGTCCGTAGAGCTCCGAGACAGGATTGTGTCAAGGCACAGATCTGGGGAAGGGTACCAAAACATTTCTGCAGCATTGAAGGTCCACAAGAACACAGTGGCCTCCATCATTCTTAAATGGAAGAAGTTTGTAATCACCAAGACTCTTCCTAGAGCTGGCCGCCCGGCCAAACTGAGCAATTGGGGGAGAAGGTCCTTGGTTAGGGAGAGCTCCAGAGTTCCTCTGTGGAGATCGGAGAACCTTCCAGAAGGACAACCATCTCTGCAGCACTCCACCAATCAGGCCTTTATGGTAGAGTGGCCAGACAGAAGCCACTCCTCAGTAAAAGGCACATGACAGCCCGCTTGGAGTTTGCCAAAAGGCACCTAAAAGACTTTCAGACCATGAGAAAGAAGATAGTCTGGTCTGATGAAACCAAGATTGAACTCTTTGGCCTGAATGCCAAGCATCACGTCTGGAAGAAACCTGGCACAATCCCTACGGTGAAGCACGGTGGTGGTAGCATCATGCTGTGGGGATGTTTTTCAGTGGCAGGGACTGGGAGACTAGTCAGGATCAAGTGAAATATTAATGGAGCAAAGTACACAGAGATCCTTGATGAAAACCTGCTCCAGAGCACTCATGACCTCAGACTGGGGCGAAGGTTCACCGTCCAACAGGACAACGACCCTAAGCACACAGCCAAGACAACGCAGGAGTGGCTTCGGAACAAGTCTCTGAATGTCCTTGAGTGGCCCAGCCAGAGCCCGGACTTGAACCCGATCGAACATCTCTGGAGAGACCTGAAAATAGCTGTGCAGCGACGCTCCCCATCCTACCTGACAGAGCTTGAGAGGATCTGCAGAGAAGAATGGGAGAAACTCCCCAAATACAGGTGTGCCAAGCTTGTAGCGTCATACCCAAGATGACTCAAGGCTGTAATCGCTACCAAAGGTGCTTCAACAAAGTACTGAGTAAAGGGGCTGAATACTTACTCTACTGGTCAAAAGTTTTAGAACACCTACTCATTGAAGGGTTTTTCTTTATACCGTATTGACTGACCTTCATGTCTTAGAGTAATGATGGACTGTCGTTTCTCTTTGCTTAATTGAGCTGTTCTTGCCATAATATGGAGTTGGTCTTTTACCAATTAGGGCTATCTTCTGTATACCCCACCTACCTTGTCACAACACAACTGATTGGCTCAAACGCATTAAGAAGGAAATAAATGACACAAATTAACTTTTAAGAAGGCACACCTGTTAATTGAAATGCATTCCAGGTGACTACCTCATGAAGCTGGTTGAGAGAATGCCAACAGTGTGCAAAGCGGTCATCAAAATATATTTTGATTTGTTTAACACTTTTTTGGTTACTACATGATTCCATATTTCATAGTTTTGATGTCTTCACTATTATTCTATAATGTAGAAAATAGTAAAAATAAAGAACAACCCTTGAATGAGTAGGTGTTTTAAAACTTTTGACTGGTAGTGTATGTAAATGTGATATTTCAGTTTTTTTTTTTTTATACATTTGCAAACATTTCTGAAAACCTGTTTTTGCTTTGTCATTATGGGGTATCGTGTGTAGATTGAAGAGGGGGAAAAAACAATTTAATCAATTTTAGAATAAGGCTGTAACGTAACAGAATGTGGAAAAAGTCAAGGGGTCTAAATACTTTCCGAATGCACTGTAAATATGAACAAATATGAATAATTGTTAATGTTTAGACTATTATTTTTCCTATATCATGAATAAATACAGGTTATTGACACTTTCCTACTATTAATTGGGGGACTTTTATGTTGAACATTTCTGAAATTCCGTGACCCCGAGGTACTTTTTTTAGTGTTACTGACAAGACGCTGATCATGTGCTGAGTTCACAAATCAAATGCCCACTTGTGGTGCCACTGGACAGCAAAAAACAAGTTAGATAACCTTTATTTATTGGAATTTAAATTAGTTTGTAGTAGTTAAGTGTTGAGTTAGATTACATAACGTAGATACCTCAATTGTTATTTCAAATAATTACAGTGACTTCACAGCAATTGCTAGCAAGCCGAAATGTTGCTAGCTAGCAGGCTCAGCTAAATAAATACAGCCACGTCTCATAGTCACGTCATGAGATTTGTAAATGAAAGACTAATATAATAATATTAATTGAATGGCGTTTCCCATCTCCCCACTTAGAGTTTCTGGCACAGCTCAGAAATGCCCTTATCCAGATGGTGTGACAAAGATATTTTCTAACAGCTGCTAACTTTCTTTGTTGTTACTTTTAAGGTTGGAACCAACATGCAGTACCTCCTGCAGGCAGAGAGGCAAGAACCATTTGTCCGCCAGCTCAGGGACAAGCTACACCAGGGGTTATTCTTTGGCTCACGACCCCATTTGAAACCCCAAAAATTAAGTAATTAACAGCCAATGTTTACTTTTTTATTTGGGGCTATGGCAGTCAATAGAAAAACATTCTAACAGTATTTATGATTGTCTTCTCAACTCATCATCACATATGTTTAATGTGGGGCTATGACAGTCAACTGCAAATTAGTCTGACATAATGTGTGCTTGATGCATGTCGCATCGGAGCTTCTCAAAGTCATGGGGCGTGGTCGACAGTCCGCACCTCATCTCTGCTGTCACATCCAACCTGGATTGATATTTGGTTTTCATGCAGACGACAGCACTGAATACTATCACGTTTGTATTGTTTAAACATGTCTTTAATGTTTATTTGTTTTAGCTGTTAGTGATAATTCCCTAAGTGTTAATACATCATTAAGCCTTTATGTATGCGTTATGAATGACCAAAGGTGTCTGACTTTATAGTAAGTACAGCGTCATATGAGACAAGACATTTATGCATGTGTAATAAATGACCAAAGGGGTCTTACTTTAAATTAAGTACAGCGTCATGCGATATAGAGTCTTTATGGATGTGTTATGAATGACCGAAGGTGTCTCACATCAAATTAAGTATTACAGGACACTACATAAAGTGTCAATAAATAGGTTATTAGCGTTCTGCTGATTTATAAAGGTGCTCTCATGATCCACAGGTTATTTTCGGGTGTGACAGGTATTTAAGTGGGTTGATGGACCTGCAAAGTTTATGTGTGTGTCAGAACCAAGATGATTTGGGGTAGTCCAACCTGAGACTACCTCACCAGGTAATCTTCTTCTGTTCCCATGCTGGAGATCAGGGCTTGATTACAACCTGTTACAATGGTGCCAACATTTTGTGGCTGATCTTTCAGCGGGGGAGTGGGTGAATGTGTCAAAGACCTGATTGGGCCCAGCACCGCCCGGTATGGCTTGTTTTTGTTGTGTGTGTTTGTGTACTGAGGAACATGTAACTTAGTTCCAGAAGAAAGCCACTTTCAATTTCTTTAAAGTAAGTGTTTCTTGATGAAACATCATCCCCAGGCTATTGCACACACAGCACATATAAGCCTGGGATATCAACTATTCAAAGTTGGCCTTAGTGGGAGTGACTATAGAATTCCATAGAAGTGTCCTTAATGAGTAAAGTATTTGTCATTGTCACTAGTTAACACAGTCAAAAAGTCATAATTATGGCTAAACCTTGTCCATTACCACAATTTAGTTTCTTAAAATTTGATTTTAAACCTAACCCTAAGTAATGAAGACCAAGTTTGATGCGTTGGTCCACTAGACCTTCCGTGCATTTGGATGGAAGTGTTTGGGAATGAGATTAGGTGTAATGTGACTAACATGACTTCACTTTAGAGCATATGCCATCCTTCAGCACAATATGTCACCCTTTATAAAGCAAATGTTTATATCATATTCGACATAGTGTGTTATGTCACATTTGCATTGGTGATTGTCACACAGTAATGCCACATTTATGAACCCTTTATAAAGCATGACATACGGCTATAGATGCTTTGTAACACATTTATGTAGTGCTTATGAAGGCCTTTTTAAACTGAACGTCAAATATGGTATATCAAAAGTATTAACAGTAAACGTATACCAGGTAGAACCTTGCTAAGGGACACAGTAATCTGAGGAACTTTACATGAAGTCTTTACGTTTTTAGTTTTGCTCTAGGGACCAGCCGAAGGGACTCCACAGTCAAACCTGGGAATTACAGTATCAGGTAAGATTGGAATCATCTTTATCCAATTATCAGTTGATCTTACTACACATTTACGTGAATTCCAGATACATGCTGAAAATATCTTAAATGGTCCCTGATTATTAATATAATTAGTCATTCCTTGATTTCATCAACTTATGATGTCCTAAACAATACTTTTTTCAGACACAGCTTTCTGGACCAGCACCCCTACATCCTGCCAAGCCTGGGTTCTGCTCTTCATAGCTTGACCTCAAATAAAACAGGAGACAAGGGTTTTAGACTGATCATTTCACCGCGAAACAGATGTGGTGTTCAGTGGCCTGCTCCCTGAGGATCCCTTCGGCACATTGTTGAGGAGTGACCTCACTGCAGAGCCAGCATACATATGGATAGATATAAGACGGCCCTTGTTTTCGGGATCAATAGATTGTTAATTGCTGGCTGTGGCGTGAAGCTCTGGGGTTATATTATGGTGCAAATCCACTGCGTAATGTCTGTAATATGTCCAGTGAACCTGCTAGGCAAGGGCTTGCCATTATTGTTTGGTGTGAGAGCTAATGAATCTAAGTACTGCCAGACTTGGACACTTACAAAGAAAGAGTGGATACAAGGTGAAACGAAAACACTCTCCCTCTCTCTTACTCTGTCGCCCCAACACTCCTGGAGCACCTTCTGTTGCAGCAGCTGTGCTCACTTGGGAAGGAACGACAAGGAATGACCAGCCCTTAATGGTTTTCTTCGTCAAACTTTGTGATCCCTTCTCTTTTCACTGTGCCAAATCCCCCAAAGTGTCCGTTGTCATGTTTCCTGAATAAGGGCTGTATACACAACCGGTGGAGGGAGAATGTCCTCTCATTAACATCATCAACTGTTCTGGGAGCTTCGGGAAATTCTATCTGACCAAAGGGGTTGTAGCTCAGTTGGTAGAGCATGGAGTTTGCAACGCCAGGATTGTGGGTTCGATTCCCACGGGGGGGCCAGTATGAAAAAATATATATAAAATAATAATGTATGCACTAACTGTAAGTCGCTCTGGATAAGAGCGTCTGCTAAATGACTAAAATGTAAATGTAAATGTATCTATTTCAGCTGATTGACAACATAATCACTCAAATCAAAATGCAACATATTTATGTCTCTGCCCATGTCTTTGCCCTCATCATAGAAGTCAGCAATTTCATCACTCACTACTGAGAGAAACAAAATACCTTAGATTCTTCAAGGACCGTATAAAACCATATGAAGATATTCTCTTGGCAGGGTTCTTAGAATCCTGTTCCATGATGCGGTCTTGGAAAGCATGATGCTCTATCCTTACATCACCCTGTTCTGTGTTTTCTAAGCTTCCACGCTGGTTCAACAGGTGAGCATTTGAAGGAGGGAGGACCTTAGTGTTCTTGGTGTAAAGTCATAACAAGAGTTCATGAAGTCATACTGTGACACAGAACATCTGATCTTCCCTCCAGTGAAAACATCCCGCAACAATTACCTGTAAACTTCCGCACTTCAAGCAATGTCTGTAATAGTGGTGATGAAGACTTTCACACCTCTGCTTATGGGTCTAGGAATCGAGAAAACATCTGCTCGCTCCTCACCATGTTTTTCTAATTATGGTGAATGTAAAATGTGACCACACTCATATTCTAAGGAAGCTTCATTAAGAGAAATGGTAAAGCTGTGTGAGCTCAATGGTATGTAGCTGTGGCCAAAACAACTCAAGTAAAGCCATTATCTTTATATGAGCATGGTTGAAAAAAGTGTTTTATTTTGGGGATATGGAAGTAAAGAGAGGGCTGTTATGTGGGGAGTGGAAGAGAAACAGACTAATCAGGAGTTTATTGCTCAATGGAAACGATCTTTAAAAAATATGAATGAATTTGATATGCACAAGAAACAACCAAAATGACAAATGTGGACCTCTGTCCGAAAGTAATTATGCCATATTTCCAGGGTTCTAGCTGACTGATTGCTGGTCCACAAACACACATTTTCATTTAGTCCCATTCTCGGCTCACAGCACACAGCCCAGCACACAAAGTGCCATTGGCACCGTAGGCCAAGCACCGGGCCAGCAACTGAAAGGAGAGGCTGTTTGAGTTTTAGTGGGCAGGTGACTTTTCAGCAGACACAGGAAAGCTCACTCGTGTCTGTAATCCTGACATTGTTTCCACTCCTGCTCACGCATTCACTTCTCTACTTTGGTCCAAGCCAAAGGATAAAACACCATTTGTTTCTTGTATTTATTTTTCATCCACCAGTCCTCCTTTTAATAAAGGGTAATTGACTAAAGCAAGGTCAGCCTCTTCTGTGCTCTCTTGTTAAAGACCTTCGTTGAGGCCTAAATCTTGTTGCTCCTAGCAGACTTGTTAATGGGGAGGCATGCCAGTGGAGCAGTTTGGCTTGCCCTGCAGGTCGTGTTTCGGCACAGGGTTCTACCTCTTCACGGGACTCAGAGGCACAGTTAGCTCTCAGGCTGGAGTGATAAATCCACAATATCTATCGGCTGATGTTCCGACAGGGAACACTTTTAACGTTTCCATCTTCATCTGTTTCTCAACAAAGATAAAACCTTTATACAACCTAAGAAGGTTGGTGTGTTTCGAGATGTGGCGCCGATGCTCGGATCCATTTAGCCATCTCCAATGAAAAACAAGTGGTCCAACAAAGTACGCAAGCTTGTAAAATATGTTGTGTCTTTTACTGGTCCTTTGAACAATGTTTCATTTTTGTTATCCTTTACTTGGTTTTCGTTTTCCATTCCATTGATGGCCTAGGCTTGATTCCAAGTAGATTTAGTCTGAGCCAAGTAAGTGCTGTAGGGGAGAGAGGGGTAAGTTGAGCATTTTTTTACATTCAGCATCACTCCGTCAAGGGAATATAGTATTCTTTCTAACAAAGATATCTACATATACACTACATGACCAAAGGTATGTGGACACCTGCTCGTCGAACATCTCATTCCAAAATCATGGGCATTAATATGGAGATGGTACCCCCTTTGCTGCTATAACAGCTTCCACTCTGGATAAGAGCGTCTGCTAAATGACTAAAAATGTAAATGTAAAAAGGCTTTCCACTAGATGTTGGAACATTGCTGCGGGGACTTCCTTCCATTCAGCCACAAGAGCATTAGTGAGGTCGGCACTGATGTTGGGCGATTAGGCCTGGCTCGCAGTCAGCGTTCCAATTCATCCCAAAGGTGTTCGATGAGGTTGAGGTCAGGGCTCTGTGCAGTTCAGTCAAGTTCTTCCACACCGATCTCGACAAACCATTTCTTATAGACCTCACTTTGTGCAAGGGGGCATTGTCATGCTGAAACAGGAAAGGGCCTTCCCCAAACTGTTGCCACAAAGTTGGAAGTACAGAATTGTCTAGAATGTCATTGTATGCTGAAGCGTTAAGATTGCCTTTCACTGGAACTAAGGGGCCTAGCCCAAACCATGAAAAACAGCCCCAGACCATTATTCCTCCTCCACCAAACTTTACAGTTGGCACTATGCATTGGGGCAGGTTGCGTTCTCCTAGCATCCGCCAAACCCAGATTTGTCCGTCGGACTGCCAGATGGTGAAAAGTAATTCCTCACTCCAGAGAATGCGTTTCCACTGCTCCAGAGTCCAATGGCGGCGAGATTTACACCACTCCAGCCGACGCTTGGCATTGGTGATCTTAGGCTTGTGTGCGGCTGCTCGGCCATGGAAACTCATTTCATAAAGCTCCTGATGAACAGTTCTTGTGCTGACGTTGCTTCCAGAGGCAGTTTGGAACTCGGTAGTGAATGTTGCAACTGAGGACAGACGATATGAAATAGCTGAATCCACTAATTTAAAGGGGTGTCCACATACTTTTGTATATACAGTGCCTTCGGAAAGTATTCAGAACCATTTACTTTTTCCACATTTTGTTAGGTTACAGCCTTATTCTAAAATTGATTAAATCGTTTTTCCCCCCTCATCAATCTACACACAGTACCCAATAACGACAAAGCAAAAACAGGTTTGTATAATTTTTTTGCAAAAAAATAAAAAACCCAATTGAAATAACACAAACATAAGTATTCAGACCCTTTACTCAGTACTTTGTTGAAGCACCTTTGGCAGCGAGTACAGCCTCAATTCTTCTTGGGTATGACGCTACAAGCTTGGCATACCTGTATTTGGGGAGTTTCTCCCATTCTTCTCTGTAGATCCTCTCAAGCTCTGTCAGGTTGGATGGGGAGCATTGCTGCACAGCTATTTTCAGGTCTCTCCAGAGATGTTCGATCGGGTTCAAGTCCGGGCCCTGGCTGGGCCACTCAAGGACATTCACAGACTGGTCCCGAAGCCACTCCTGCGTTGTCTTGGCTGTGTGCATAGGGTCGTTGTCCTGTTGGAAGGTGAACCTTCGGCCCAGTCTGACAGTCTGAGGTCCTGAGCGCTCTGGAGCAGGTTTTCATCAATAATCTCTCTGTACTTTTCTCCATTCATCTTTGCCTCGATCCTGACTAGTCTCCCAGTCCCTGCCACTGAAAAACATCCCCACAGCATGATGCTACCACCACCATGCTTCACCATAGGGATGGTGTCAGGTTTCCTCCAGATGTGACTCTTGGCATTCAGGCCAAAGAGTTTAATCTTGGTTTCATCAGACCAGAGAATCATGTTTCTCATGGTCTGAGAGTCCTTTAGGTGCCTTTTGGCAAACTCTAAGGCCGGCTGTCATGTGCATTTTACTGAGGAGTGGCTTCCGTCTGGCCACTCTACCATAAAGGCCTGATTGGTGGAGTTCTGCAGAGATGGTTGTTCTTCTGGAAGGTTCTCCCATCTCCACAGAGGAACTCTAGAGCTCTGTCAGAGTGACCATCGGGTTCTTGGTCACCTCCCTGACCAAGGCCGTTCTCCCCCGATTGCTCAGTTTGGCCGGGTAGCAAGCTCTAGGAAGAGTCTTGGTGGTTCCAAACTTCTTCCATTTAAGAATGATGGAGGCCACTGCGTTCTTGGGGAACTTCAATGCTGCAGACATTTTTTGGTACCCTTCCCCAGATCTGTGCCTCGACACAATCCTGTCTCGGAGCTCTACAGACAATTCCTTCGACCTCATGGCTTGGTTTTTGCTCTGACATGCAGTCAACATTGGGACCTTATATAGACAGGTGTGTGCCTTTCCAAATCATGTCCAATCAATTGAATTTACCACAGTTGGACTCCAATCAAGTTGTAGAAACAGCTCAAGGATGATCAATGGAAACAGGATGCACCTGAGCTCAATTTCGAGTCTTATAGCAAAGGGTCTGAATACTTATGTAAATAAGGTATTTTTTATTCAAAAATGTCTAAAAACCTGTTTTCACTTTGTCATTATGGGGTATTGTGTGTAGACTGCTGAGGATTTTAATTTATTTAACCCTTTTTAGAATAAGGCTGTAACGTAACAAAATGTGGAAAAAGTCAAGGGGTCTGAGTACTTTCCGTAGGCACTGTATAGTGTATTTCAGGATGTTGTGTATCCCTGGAAATAATCAGAATTAATGTAAACATTCGTTTTGAAAACATAGCTTGTCAAACAAAAGTTGTCTCTTGGCACAACTTACCCCGGGTATGGGATAAATTGAGCCGTGGGACAGGGAAAAGTAAGCTGCCTACAAATTTCTGTACTGAATGAAATATTACCACAACCTTTTTTTAAACCATGTCTATCTTTATTTCTCAATCACAATAATTTTGTGCCTTCTAATCATTTTAAACATATTTTAACTCAGGCTTAACACCTAACAAACAATTTGTACTTTTTAAACTCATATCCCAGCAATAATGCCTTGCATTACGCCTGGGAAGAAAACACTCGCCATTGGCTCAACTATTGGCTCAACTTACCAAGGCAAAACATTTTGACTATATTAGCCCACACAGCTACAAGGATGCACTTTCATGCTAGGTTTAGGACCTCATATTGAAGCTTTTAGAGACCCCAACTGATGTATAGAACAATCTTAAAATGATCTACTTTGGTTTATATACAAGCAAAAAAAAAGGCCTTTGCAGACTATACGTCGGATTCAGTCTTCTACAATTATCATGTCACACTGTGCGATGTTACGAAATTATAATCTTGATATCAACCTGGCCAGATTATACAATTTGCTTCAGTTCTGTACTCACATTCTGCGATTGGCTTGATGGGATACGTCAGCCGATGTAGGCTATGTCAACTGCAGCGGTGCATTTGATCTGTGCATGTGCCAGCACCAGCAGCATAAGCCTCCCTCTATGCTTATGCACGAGTGAAGTGAGTTCGGAAAAACTGAAAGTATGCATCTTAAAAATAGTTTTCACATACAAACTTGATATATTCGAACTCAGAATCAAATAGGCTTCCACAAAATAACATGATCGCTGTGGTAGAACGCTTATTTTGATTGCCGATTTTGTGCATTTATTAAAATCCCATCAGGTAGACTGATTTCAGAAGTGTCATGTAAACAAGATTATTATGGAAATCGTTCTTCTTGCACAGTATGTAGGCTAAACTTTTAACTTGAACTGTTATATTAATCTGACTATTCATAATAATCATACTATTGTCTGCATACTCAGTGCTGGCCATGTTCCTATTGGTCAGTCACCGGGATCGCCTCGTAACACCAGTCACACACTCCACGATAAATGCAAAACAATTCTGACACTGCTAGAACTTTGTTGGAGCCTACGACCGCACGTAGCGGTGCTTAAATCGGCAGACCTAGGCCCTGTCACACTAAATGAGCCAAGACGTCCGACAATCGTTTACAACCGAAGAATTTGCCCACGACATGGACATTTTGTCTGGGAAAGCAAAATCGGGGCATAAGACGGCTAAAATCGTACAGTCTGCAAAGACCTTAAAACAATTAATGAAATAGACTTTTACCTAACCTGCTTACCACTTTTTCCATGTGGTTTCTTCCTTCTTAGATTCCATGAAATGATGACCTCTTCCTAAATATTTTGTCAAATTATAAATTTTGTGTATGGTTTCCTATAAACAAGGGTGGCTCAACTTACCCCTTTGGCTCAATTTACCCCACTCTCCCCTATGACTATTTTGTAGGGTATAGAATAACCAAAAAGGCAGAGTGCTCAGCAGGTCAGAGTGAACTGATTGGTCAGATAGACTAGTCCAACAGTTGGCCTTAAAAAAAACAACATAAATGGGTAGATGGCCAGAAATCAAATCAAAGTCATGGCTAGGCATACGGATTATTGAAATTCACACCTCTGAGATGCATGTAAGATGAATCTATCATTATTACCAGCTTCACCTCATTTTGATCAATACATGTGGAATACCAACAGCTCAGAAAAAGTATTTTGTGAAGAGCTGGATGACAAAAGGAGGGATGACAGAAACGTTTTCTAAATATAGTGGCATCACGCAATCTTAAGTCATTCCTGAATTCATATCGAGAAACATGGATTCGTTTTCAGGGAAGATGTGATTATTCCTGTCATCACTGTATCTTCTTTCCAGCTGGATTACACTTCGGCCTGAGATTTCTGGTAACTGGCTCTCTTCCTTCTTGACATCACTCGCACCCAATCAGGTGCGAGTTCAGCTTTGCATTTCTGACGGGATGGCCATTGGCATTTGAAATTGGCGTTAACACAAAATAATGTATCTATATATAATGAAGATATATACGAGTTAGAATATGGCCTGGCTACTAACTAACTTGTTCCCTTGCTCTCTCTTGGTCTGGTGTGCACACTGCACTGCACTGAGAGCTGCTCCTGTTCCCTTTATCTTATCGGCTCGGAACGCTTGGCATCCTGGGGGGCTGCTGAGGCCCAGCGTCTGTTACACTGTACACTCTTAGAAAAAAGAGTTCCAAAAGGCTTCTTAGGCTAACCCCATAGGAGAACCCTTTTTGGTTCCAGGTAGAACCCTTTTTGGTTCCAGGTAGAACCCTTTTTGGTTTCAGGTAGAACTCTTTTGGGTTCCATGTAGAACCCTATGGGGAAAAGGTTCTACATAGAACCCAATAGGGTTTTACCTGGAACCAAAAGGGTTCTAGCTGGAACCAAAAAGGGTTCCTCAAAGGGTTCTCCTATGGGGACAGCCGGATAAACTTTTTAGGTTCTAGGTAGCAAAGAAAATAAAAAAAGTTATTGTCACATACACCAGATAGGTGCAGTGAAATGTGTTGTTTTACAGGGTCACCCATAGTAGTACAGCACCCCTGGAGCAAATTAGGGTTAAGTGCCTTGCTCAAGGGCACATCAACACATTTTTCACCTTGTCAGCTCAGGTATTCGAACCAGCAGCCTTTTGGTTACTGGCCCAACACTCTAACCGCTAGGCTACCTGCCAGCCTGTAGTTAAGTAAGAGAATAGGAAAACAAACAACTGTTTATCAGCTAAAAAAACATCCCCATTAATTCCTGCTAGTCATTAGCAACTCAATGTATTGTATTTGTTAAACATCTAATACAAATCAAGTTCAAGTTCCTGCTCCCCATTTTGTAGGAAGACAATAAAACATTAAAAAAACGACGTTAAAAGGGTCTGACCAAAGCCAAAACTCCCAATGAAAGGCAATTCATCTGACATGAATTATATTGTGCGATATTTTGATACAGCATGAGAAATAGCGTTTTTGCTTTCAACATTTCTGTCTAGTAGGTTGCATTCTCCATCAAACTGATATAGCACACAGCCTATCATAGATGTATGTTGTGAAGCCAGATGTGGATATTGAGAACAAGCCACCTGGGTTCATTTTTCAATGCAAGATTCAGCCGAACTGGCCATGGGCTACGCCAAGTAGTCAGTTCACTGAGACGTATAGCCATGACAAATGATGCATGAGCAGTTGCACTTTGACACTACTTTGAGAGCTATGTGGACTGTCTCCATGTTCAATGAATCATTTTACACTCCTGTGTTTTCATGTTCAATTAATCATTTTACACTCCTGTGTTTTCTTTCGCTCATTTCTGATGATTACTTTAAGATGTTACTTGAGGATAAAAGGTCTATCTCTGAGCATTTGTTTTTCCGTAATGTCACAGAGATGGGTTCATTACCAGCAAAGTCAGGTATGTGGGCACAAGGGTGCTAAGACATTTAAGATTGAATCAGATGTCTCTCTTTTAATCCTCCTTTCGGCATAGATTAAAATTCCACTTTTAAAGTGGCAACGCCCAGAATGTGTGTTGCCACAGTGCTGATAGCTGGGAGACATGTCTGCTTTCCTTTCCCTTCCACCTTCATCCACCCCTAATTAGTATAGCACATGACATTTCACAGGAGAGAATTACTATCAAGGTTGCACAAGGTTATAGTTTAAGCATTTGTAAGGCATGATCTGTATGGTCACTTTGTGGACCTATGAATTGAAAGATGAAAGAATTTGCTTCGTAACTCTGCTTTTACTCCCTCAAAAGTCAGGACTACACTGTAAGTCTGGGTAAGGCCTGGAAAACAATAGGCTCACCTCCCTTAGATAAAACTACAGACCCAGCTTGTGTAACCACACCGAGCTTGAACAATATTTACTGTGTCTTGATTCAAGTAATGCATTATCTAGAACAAATTGATTACAGCAGACAAACTTGGCCGGGAGAGAAAAAAACATATAACACTGAGAAAAGGCATCAGATGTTTTCAACAAAACAGGCCATTCTTGCTAGTCAGCAAGGCAGTGCTCTTCATATTTTAATTGAATTACCTCTCCTGTCATGTTTGGATCCAGGAAAGTGTTAAGTGTCTCATTGCATTCCCCAAGCACTGTGATTCATAAAAGGCCGAGTGTGGGCTCGTTATGATTGACAGCTCTCTGATGTCTGATATTCAAAGGAAAAACATCCTGGCACTTCATCGTCTTACCTCATATAATAAAGATCCCATACAATAAAACAAGGTGGAGCTTTTTGATGAATAGAGGAATAGTGATAATTGTTTGCAGATGCAATGGAACTCATTGGGAAAATGCACTCATGCGTTAAACTGTACTGTAAGAGTGGAGCAGTGGAAGCCGTTGACACACTTCAAAGAGAGAGATGGGAGAATAGAAAGAGAACGACTGCAACGTTCCTCAACTTGTGACATTTTTGGCCATCCATAAATTCTGTAAAGTTTTAATACGTTTTGGATTTGATATCAACATTGTACTATACCCAAGAGTCAGTGCTGCATTGTAGTTTGTCAGGGTATCACTGTTCACCTACCACAACTGACTCACCTTTTGGCAAGTCTCTCTGTCAGCAATACCATCCAAACAGACATATTAAGGGTAGAATGAATAACGTATGACTAGGCCACTAGTCATCCACCTGGACTTGCCTGAGCTCAATGCAAAATGTCTGTCTAATATTTCAAAAGGCTTTGACAGTGTGTAATTCAGGGAAAGTACAATTGGAGAACTACCGAAGTGGAACCAAGTGAACTGGTGTACTGCAAACTGCCACAGAGCAACACATTTTGTTGCACATTATTAAACACATGAACAAGCAAGAATGAACCACAGTTAGAGGTGTAGAGGCAGAAATGTATTTTTTACTAGAATAGAACAGTAATAATACAGTTTTGGCTAAAGAGTTGTTTGGAAAGCCAATCCTTTCTCTAAAGACACTTTGTCAACCCAAAGACCGCCTGCCAACACAGGTGTTAAATGATACCTGACATACACACTACCAGTCAAAAGTTTGGACACACATTTACACCTACTCATTCAAGGGATTTTCTTCATTTTTACTATTTATTACATTGTAGAATAATAGTGAAGACATCAAAACTATATATGGAATCTATATATGAAATAACACATATGGAATCATGTAGTAACCAGAAAAGTGTTAAACAAATCAAAATATATTTTAAATTTGAGATTCTTCAAATAGCCACCCTTTGCCTTGATGACAGCTTTGCACACTCTTGGCATTCTCTCAACCAGCATCATGAGGTAATCACCTGGAATGCGTTTCAATTAACAGGTGTGCCTTCTTAAAAGTTAATCTGGGGAATTTCTTTCCTTTTTAATGCATTTGAGCCAATCAGTTGTGTTGTGACAAGGTAGGGGGGGGTATACAGATGAGTCCATATTATGGCAAGAACAGCTCAAATAAGCAAAGAGAAACGACAGTCCATCATTACTTTAAGACATGAAGGTCAGTCAACACAGAACATTTGAAGAACTTTGTGCAGTCGCAAAAACCATCAAGCGCTATGACGAAACTGTCTCTCATGAGGACCGCCACAGGAATGGAAGAACCAGAGTTACCACTGCTGCAGAGGATAAGTTCATTAGAGTTACCAGCCTCAGAAATTGCAGCCAAAATAAATGCTTCAGAGTTCAAGTCACAGACACATCTCAACATCAACTGTAGCTCAGCTGGTAGAGCACGGTGCTTGTAACGCCAAGGTAGTGGGTTCGATCCCCGGGACCACCCATACACAAAAAAATGTATGCACGCATGACTGTAAGTCGCTTTGGATAAAAGCGTCTGCTAAATGGCATATTATTATTATTATCAACTGTTCAGAGGGGACTGTGTAAATCAGGCCTTTATGGTCGAATTGCTGCAAAGAAACCACTACTAAAAGGACACCAATAAGAAGAAGAGACCTGCTTGGGCCAAGAACACAAGCAATGGACATTAGACCGGTCGATATGTGTCCTTTGGTCTGGAGTCCAAATTGGAGATTTTTGATTCCAACCGCCGTGTCATGTGGTGCGGAGACAGATTCTCGCCACACCACCTGGTAGGAGCGACCTGTCAGGTAGGACGCAATCCAAGAGTGAGCAGCGCCGGAGATGCCCAACTCGGAGAGGGTGGAGAGGAGGATCTGATGGTTCACAGTATCAAAGGCAGCAGATAGGTCTAGAAGGATAAGAGCAAAGGAGAGAGAGATAGCTTTAGCAGTGCGGAGAGCCTCTGTGACACAGAGAAGAGCAGTCTCAGTTGAATGACCAGTCTTGAAACATGACTGGTTTGGATCAAGAATGTAATTCTGAGAGAGATAGCAGGAGAGTTGGCTAGAGACAGGATGCTCAAGAGTTTTGGAGAGAAAAGAAAGAAGGGATACTGGTCTGTAGTTGTTGACATCAGAGGGATCGAGTGTAGATTTTTTGAGGAGGGGTGCAACTCTTGTTCTCTTGAAGACGGAAGGGACATAGCCAGCGGACAAGGATGAGTTGATGAGCGATATGATTCCATATGTGTTATTTCATAGTTTTGATGTAATCACTATTATTCTAAAATAGTAAAAATAAAGTATGTGTGTCCAAACTTTTGACTGATTCATTAGAATTCACAAACATTCATTACTCATTATATAAGTCTATAGAATAGAATGCATTTTACATTAAAATCTCATAATGCACTCTCATAATAGGTTTATGAGCACTAATGACTGCTGTGATTATGTGAACCGTATGTATTGTATATCCATCAAAATAAAGTGTTGGTGATTCTCAACAGTATTCCCTCGCAATGAACTTCACACATAGACCAGCCTGGAGGATTTGTGTGCTGGCTATTCCAAGCCAATCAAATGCCATTATTGTTCTGTAATGTGGTGATTGGCCAATACACATTAAAACATGACTAAGGTGTACAGGGTGGGTCAAGTGGTGATGCAGCAAGGCAGGGCGCTGGGGCAGCACTAACACCTCAAGGTGCCTTTAAGACATAAGGAGCACACCCTCTTACAGCGACCCCCCTCGTGCAAGCTGTCCTCCCTCCTTCTCTGATAAGGTCTCCACTTTGTCTTGCTCGTTGACATAATTATTTTGGCTTGGCCCGGCGCTGCGCTCTCCATGCCTTCTCCCTTACTCATGCTGTTATCGAGGCGCTTGAGGGCTGCTTTTAGTCTGGCCTAATCAGTGCCTTCAGCCTCTCCGGACTGATCTGCCAAGAGTGCTGAGCTCTGAGAGGGAGTGGCGGGCTGATACAGAGAGAAGGGCTGTTGGTTGATAGACGACTGCACACGGCTCAGGGTCAGAGACAAGACGGCTCAGTGCAGAACATGGCCTGTTCAAGTCTGTCCAAAGCAGACTAACTTTATGCACAGCAACCATTTCAGTCATTCTCTTACATTGCTCTGCTCAAGTTCCTTGTTTATGGTATCTCTGTAATTCAACGGATACTCTTTTTACAGAGTAAGTCTGTTAGATGGGCTATGTGAAAGGGGGTTTTGGAATGTCTCATCTAATACACTAGATGAACAGATGTAGACAGTGGAAATGTAACATACTCACAGTCACAATATAAAAGATATGTCCCTGAACTTATGCCCTGACTTATTTATCGTTCTTTCTCACCTCAAAGGTTTTCTAAATTAAAATGGCTACACTACACCTACAAGGACAGGAGAACGTCAACTATAAAACAGTATGGTATATTTTCCTAAAAAGCAGACAGACCTGATTGACTTGTGGTGGCTATTTTGCACTACTCATTCTCGACCACAGGGGGGCTCTACTTCACAACTTCTGTTCCTCACACCTTCTGTCAAACTCAGACATGTCCATCACCCCATCTTTACAGGCTGAGCGATGCAATTGCATGTCTACCATTAAACTTGACAAATTGTGTGGAAAGAACCTAAATTGGCAGGTTAAAGATCTCTATCTAACACTATTCTTTTTGAGTGACTGGCTCGATAAATGATTGATGTACAGTAATGGAGTGGTTCTCTCATCAAGGGGTTTGGGGCGTGTGGCTATCTATCAAACAATGTGTTATTTAACTTATTTTTTTAAGGAAACAGTAGGCATGGAGGAACCTCCCTCCCATGAGTGGTTATTCCACAGACCTGGCCAGGAAAACAACATAAAATCATTTCTGTGAAACAATGGCGTGGCAGGCACGTGTGTGTAGCCTTTGTTCTCAGACAGACAGAGATCAAACTGTTGGCGAGGAGGTGAAGGGTTTGATGGGCCTTGGCAAGCCCCCACGCCTTGTAGGCTTAGGATACCACGTCTGGGAGACTGCTCTCCCTCATGTGGTTTTGGAGTGTCCTTGTAAAATGTGGAATATTTATTAGTACAATCAAAAGACCTAAACCTTAAATATATATTGTAATTGCCTTGAGATGACGGAAGGGACTGTAAATTCTGTAATGCTGCTTCAGGGGTAAAGACTAATCCCGTCTGGTCTATAGTAAGCTGTATTTGGCAGTGGAGGCAGCTGAGGGGAGGACGGCTCATAATAATGGCTGGAACGGAGTAAATGGAATGGTATCAACCATATGGAAACCATGTGTTTTATGATGTTGTTGATACCTTTCCACTAATTCCGCTCCAGCCATTACCATGTGCCCATCCTCCCCAATTAAGGTGCCACCAACCTCCTGTGGTTTATGGTGATATTCTTCTAATTGTAATATTTACTGTATGGTAACCATCCCTTACAGGGCACATTCTGAATGAATCGAGGGGGTTAATACACCAGAATATGTTAATTCGCTGATACAATCCTTGAGCTCAAATGCACCACAAAAAGTAGACTAAAGGGACCCACTAAATGGACTGACCCACAAAGTATCCATAGCATTATAATTCTTTGTTGCCCCCTCTGTCATGTTGCAATACTGTATTTACAGCACTATAACCCCAACTGAACCGTCATCTTCAAAAATTTGCAATCAAAGTGATAACACAACATTTGAAAGTGAGATTGATTATAATAGCATTGAAATAATTCAATTAAAGGGAATTAAATCTGTTTTAGGAGGACTTAACAATGTCTTACGAATGACAGATCTAATTGTGTGGTAATTTCAGAGGCCTGATGAGGCTTGGTAATGACATTCATTTGGATGTTATCCAGATCCTTAGTGTAAGTCGTTGCCATTTTAAATCTCCCCATAAAGATTTGACTGTGGGGTAAAGGAGAAATATTTGCATTGGAACAACATCCATTTTCCACGTTTGGGATAAATGAGCCTAGCTAAACCTCTACAGCAGAATAATACAGCTAATTTCACCGTTAAATCATTATACTTTTTAAACTATTAAACTTTTTGTCAACAACAGTAACTAGAGACACCAATCCAACTTTCACGTTCAGGCTAACCTAACTTCAATCAATTGAAATAAATAAATTAGGCCCTAATCTATGGATTTCACATGACTGGGAATACAGATATGCATCTGTTGGTCACAGATACCTTTAAAAAATGGTAGGGGCGTGGATCAGAAAACCAGTCAGTATCTTGTGTGACCACCATTTGCCTCATGCAGCGTGACACATCTCCTTCACATAGAGTTGATCAGGCTGTTGATTGTGGCCTGTGGAATGTTGTCCCACTCCTCTTCAATGGCTGTGCGAAGTTGCTGGATATTGGCTGGAAGTGGAACAGGCTGTCGTACACGTCGATCCAGAGCATCCCAAACATGCTCAATGGGTGACATGTCTGGTGAGTACGCAGGCCATGGAAGAACTGGGTCATTTTCAGCTTCCATAAATTGTGTACAGATCCTTGCGACATGGGGCAGTGCATTATCATGCTAAAACATGAGGTGATGACGGTGGATGAATGGCACAACAATGGACCTCAGGATCTCGTCACGGTATCTCTGTGCAATCAAATTGCCATCGATAAAATGCAATTCTGTTCATTGTCCATAGCTTATGCCTGCCCATACCATAACCCCACCGCTACCATGGGGAATTCTGTTCTGTTAGTTGACATCAGTAAACTGCTCGCCCACACGATGTCTGCGGTTGTGAGGCCGGTTGGACGTACTACCAAATTCTTTAGAACAACGTTGGAGGCGGCTCATGGTAGAGAAATGAACATAAAATTATCTGGAAACAGCTCTGGTGGACATTCCTGCAACCAGCATGCCAATTGCATGCTCCCTCAAAACTTGAGACATCTGTAGCATTGTGTTATAGTGACAAAACTGCATATTTTTGAGTGGCCCTTTGTTGTCCCCAGCACAAGGTGCACCTGTGTAATGATCATGCTGCTTAATCAGCTTCTTGATATGCCACACCTGTCAGGTGGATGGATTATCTTGGTAAAGGACAAATCCTCACTAACAGGGATGTCAACAAATTTGTGCACAAAATTTGAGAGAAATAAGCTATTTGTGCGTATGGAACATTTCTGGGATCTTTTATTTCAGCTCATGATACATGGGACCAACACTTTACATGTTGCGTTTATATTTTTGTTCAGTGTATATAAATGTGCCCACATTTGCATAATATAACTCACCAACAGTAACTCTTGAACCATTCAAGCTAAAGACACCTAACCTACTTTCACATGTTCAGGCTATCTTATCCACTGCCACAAACATAGATTTAAAGTGCTGAAGCAAGTCACACAATTTTTCTTCATGGACAATTACCATCTAGTTTTGTTTGTTGTGGGTATTAAGTTATGTTTCACAAGGATGTTAATCAGGAAGTAAGTTAAAATCCTCCAGAATATGCCTATGCAAGCAGAGAAACTGAAATGGGCCTATTTTCTGCCATCAGCATTTCTTTTCTGTTGATGAGACATTATCAGTGAATATCAACTGAATTATCAAATGGTATGATTGTTAGGGTACCAGTAATTCCAAATACTCTATAAAGGGAAGGATCCAAAACCAAGCACTGTTCTGAAAGATCTGGAGAAGGTCTGTATGGAGGAGTGGGCCAAAATCCCTGCTGCAGTGTGTGCAAACCTGGTCAAGACCTACAGGAAACGTATGATCTCTGTAATTGCAAACAAAGGTTTCTGTACCAAATATTAAGTTCTGCTTTTCTGATGTATCAAATACTTATGTCATGCAATAAAATGCAAATTAATTACTTAAAAATCATACAATGTGATTTTCTGGATTTTTGTTTTAGATTCCGTCTCTCACAGTTGAAGTGTACCTATGATAAAAATTACAGACCTCTACATACTTTGTAAGTAGGAAAACCTGCAAAATCAGCAGTGTATCAAATACTTGTTCTCCCCACTGTATAAGCCCTAAAAGGAAAGTTTAGGCCATGGGAATGGGTGCATATCAAAAACATGTAAATCACTATACTAATATAATAATATAATAATATGCTATTTAGCAGACAATTTTATCCAAAGCGACTTACAGTCATGCGTGCATCCATTTTTGTGTATGGGTGGTCCCGGGGATCGAACCCACTACCTTGGCGTTACAAGCGCCGTGCTCTACCAGCTGAGCTACAGAATAGTGATATAAACATTTGAAAAGCCAGTGAGAGAAAATGCCAGACATAAAGGGAATGTATTTTTTTTCACCGGCACAAAAGGCACATCTCTCTTCCATGGGCACTGTGTGTCATGGCTGGATAGGCTGCGCTTCCGCTCTCAAAATCCATGCCATTATCAACTGCGTTACGGTTAAGACCTGCTTTTTGTGGGTCTTAAAACGTCCCATTACCGCGGCATTAAATTGTCACTTTTGCTATTGTTTATAAGGACACACCTCAAATATTGCCACCCCTCCCACCTCAGCGCAAACAAGCTGATGTTAGACAGGTAAATTGCCGAACCTGGCGTTAGGGCTGGAAAAAGCCAGTGCGTCACTTTTACATGACAAAATTGCAAACTAACGTGCATTTGACACTTGCGCCTCCTTAGCAGCAGTCGAACATAGAGCCCCAAGACTTAAACACTTGATACCAGGGCCATTGGCCACGAATGGAATTAATGGCCGTCAGATCAGGCTGTGTGATAGAGGCTAAAGTAGGGATTTAGACAAGAGACAAGAAGATTTACTACACTAAGCTCTATCAAACTAACACAACACTACAAGCATGATAAAGCTTAAGTTTGTTTAACTGATGCCTCATTAATACAAAGGACGGAGGTATCTTCTGAGATAAGAGAAGGAAGCAGAAATCATCCTTGATGCAAATTTGGTCTCAAGATGGGATGCGGTCATCTTAGTACTGTCAACTGAGGGAATGTAAGAAGAAATGCCAGAGACCTGATCATATGTAAGATCGTATCAGCGAGTGACAGCATCATGTGCATTTCTCAGTGATTTTGGTATGAAAATACCACTAAAGCCGTTCTGTATTTACAATTTGCTTTGCGTTATAAAAGTATGATTTATTACATTAGAAGTGCAGATTGTCACACCAGTCTTACTGGCAGACCAGAGCAGGAATAATGATTTATAACCCTGATATGTTGGTGTTGGTTTTCAATAATAAAACTCTATGGCAACAAACATAAAAATCCTCCACATCTTTTCCCCATGAAACCGTGTTGGAATTTACAGGTCTTTACGTGGCCTACACATGGTGTTTTAAAGGTGTCCAAGCAAAATGCTTGTGGGCACATGTCCCAGCTCTTACTGCAACTTGTCTCTAAGTGAAACATGACTTAACAGTGCTGCTATCAACTCGCAATAATAATAAATAAGACAGCAGCTATACCACCCTGCATCTTTCTGTTGATTTATTCTAAAGCAAAGCTGGTTTTGACCTGGTCAATCCCTGGATGGATTGCCTAGGCTAGCCTAAAAAGATAGGTAGTCTTGATCACCTGCCGTGTCGAGAACATAGAAGCCTAGGCTATCCTCAGTTACAGGTGCAAGTGAGGGGGCAGGAAACGATATATCACAGCAATATTTCTGTAAATGTTCCACACCATATACTAATGCTTTGAAAATCAAAATATAATTCAGTGAACCATGAAGTAGTTATATGAATTATGCAGTCCAACCACCCATTGAGGGGAGGAGTCATGAAAATGCATCAACCTTGAAATGGCACCAATAATGTTACAGTATCAGTGTGTACATTAGGCCTACAACTCCAGAAACCCCTCATGTGCCAAAGTAAAGAGTAATTCTAATTTAGGTGTCTCTTGGGTTAGGTCCCCTTCTGAATGTGAAGTGTTACTGAAAGATAATCCTAACAAACACAGCCCTGGTTCCTGACTGTACAGAGCACCGGCTGCCCTGTACTGTACTCCAACACACTCAAATCCTTCGCTCCAGGCTGTACTAATATTAATTAGGAAATTAAGATCCAAGCGCTCCAAAGAAAATGAAGATAAAAGCATTGAAAACAAAGTTTATTAAAATGAATACAAGTGCAGCACTGCTGTGGCAGTCCATAATCAATCTACAGGAGTCTGGAATTAAACCAGGTTCACCCCTAAATCAACTCTCCAAGGCTGTGCCCCAAATGGCACCCTATTCCCTATGTAGTGCACTACTTTTGACCAAGGTCAATGGGGCCCTGGTCAAAAGTATTGCATTACATAGGGAACAGAGTGCAATTTGGCAACGCAACCTAAAGCTTCATGGTCTTGAGAACTGCGAGATGGAGTGATTTGGACGGTCTCTTAAGCCAAAAAGCCTGAATGATGTGAGAATGCATTACCAGAACAAAATTATCAGTTGAGCAGCTAAATTGAGCTATATTTATATAGTACATGGAAAGATAAATGAGTCCGTAAACGTGATCTAAAACATGCCCATATGATGGGGACATTTCAACAAGTACAATACAGACAACAGTGACTATTAGAGAGAGTGATCACCCGGACCTACAGCACCAGAAAGTCTGAACGGTTGTCAACTCTGATTGGTGATGGTGGATTCTGCACACTGCACATTCAGATGTATGCTTTATTTGAACAGCAGTGTGTCAAGAATGGAGGGATTATACATGATTTATGAAGCAGAAGTCCTGTTGCATCCACTGGATGACTTCTTAGACAGGTTCACAGTTTGAACAAGTCATACCTGGGACTGGAAACTTGTCGATCAATAATCAACTTTCTCTATCCCGTACAGTTATGAGTGTGAAAGGTCATCATCTGCAATAGTTAAATTCCAGTCCATGACTGTGCTCACAGAACAAGCTATCCAATGTGAAGAGTAATGTACTGTAAAGTTAAAACAAATGGGACTGCTGTGATGATCAAATATGGAGTTTCTAATTTTAGATTTTCTTTGCTGACTTGTATCGATGGAGACTGGAACCTTGTGTACAAAGACAAGACTTGGGTTGCAAAGCTACCGGTAATTTACAAAAGTTACCAGAATCTTCTGTAATTTTAGTAATAAATAGGTAATCTATGGCAATGGTAACTTTGGTAATTTATACTTGAATAACTTTGTATTCATATATACTATTCATTTTTTTTATATCTGTGTCCATATTGCCCATGAGTTTCTAATGGATAGACCATACGGTTCAAGAGAAAATAACCTAATTAATGAAAAAAGCAATTAACTTATTTTCAATTAACTCTGCAACTCTTCCAACTATTGTCTATTTTCACAGCTGCCACCAGTTTGGCCCCAAAACATTTACAACAAAGACATAGTGTAAAAAAAGTATTTTAAGGATATTTCATGCTCAAACCGTCATATTAAACACCAATGGTATTCACTAAATTGATTATTTATATTTAGGATAATTTTTTACAGGTTTGGCATTCAATTTCTTATTTAAAAATAATCTTATTTTGTTATATATATACACAGTACCAGTTTGGACACACCTACTCATTCAAGGGTTTTTCTTTATTTCTTAATATTTTCTACATTGTAGAATAATAGTGAATACATCAAAACTATGAAATAACACATATGGAATCATGTAGTAACCAAAAAAGTGTTAAACAAATCAAAATATATGTTATATTTGAGATTCTTCAAATAGCCACCCTTTGCCTTGACGACAGCTTTGCACACTCTTGGCATTCTCTCAACCAGCTTCATGAGGTAGTCACCTGGAATGCATTTCAATTACATTTTAGTCATTTTAGCAGACGCTCTTATCCAGAGCGACTTACAGCTAGTGAGTGCATACATTCTTTTTTCATACTGGCCCCCCGTGGGAATCGAACCCACAACCATGGCGTTGCAAGCGCCATGCTCTAATGCTCTAAAAACGTAAATTATTTCCTTCTTAATGTGTTTGAGACAATCAGTTGTGTTGTGACCAGGTGGGGGGGGGGGGGGGGGGGGATACAGAAGATAGCCCTATTTGGTAAAAGACCTAGTCCATATTATGCATCCAACAAGCCATCTAAAGCAAAGAAAAGTCTTAAAAAATCCTCAAAAGTGCATCGAGAACAACTGTAAAGAATTTCTATATTTTTCTGAAAAAGCATGTCACAATGGACTCCCATTAGAGCACTATATAATTCAGGAGGGTAATGTTAAGTGAAAACGGATTGCCAAAACCTGCCAAAGTTTGTCACAGACAAACACGAATAGGCAGAGAATGTGAGGCTGTGCTGACATATTACCGCCAACTCCGAGCATGAGGCGACCATAGGGCAGACGTGATTTGTTTTCGATGTCATGCTTTCTTAGCAACGACTAGACTTTTGATTTCAAGTTAAACTTAATCTTGGCAATATCAAATCATTTGGAACTTGACCGATATCTTTTTACAGGGTGTGTGTGTGCGAACGTGTGTGAGTGTGTGTGATGTCATAGAGATAAAGCTAAAAAAGAGAGCAGTTATGAGAACTGATGTGCACAATGTTCTTTTGACTGGTGGTCCAAAATAGTAATGATGACTATGACCTCAGCATCCAACACGAAGTGAAACAAATGCATTTCATTGAAACATCCCTGGCTTCAGCATCTATAATGACAGTTATGACATCTTGCCTCTTTCCTTCCAACTTTCAAAAGTGGATGTGGAAATGTTTTCGTGCATTAGACATGCAAATGTCCACGTATCAGAACTACAGCTTCTTCTTCTGATGGACAGGTGAAGTATGGAAATACTTTCTGCTCATCCCTATAGTATTCAAGAAGTGTGTTTATTTAAGGGAACAGTCCAAGATTGGGAGATTCACAAGTGCAGTATTTTCTGGTTATCATATCTTCGCAGGATGTCATTGATATATGTAATTGAGAATATTCAAGGTTTTCTTCAGTTGTTGATTATACAGTGCATTTGGAAAGTATTCAGACCCCTTCACTTTTTCCACATTTTGTTAAGTTACAGCCTTATTCTAAAATGGATTACATTGTTTCCCCCCCTCATCAATCTACACACAATACAACATAATGAAAAAAGCAAAAACAGGTTTTTAGAAATGCTTGCTAATGTATTAAAAATAAAAAACTGAAATATCACATATTTGCTCAGTACTTTGTTGAAACACCTTTGGCAGCAATTACAGCCTCGAGTCTTCTTGGGTATGACGCTACAAGCTTGGCACACCTGTATTTGGGGAGTTTCTCCCATTCTTCTCTGCAGATCCTCTTAAGCTGTGTCAGGTTGGATGGGGAGCGTCGCTGCACAGCTATTCTCAGGTCTCTCCAGAGATGTTCGATTGGGTTCAAGTCCGGGCTCTGGCTTGGCCACTCAAGGACATTCAGAGACTTGTCCCGAAGCCACTCCTGCGTTGTCTTGGCTGTGTGCTTAGGGTTGTTGTCCTGTTGGAAGGTGAACCTTCGCCCCAGTCTGAGGTCCTGAGCGTTCTGGAGCAGGTTTTCATCAAGGATTTCTCTGTACTTTACTCAGTTCATCTTTCCCTCGATCCTGACTAGTCTCCCAGTCCCTGCCACTGAAAAACATCCCCACAGCATGATGCTACCACCACCATGCTTTACCGTAGGGATGTTATTAGCCAGGTGATGAACGGTGCCTGGTTTCCTTCAGCCGTGACACTTGGCTATCAAGCCAAAGAGTTCAATCTAGGTTTAATCAGACCAGATAATCTTGTTTCTCATGGTCTGAAAGTCTTTTAGGTGCCCTTTGGCAAAGTCCAAGTGGGCTGTCATGTGCCTTTTACTGAGGAGTGGCTTCCGTCTGGCCACTCTACCATAAAGGCATGATTGGTGGAGTGCTGCAGGGATGGTTGTCCTTCTGGAAGGTTCTCCCATCTCCGCTGAGGAACTCTAGAGCTCTGTCAGAGTGACCATCTGGTTCTTGGTCACCTCCCTGACCAAGGCCCTTCTCCCCCGATTGCTCACTTTGGCCAGGCGGCCAGCTCTAGGAAGAGTCTTGGTGGTTCCAAACTTCTTGCATTTAAGAATGATGGAGGCCATTGTGTTCTAGGGGACCTTCAATGCTGCAGATATTTTTTGGTACCCTTGCCCAGATCTGTGCCTCGACACAATCTTGTCTCTGAGCTCTACGGAGAATTCCTACGACCTCATGGCTTGGTTTTTGCTCTGACATACACTGTCAACTGTGGGACCTTATATAGACAGATGTGTGCCTTTCCAAATCTTGTTGACTCCAATCAAGTTGTAGAAACATCTCAAGGATGATCAATGGAAACAGGATGCACCTGAGCTCAATTTTGAGTCTCATAGCAAAAGGGTCTGAATACTTATGTAAATAAGGTATTTCTGGTTTTTATTTGTAATAAATGTGCAGAAATGTCTAAAAACCTGTTTTTGCTTTGTCATTATGGGGTATTGTGTGTGGATTGATTATTTTTATTTATTTAATCCATTTTAGAATAAGGCTGTAATGTAACAAAATTTGGAAAAAGTGAATTGGTCTGAATACTTTCAGAATTCACTGTAAGCGCAATAATAAGCAGCACTGAGGCCGTCGGGTCACGACCAAGGGTTGTGCAACTGTTATAGTTGTATGTAGTAAGACCTCAAGCCAAAGAAATCAAAGAAATTACAGTGCCGTAACAAGCGCAATAATGATTCAAAGAGAGATGCTGAGAGTATGAGGTAACTGTCTCTCTGGTTTGAAAAATAAACTGTCTGGAAAGTTTGAAAATTACAATATAATAGATTTATCTATGGAACAAATTCATTTTACACACAACAGACAAATGTGTAATCAGAAACCCCTTAAGTGGCTCTGTGGTTAAATAACGTGCATTACATGACAACCAATAACCTGTCATTCGAGGGCTGCTTGTCACTGGCCTCTTTTCACCTTGCTTCTTAACTCAGACCATTCCAACTCCTGATGTTTTTCTCCCATACGTGTAGCAAACATTTCCACATTTGCAAGACAGTTCTTGGAGAGCACTGGCTCGGTCCAGAGAACAATACGAAGGACCTCGTCTCCAGTTGTTTAAACTTAAAACACAATTACCTAATATCTCTGAAGGAGCAGAAACCCTGAGAACATCCAGCATCTGGAACGCATGTGAGATGTGTTAGTCACATCTACAGAGAAAATGGAATGAAGTAAATTTAAACAACAATCTGAGAATTAAGTCAAAGTTGGAGGGAGAAAGGTACAGTGAGAGAAAAAAGTATTTGATCCCCTGCTGATTTTGTACGTTTGCCCACTGACAAAGACATGATCAGTCTATAATTTTAATGGTAGGTTTATTTGAACAGTGAGAGACAGAATAACAACAACAAAAATCCAGAAAAACGCATGTAAAAAATGTTATAAATTGATTTGCATTTTAATGAGGGAAATAAGTATTTGACCCCTCTGCAAAACATGACTTAGTACTTGGTGGCAAAACCCTTGTTGGCAATCACAGAGATCAGACGTTTCTTGTAGTTGGCCACATCTCATCTCAGGAGGGATTTTGTTCCACTCCTCTTTGCAGATCTTCTCCAAGTCATTAAGGTTTCGAGGCTGACGTTTGGCAACTCAAACCTTCAGCTCCCTCCACAGATTTTCTATGGGATTAAGGTCTGGAGACTGGCTAGGCCACTCCAGGACCTTAATGTGCTTCTTCTCGAGCCACTCCTTTGTTGCCTTGACTGTGTGTTTTGGGTCATTGTCATGCTGGAATACCCATCCACGACCCATTTTCAATGCCCTGGCTGAGGGGAGGAGGTTCTCACCCAAGATTTGACGGTACATGGCCCAGTCCATCGTCCCTTTGATGCGGTGAAGTTGTCCTGTCCCCTTAGCAGAAAAACACCCCCAAAGCATAATGGTTTCCACCTCCATGTTTGACGGTGGGGATGGTGTTCTTGGGGTCATAGGCAGTATTCCTCCTCCTCCAAACACGGCGAGTTGAGTTGATGCCAAAGAGCTCGATTTTGGTCTCATCTGACCACAACACTTTCACCCAGTTCTCCTCTGAATCATTCAGATGTTCATTGGCAAACTTCAGACAGCCCTGTATGTGTGCTTTCTTGAGCAGGGGGACCTTGCGGGCGCTGCAGGATTTCAGTCCTTCATGGCGTAGTGTGTTACCAATTGTTTTCTTGGTGACTATGGTCCCAGCTGCCTTGAGATCATTGACAAGATCCTCCCGTGTAGTTCTGGGCTTATTCCTCACCGTTCTCATGATCATTGCAACTCCACGAGGTGAGATCTTGCATGGAGCCCCAGGCCGAGGGAGATTTACAGTTATTTTGTGTTTCTTCCATTTGCGAATAATCGCACCAACCGTTGTCACCTTCTCACCAAGCTGCTTGGCGATGGTCTTGTAGCCCATTCCAGCCTTGTGTAGGTCTACAATCTTGTCCCTGACATCCTTGGAGAGCTCTTTGGTCTTGGCCATGGTGGAGAGTTTGGAATCTGATTGCTTGATTGCTTCTGTGGACAGGTGTCTTTTATACAGGTAACAAACTGAGATTAGGAGCACTCCCTTTAAGAGTGTGCTCCTAATCTCAGCTCATTACCTGTATAAAAGACACCTGGGAGCCAGAAATCTTTCTGATTGAGAGGGGGTCAAATACTTATTTCCCTCATTAAAATGCAAATCAATTTATAACATTTTTGAAATTTTGAATTTTTTTTGTTATTCTGTCTCTCACTGTTCAAATAAACCTACCATTAAAATTATAGACTGATCATTTCTTTGTCAGTGGGCAAACGTACCAAATCAGCAGGGGATGAAATACTTTTTTCCCTCACTGTATGACTGATGTGAGCCAGAATGGGATGCCGAGACTTCATTAAAAGGAATGGATTAGGCTATAAAGATGTAGAAATGCCCCCTGCAACTTGTCCCATGTGTCATACTTGGTCAGATCTGTTACTGTCCTAATGTACCAGTGAATTGAACCTGGAGTTGGGTTTAATAGGCTACATAAAACCAACTCCAGGTTGGATGATCTAAATATAATTTCACCTGTATGGAATAAGACTCAAAGCCACAGCTAGTCAGTGTACAATATACCATACAAGTTGCTAACCATAACTTATCACCATCTCATTACTCATCATAATGTCATCACTATCTCTCAACAACCAGCCACTGTTACATCTCATGAGGCTATTCCCACCAGTTCATTCCAGTCTTCCATTGTTTTTGATCATGAATGTCCTGATTTACAGAGGCCATCCTTAATCCAGATCCTAGGAGCTACTCGGATGCCAGAAACTCAAACTCCCACCGTTCCTCTAACCTAATTAAGGCATTCAATATCTTAAGCAAAACAACCTCCTGAGTCCTTACAGTAGACATTTGACTATAAATCAATATTTGACTATAACGTGCTGTTATGCCCTGAAAACACCTGCACTAGGGAACACAGCTACACATGTCTACAGATGGAAGCCACAGCTGAGTCTGACATTACCATATCATACTCACTTCGGGGGTTTCCTGCTATAGCTGTAGTCTGATACCTTTTGACCCCTCTTTCACTACCCCACTTTCACTACCACAGATAGGCCCAGGGAGGTTGAATTGTCTCTATAAACTGTACCGAGAGAGCCATCTAAATTCCTCCAACATTCTGGAAACTAGCCATGAGGATTTTGGTCCAGATTTCCTTTTAGCTAGCTACGGTGCAGGCAATATTGTTATTAAGTCTAGCAGTATATTATTAACAATTTATCTGGTTCTTGTAATGGGTAAATGGGTAAATATATAAAAGCATAATAAATTCATCATTCCTACCTGCATTATACAATTCAATCTCATTTCTAGCATACCAAATTGTTAGCAAAAGCTGACCAAGTAAGAAGTAAGACAGATTGACAATGCTGTAATGCTGGCCTACACAGTACAGTAGAGGCAGAGTTGTTTCTAGAGGGAGAAGTCAAGTGCATGTATGAAAAGCAAGTCATTTCATCCATGTTCGGTCCTGTGAAAACCCAGGTTTATTTCTGGATCACAAAGGGGCTTAGGTGGTGGGCATGGCAGGGGGCTCGGTCAGACCATCGGTGCGGCTGAATTCTAGAGAAAATTTTAGAGGCCCGCATCTTGGCGTTGTAGAGAAACTTTAGCAATTTCCTGCAATTCTACACATTTCTCCATGGAGCTAAGAGAAAAAAGGTTGCAGTTTTAAAACAAATTTCCTGCGTTCTACATATTCTGCCATGGATCTGAAAGAAAATGTTGCAGTTTTAAAGATAATTTCCAGTAATTCTATGCATTTTGCCATGGCTAATGCTGTGTTCTTTTGCTCAAACATAAAATGTATACTGCTAAATTCATTGTTTTGGGATTTTTCAATTCTCCCTGACCGTCTAGCTTTTATTTAGGTGATTGTTAGTTCTAATAGATTATTACAAATATAAAAGGTCAATTATCTTTTTTACGTCAATATATATGGTTTTAGTCATCTAAGTTTACACTGAAAGCGTTTTTCCATCCCGCAAAATTAATTAAAAAAAATACAAAATACAAAAATAGTTTGGACTGTTGAAACCGTTTAAAACCATGACGCTAAAGCTTTCTAATTAAACTTAAACAAATTACACAAGATGCATAACATGACAGCTTGGGTATTTTCGCATGACCTCTGGCATACCAGAAAATCTATCAATCCTTTCAAAACTATGAAAAGTTCCCATGAAACTCTCGAAGTCAAAGGCAATCAAAAAAGAAGCAGACAGAACAGCACAGCATTGCAGAGCCTACCCAGAATTCAACAGCACTGGAGTGTGTCATGTCTGTCTTGAAATTGGCATTCCGACAGGATCCATCATTCTCTTAATTACGTTGGGGACCCGCATTCCCACAGAGGAGCTGTTACTATGACCCTAAAGAAATGTTTCGCAGATAAGAACATATGAGTGACAGGATAACTCCCAGACTGGGATACAGAGCATCTTAAATGACAGTTCATAGACAGGTATACTGTTTCACTCACTTGGAGAAGGACTGAACGGACTCCATGTTGAAGGAGGACAGTATAGTACCTCTGGGAGCAACACACCCACACCAACGGAACGATGGCCTAGCTTAAAAAATGTTAAAAGTTCACACATTTGACCACAGTAATAACCGAAAGTCCATTAAGGGAGATCCAGAGTGATCCCACGCATATTACTTTGAATTGATAATAAAAATATTACCAGAAGATGAGAATTTTCAGTTGAAACCTAGCCTACACAGACCGCATGTTTCTCAAACATCCTGTCAGACTATGGTGGCCCCAGAAAAGCACTGCAGTGCTGATGGGATTCATTAAGACAACAGAGGAAGCATGCTTGTCAAACACTTAAGTCATTTAGCAGACACTCTTATGCAGAGCGACTTACAGGAGCAATAAGGGTTAAGTGTCATGCTCAAGGGCACAGACAGATTTTTCACCTAGTCAGCTCAGAGATTCGAACCAGCGACCTCTCAATTACTGGCCCAATGCTCTTAACCGCTAGGCTACCTGCTGCCCACAACATTTGGGCCACCACTGTTTATCTAATTACATAGATGGCGCTTGTAACGCCAGGGTAGTGGGTTCGATCCCCGGGACCACCCATACGTAAAAATGTATGCGCACATGACTGTAAGTCGCTTTGGATAAAAGCGCCTGCTAAATGGCATATTATGTTATTATAGGATTTGTGAGCGCAATGTGATGTATGCTACCCAGACCAGGCAGAGGGTAGGTAGGGTGCATCAGACTTCAGAGATCAGACCACATAATATTTCAACAAACAGTAGGCCACATCTTTCCCTAATATGTTTGCCATGACATAATTGAAAATGAGAGGCATTGTAAGAAATTAAGCATGCTGTTGTAGCTAAGATGAGTGATTTAGAAACATTCTTTCATGATTGGCATCAACTCCTTTCTCTACCTCATCTTGACCAGATGTAGCTGATTATCAACATCCAGATGAGTGCAACTAGTTTGAAGCCTTGTGGTTTAGACATCCTTTCTGTTTGTCAGTTTCTCAGTTGAATGAGTTCAAGGGAATTGTGAATGGCTTTTGACTCAATCACATTCATACAAACTGTTCTCTCTCTCTTTGTGCATACATCATCACTGTAATTGTCTGCCCCATTCATACAACCAGGTACCTTAAAGCAGGGTTTCCCAAACTCCTAGCCGGCTTGCTAATATGTGAGCCTTCTCTCTAAGATTTCAGGTGAACATATCTCAACATGACTGTGACGTATAGCATGTGGCAAGGACAGACATCAGTGACCAAAGCTGTCCAAAAGAACAAGCAACATTTCAAATAAATCAGATTTAGGCCTACAGTAATCAAATGGATAAGAGAGATTGCACACACTTGCCAACAACAGCATTTTAGATAATACACTTTCTGTTGACGTGTTGGGCACCCAATCTAGTCTAGCCCAATCTCATCTCCAGACGTTAAGCCTTCAGAGAGCTAAATTCCAGAGGTCAGACTGACATAAGTTAAACTATTTTCCAACTTGCAACACAGTCTGATAGACACACTGTGCTTAGCAGTCATTGCATTTCCCCTAAAAGAGTCATGATTCTTACTTGTTCTGGTGAACTCTGACTGTTGGTTCAGCTGTAGTATTGTTGTGAGAGGCTCTTTAGGGGTGTTGAGCTATGATAAACGGCGAATGTACATTTAGATAACGAGAGCGTCAACATGTTGACCATCCATTCCACTCCCTAAATGTAGGCCTAACATTTGTGATGGGAATTTAGGGCTTTGGTGGGGTCACACTGTCTGACTCTGACCTGACCGCTCTTTAGACTATTCATAACACCATTTGTCACAAGAGGGAAGAAAAATCAGTTAACACTTGGTTTAATAGATTTGAGAAACAATTTTAGGATGCAATGAAATGTTCCTTTTGGTGTTTTGTAGATACTTCCTTTCATCAAAGTGGTTTGAGTAGTCTCACTCAAAAAAAACCTTTTTTGTTTGATAGCCTAATAATGGTGAGTTTTTGATCCCTTAATGAGGTAAGAACATGTGTCGGAATGGGTCTTGCCTGGTCTGTGCACTGTGCCAATACAAAATAGCTCCTTTCAACATGGCCTCCTCATCAATGTGCTGTTCCATCTGGTCCTTAGGACCTTACACCGACCAGTATCACCAAAGCCTTTTCATTAGTTACTGTGAAGCTATTTGTGAACTATTGATTGGTCTTCGGGCAAAAGGTTTACAAGCAAGGATCAACTTTTAATGTTTGTTGATTAATCGTATAAGTATGATTTATAATCTAATATGATCAGGAAACTCACTGTCAGAGTGACCACTGATAATTCCTGTCAGAGGGATAACTAACTACTACAACTCAACCAAGAAGGGGCACTAATGTGGATTGAGTGCATGGAAGATATTTAAATACAAACAAATTAGGGAGAGAGTTCTCAAAATGTTCACGCCAAATTAATAAATTAAATCCAATTCAATTGGGATAAATGAGGTCACTGAATAAAAACCATAGCATTGATGAAAACAAATGATGATTGGGATGAAAATATATTTTCACCAAACACTGATCATGTTTAAGCGACAAAAAAATGACAAACACGTGCATTTCAAACAGAGATATCTGCCAAATGACTATGTCATTGTGAACATGAAAATGATTCGCAGCTGGGTAGCATCATTTCATAAACCCAGAGAGCGAATCAAACTCCTACAATTTCAAGGTCAGGTTGGCACATAGTACAAACCATGATTACATCTGTGGTTTCAATGCATGTTTCACATCGCGTTGGAACAAATCAAAGCTGCGTTGGCAGAAACTAATATCCCAAGCAACAGTCAGACAGCAAGCAACATACAGCATTGGTGTTTGTGAGAGATTAATGCTCCATGCATGTTGACAAGCTTTTTTGTATTATTTATTATGAAATTAATTCGCACCAAAGAAAAATGTGAAAGACAAAACAGTACAGATAAAAATCAGGTAAAAGTGGTGCGGAGGTGAGGTTGGAAGTCCACCTGTGGTAAATTAAATTGATCGGACATGATTTGGAAAGGCACACACCGGTCTATATAAGGTCCCATAGTTGACAGAGCATGCAAAAAGCAAGCCATGAGGTCGAAGGAATTCTCCGTAGAGCTCTGAGACAGGATTGTAGGTCATTGAAGGTCCCCAAGAACACAGTGGCCTCCATCATTCTTAAATGGAAGAAGTTTGGAACCACCAAGACTCTTCCTAGAGCTGGCCGCCCTGCCTAACTGAGAAATCGGGGGAGAAGGGCCTTGGTCAGGGAGGTGACCAAGAACCCGATGGTCACTCTGACAGAGCTCTAAAGTTCCTCTGTGGAGATGGGTGAACCTTCCAGAAGGACAACCATCTCTGCAGCAATCAGGCCTTTATGGTAGAGTGGCCAGATGGAAGCCACTCCTCAGTAAAAGGCACATGACAGCCCGCTTGGAGTTTGCCAATAGGCACCTAAAGACTTTCAGACCATGAGAAACAAGATGATCTGGTCTGATGAAACCAAGATGGAACTCTTTGGCCTGAATGCCAAGCGTCACGTCTGGAGGAAACTGAATGTCCTTGAGTGGCCCAGCCAGAGCCCGGAGTTGAACATGATCGAACATCTCTGGAGACCTAAAAATAGCTGTGCAGCAACGCTCCCCATCCAACCTGACAGAGCTTGAGAGGATCTGCAGAGAAGAATGGGAGAAACTCCCCAAATACAGGGTGCCAAGCTTGTAGCGTCATACCCAAGAAGACTCAATGCTGTAATTGCTGCCAAAGGTGCTTCAACAAAGTGCTGAGTAAAGGGTCTGAATACTTATGTAAATATAATATTTCAGTTTAGATTTTCTGGATTTTTTTTTCTCATTTTGTCTGTCATAGTTGACGTGTACCTATGATGAAAATTACAGGCCTCTCTCATCTTTTTAAGTGGGAGAACTTGCACAATTGGTGGCTGACTAAATACTTTTTTTCCCCACTGTATATATATATATATATATATATATATATATACACAATATTCAATTAGGATAGAAAAAGCACACAATAATTTGGACATTTTGGAACTATAAAAACAGTTTTAAGTCAAACTCTTCTTTAAGGCCAAGAGGAGACTGTGTTGAGCATGTGGATCCAGAAAGATTCCCTTTGAAGAAGTTTCCTCTCAATGTCCCCTCCCCTGCGTGACATCTTTACCATTTCTATTCCAATGAATCTTAGAGAACTAATAGGATGTCCAGCTTGTAAAAAATGAACAGCAACCAGGTTTTTTGTCTCCCCTGTCTGTATATTGTTGCGGTGCTCACTGATCCGGATCTTTTTAAGGCTTCTACGGGTTTTCTCCATGTAAGACGGACCACAGAGACATTTCTAATAAGCTATATGGAATTGTTTTAAGAAGGTCATACCAAGGATCATTTAGCTATTTGATTCTGAATTTTAAGACTTTAAGTATTGAAAAAATATATTTTTGGCCTTAGCCAATACAAACACAGAGTCACTCAGGTGCATCCTGTTTCCATTGATCATCCTTAAGATTTCTACAACTTGATTGGAGTCCACCTGTGGTAAATTCAATTGATTTGACTTGACATGATTTGGAAAGGCACACACCTGTTTATATAGGGTCCCACAGTTGACAGTGCATGTCAGAGCAAAAACCAAGCCATGAGGTCGAAGGAATAGTCCGTAGAGCTCAGAGACAGGATTGTGTCGAGACACAGATCTGCAGAAGGGTAACAAAACATTGAAGGTCCCCAAGAACACAGTGGCCTCCATCATTCTTAAATGGAAGAAGTTTGGAACCACCAACACTCTTCCTAGAGCTGGCCGCCCGGCCAAACTGAGCAATCGGGGGAGAAGGGCCTTGGTCAGGGAGGTGACCAAGAACCCGATGGTCACTCTGACAGAGATCAGAGTTCCTCTGTGGAGATGGGAGAACCTTCCAGAAGGACAACCATCTCTGCAGCACTCCACCAATCATGCCTTTATGGTAGAGTGGCCAGACGGAAGCCACTCCTCAGTAAAAAGCACATGACAGCCCGCTTGGAGTTTGGCAAAAGGCACCTAAAGGACTCTTAGACCATGAGAAACAAGATTCTCTGGTCTGATGAAACAAAGATTGAACTCTTTGGCCTGAATGCTAAGCGTCACGTCTGAAGGAAAACAGGCACCACTCATCACCTGGCCAATACCATCCCTATGGTGAAGCATGGTGGTGGCAGCATCATGCTGTGGGGATGTTTTTCAGCGGCAGGGACTGGGAGACTAGTCAGGATTGATGGAAAGATTCATGGAGTAAAGTACAGAGAGATCCTTGATGAAAACCTGCTCCAGAGCGACCCTAAGCACATAGCCAAGACAACACAGGAGTGGCTTCGGGACAAGTCTCTGAATGTCCTTGAGTGGCCCAGCGAGAGCCCGGACATGAACCCGATCGAACATCTCTGGAGAGACCAAAAAAATCTAGAAACCTGTTTTTGCTTTGTCATTATGGGGTAGACTAAGGCTGTAACGTAACAAAATGTGGAAAAAGCAGAGGGGTCTGAATACCTTCCGAATGCACTGTACTTCCATTCATTTTTTCAATTGGTACCCGGGGACCTTCAAACAAGTCTTGTGAGGCCTGTGGGCATCCTATCGCAAAACACGTGTTCATGACATCTACGTGTTTGTGAGAGTCGCACCTTTCCACCGAGGGGTCATATTAGTGTGTAGCCCAAACTGTTTGGACGCTACAGACAGAAGTTGTCAAATCGTCTGTACCGACTTCAGACGAGTCCCAAGACGCTTGTGGGGGTTTTAGAGCAAAACGTAAAACATAATAGGGATCATAATTGTTCGTAGGCCATACCATTCGGACCTACAGACGATTTTGTGAGAAGACTGATTTTCGGGATGTCTCATGGTCTGACAAACACCGCTCTAGTTCTGTCACCTTTCACTGCAGATGCGGAAGTGCGACCTAGGCGGATGCGGTGGATTGAGACGCATCCAATGCAAAAAAACTGATATCTTTAGCTTTAACACTTACCAGGGCCATTGGCCACGACAGTCTCTTTCATCAACTGGAATGAATGTCCTTCAGATCAGGCTATGTGATATTGAATAAAGCAGTGCCGATTTTAGCATGTAAATCTTGGTGGGGCAAACTCAACAAAAAAATTGATGAATGCCAGCAAAGCCACTACACAACACAACACTAAACAATACATTAAATTCACTATAACAGTGTCAAACGGTACCCACAATCTGTTAGGGCCTACATAAAGCTGTCCCAACAGCAGTCCCAACACCTTACCACTGCTACACCTGGCTGTCAGCGGAGCCTTGTCTGGCAGCGAAAGAGTTCATTCAGAGAGAGCCTTAAACTCAGACTTGGACCACACACCCACTCCACTGAATAGCAGGCTAGTGATTGCTTTGCAACGCCTGCAGTTAGCCACTGATCCCTTGCAAACCACTCATTGTTGAATTTGCGATTTCCAACTTGTTGTGGAATGTTTATGTCCAATGGCCGATGAGCACCGATACGTTTTAACTATAATTTCTCTTCATAATTTCTCTTTATTTGACAAGGATTGAAAAGGACTGAAAAGGATTAGCCAGTAGATTGTCGACTTGATTCATGATGGTGACTGCTAGCTTGCTAGCTAAGATTTTGAAAGTATGATGTTGACATGATCAGTCCAATCAAAGCTACGGTACATATAACGTGATTTGACGTCATTTTATCTGTGGCCAATGACCTAGAGCCATCTTCAATCAATTTCAATCAATTTTATTTTATATAGCCCTTCTTACATCAGCTAATATCTCGAAGTGCTGTACAGAAACCCAGCCTAAAACCCCAAACAGCTAGTAATGCAGGTGTAGAAGCACGGTGGCTAGGAAAAACTCCCTAGAAAGGCGAAAACCTAGGAAGAAACCTAGAGAGGAACCAGGCTATGAGGGGTGGCCAGTCCTCTTCTGGCTGTGCCGGGTGGAGATTATAACAGAACCATGCCAAGATGTTCAAAAATGTTCATAAGTGACAAGCATGGTCAAATAATAATCAGGAATAAATCTCAGTTGGCTTTTCATAGCCGATCATTAAGAGTTGAAAACAGCAGGTCTGGGACAGGTAGGGGTTCCATAACCGCAGGCAGAACAGTTTAAACTGGAATAGCAGCAAGGCCAGGCGGACTGGGGACAGCAAGGAGTCACCACGGCCGGTAGTCCCGACGTATGGTCCTAGGGCTCAGGTCTCTCAGTTGGCTTTTCATAGCCGATCATTAAGAGTTGAAAACAGCAGGTCTGGGACAGGTAGGGGTTTCATAGCCGCAGGCAGAACAGTTGAAACTGGAATAGCAGCAAGGCCAGGCGGACTGGGGACAGCAAGGTGTCATCATGCCCGGTAGTCCTGACGTATGGTCCTAGGGCTCAGGTTCTCAGAGAGAAAGAGAGAACGAGAGAATTAGAGAGAGCATACTTAAATTCACACAGGACACTGGATAAGACAGGAGAAGTACTCCAGGTATAACCAACTAACCCCAGCCCCCCGACACATAAACTACTGCAGCATAAATACTGGAGGCTGAGACAGGAGCGGTCCGGAGACACTGTGGCCCCATCCGAAGAAACCCCCGGACAGGGCCAAACAGGAAGGATATAACCCCACCCACTCCGCCAAAGCACAGTCCCCGCACCACTAGAGGGATATCCCCAACCACCAACTTACAATCCTGAGACAAGGCCGAGTATAACCCACAGAGGTCTCCACCACAGCACAAACCAAGGGGGGGGCGCCAACCCAGACAGGAAGATCACGTCAGTAACTCAACCCACTCAAGTGACGCACCCCTCCCAGGGACGGCATGAAAGAGCACCAGCAAGCCAGTGACTCAGCCCCTGCAACAGGGTTAGAGGCAGAGAACCCCAGTGGAGAGGGGAACCGGCCTGGCAGAGACAGCAAGGGCTGTTCGTTGCTCCAGCCTTTCCGTTCACCTTCACACTCCTGGGCCAGACTACACTCAATCATATGACCTACTGAAGAGATAAGTCTTCAGTAAAGACTTAAAGGTTGAGACCGAGTCTGCGTCTCTCACATGGGTAGGCAGACTGTTCCATAAAAATGGAGATCTATAGGAGAAAGCCCTGCCTCCCGCTGTTTGCTTAGAAATTCTAGGGACAATTAGGAGGCCTGCGTCTTGTGACCGTAGCGTACGTATTGGTATGTACGGCAGGACCAACTCGGAAAGATAGGTAGGAGCAAGCCCATGTAACGCTTTATAGGTTAACAGTAAAACCTTGAAATCAGCCCTTGCCTTAACAGGAAGCCAGTGTAGGGAAGCTAGCACTGGAGTAATATGATCAAATTTCTTGGTTCTAGTCAGGATTCTAGCAGCCGTATTTAGCACTAACTGAAGTTTATTTAGTGCTTTATCCGGGTAGCCGGAAAATAGAGCATTGCAGTAGTCTAACCTAGAAGTAACAAATGCATGGATTAATTTTTCTGCATCATTTTTGGACAGAAAATTTCTGATTTTTGCAATGTTAATCTTGGATGGGCACTTCTAATGTAACTCCATGGCAGCACCCAAGGGGCTTGAATTTGAGCTCTCCTCGTACATTTTGCGGTAACGTAGTGTCCCCATGAGTGACAGAACACTGAGCCAATCACGGCGCAACTAGAGAACATTACCAACCCATACGCTCCGTATTTTCCGCTGGCTGCCCCACCACATTTGCCTAGCACAAATCACTGCTAGGCAAATCCCCGCCTTATCTTAGCTCATTGGTCACCATAGCAGCACCCACCCGTAGTCTGCGCTCCAGCAGGTATATCTCACTGGTCATTCCCAAAGCCAACACCTCCTTTGGCCGCCATTCCTTCCAGTTCTCTGCTGCCAATGACTGGAACGAATTGCAAAAATCTCTGAAGCTGGAGACTCTTATCTCCCTCAATAACTTTAAGCATCAGTTGTCAGAGCACCTTACCGATCACTGCACCTGTACACAGCCCATCCGAAATTAGCCCACCCAACTACCTCATCCCTATATTGTTATTTATTTTGCTCTTTTGCACCCCAGTATCTCTATTTGCACATAATCTCTTGCACATCTAGCATTCCAGTGTTAATACTATTGTAATTATTCTGCACTATAGCCTATTTATTGCCTTACCTCCATAACTTGCTACATTTGCACACACTGTATATATATTTTCTGTTGTATTTGTGACTTTATGTTTTTTTTTTACCCCATATGTAACTCTGTTGTTTTTATTGCACTACTTTGCTTTATCTTGGCCAGGTCGCAGTTGTAAATGAGAACCTGTTCTCAACTGGCTTACCTGGTTAAATAAAGGTGAAATAAAAATAAAATAAAAATAAACAACAGAAAGCACTGAGCTAGGCTGAAACACCTGCATTTTGGAGCTGCCTTACTCAAGAAAGCAAAAGAAAATGTAATTGTTTGCAAACTTATATGTGACACGTATTAATGCCAAAATAACATGCAAAACAGGCAATAAAATATATATAAAATATATATAAAGTACCAGTCAAAAGTTTGGACACACCTACTCATTCAAGGGTTTTTCTTTATTTTTACTATTTTCTACATTGTAGAATAGTGAAGACATCAAAACTATGAAATAACACATATGGAATCATGTAGTAACCAAAAAAGTGTTAAACAAATCAAAATATATTTTAAACTTGAGTTTCTTCAAATAAGCCACCCTTTGCCTTGATGACAGCTTTGCACACTTTTGGCATTCTCTCAACCAGCTTCATGAGGTAGTCACCTGGAATGCATTTCAATTAACAGGTGTGCCTTGTTAAAAGTTACTTTGTGGAATTTATTTCCTTCTTAATGCGCTTGAGCTAATCAGTTGTGTTGTGAGAAGGTAGGGGTGGTATACAGAAGATAACCCTATTTGGTAAAAGACCAAGTCCATATTATGGCAAGAACAGCTCAAATAAGCAAAGAGAAACGTCAGTCCATCATTACTTTAAGACATGAAGGTCAGTCAATACGGAACATTTCAAGAACTTTGAAAGTTTCTTCAAGTGCAGTCTCAAAAACCATCAATCTGGCTCTCATGAGGACCGGCACAGGAAAGGAAGACCCAGAGTTACCTCTGCTGCAGAGAATAAGTTAATTAGTTACCAGCCTCAGAAATTGCAGCCCAAATAAATGCTTCACAGAGTTCAAGTAACAGACACATCTCAACATCAACTGTTCAGAGGGAAACTGCGTGAAACAGGCCTTCATGGTCGAATTGCTGCAAAGAAACCACTACTAAAGGACACCAATAAGAAGAAGAGACCTGCTTGGGCCAAGAAACATGAGCAATGGACATTAGACCGGTGGAAATCTGTCCTCTGGTCTGGAGTCCAAATTGGAGATTTTTAGGTTCCAACCGCCGTGTCTTTGTGATACGCAGTGTAGGTGAACGGATGATCTCCACATGTGTAGTTCCCACCGTGAAGCATGGAGGAGGAGGTGTGATGATGCTTTGCTGGTGACACTGTCTGTGATTTATTTAGAATTCAAGGCACACTTAACCAGCATGGCTACCACAGCATTCTGCAGCGATACGCCATCCCATCTGGTTTGGGCTTAGTGGGACTATCATTTGTTTTTCAACAGGACAATGAACCAATACACCTCCAGGCTGTGTAAGGGCTATTTTACCAAGAAGGAGTGTGATGGAGTGCTGTATCAGATGACCTGGCCTCCACAATCCCCCGACATATATATACAGTGAGCACTATAATTCATTGGACAGTGACCATTTTTTTGTTATTTTGGTTCTGTACTCTAGCACTTTGAGTTTGAAAGGATACAATGACAATGAGGGTGAAGTGCAGACTGTCAGCTTTAATTTGAGGATATTTTCATACATATCGGATGAACCGTTTAGAAATTATAGAAGCTTTTGTACATGGTCCCCCCCATTTTCGGGCATCAAAAAACATTGGACAGTTTAACATAATGTAGAATAAAGTAATCATTGTTAATATTTGGTCGCATATCCTTTGCATGCAATGACTGCTTGAAGTCTGCGATGCATCGACATCATCAGACGCTGGGTATCTTCCCTGGTGATGCTCTGCCTGTACTGCAGCCATCTTCAGTTCCTGCTTGTTTCGGGGACTTATTGCCTTCAGTCTCCTCTTCAGCATGTAAAATGCATGTTCAATTGGATTCAGATCCGGTGATTGACTCAGCCAGTCAAGGATTTTCCACTTTTTGGCCATCAAAAACCCCTTCGTTGCTCTAGTAGTATGTTTAGGGTCATTGTCTTGTTGCATGATGAAGTGCCGTCCAATGAGTTTGGAGGCATTTGGTTTTATCTGAGCAGATAAAATATTTCTGTAGACTTCAGAATTCCTTGTTCTACTTCTGTCTGCAGTCACATCATCGATGAAGACAAGTGAGCCTGTTCCACTGGCAGCCATACAGGCCCAAGTCATAACACCCCCTCCACCATGTTTCACGGATGAGGTGGTATGCTTTGGATCATGGGCATTTCTTTTTTTTCTCCACACTTTCCTCTTTCCATCACTCTGGTACATGTTAATCTTTGTCTCATCTGTCCACAATACTTTTTTCCAGAACTCTTGGGGCTCTTTTAGGTGCTTTTTAGCAAACTGTAATCTCGCCTTTCTGTTCTTCAGGCTTATCAGTGGTTTGCATCTTGTAGTGTACCCTCTGTAGTCCTGCTGGTGTAGTCTTCTACGTATGGTAGACTTTGACACATCTACACCTGCATCCAGGAGAGTGTTTTTGATCTGTTGGGCTGTTGTCAGGGGGGTTTTCTTCACCATAGAGAGTATTCTCCGGTCATCCACTACAGTGGTCTTCCTCGGTCTACCGGGTCTTTTGACATAATTGAGTTCACCGGTTGTTTTTTTCTTGTTAATGATGAACCAAACTGTTGACTTGGGCATGGCCAGGGTATTTGCAATGTTCCTGATTGATTGATTTTCATTTCTGAGCCTTATGACGGCCAGCTTCATTTGCATCGACACTGCTGTCTTCCTCATGTTGTCACACCCCAACAACAACCAAGGCAATAGCAAAGTCTAGAATCAATCCGATTCATCAACAGCTCTCCTGCATTCACTAATGACACAAATGAATACCCCTGCCTAACGACACACATCTGTGAAGCCAATTTAACAAATACTTGTAGTACCTTAAAATGGGGGGACCATGTACAAAAGGTGCTGTAATTTCTAAACAGTTAATCCGATATGCATGAAAATACCCTCAAATTAAAGCTGACAGTCTGCACTTCACCCTCATTGTCATTGTATCCTTTCAAACTCAAAGTGCTAGAGTACAGAACCAAAATAACAAAAAAATGTATATATATATATATATATATATATATATATATATATATATATATATATATATATATATATATATTTAGCTAAACAGGTTGGGCTCAAAACAGGTGGGGCTCTTCTGGGCTAAAGTATGGATTTAAACATGAGACAAGAAGATTTACTACACTAAGATCTATCAAACTAACACAACACTGATAAAGTTTGTTTAACTGATGCCTCATTAATACAAAGGACCGAGGTATCTTCTGAGATAAGAGAAGGAAGCAGAAATCATCCTTGATGCATATTTGGTCTCAAGATGAGATGCGGTCATCTTATTACTGTCCACTGAGGGAATGTAAGAAGACCTGATGAAATCATGTGCATTTCTCAGTGATTTTTGTTAAGAAAATACCACTAAAGCGTCATGTATTTACAATTTGTTTTGCGTTATAAAAGTATGATTTATTACACTAGAAGTGCAGATTACCAGCGATGGAATAATGATTTATAACCCTGACATGTTGGTGTTAGTTTTCAATAATAAAACTCTATGGCAGCAAACTTAAAAATCCTCCACATCTTTTTCACATGAAACCGTGTTGGATGTCACCTACACATGGTGTTTTAAAGGTGTCCAAGCAAAATGCTTGTGGGCACACGTCCCAGCTCTTACATCAACTTGTCTCTAAGTGAAACATGACTTTTCAACCATGTTAACAGTGCTGCTATCAACTCGCAAGACAGTAGCTATACCACCCTGCATCTTTCTGTTGACTTTATTCTGAAGCAAAGCTGATTTTGACCTGGTCAATCCCTGGATGGATTGCCTAGGCTAGCCTAAAAAATTTAAGTTAGTTAATTAATTAGTTAGGTAATCTCATCAGCCTCTTTTGCACAGAGTACAGTAAGATCTTCTTATGCTCATCCTATGTCCTCTACTTCCAGGATTTGTAGAGTTTTAACCCAAGCAGCTCTTCAAGTGATAGTAATACACTCTCTACTGGAAACCACCAGTCCGTATCAAAGGCCTCAATCCTGCATACATCTTACTTCCCATGATGAATGAGTCGTTGATACTGCAAGATTAAAGACAAAATCTGGGATTTGTGTTTCTGCCCAATGGGAGCCACGCCACACAAGGTGAGGGATGGGGCCGGGCTGGAGATAATGAATCACTCTCAAAATTCATAGACACAGCTACAGATGCAGGGACTGACAAGCAACCAAGACCTGGGTATTCTCACAACTCAACATAAGATACTTCAGAAGAGCCTTGACACAAAGTTGGTGCCAGACCGACACAAGTGTCAACTTTTGACATGCTCCTTAGAAAGACAGTAGGGGACATCGTCCTGTGTTCCAAAGATCTGTCAGATTATATAAGTATTGATCTGCCTCCAGAAACGGAGCTCCGGAGTGACCATTTCCCACAATTCAGAGTCCCAAGGTTACTGAAAGAGGAAATCCCACTCCACCTGCTGTTTCCAAATGTCAGTTGATACATTTTGCAGACCAAACATGGTACAGCTATCACTGCATGGACTTTCTGCAGGTCACTACAGTCTCCTCAGATCAGTTCATACTGAGCTGTTTGCTGTTCACTGAGCTGATTATTCAATGAACCAGATCAATCAATGTTGTTAAAAAAAAAAAAAATTGTTCCTGAATGTTATTTCATTAATTGCAGATGAAATATAAGGTTTAAATGGTTTACAATATGATATCACCCTTTACTATTGTTCCAGTTGAGATTATACAGTTGAAGTCGGAAGTTTACATACACCTTAGCCAAATACATCTAAACTCTGTTTTTCACAATTCCTGACATTTAATCCTAGTAAAAATTCCCTGTCTTAGGTCAGTTAGGATCACCACTTTATTTTAAGAATGTGAAATGGCAGAATAATGGCAGAGAGAATTATTTATTTCAGCTTTTATTTATTTAATCACATTCCCAGTGGGTCAGAAGTTTATATACACTCAATTAGTATTTGGTATCATTGCCTTTAAAATTGTTTAACTTGGGTCAAACGTTTCGGGTAGCCTTCCACAAGCTTCCCACAATAAGTTGGGTGAATTTTGGCCCATTCCTCCTGACAGAGCTGGTGTAACTGAGTCAGGTTAGTAGGCCTCCTTGCTCGCACATGCTTTTTCAGTTCTGCCCACAAATTTTCTACAGGATTGAGGTCAGGGCTTTGTGATGGCCACTCCAATACCTTGACTTTGTTGTCCTTAAGCCATTTTGCCACAACTTTGGAAGTATGCTTGGGGTCATTGTCCATTTGGAAGACCCATTTGCGACCAAGCTTTAACTTCCTGACTGATGTCTTGAGATGTTGCTTCAATATATCCACATAATTTCCTTCCTCATGATGCCATCTATTTTGTGAAGTGCACCAGTCCATCCTGCAGCAAAGCACACCCACAGCATGATGCTGCCACCCCCGTGTTTAACGGTTTGGATGGTGTTCTTCGGCTTGCAAACACCCCCTTTTTCCTCCAAACATAACGATGGTCATTATGGCCAAACAGTTCTATTTTTGTTTAATCAGACCAGAGGACATTTCTCCAAACAGTACGATCTTTGTCCCCATGTGCAGTTGCAAACCGTAGTCTGGCTTTTTTATGGTGGTTTTGGAGCAGTGGCTTCTTCCTGGCTGAGTGGCATTTCAGGTTATGTCGATATAGGACTCATTTTACTGTGGATATAGATACTTTTGTACCGGTTTCCTCCAACATCTTCACAAGGTCCTTTGCTGTTGTTCTGGGATTGATTTGCACCAAAGTACGTTCATCTCTAGGAGACAGAACGTGTCTCCTTCCTCAGCGGTATGACGGCTGCATGGTCCCATGGTGTTTATACTTGCGTACTATTGTTTGCACAGATGAACGGGGTACCTTCAGGGGTTTGGAAATTGCTCCCAAGGATGAACCAGACTTGTGGAGGTCTACCATTTTTTTCTGAGGTCTTGGCTAATTTCTTTTGATTTTCCCATGATGTCAAGCAAAGAGGCACTGAGTTTGAAGGTAGGCCTTGAAATACATCCACATGTACACCTCCAATTGACTCAAATGATGTCAATTAGCCTATCAGAAGCTTCTAAAGCCATGACATCATTTTCTGGAATTTTCCAAGCTGTTTAAAGGCATAGTCAACTCAGTGTATGCAAACTTCTAACCCACTGGAATTGTGATACAGTGAATTATAAGTGAAGTAATCTGTCTGTAAACAATTGTTGGAAAAATTACTTGTGTCATGCACAAAGTAGATGTCCTAACCGACTTGCCAAAACTATAGTTTGTTAACAATACATTTGTGGTGGTTGAAAAACAAGTTTTAATGACTCCAACCTACGTGTATGTAAACTTTCGACTTCAATTGTATTATATTTGTTGGGGAAGAATGTAGGAAACATCTGCTGCCGACATAGCTTTAAGTTATTTAAACGCTGTAATTCTTATGAAATAGTATGCTCGTGGTAGTAATGTACTCTGTTAGACAAGTTTGTCTTTAGAAAATTAACAATTAAATGTCAATACAATTTACAAAAGGAAATCTGTTAAGTGGAATTTTATTGAGGTGGGGTTTGGGCTACATTCTGACATTTTATTTGTTATATATATCACCAAAAAAAACAGTTTGTGAATGAAATGAATGACGCAATTAATTATGTAATGATTACCTTAATTCCCGTTGATTTAGTCAATGTGTAATAAAAAAAGATCCTATGAGTATTCCACAGCAAGAATCATACTGGTGTGTGTTCTTCTAAACCATTTTCCTTGATCGTAAAACAAATGATGCCGAGCAATTTAAATAATCTGGAACCATATATTTACTACATGCTATGATTACCTAACCTTGGGCCTTCACTGATGCACATCTAATTTCTTCCCAGACTATATATAGAATAAACAATTCTACAAATCAGACAGACTGTTGGACATGTCTACATATCACACTTTGTTGATTAGTCAGTGGTTAACAATGAGAAATAAAATAGGCATGCCATAAAGCATTTTTAAAAGTATGCAATAAAATAAAAACTCAGATTCCTCAATTTTATGAGCTATTCCCAAGAGACATACAGTGGGGGAAAAAAGTATTTAGTCAGCCACCAATTGTGCAAGTTCTCCCACTTAAAAAGATGAGAGAGGCCTGTAATTTTCATTATAGGTATGTCAACTATGACGGACAAAATGAGAGAAAAAAATCCAGAAAATCACATTGTAGGATTTTTAATGAATTTATTTGCAAATTATGGTGGAAAATAAGTATTTGGTCAATAACAAAAGTTTCTCAATACTTTGTTATATACCCTTTGTTGGCAGTGACACAGGTCAAACGTTTTCTGTAAGTCTTCACAAGGTTTTCACACACTGTTGCTGGTATTTTGGCCCATTCCTCCATGTAGATCTCCTCTAGAGCAGTGATGTTTTGGGGCAGTCGCTGGGCAACACAGACTTTCAACTCCCTCCAAAGATTTTCTATGGGGTTGAGATCTGGAGACTGGCTAGGCCACTCCAGGACCTTGAAATGCTTCTTACGAAGCCACTCCTTCGTTGCCCGGGCGGTGTGTTTGGATCATTGTCATGCTGAAAGACCCAGCCACGTTTCATCTTCAATGCCCTTGCTGATGGAAGGAGGTTTTCACTCAAAATCTCACGATACATGGCCCCATTCATTCTTTCCTTTACACGGATCAGTCGTCCTGGTCCCTTTGCAGAAAAACAGCCCCAAAGCATGATGTTTCCACCCCCATGCTTCACAGTAGGTATGGTGTTCTTTGGATGCAACTCAGCATTCTTTGTCCTCCAAACACGACGAGTTGAGTTTTTACCAAAAAGTTCTATTTTGGTTTCATCTGACCATATGACATTCACCCAATCCTCTTCTGGATCATCCAAATGCACTCTAGCAAACTTCAGACGGGCCTGGACATGTACTGGCTTAAGCAGGGGGACACGTCTGGCACTGCAGGATTTGAGTCCCTGGCGGCGTAGTGTGTTACTGATGGTAGGCTTTGTTACTTTGGTCCCAGCTCTCTGCAGGTCATTCACTAGGTCCCCCCGTGTGGTTCTGGGATTTTTGCTCACCGTTCTTGTGATCATTTTGACCCCACGGGGTGAGATCTTGCGTGGAGCCCCAGATCGAGGGAGATTATCAGTGGTCTTGTATGTCTTCCATTTCCTAATAATTGCTCCCACAGTTGATTTCTTCAAACCAAGCTGCTTACCTATTGTAGATTCAGTCTTCCCAGCCTGGTACAGGTCTACAATTTTGTTTCTGGTGTCCTTTGACAGCTCTTTGGTCTTGGCCATAGTGGAGTTTGGAGTGTGACTGTTTGAGGTTGTGGACAGGTGTCTTTTTATACTGATAACAAGTTCAAACAGGTGCCATTAATACAGGTAACGAGTGGAGGACAGAGGAGCCTCTTAAAGAAGAAGATACAGGTCTGTGAGAGCCAGAAATGTTGCTTGTTTGTAGGTGACCAAATACTTATTTTCCACCATAATTTGCAAATAAATTCATTAAAAATCCTACAATGTGATTTTCTGGATTTTTTTTCTCAATTTGTCTGTCATAGTTGACATGTACCTATGATGAAAATTACAGGCCTCTCTCATCTTTTTAAGTGGGAGAACTTGCACAATTGGTGGCTGACTAAATACTTTTTTTCCCCACTGTAATTTGATATTTCTCTGCCAGTGTTGACTATACAATTTTTTTGGTATGTTACTTTGTTGACTTTGCACATGACCAGCAAATTACTTTCATATGGACGCAAAGTTTTGCCACATGCCATCAGATCGGAATTCCATGAAATGTCAGAGTCATTCATCTGGGAAAGACTTCCCATAAACTCCATGGAAGACCCTATCGGCCTGGAATGACCTGCATCTGCAAACAAACACTAACAACCATAAGAATGTTATCAAACACTTCAATCAAGTATAGAATTAGAGAAGAGATTCTTAGAAGATCGAGGATATTCTTTCAAACTCAAACCAGCTATAAGATGTTTCTTTCTCCTTTTAATGAATGGATTCTCTAATAGTCTCTGAAGTTGTAATGTATCAATAACATGGGCTTTGCGCTCTCTTCTTCAATCAGGCTAATTCCCTGCAACATTTAAATTAGCTTCCCATGCTAATCTGAGTCAGAAACTCTCTTTATCTTTTAAAAACAGTCCATGACATCCACACTCTCAAAAATATATAACACAACATTGAAAACATTTATGGACAAGTGCAGGTAACATGATATCTCACAAAGTGTCTACCCATATATCACATAAAGCGGTCTTCAGGGAAGCAGGTCCACTCGAGTTCTGCAGTGATGCATGAATCACTAAGTGCCTGTTTAAATACCAGACAAGGGCTCAATAACTTACAAGTGATGAAGCTAGTAAAGTTAAAGTATTGCTCATGAAGAGGACAGAGGGCAAGTCTCGGGAGGACTGATCAACTGTTCTTATCCACTTTAGTGTTGTGACACATAGGCTTAAATCCATCAGCATTTAATAAGGTGGATGTAGCCAAGGAGGGTGAAGTAAGGGGAAGTTAATAAAGTTGCCTCCCGTTCTTGTTCATTGGGCTCAAGTTCAGGAAAATGTGTTTCCAAGCGCACAAGGTAGGCTATTACACAAGACTATCAAATAGGAGTGCCGATGTACGTTTCCCATTAGAACTATGAGCTTGCAGAGGAAGGATGTTCAGGGTTCAGGGAGCCAGGCCTGAGGGATCTCAGTCAGACACAATGTGCTTCCAAACAATAACTTACAATAAAACTCAAAACAACAACTGTCTCTATACTAAATCAGAGTGTTGTGTTGCTCTAGGGACCAATATAACTAAGGCATTGTGCTAGCGTAGCTGGAGTCTGAGGCAGTCAAGCGTGTGAGAAATGATTCCCAACAAAGTATGATAGGCTAAGTCCAGGTCAAAAACTGGCTTCCAGTTGAGGCTCGCATCTACTACAAGACCATGGTGCTTGCCTACGGAGTTGTGAGGGGAACGGCACCTCCTTACCTTCAGGCTCTGATCAGACCCTACACCCAAACGAGGGCACTACGTTCATCCACCTCTGGCTTGCTAGCTCCCCTACCTCTGCGGAAGCACAGTTCCCGCTCAGCCCAGTCAAAGCTATTCGCTGCTCTGGCACCCCAATGGTGGAATAAGCTCCCAATTGACGCCAGGACAGCGGAGTCACTGACCACCTTCCGGAGACACTTGAAACCCTACCTCTTTAAGGAATACCTGGAATAGTATAAAGTAATCCTTCTTCCCCCACCCCACCCAAAAAAAAAAGTGGTTGTCCCACTGGCTATCATAAGTTGAATGCACCAATTTGTAAGTCGCTCTGGATAAGAGCGTTTGCTAAATGATGTAAATGTAAATGTAAATGTAAAGACACACTTCAGTCTTTTCAACAGCAGGATACAGTGTACTATAGTGCTGTAGATAAAGGCTATTACCTCCAACATACTGTGCACAAGATGATTCTGGCATTTACTTTGAAAGAGTTTTAATGCTGTCTATTCTCTGCTATACATAATGTTGAAATCAACAATACTGTATCTCCCTCCAGTCACATGCAACCAAATTTGATATATAAGCACCAGGAGTAAAATGTGTAAAGGACTCTGGATTCTTCTGCATAGTAGGCTGCCACTGATGACAAAAAGATGCACTGAGAAAGGCACTTTTTTGTTCCTATGAGCTATTTGTTACTGTATTGAAAAACCACAAATGTTATTAAATGTGATCCTCTAGACAGATATGAATTTCAATGCAAGGATTATTTATATATATTTTTATCAACCTAATTCAGGGCAGATTCCTGAAAATGGTTTGCAGATAGGATATTACTCAAACATTGACATCATCATTTCTTAAGCTTTTTGTCTCTTCTGAAACACTAAATCAATAAAAGCCAGGAAGAGATGCTGGCACAACTGCTGCCTAACTTTTGTAATTGTTTGATGCCTCAGTATCAGGCAGCTAATATGTTTCTGGGATTCTTTACGTGGTTTATTAAGTGATCAAAAGCAGAAATCTCAGAATAATGACAATGTTATACCTAGATGAATCGCTGAAGTGGCATGCTCTCATCCTTTTGAACTCAAATACACTTACACAAAAGCTGAATATGTAGTCATTTGAGCACTCAGTTAAAGCATCAATTATTCCTATTCCCACTCACAGTACACTGATTTGTCCATGTCAACCGTTATTCAGGACAAAAAGGCTATTCAAATTAAAATAATTCAATTTGTGGCTCAACCCATTTGCTTGTTTGATCCAAGCTGCTTTGTTTTCCTGATTAATAGCTTGTCCAGAAAACATGTACTTATAGAAATCTTGTTATTAACAAAACGGAATAACAATGTCTCCAACCACATAAGAGATTATTCTCCGCAGACATTGAGACATTCTGCCTTCACATAAGCAAAATAACATTTTCGCAATATATACTTAGATGTTTCCCTCAAGGCTAAGGGAAATGGGATGACCTGATTTGGTTCATAACCTAAAACAACCAGTGACATCAGTGTCTGTCTTTTTGCTTAGAGAATGTTGGAGCTAGGGACACATATGCAGTCATGGCTGAAACCAGACAGGGACAAATCGGAGAGGAAGACAGAGGGGAATGGGGAGGAGGACAATTCCCCAACAGAGAGACATTTTAATGTACCAACACATGACCTCGTCCAAACCACATTAAGTCTCTGTGTGGTACACACTCCAAGGACATGCTTTCCTGGTGACAACACCGGCATCATGACAGCACATCCTGGGACACCCAAGTAGATCAGTGGACCAAGGTTCACCAGTCTTGTGTCAACTGGCTTGATTCAATTAGGCAGGCTATATAACTTTATGTGCCAGAAAATGATACTAACCTAACCTGATTCAATTGCTCTAGTCTGCAACCCAGCAACCCTTATAACCCTCATATTATAACCCAGGCAGTGACACGACATGCAGATGAGGCAATGTGTTTAACCAATGTGTCACAGAGAAACAGTAAAAACTTATCTGGAGAGGAAAACAGCCTTTTACACGCATCGTTGCAGCCTTCCCCTGGCAAGAATGACTGAAACGATTCCCTAGAATTCCAAAACATTGACCTCCTTTCTGGAAGCAGATTTACGAGACTTGAGAGGGCATGTTAGGGGATACTGTACCCCGAAAGAACATGGAAAAATGAGGTCAAACAAGAGTTTTATCCACCCAAAAGTCCACACTAAGTAGTACCTCAGAGTTCCAGACCGACCGTCAACTGAATGAAAAGTATCAAACCAGAACTTTTATTAAACGCAAAAACAGATCGAAAAAGAATAAGTGCCATATAAGCAGTGCAGGCCATCTAATGCACATTATTATACCATTTATTGATCAATGTCAGTCACTGTTATCCTGGAAATGCAATCTGCTGATAATCAGAGCTTGTTTAAGACAAGATTGAGTACTCATCAATACAAAGAGTCCGTATCCAATCCACTACTGAGATATGTATCCATGGGAAAACATCTGCATTTCGCTACAACCGCATCTGCTAAATATATGTATTTGACCAATACAATTTGATTTGATTTGATTTTGATTTGAGAGAAAAACACTCCACTGTCGGTATGCCACAAGACATGATCTACAGGAAAGATTGCTCCCAGGCAAAACAGATCCTGAGCAGGAGCTGGGCGTGAGGCCCATTTTCATTCCTTCACATAATCATATTTTTTGCCTTGGGACATCGACAGGTTAATTCTTCATTCACACATCTGACCTGTTGTCTGAGCATTATGGAAAATACGTGGAGCGTTTCAGCAGCTCAGACAGATACAGTAGACAGATTTGGACGCCGGGAAAATTCCTCAGCAGTTACAAAGGACCTTTAAATCTTTGTATGACTTGTGTCATACTGTCATTCTGCAATCTGTCAGAGAAGAAGAAAGACGGTTTAAACAAGTTTTATGGAAGCTTTTCACTGAGCCTCTTGGTATAACTGCAAACTATGCAGCCTTTGTTCAAGGCTAGACCTGGATTGATTTATAACTGGTATTATGGCTGATTTATTTACTTTAAGGGAGTGGTGCTGAAGATGTAGCCTATTCATTACATGAATACACCACTACAGAGTGTTGCTGATAACCTGATCCCCCATGACCAGACGTCATCTATGGTAATTACAAAGTTATTTATGCTCCTGAAAGGCTTGTCCAGTTGCCATGTATATGATGTCATTAGCTATAGAGCTAAAGAGACACAGACTTAGGAAAATGCTATAAATCTCTCCCTTTAGAAAAAAGCAAATAGCAACGTGCATACACAATGTTTGGAAATTTGTGAAACAAATAAGAGCTACAGTGTCACGACTTCCGCCGAGGCTGCCTCCCCTCCTTGTTTGTGGCAGGCTTCTGCGTTCGTCGTCACTGGCTTACTAGCCACTGCTGCTCCATATATCATCATTCCATTTGTCTTGTCTTGTCAATTACACACACCTGGTTCATATCCCCTCATTAGGCTGTGTATAAGTGTTCCCTCTGCCCCCCTTGTCCTTATGTGAGTTGAGTGTAGCTCGGTGGAGCTACTCGTACCTTGTATTGCCGGGGTATATTGTTCCCCTGTGCCTGTTTTTTTGTGGTCGCTATCCAGCGCAACTGTGTACGACGGAATAAACTCTGGTGGAACGAGCGGGCCCCGATCTACCATATCCGGTGCCATCTGTGGGAGGACGTCCGACGGGAGCTAGCCTGCCGGGACACCATGTTGTCCTTCACGCAACTGGTGGACATGGCCATCCGTTTGGACAACCTGCTGGCAGCCAGAGGACGTCCTGGAAGGGGTCTGCCCGTTCCCACCCCGGCCGACTCTGATCAATAGCTGATGGAGCTGGGTGGAGCCGCCGTCCGAGAGAGCGGAAGACGACAGCGACAGTGCCACTCTGGTGGCACGAAGGGACAGTACACCACACGTGGTCGTCAATGCTCTTTTGGGTCTGGAGGCAGCAGGCAGGGCACTCTCGCATCACCCCAGGTATCGAACACCCACACTCGTTCAGAGCCCTCTGCTGCGCACTGTACCCTACCATCTACTTTCCTGATCACATGGTAGTTCCCCAGTGTAAGGCGCTAGTTGATTCAGGCACAGCTGGGAACTTTATGGACAGGGCATTCTCACACCGGCTAGGCATTTCATTGGTTCCCCTATCCATTCCACTCCCCATCAGAGCACTTGATAGTCGACCATTAGGGTCCGGGTTTGTTAAGGAGGTTACTGTACCAGTCACCATGATTACCCAGGAGACTCATTGTGAGCAGGTCACTTTTTATATTATTGAGTCTCCTGCTTTCCCTGTGGTATTAGGTCTCCCTTGGTTAGCACTCCACAACCACACCTTCTCATGGCCGCAGATGGTTCTCACGAGGTGGTCGCGAGAGTGTCAGGGTAGGTGTCTAGGTGTTTTCGTTGGTGCAACCACGGTGGAAAGTCCAGACAGTACCTCCACCGTACGCATTCCCCCTGAATACCTCGATTTGGCGCACGCGTTCTCTAAAACGCAGGCTACCAAGTTCATCGGGCGGGGGATTGCACGATAAACCTCCGGGTAGATGCTGTACCTCCCAGGAGTCATGTGTACCCCCTGTCGCAGGCTGAAATGAGTCCCTGCACCAGGGGTATATACGTCCCTCCACTTCACCCGCCTCCTCGAGTTTCTTCTTTGTGAAGAAGAAAGACGGTGGTCTGCGCCCTTGCATTGATTATCGACCACTGAACAAGGAGACGGTAATATTTAGTTATCCTCTCCCCCTCATTCCGTCAGTGATTGAGTCAATGCATGGGGTGCGCTTCTTCACCAAATTAGATCTCAGGAGTGTGTATAACCTGGTGCGTGTTCGAGAGGGGGATGAGTGGAAGACAGCATTCAGCACAACCACAGGGCATTATGAAGCTGTGCGTAGTTGGCAGACTCCAACCACGGTTAAGGAGGTGCAGAGCTTTCTTGGCTTCGCCAACTACTATGGGAGGTTTATCCAGGGCTTTGGCAAGGTCGCAGCTCCCATTACATCCCTGTTGAAAGGTGGGCTGTCCCGGCTCCGCTGGTCTGCTGAGGCTAACCTGGCCTTCAGCAAACTGCGGGGTCTGTTCACCTCAGCCTCGGTACTGGCCCACCCCGATCCATCACTACCGTTCGTAGTGGAGGTGGATGCGTCCGAGGTAGGGATAGGCACTGTCCTGTCTCAAAGCTCGGGCAAACCACCCAAGCTCCGCCCCTGTGCCTTCTTCTCTAAGAAGCTCAGCCTGGCGGAGCAGAACTACGACGTTGGTGATCGGGAGCTGTTGGCTGTTGTCCGAGCCTTGACCGTGTGGAGGCATTGGCTCGAAGGGGCGAAACACCCTTTCCTCGTCTGGACGGACCACCGTAACCTGGAGTACATCCGGGCAGCGAGGAGGCTGAATCCTCGCCAGGCCAGGTGGGCCCTACTCTTCACCCGGTTCGATTTTACACTGTCATACATCCCGGGTGCGAAGAACATGAAGGCAGACGCATTGTCACAGCTGTATGACACAGAGGAGAGGCCCAGAGACAACACCCCCATACTCCCGGCCTCCTGCATTGTGGCGCCAGTAGTATGGGCGATGGACGCGGATATAGAGCAGGCATTACGCACAGATCCATCTCCACCTCAGTGTCCAGCTGGGCTGCGGTACGTGCCTGCTCTTATCCGTGATTGGCTGATCTACTGGGCACACACGTCACCCTCCTCTGGTCACCCAGGTATCGGTCGTACAGTGCACTGCCTGACTGGAAAGTACTGGTGGCCTGCCTTGGCTAAGGACGTGAGGGTATATGTTGCGGCAGTGGCTTGTAGGCCGGTGTAGGCCGGTGACGACGAACGCTGAAGCCTGCCCGAACAAGGAGGGGAGGCAGCTTCGGAGGAAGTCGTGACAGATACAAAACCCCAAATAATCCATTTTAATTCCAGGTTGTAAGGCAACAAAATAGGAAAAATGCCAAGGGGGTGAATACTTTCGCAAGCCACTGTAAAGCCTACTCCTGGACACGTTGCTACTTTAAGTATCAGAAAGGGTCCTATGATGGATGTGTATGACCATATAAAACACCACATGACTGACTTATGTGTTCACAAGTGAAAACATAGTATATAGTCAAAAGTTTTGTAAATATTAACTTTTATAATATATTATTATTATCAAGTTGATCTGATACGTATTGCTAAACTTTTTATTTTTAAAATTGTATTTCACCTTTATATAACCTCTATGGGATCGGTGTCCCGTATACGGGACGGTTGAGCTAACGTGCGCTAATGTGATTACCATGACTGTCCAAACTTTCCAGGACATAGACATGTCTTCTATGGGCAGAAAGCTTACATTCTTGTTAATCTAACTGCACTGTACAATTTACAGTAGCTATTACAGTGAAAAAAGACCATGCTATTGTTTGAGGAGAGTGCACAACAACAAAAAACGTATCACGGCAACTGGTTTGATACATTCACCTCTGAAGGTAAATAATGCACTTAAATTCAGTAATCTTACTCTGATTTGTCAGAGATAAAATGTATTATAGTTTTGTTTGATAAAATTCATTTTTATATTCAAATTTAGGAACTGGGTTCTACAGTTTGAACCCCTGCTGTCTCTGGTTCCACACCCACCCCGCCCGGCCATCTAGATATGTGAAAGTTAGTGTATAAGCTAATGATCCATCATGTATGACATTCCTGGGAGTGTGTAAACTTACATTTTGTATTACCATATATTTTTTGTATGTTCTCTATAGTTATGTACTTGAAAATGTATCAATTGACCAATTTGGCACATTTGGGCAGACTTGATACAAAATAGTCCAGTATTGCAATGTTTCACTGGCTCAATCTGAAACTTTGTAAACACTCTGCTGCCATCTAGTGGCCAGAATCTAACTTGCGCCTAAACTGCAATATTATATTGTGGCCTTTCTCTTGCATTTTTTTGTTTGTATTATCTTTTACCAGATCTAATGTGTTATATTCTCCTACATTAATTTCACATTTCCACAAACTTCAAAGTGTTTCCTTTCAAATGGTATCAAGCATATGCATATCCTTGCTTCAGGTCCTGAGCTACAGGCAGTTAGATTTGGGTATGTCATTTTAGGCGAAAATTGAAAAAAAGGGTCCAATCCTTAAGAGGTTTATTTAACTAGGCAAGTCAGTTAAGAACAAATTCTTATTTACAATGACGGCCTACCCTGGCCAATCCAGGAGCAGGCCACAGTGAGCAGTGAGCAGGCCAGATTAGGCCACCAGAGATACCTTTGAACACCCACTACCAGTGCCAAGGCTTTCAATGAGCGGATAGATTTGCCATTAGGTAATGATGTCTGTGTCCAGAGCTCTTTGTTAAAAATAGTAATTAAAACTAAAACAGGAAATTCTGAAGGTTACTTACTGCCACCAGAGGGAGACAGAAAGAGAGAGGGGGAGGGAGAGAGAGAGAGTGCTTCCCACCTCCAATCCCAACAGCCTGAGCACTTCCAAAGTAAATCCCCTTTTGAAAAATTGAGGGTTTTGGAAATACTTAGACTTACACAAACACTCTCTGATTTTGAAAAACGGTACTCTTGGGCCTTGAAAAGGCAGAGTGAAAGTGTTTCCTGGTTAAAGATTTCTGAAGTGATATTACTCAGGCACAGATGTGTCTGTCTGTCTGCCTTTTGATGATTATGATGATGATGATGATGATGATGATGATGATGATGAGCAATCCCTCACTATTTCCTGTGTATGAGAAAGGTCAAAATAGCTGACTCCCTGTCCCATCTGTCCTGTCAGACACCTCCAAGACGTTTCCGTTACCTTCTCACCAGGGTGTCGAAACAAGATTCTCCTCATTGCTGTACCAGACAGCAGACACCCCATTGGGCTGTTTGTCTTAAAGCGTCTGGATGGCTGCGGTCCAATGTCGATGCTCATCATCTATCTCACTTTGTTGTTTCTTTCATAATCTTAGTTATTTTTTCTTCCACACACTTGTGCTGTGTATTCTGGAGTTGAATACATCTGAATTTGACTGTGTCTGTATGAGTATCTAATCTAAAAAGGGGGAAGACAGTAAAGCATAATGTAATTCAAAGCAAATTCTCACTATAAATATATGACTACATAACTTTAACCAATTTTTACACTTCAAAACTTGTCCCATGAGGTAAAGCAAGGACTTGTCTTATGTATCTCACATGACTGGACCCAAACAGCTCAATGTTTATTTTTATTTTCAGGTACTACTAATTTTCCAGGTGACATTCATTGGATAAACGTAAAGTCCAGTTAGTAATGAGGCGTAGAATAGTTATTTTTCGGGAAAATTGGGAATTACATGGGGTTTAGCCAATACATACGAGGGCAGCTGCACGACACTCCAGCTGCAATGCATCACCAGACGACCAAAGGGTATTGAGCAATTACCTCTCAATAGATGATCCTCACCTGTAATTATGCTCTTAATAATAATAATAATAATAATATGCCATTTAGCAGACGCTTTTATCCAAAGCGACTTACAGTCATGCGTGCATACATTTTTTTTGTGTATGGAGACTCCACAGCAGAGGTGGGCATTGCCAAGCAGGTTGTGGATGGATGCACGGTCTGTTGGGTTTTCCTTGTAACTGGGAAATCCATGTGTGAATAAGTTGCTGGTTGAGAGTTTGCTGAAGGAACTGATTCATTGTTGGAACGTGGGAGGTGAGAGGACTTTCATAAAAAATAATCACGCCCATTTAAAGCAATTAAGGACTGAGCTAAAACCAGCAGACCAGGTAGCTAAGCAAGAGCAAGTGTGATGCTGGTTAGGTTATTATCAATAAATATCAACACATTTTCTTACCCTTACAATCCATGTAGGAACTGGAAAATATAACTTGTTTTGAGATCTTGATGCCAATCTCAACTAGTTTCAAATGTGTAATAAAACCTCCAAAAGCACTGTGTGTGGCAATGTCTGCAGTTAGTCCCACTAGCTGATGAAGACAAAAAGACAGTCCTGAAATATTTTGTCCCCAGTACTCTCACAACTCTGACAGATGTTTCTTGGGGAGGCGATAACAGTCATCATGCGAACCATGGAGCAAAGAAAACAAAGAAAACAGAAAGAAAGGATAGGGAAAGTGCAAAGACAGCCAAGAGACATCTGGACTTGGAGTTGTCCAATTTGCTGAAGATCCACCCTGGGCATGTGTGGGGGAGACAAGAGACTTCAGCAATGACCGTTTTTTCGCACCTCTTGATAGATAGCAGTCCAGATGTTCCTGTGGTCTTGTGGAGGAGTTATTGTATCAGCAGTTTTCACAGCTGTCACTGTTTGGAGGCAAGATCTGGAGACATCCGTTGAGTTCAGAAACGTAAAGACTGAGAAGGAGATTTGAATAAAACGAATTATAAACTGGGTGGTTCGAGCCCTGAATGCTGATTGGCCGAAAGCCATGGTACATCAGACTATATACCACGGGTATGACAAAACATTTATTTTTACTGCTCTAATTACGTTGGTAACCAGTTTATAATAGCAATAAGGCACCTTGGGGGTTTGTGTTATATTTCCAATATACCACGGCTAAGGGCTGTATCCAGGCACTCCGCGTTGCATCGTGCCGTGGTATATTGGCCATATACCACACCCTCTTTGGTATTTTTGCTTAATTATATAATTCCATGTAAATCCTGGTGCAGTAAATATTTCTGATTTGAATTCATTCACTCCATTTATACCATGTCCCCTCAATAAATTGATGCCAAATCCATGTAAATCGGTTTAGAAAATAAACCAGAGAAAGGCTATTCAGAGGAATGATAGCATCTCTGCAAACATCTATAAAATCCAGACAACATCCCTCAGGGAGTATTCATTAGGCTTAATTAAATTAATTGTACAAATAAATACTTGCAATGACTCACCCAATGTTACACTAATATATTTTTTAAACACTGGATGGCTTTCTCCATAGCGGCCTCGGCCATATGCTCCTTGCCTGCTTAGTCATTTCAACCACAAAACACAATCCCCACAAGAGGGAGAGAATTATGCATCTCTTCAGCTGCTAAGCAAACAACAAGAGTGATGGAGAAAACCAAGTTCAGCAAAGGACAGATCCGGCTAGCCACCTAAAGTCTGGAAACATAATATCAGTAGGCTACTTAGATTAAACTTAGAAATACACTCAGTGGTTAGTTTATTAGGTACACCCATCTAGTACCCCCTTTGCTTCCAGAACAGCCAGAATTATTCGGGGCATGGATTCTATAAAGATGTCGGAAACGTTCATTGCTCAATTGGTATCAAGGGACCTAACGTGCACCAGGAAAATATTCCCCACACCAGTACACCACCGCCACCAGCCTGTAGCGTTGACACCAGGCAGGATGGGTCCATGGACTCATGCCGCTTACGCCAAATCCTGACAGGAACCGGGATTCGTCGGACCAGGCAATGTTTTTCCACTCCTCAATTGTTCAGTGTTGGTGATCGCGTGTCCGCTTATTCTTGCTTTTAGCTGATAGGAGTGGAACCCGGTGTGGTGGTCTGCTGCAATAGTCCATCCATGACAAGAATTGACAAGTTGTGCGTTCTGAGATGCCGTTCTGCACACCGCTGCTGTACTGCGCCGTTATTTGTCTGTTTGTGGCCCGCCTGTTACTTTGCACGATTCTTGCCATTCTCTTTCGACCTCTCTCATCAACGAGCTGTTTTCACCCACAGGACTGCCACTGACTGAATGTTTTATTTTTCACACCATTCTCAGTAAACCCTAGAGACTATCATGAGTGAAAAGCCCAGGAGGGCGGATGTTTCTGAGATACTGGATCCGGCGCGCCTGGCACCGATGATCACACCAAGCTGAAAGCCACTTAGTTCACTCGTTTTTTGTGAACGGGTTGGTGCACCTAATAAACTGTCCAACAAACCATGACCTTTGTGTGTAATACAAAGGACGGTTTTATCTCTCGAGTTTTTGAATCTGTCAAATTGAACAGCATAAATGTGTTGAATCCTATTACTGTGATAGGGTACTACATGAGAAAGGGTTTTATTCTGTGTGTATGTGTGTTTATGTATTCCACAGAGACAGAATTGTATAAGTTATTTAAAACTCTGGCAGGGGTCCGGCAAAGCGCCATCCGTTAAATAATTTGAATTGTAATGAAAACCAGGGGAGTTTTGCATAGTAGCCAAGCTTCTGGGAGAGTGCGATGGTCCGTTTTTGATGACTTTTGCATAGTAGTCATACCTTCGTTCCTGGACATATAAACGTCTCTAGGCTAATGAGACAGGTGCCTCATCAAAAGAGATGGAAACGAAGCCTGGGAAAAACAGCTTGCATCATGGGAAATCTGGCTCCCTCCCTCACCCACCTCAGGTTCAGTCAAATATGAGTCAATTAGTAAAGCATTAATTTCATGGAATTTGTAGGGAAGTGTAAAGAATTCCTCCTCCTGGACGTCAAAGGTGCACTATGCAGAAATTGCTCCGCCATTTCCTGGTTGCTAAAATTTGTATAGTTTATGTGACAAAGCAAGCAAGTATAGTGTAGAGCAGGGGTCGGCATCCTTGGCACGCAAAGGCTTGGCAAGCCCCCCCCCCCAAATAAAATAAATAAATAATTATATATATATATATATATATACACTAATAAATATATAAAATGTGCGTGGCGTGCTAAGTTAATTTTTTTTATAAACTGGAGAAAATAATTGAAACTGCATGCATTGGTTTCGAAATTGCATTGGTATTCACTGCAATGTTGTAGTTCCCAAGGTATGTCAATCCTGATTAACCAATGGGCTTTCATGATTTTGCAGGAGTTTATTATATTATTCATCGCAAGACGACCCGCCTCTCCCGCCAAATTCAAAACCAAGGCAGCACTGAAGATGAGAGTTTCGTTTTCACATGGCTAGCAGCCTTCTTTTGTTATTTAGAAAGGTTCAGGGCGCAAAATGTCATCAGCAAAGAAAAGTAAGGCAGATGTCCGCTTATTTATTGCCACTTGGACAAAGGAATATGGAATGTTTTACTGAAGAACCGGTCTGTTTGCGCTCTCTGTTGTAAAACTGTTGTTTGTCGAACATCACGTGTACGGTGTCATTTTGAAACGAGACATGAGAAAAACTTCAAGGATGAGGCGGACAAGGCTGAAGGAATCAAAAGGGCCATGTCCAGGTATGAAAAGCAAAGCAGTGTGTTTACAAATGTACATGCAGTCAAAAATCAAGCTACAGAGGGGAGCTACAAAGTTGCGCAGTGCATTGCTAAACATGGAAAACCATTTACTAATGGGGAATATATCAAAGAGGCTTTCCTCAGTAGTTTGCAGGCTTTGTTTGATGGATTGTCAAACAAAGAGGCAATCATCTCAAAGATAAAAGACATGCCTGTGTCTGCCAGAACTGTTGAAAGGCGCATTACCAAGATGGTTGAAAATGTAAAGGAGCAGCAAACTGTGGCGTTAAAAGATGCACCTGTGTTTAGTGTGGCTCTTGATGAGAGTGTGGGTGTGAATGACATTCCACGTCTGGCAGTTGTTGCAAGATACTGTGACTCAGAGCAGGTACGTGAGGAGCTGCTTTGTCTAAAACCCATTTCCCTAAAGGGGAAGATTTTAAAAACATATATTCGCTATTACAACTATTACAACTGACGGAGCCCCTGCTATGGTGGGGAAACATAAAGGATTCGCAAAGCTGAATGAAGATAAGATTGGCCACCCGTGGTTAAATGTCACTGTATCATTCACCAAGACAATCTGTGTTCCAAGATCAAGCCCGTGGTGCTAATGGACACCGCCTCTGTTTAGCGAGCTATGGAATTCTTCAGTTTGTGGGCAATTAGATATTCAATAGACACAATTAGTTGTAACGCACATATGAAAATCATAACTGGCACGCAGATCGTTAGAAATGGTAGGGTAAACTGTAAATTGTCACAAAAGGTTGTCGACCCCTGGTGTAGAGAATGATGTACCATCTAAACCAATGTGAAATACATTTTCCATAACCAAAAATATTGTATTTTCAGCTGTTTGAAGCTGGTGTAGAAAACCGAAAGAAAAGACGCTTAAACGAAACTTAAGAACGTGACGCATAGAAATAGCGCACATAGAACAGATCTTCCACTTCTTAGACTTGCTTTCAATGAGAAAACATAGCTGATATGGCTGACTTGCTTAAACAAATGTGGTTTCTACTGACAATTGAGATGTACAAACTATGGCATAAGGGAACCATGAGCGGATAAGAGGCAATCCGTAATTTGGATTAAGACATTAATGAGCGAGCTAAAACGGATGTAGTCAATATAACTATTTGTTTAGCACTTTTGAAATGTACAGTGACAGAATTCAGAACATGGGCCGTTCTTACAGTATTCTCCCTGTTAAAAAAACTTTTAAAAATGAAATATCACATTTACATAAGTATTCAGACCCTTTACTCAGTACTTATTTGAAGCACCTTTGGCAGCAATTACAGCCTTGAGTCTTCTTGGGTATGACGCTACAAGCTTGGCACACCTGTATTTGGGGAGTTTCTCCCATTCATCTCTGCAGATCCTCTCAAGCTCGGTCAGGTTGGATGGGGAGCGTCGCTGCACAGCTATTTTCAGGCCTCTCCAGAGATGTTCGATCGGGATCAAGTCCAGGCTCTGGCTGGGCCACTCAAGGACATTCAGAGACTTGTCCCGAAGCCACTCCTACGTTATCTTGGCTGTGTGCTTAGGGTCGTTGTCCTGTTGGAAGTTGAACCTTCACCCCAGTCTGAGGTCCTGAGCGCTCTGGAGCAGGTTTTCATCAAGGATCTCTTTACTTTGCTCTGTTCATCTTTCCCTCGATCCTGACTAGTCTCCCAGTCCCTGCCGCTGAAAAACATCCCTACAGCCGTGACACTTGGCATTCAGGCCAAAGACTTCAGTCTTGGTTTCATCAGACCAGAGAATCTTGTTTCTCATGGTCTGAGAGTCCTTTAGGTGCCTTTTGGCAAACTCCAAGTGAGCTGTCATTACTTTTACTGAGGAGTGGCTTCTGTCTGGCCACTCTACCATAAAAGCCTGATTGGTGGAGTGCTGCAGAGATGGTTGTCCTTCTGGAAGGTTCTCCCATCTCCACAGAGGAACTCTGGAGCTCTGTCAGAGTGACCATCAGGTTCTTGGTCACCTCCCTGACCAAGGTCCTTATCCCCCGATTGCTCAGTTTGGCTGGGCGGCCAGCTCAAGGAAGAGTCTTGGTGGTTCCAAACTTCTTCCATTTAAGAATGATGGAGGCCACTGTGTTCTTGGGGACCTTCAATGCTGCAGATTTGTGCCTCGACACAATCCTGTCTCGGAACTCTACGGACAATTCGTTCAACCTCATGGCTTGGTTTTTTCTCTGACATGCACTGTCAACTGTGGGCCTTATATAGACAGGTGTGTGCCTGGATAAGAACCCTGCATAAGTCGATGTGCATAGCCAGGAGGTAAGCAAGCTAGAACAGGCTGGCAACGTGGTGAAGCTGTCACCAGAGGAGGTGAGAAGTTCCAAGGAGAACTGGTACATCCCCCACCACGTTGTTTACCATAACAGTAAGAGCCGCCTGGTTTTCAATTGCTCCTTTAACAGCAGAGAGGGTAACCTGAATGACCAGCTGCTGCCAGGGCCTAAGCTGGGACCCTACCTCAAGGGGGTCCTGCTGTGTTTCCGGCAGCACTGGGTGGCTATCTGTGGAGACATTAAGGGGATGTTCCACCGGGTGCGACAGGATCAGTCTCTTCTGCGTTTCATGTGGAGGGACATGAGGAAAGGAGACCCACCTGACGTTTTGTGAGTGGCGCGTCCTGCCTTTTGGGACTACCTGCAGTCCTTGCTGTGCCACTTTTGCCCTGAAGAAGCACGTCAGAGACCACCAGCAGGGCAACGAGGACGTGCTGGCCTCAGTGGAACGGCGTTCTATGTGGACAACAGTCTACAGACGGGTCCTCCGTTCCTCACCCAGCCCACAGACACTTGGCCTGTTACGCCGCTGCCTCCCGCCGAGGTAGTGTACCTTGAAGAGCTTAAGGAAGGGCATCTTCTGTAGCCTTATAACTGTGGATGAGGACACTCCTCTGCCTGACCTGCTGCAGTACCAGAGCTGGGGTGGCCTTGTAATGGCAAACCATCTCTCCCTGCACTGAGCGGCGGCCCCAGACTTGCCTGCTTCCTCCCGCTCTGGCACTGAGCTGGTCCTGCTCAGTAAAGTGCAACAGGACTGTTTCCCTGAGGATTACAAGCTGCTGCATGCTGGTGAGTCTGTTCACTCCGTCAATAGTCTCTCCTCTTTCTCCCCAAAATACAACAAGACAGTTGGGCTCATCCGTGTTGAGGGCCGGCTCCGCAGGGCATCAGACCTAGGCCAACACACACCTGCTCGTGCAGGACTTTGATGCCAGGCTGCGACACCCTGGGTCTGAACGGGTGTTTGCTGAGCTCTGCCGGGCCTACTGGATTCTTAAGGGTCGACGGGCAGTCAAACCGCACAAGCGGCAGTGCCTGGGCTGTGGCGTGGGAAACAAGATGGCTGACTTGCCTGCTGCATGCCTTCGACTCCATCAGCCCCCTTTCTAGTCCACAGGCATGGACTGTTTCGGGCCCTTCACTGTTAAGATAGGCCGCCGGCACGAGAAGCGCTGGGGTATTATCTTTAAGTACCTGACAACGCACTGTGTGCACCTGGATTTACTGATCAGCATGGACAGTGACTCTTTCCTGATGGTTCTGAGGAGGTTCACAGCCAGGAGAGCCAAGCACATCAAGCTCCTCTCTGACCAGGGCACCAATTTCAGGGGGGCCGAGAAGGAGCTACGAGACTCCTTCGCTGCTCTGGCGCCCGCCCTCCGTGAGCAGCTGGCAGAGCATCACCATCTGCTTCAACCTGCCTCATACCCCTCACTTCAGCAGGGCCTGGTAGCGGAAGATACGGTCTGTCAAGTCCTCCCTACAGGTTGTGCTGAGGGACCAGACCATGTCTGAGGAGGTGCTGCGCACCCTTCTGGTGGAGATTGAGGGCATTCTGAACTCTAAGCCACTCGGATGTCTCCTCGGATGTAGCTGACCCCGACCCTTTCACCCCTAACCTTCTCCTGATGGGACTGCGGGATGCCTCCCTCCTTCCCTCTCCTGGACGTTAAGGTATGTTACAACTTACCCAACTCTCCCCTACACTTTGGCTCACAGCTTTACGTCCACAATCTTTCCCCTGATATGACTGACTGCTACAGTGGCTTGCGAAAGTATTCACCCCACTTGGCATGTTTCCTATTTTGTTGCCTTACAACCTGGAATTACAATTGATTTTTTGGGGGTTTGTATTATTTGATTTACACAACATGCCTACCACTTTGAAGATGCAAAATATGTTTTATTGTGAAACAAAAAATAAATAAGACAAAAAACAGAACTTGTGCGTGCATAACTATTCACCCCCCCAAAGTCAATACTTTGTAGAGCCACCTTTTGCAGCAATTACAGCTGCAATTCTCTTGGGGTATGTCTCTATAAGCTTGGCACATCTAGCCACTGGGATTTTTGCCCATTCTTCAAGGCAAATCTCCTCCAGCTCCTTCAAGTTGGATGGGTTCCGCTGGTGTACAGCAATCTTTAAGTCATACCACAGATTCTCAATTGGATTGAGGTCTGGGCTTTGACTAGGCCATTCCAAGACATTTAAATGTTTCACTTTAAACCACTAGAGTGTTTCTTTAGCAGTATAATTAGGGTCATTGTCCTGCTGGAAGGTGAACCTCCGTCCCAGTCTCAAATCTCTGGAAGACTGAAACAGGTTTCCCTCAAGATTTTCCCAGTATTTAGCGCCATCCATCATTCCTTCAATTCTGACAGTGAAGCATGGTTTCCCAGTCCCTGCCGATGAAAAACATCCCCACAGCATGATGCTGCCACCACCATGCTTCACTGTGGGGATAGTGTTCTCGGGGTGATGAGAGGTGTTGGGTTTGTGCCAGACATAGCGTTTTCCTTGATGGCCCAAAAGCTCAATTTTACTCTCATCTGACCAGAGTACCTTCTTCCATATGTTTGGGGAGTCTCCCACATGCCTTTTGGCGAATACCAAACGTGTTTGCTTATTTTTTTCTTTAAGCAATGGCTTTTTTCTGGCCACTCTTCGGTAAAGCCCAGCTCTGTGGAGTGTACGGCTTAAAGTGGTCCTATAGACAGATACTCCAATCTCCGCTGTGGAGCTTTGCAGCTCCTTCAGGGTTATCTTTGGTCTCTTTGTTGCCTCTCTAATTAATGCCCTCCTTGCCTGTTCCGTGAGTTTTGGTTGGGCGGCCCTCTCTTTGCAGGTTTGTTGTGGTGCCATATTCTTTCCATTTTTTAATAATGGATTTTATGATGCTCCGTGGGATTTTCAAAGTTTCTGATATTTTTTTATAACCCAACCCTGATCTGTACTTCTCCACAACTTTGTCCCTGACCTGTTTGGAGAGCTCCTTGGTCTTCATGGTGCTGCTTGCTTGGTGGTGCCCCTTGCTTAGTAGTGTTGCAGACTCTGGGGCCTTTCAGAACAGGTGTATATATACTGAGATCATGTGACAGATCATGTGACACTTAGATTGCACACAGGTGGAATAACTAATTATGTGACTTCTGAAGGTAATTGGTTGCACCAGATCTTATTTAGGGGCTTCATAGCAAAGGGGGTGAATACATATGCACGCACCCCTTTTCCATTATTATTATTTTTTAATGTTTTTGAAACAAGTTATATTTTTCATTTCACTTCACCAATTTGGACTATTTTGTGTATGTCCAATCAATTTAAATTACAGGTTGTAATGCAACAAAAAGGAAAAACGCCAAGGGGGATGAATACTTTTGCAAGGCACTGTATGCCCACCTCACCTCGGCCACATGCTCACTGTAATATCAAATTACATGATAAGAGCTTCTTTATGTGGTACATGTATGTCTTAGTAAAAGAAGAAAATCATTAAATGTTTTATTATTTTCACTGCCGTTCCAAAGCGTTTTCATCTTAGAGTGTGAGGCTGCTGGCACAAGCAGAGTCTATTAGGGAGGAATGGGATTTTATGGGATTTTACTTTTGGTGTTCAACAACATTCCCCGGAGAACCACAGCACCATCTGGGCTATCAGAATTCAAACACTATCCTACATTGGGTGGATGAATAGCTAAGGAAGTAGTTACTCTGCCATTATAAAGAACTGGTGTCACTCAGAAGTGCTGGATTGATATAATCCATTGTCAGACATGATCAAGATTCTTAAATTGAACAACAGAAGGGTATACTAATAATCTATCTAGATGTACTCAGGCTTTTCTGAAATTAGCTAGCTTCAGTTATCTTCACATTCCAGCTCAGGCTTCATCCATGTTAGGAAAGTAGATATCCATTGTGCACCCGCTGCAAATTCAGCAGGCTACGGTGTGAAATGAGCTATTAGAAGTGCTGTCTTACTTATACATAGCATTTCTTTGGTGTGCTTATCAAGTCAATTTTTCCACACTCTTATCGATAAAATAATGTATTAAGTCATGCAAAGGTTTTACTGTGCGTGAAGTTTCAAATGCATCCTGTCATTAGTAAATGTGTTGTGTGAAATTGTATACTGAACAAAAATATAAAACGCAACATGTAAAGTGTTGGTCCCATGTTTCATGAACTGAAATAAAAAAATCCCAGAAATGTTCAAGATGCACAAAAAGCTTATTTCTCTCAAATTTTGTGCACAAATTTGTTTACATCCCTGTTAGTGAGCATTTCTCCTTTGCCAAGATAATCCATCCAAATGACAGGTGTGGCATATCAAGAAGCTGATTAAACAGCATGATCATTACACAGGTGCACCTTGTGCTGGGGACAGTAAAAGGCCACTCTAAAATGTGCAGTTTTGTCACACAATACAATGCCACAGATGTCTCAAGTTTTGAGGGAGCGTACAATTTGCATGCTGACTGCAGGAATGCCCACCAGAGCTGTTGCCAGAAAATCAAATGTTAATTTCTCTACAATAAGCCACCTCCAACATTGTTTTAGAGAATTTGGTAGTATGTCCAACCGGCCTCACAACCGCAGAACACGTGTATGGGGTTGTGTGGGCGAGCGGTTTGCTGATGTCAATGTTGTGAACAGAGTGTCCCAAGGGGTTATGGTATGGGCAGCCATAAGCTACGGACAACTAACAAAATTTAATTTTATTGATGGCAATTTGAATGCACAGAGATACCGAGGCCCATTGTCGTGCCATTCATCTGCCGCCATCACCTTATGTTTCAGCATGATAATGCATGGCCCCATGTCGCAAGAATCTGTACACAATTCCTGCAAGCTGAGAACGTCCTAGTTCTTCCATGGCCTGCATAATCACCAGACATGTCACCCATTGAGCATGTTTGCGATGCTCTGGATCGACGTGTACGACAGCGTGTTCCAGTTCCTGCCAATATCCAGAAACTTCGCACAGCCACTGAAGAGGAGTGGGACAACACTCCACAGGCCACAATCAATAGCCTATGTGAAGGAAATGTGTCCCGCTGCATGAGGCAAATGGTGGTCAAATTTCTGATCCACTCCTCTACTTTTCTTTTAAAAGGCATCTGTGACCAACAGAGGCCTATCAGTATTCCCAGTCATGTGAAACCATAGATTAGGGCCTAATTTATTTATTTTTAATTGGCTAATTTCCTTATATGAACTGTAACTCAGTAAAATCATTGAAATTGTTGAATGTTGTGTTTATATTTTTGTTCAGTATATTTGAATATTACTCTTTTTTAACACACAAGAACATTTGATCAATAAAATATTTAAAATCAGTCGTCTTCCTCAAATATGGTCCGGAGGATGAAGGGATGATGACGCACTCTTTGTGAGAGGGAGATAATCTAATTTGATTGGTCCTCAACTCGCAGCTCAGACACTTTAATCAAGATAAATAGAGTTAGCCCTGAGTTAGCCTGCACCGGAGCAGGTTAGTTCTGAAGGATTTGTTGCCATTTAATGTACCTGGCGAAAGGGTGAGCCACTTTCGTGTCACCGGTTATCCCGAGTTGAACTCAGAGTTGACCTATATATAGATTTGTAGCACACCACAAAAGCTGCTGCAAGGTCACATATTGTCTGTCTGGGTAGTGTCTTCAAATACAGAACCAGGCAACCGCACTGTCAATGTAAATTATTGTTCAGACAGACATTTACTGTTTGCGAATGTTTGACAGCAAAATGAACAACCCAAAGTGACTAAAAGACCGCCTAAACTTAGATCCCAGGCAAATGTTAGCAATATGTTAGCCAAGCGGCCCAATCTTCTGTTTAAGTCCAGATATTTCCATATTTTGCCTCAACCGAGGCAGCTCTGGCCAAAAAGTCTGCCTTTGATGCATTCACTTATCAATTATATCTCTGGATTAAAAACAAATCCCTCTAAAGAGTCATGCTGAATTCCAGGGGTGGTAAGCATTCTTCTAAAGCAGAGATCTTCTCCTTCTCCTGGTCCCTCCTTTTTTCTGTCTTTCTTCACATGATGAATTAATCTGGTTAATCCGTCTATCCTTTTCCACCACCCATGCCATGCCCACTCCACTCTTTCCCCCTTCACTTGCCCTTACAGTGCATTCAAAAAGTATTCAGGCCCCTTAACTTTTTCCACATTTTGTTACGTTACAGCCTTACTCTAAAAAAAAAAAATAATAATAATCTCAATCTACACACAATACCCCATAATGACAAAGTGAAAACAGGTTTTTAGAAATGTGTGCAAATGTATAAAAAATAAAAAACAGATACCTTATTTACATAAGTATTCAGACCCTTTGCTATGAGACTCGAAATTGAGCTCAGGTGCATCCTGTTTTCATTGATCATCCTTGAGATGTTTCTACAATTTGATTGGAGTCTACCTGTGGTAAATTCAATTGATTGGACATGATTTGGAAAGGCACACACCTGTCTATGTAAGGTCCCACAGTTGACAGTGCATGTCAGAGCAAAATCCATGCCATGAGGTCGAAGGAATTGTCCGTAGAGCTCCGAGACAGGATTGTGACGAGGCACAGATCTGGGGAAGTGTACCAAAAAATTCCTGCAGCATTGAAGCTCCCCAAGAACACAGTGGCCTCCATCATTCTTAAATGGAAGAAGTTTGGAACCACCAAGACTCTTCCTAGAGCTGACCGCCTGGCCAAACTGAGCAATCGGGGGAGAAGGATCTTAGTCAGGGAGGTGACCAAGAACCCGATGGTCACTCTGACAGAGCTCCAGAGTTCCTCTGTGGAGATGGGAGAACCTTCCAGAAGGACAGCCATCTCTGCAGCACTCCACCAATCAGGCCTTTATGGTAGAGTGGCCGGACGGAAGCCACTCCTCAATAAAAGGCACATGACAGCCTGCTTGGAGTTTGCCAAAAGGCACCTAAAGGACTGACCATGAGAAACAAGATTCTCTGGTCTGATGAAACCAAGATTGAACTCTTTGGCCTGAATGCCAAGCGTCACAACTGGAGGAAACCTGGCACCATCCCTACAGTGAAGCATGGTGGTGGCAGCATCATGCTGTGGGGATGTTTTTCAGTGGCAGGGACTGAGAGACTAGTCAGGATCGAGGGAAAGATGAACGAAGAAAAGTGCAGAGAGATCCTTGATGAAAACCTGCTACAGAGCGCTCAGGACCTCAGACTGGGGCGAAGGTTCACCTTCCAACAGGACAACGACCCTAAGCACACAGCCAAGACAATGCAGGAGTGGCTTCGGGACAAGTCTCTGGATGTCCTTGAGTGGCCCAGTCAGAGCCCGGACTTGAACCCGATCTAACATCTCTGGAGAGACTTGAAAATAGCTGTGCCCTAACGCTCCCCATCCAACCTGACAGAGCTTGAGAGGATCTGCAGAGAAGAATGGGAGAAACTCCCCAAATACAGGTGTGCCAAGCTTGTAGCGTCATACCCAAGAAGACTCGAGACTGTAATCACTGCCAAAGGTGCTTCAACAAAGTACTGAGTAAAGGGTCTGAATACTTACGTAAATGTGTTATTTCAGTTTTTTTGTTTTTAATACATTCGCAAAATAATCTAAAAAAACGTTTTTGCTTTGTCATTATGGGGTATTGTGTGTAGATTGATGAGGGGGGAAAACAATTTAATCAATTTTAGAATAAGGCTGTAACATGTAATGTGGAAAAAGTCAAGGGGTCTGAATACTTTCCGAATGAACTGTATCTACAAAATTTGGAACAAGGTTCTTTAACCAACACCTCCAGAAAAGGATGTACTGTAGAGGCAGTTGATACCAATCAAACAAAAATACTATTTCCCAGCAAAAATGTAGCATATCTGACTGAATATACCTCAGCTCAGTTTAAGGTTCTCTCTGCATCTTCACACAGAGGAAAGGAAACTCAACTGGAATGTGTATCTACTGCCGGGCCTGGGCTTTCGTTCTGTTATAATCCAAAAATGCAGTGGAATGACCACCTTTGGACTTAGTCTTGTGTGCTGCTGAATGCTGATGCCTAACCAAGATACAAGCAATTTATGAAAGCAATTTTGAATAAGTGAGAAAGTGGGTTGGCTTTCATTATCGCTTTTATAAAGATCATCTTCCAAACCAGTATTATTGGCTATATTGCTGTCAAGGGCACTGTCAATTTTTCATAATGTTCTGTCACAGTTTTTCAAATGCAGACTCGAATTGGACCTAGGGGCTGCTTTGAGCAATTACAGTCCTTATTTATTCTGTTTGTATTAAGACGAAGCAGTGTTTGGATGTTCAGAGAGCATCATGGCTTCCAGCATTTCAGTTTAAGCCCATAAACTTGAGCTGCTAACAATGGGATTCTCTATAGGGAAAGGCCTACTGTACATATAGCAATATGGTCTGGGAACATTTTAATTCACCTGCCTAGCTTAAATATTGTAATTGTCTCCTGTGGTGATAGCCATATGCAGTATTGCTACAAGACCCCATCAACAAGAGAACATGGATTTAGGTCAGCTTATTTCGCAACACATCCAAAAAGTCGATGGCAGCAGTTTACAGAAACCAGCATGTTTTTATGTACAGTACTGATTATTGTAATTCATCACAGATGTCTATACTGTGGTCCTCTGTAGCTCAGCTGGTAGAGCATGGCGCTTGTAACGCCAAGGTAGTGGGTTCGATCCCCGGGACCACCCATACACAAAAATGTATGCACGCACGACTGTAAGTCGCTTTGGATAAAAGCGTCTGCTAAATGGCATATTATTATTATTATTATCATGAGATTAATACAAAAAACATTCCTAAAACAAAACAATGGCATAATGAGAATACTGCTGCACAAATTACATTTTTGAACTAGCATAGGCCTACATGTAACATAAAACTAAAGAAGGAGTAAACTACTTTCCCTCACACATTTTGAAAAATAACAAATGCCTATAAATGCATCATGTACCATCATCAAACCAATTTGGCCAGTGTATCAGCACCTTCCCCTTTGGATTTGTGCAGTGTACAGTCATTACTCCATTCTATACAAACCAACATTTGAACACAAGACATGTGACAAAGGGGAAAAACTGTAACCTGTCCAGGAAGTGAAGGCCAAGATCCCTGATCTTACTTACAAGACACTCCAAAAACCATCAAAGAACAGATTAGAATAACAGACAGGCATTCTAGAATCCAGATCAAATCTCTCATTCAGAAAGAAAACCACAAGCAGAAATGCTTCCAACACCCTCTACAGCTCCATTTTAACCTCTACGGGATCGGTGTCCCGTATACGGGACGGTTGAGCTAACGTGCGCTAATGTGATTAGCATGACAGTTGTAAGTAACATCAACCTTTCCAGGACATAGACATGTCTTATATGGGCAGAAAGCTTACATTCTTGTTAATCTAACGGCACTGTCCAGTTTACAGTAGCTATTACAGTGAAAAAATACCATGCTATTGTTTGAGGAGAGTGCACAACAACAAAAATTATCACGGCAACTGGTTTGATACATTCACCTCTGAAGGTAAATAATGTACTTACATTTAGTAATCTTGCTTTGATTTGTCATCCTAAGGGTCCCAGAGATAAAATGTAGCTTAGTTTTGTTTGATAAAATCAATGTTTATATTCAAATGTAGGAACTGGATTCTACAGTTTGAACCCCTGCTCTCTGGCTCCACACCCACCCTGCCCGGCCATCTAGATGTATGAAAGTTAGTGTATAAGCTAATGATCCATCATGTATGACATTCCTGGTAGTGTGTAAACTTACATTTTGTACTACCATATCATTTTTGTATGTTCTCTATAGATATGTACTTGTATCAATTGACCAATTCGGTACATTTGGGCAGACTTGATACAAAATAGTCCAGTATTGCAATGGTTCACTGGATCTATCTGAAACTTTGCACACACACTGCTGCCATATAGTGGCGAAAATCTAAATTGCGCCTAAACTGCAATATTATATTGTGGCCTTTCTCTTGCATTTCAAAGATGATGGAACATCATCTATTTAAAAAAATTAATAGAAAACGCATGTTTGTTTGTTTGTATTATCTTTTACCAGATCTAATGTGTTATATTCCCCTACATTAATTTCACATTTCCACAAACTTTTAAGTGTTTCCTTTCAAATGGTATCAAGAATATGCATATCCTTGCTTCAGGTCCTGGGCTACAGGCAGTTAGATTTGGGTATGTCATTTTAGGCGAAAATTGAAAAAAAGGGTCTTATCCTTAAGAGGTTTTAAAGCTGTTTAGTGTTTTGGGAAGGTAAAATACTCACAAAAAATATATATATATTTTATGTGTGCTGAATGTTTACATGACCATGACACCATCTCACTTTCCATTTTCTGTTAACAGTCTTAACAGACAATCCATTACTTATTTCCTCTTGGCATTGTAAAGCTGAATCATACTGATAGAGTTTTCCATCATTTGCGGCATTCAGTCGTGAGATTTGAAAACACAATCATCAGCTAAGATTTACTGCCAGTACCAAGGCTAGAGTGAACTTGAAAGCCCATCACTGCAGTTCCTCAAAGTAACCACAACGTAGGAGAAGCAGCCACCTTGTGATCCAGTTTCCTAATAGAGTTCACAGTCAGACTACAGGGTCTGTTTTGCATTTCTCCCACAGCCGCCCAAAACAATAGATATTTAGAAAGGTGATAATAGATCATTACTATCCACCATAACATGAATGGTAGAAGAAATACAAACTGGAATAATTTTTGTGTTCTTTTTTGTGTTCTTTTTATTGCATTGAGAGCATGTCACTCTGAATACTGAAAACCTATTACACTCAGAGAAAGAGGTAGCCTAGGCCTAACTGTTCCCAGGCTTGTGGAGAGGACTCCATGTTTTGGGAGGGCTCGGTGGGCCCTCATGCCCAGCTGTGAGCTGCCTTTGGCCCCTGCAAGGACCATGATTGAGGCCATTGGTGCTATGTGCCAAGAATTACAACCGCCAGAACGCCTGGACTCGAACACCTCCCATTTCTTCAGTTAATTCCACACACCAGGTGACCATAAAAAGGTTGAGACTCGTTCGAAAGAACCAGAATAAATAATTATTATATATATGTTTTAAATGCTCAGGAGTCAAAACTGTTCACTACACAGTTGAAGTAGCATTGATAAGAAGTGAATGCATGTTTCCCAAAAACTCGACTGGGACAAACTTAGTATCCCTAGGCAGACAGGTTGCCTCCCACATTAACAGTGTTCCAGTACACACGTCTGCACAGGTAAAAATGTTGGTTGGGCTAGGCGGAAATGGACACGCAGGAAATACATCCAGAGCCTTATCCATTTGTGCCCTGGCGTAAACATCCTCACCGGACACAAAATTGGTAGCTAGCTAAATGGAGCTCAGAAAGGATATTTTCAATAAGTGTATTTTGCATGTCGTTTTTTGCAAATACCATGACAGCTAACTTTAGCGTCACAAGCTTTCAACCACTGACTGGCTGTGGTAATTATGCTAACCAGAGATACTTTAAGAAGCTAGATCATCTTGTGCCTAGCGTCTTGGGCCTAGCTATCTGCGTCCACATTGTGTCCGTCTCTGTCATGTCGCCCTCATTTTAAACCCTGCCTACCCAAACTTGTGATTTGCAGGGAGAGTTGTCTGCTGTTGCCCTAGGTCTGGGATTTCAGAAACTAGGAAAAACTGGGAATGTGTACTGTCAGTGTGGTTATGTAGCGCATACACACACACACACACACTATATACAGTGCATTCAGAAAGTTTTCAGACCTCTTAACACATTTTGTTACATTACAGCCTTATTCTAAAATGGATTAAATTGTTTTTTTCTCTCTCATCAATCTACAAATGGTCTGAATACTTATCTAAATAAGGTATGTCTGTTTTTTATTTTTAATACATTTGCAAACATTTCTAAAAACCTGTTTTTGCTTTGTCAATATGGGGTATTGTGTGTATATTGATAAGGAAAAAAATAATTTAATCAATTTTAGAATAAGGCTGTAACATAACAAAATGTGGAAAAATTCAAGAGGTCTGGATACTTTCTGAATGCACTAGGCATAGCTGCAAAGAAAAAGCCATATCACAGACTGGCATATAAAAAGAAAAGATTAAGATGGGCAGTCTGAGATATGGCTTTTTCTTTGCAACTCTGCCTAGAAGGTCAGCATCCCGGAGTCGCCTCTTCACTGTTGACGTTGAGACTGGTGTTTTGCGAGTACTATTTAATGAAGCTGCCAGTTGAAGACCTGTGAGGCGTCTGTTTCTCAAACTAGACACTCTAATGTATTTGTCCTCTTGCTCAGTTGTGTACCGGGGCCTCCCACTCCTCTTTCTATTCTGGTTAGAGCCAGTTTGCACTGTTCTGTGAAGGGAGTAGTACACAGCGTTGCACGAGATCTTCAGTTTCTTAGCAATTCCTCGCATGGAATAGCCTTCATTTCTGAGAACAAGAATAGGCTGATGAGTTTCAGAAGAAAGTTCTTTGTTTCTGGCCATTTTGAGCCTGTAATCGAACCCACAATTGCTGATGCGCCAGATACTCAACTAGTCTCAAGGCCAGTTTTATTGCTTCTTTAATCAGCACAACAGTTTTCATCTGTGCTAACATAATTGCAAAAGGGTTTTCTAATGATCAATTTAGCCTTTTAAAATGATAAACTTGGATTAGCAAACTCAACGTGTCATTGGAACACAGGACTGATGGTTGCTGATAATGGGCCTCTGTAGGCCTCTGTAGATATTCCATTACAAATCAGCCGTTTCCAGCTACAATAGCCATTTACAACATTAACAATGTCTACACTGTATTTCTGATCAATTTTATGTTATTTTAATTGACAAAAAAAATTGCTTTTCTTTCAAAAACAAGGACATTTCTTAGTGACCCCAAACTTTTGAATGGGAGTGTATATATGAGTTGTGCTTTCCAAGACTACATGATCAAAACGAGGTCACTCATTTTGCCCATTCTAACATTCAATCGAACAGTAACTGAATGCCTTGATGCCTGTCTGCCTGCTTTATATAGTAAGCCACAGCCACGTAATTGACAGTCTGTAGGAGCGAACCATTTTCATGAATGTGGTGGTGTACCTAATATACCCCAATTCACCTGTAGTTATACAGTCACCTGTAAGTTATACCTCTAGTAAGTTATAGCTACTAAAGTGTGACTAAAACTACACAGATGTTCTCATTTAGCTTGACTAATAGAAGGTTGACTAACTACCTTTTCTGCGTTTTCATTCCATCATGTTGGCCAGCCCAGGGTTGGATGGAGTCATCATCCGTCACTAACATACCTAAATAAATTTTTAAAAAAGGTTAGGTTTTGAAGTTGCAATGATTGAATTTTTTTTTATAATTAGTTCAAGTGACAGGGGAAATTATATTTCAGCCATATCAAATGTATGTAGCCAATGAGTCTCTCTAGTCCAGGGATATCAACCTGCGGTCCGAAGCCCAGTCACGACAAGTGCCGCCGGCTTTTGGTAAACTATCTTGACTTGGACATACATTTTTACCAACACATGGCTAACCTTTGTTTAACCAGCTAAACAGATGCTATTAGTGAAAATGTGTTTGGAGTTATCTTTCTTGCTAATAGGCTATGTTGGAGTTCAGTTTACACTTCCTCTTCCAATTGTAATGTGGGGAGCCCACGGGGGGCCAGTATGAAAAATGTATGCACTCACTAACTGTAAGTCGCTCTGGATAAGAGCGTCTGCTAAATGACAAAAATGTAAAATGGGAGGCCAAAATAATGAAAAACTATCTACCAAATCTATTAATTTTAAAATGTTGATTACCTTTCCTTGCCATTATCATTCACCTGATAATAAGACAAGACATTGGATCCCTGGGCAAGAAAAGGTTGAAGACCCCTGCTCTAGTCTATTCTAGCGACCACAACCCCATGCAGCGATGTGGCTATCTCCGGACAAGTTGCAAAGGTTTGTTCAATCTGGATTTTTCAAGTCAGCTATCTAGCCTTTAAAACGTACCAAACTGTTGTCGTCACAAAGGTTGCAAAGTTAGTTCAAACCGGTCAAGTCCCTTTTTCTATTAGCCAGGCTTTTAACCTTTATTTTTTTTACACTGCAAACAGCCTACCCGACCGACCTCTCAGAGGAATCCGCATGGTCCTAAAGCACACCGTTGCCTCGTCTTGTATCATATTCCAATGATAAAACTGGGGGGGGGGGGACAACAATTATATTTCAGAATGAAAGTTGCGCCACTGCTATTAGCACATGCTCTCTCCATGAAAAATGTGAAGAAACATCCATTAGGTTTGATGTGGGAGTTTAACTGAAGGTCAGTCGCATAAAGTTGAGTGGGTAGCGGGAAAGTACAAGTTGTTTCAAGGGGGGGTTATGGCATCAGGCCTACTTGTCAAGGGGAGACTGGCCCGTTCACATATAGTTTTAATTTGGTTTTAGCACAGATTATCCATTATATTGACCAGAAACTCAAGTAGCCGCTCTAACAATGAAAATAAATGTCATCAAAAAGGAAGGCAGTCGGGAGAGGCAAGATCAGGTGGGACCATTCTAGCCAATGAGAGTGCAGAAACGTGTGTGAACAAGCACAACTCCGATACAAAGTGTTTTTCTAAAAAATGCCGGGATGTCACGTGTCCTACTTATCTGTACACTCGTAACAACCTAAGCATTACGAAACGTATATTCGATCAAATAAGCCACACGTAGCAAGTAGCCATTACTTTTTGTGTTATCCAAATTCGACACTGTCATTGACCTCCATACAAAAACTCCTCGCTTGGTAAACGAAAAAACGCCACCTGCTGGAGAAGACGGCTTTTGGCCCAGTTATCCCAATTGCTTCGCCTCTTCCTCTGGTTTTAGTCAGAGGTTGTTCCGGATCCGGCAGGCTTGCCTTGAGTTTGAGTTTAGATTGCATTTATCCCCAATCACAGAAAATACAGTAGATATATTCAGTCAAGCAAAAAAAAGAAGTGAAGTCTACAAAGAAGAGGTACACACACCAGTCTCCTTTTCAAGTTTGTATCTAAAAACTGTAACATAGGACCGAGGACTGGTGGTCCTCCCCTGGTCACACCATTCATTTGTTGGTGTTTGACTACCACCTGGTGGCTACATTGTAGACTCACAGCCTCCACTGTGTTTTTGCATAGGACGGGGGTGTATTCATTACGGGAACCGTTTATCGTTTAAGACTAAACGGAAGCAAACAGAGCAAAACGAGACTTTATATTGAACAAATTTCGGTAGGTCCCTCCCCGTCATTCCGTTTGCTTCCGTTTAAGAAACGTTTTGCAACCGAATCGGCGTAATGAATACGCTCCAGGGTTATCAATGGAAGATGGCGACCCGAGTCCTTCAGAGATTTGGCAATGGCCTGAATCAGGCTAGAAAAACGGCCCAGTCGACAGGACAGATCGTCGTTTTAAGCAGGTGTGACTATTATTACTTTGCACGTTTAGGATTTAAAGCGTTTGGGCTCTGACTTTTGTTCCATTGACGATTTTGGAGAATAGAGGCTCCCACTGACTCGTCTATGCTGCAAGTGTGCAGGAGTGAACCTGAACAAGTGACTGCTAGCAAGTTAGCCTAAATAACTAGCCAGTCAACTATTGGCCTGTAGTCGATTTGATAAGCTACAAATTAGTGCAACTTCTAGTTTGAGCTATTCTAAAATGGTTAAACTCTTGAAGGTAATGCACGTCCAGTTACTAGTGTAATTGTCTGTCTAATAGTCAATTATTATTACACTTGCTCAAGGTCAATATTATAAAGGTAGGGCTACTGTTGTGGATATACACTACATGGCCAAAAGTATGTGGAGACCTGCTCGTCGAACATCTCATTCGAAAATCATGGTCATTAATATGGAGTTGGTCCCCCCTTTGCAGCTATAACAGCCTCCACTCTTCTGGGAAGGCTTTCCACTATATGTTGAGGTTAGTGAGGTTGAGCACTGATGTTGGGCGTTTAGGCCTGGCTCGCAGTCGGTGTTCCATTTCATCCCAAAGGTGTTCGATGGGGTTGATATCAGGGCTCTGTGCATTCCAGTCCAGTTCTGTATGGACCTCGCTTTGTGCACGGGGGCATTGTCATGCTGAAACAGGAACTTCCCCAAACTGTTGCCACAATGTTGGAAGCACAGAATCGTCTAGAATGTCAGTGTATGCTGTAGCGTTAAGATTTCCCTTCACTGGAACTAAGGAGCTTAGCCCGAACCATGAAAAACAGCCCCAGACCATTATTCCTCCTCCACCAAACTTTACAGTTGGCACTATGCATTGGGGCAGGTAGCGTTCTCCTGGCATCTGCCAAACCCAGATTAATCACTTACAGTTGACCGGGACAGGTCTAGCAGGGCAGAAATTTGACGAACTGTCTTGTTGGAAAGGTGGCATCCTATGATGGTGCCAGGTTGAAAGTCACAGCTCTTCAGTAAGGCCATTCTACTGTCAATGTTTGTCTATGGAGATTGCATGGCGGTGTGCTCGATTTTATACACCTGTCAGCAACGGGTGTGGCTGAATTAGCCGAATCCACTAATTTGATGGGGTGTCCACATACATTTGTGTATATATGGTGTAGCTTACTGTATTTTGCATGGCATTACTATGTTACTACATCGGCATTTTTTTACCTTATAGTGTCAACATTAGCCAATGATACATTGTTTTCATAAGCACCATGATTGCGCATGTGTATGTTCAGCAGTGGTAGTCTGTGGCTAGCTCTAACTGTCACTGCTTGTTGTTTCCTTTGGAAACAGCCAGGGACATGCAAGACCTGGTACTGCATGTAGGAAGCTAGTGTGCATTTTCTCAAACATTGTGTGTAGGTAGCTTGGGCAACAACATCATACAGTGCCTGTGTTACTGTTATTATTGTTAGCTAGACCTTTCTGTCATAATTCACCTGCAGAGGAATGTGGGATGCATGCATGGACAGATCTGACTTCAGCTCACTACACAGCAGTGAAATCCTTTGATGCAGGAATAGATGAGTCACTCACTTCATAAGATGTCTCTGTTCACATATGTATTAACACTACCATCTGTATTTTTTCTCCAGGGGGTTGTCAGCATCAAACCATAGGAATCGTGAAGATAGCTGGTTCAAGTCGCTATTTGTGCGTAAAGTTGATCCCAGAAAGGATGCCCACTCCCACTTGCTAACCAAGAATGAGGAAAGCAACCTCTACAAAATCCAGTGTAAGTTGTGCTTTACTGTAACTTGTTTACTTTAATTCCAAATTACTTTTTATATTTCAGAGTTTTGAGTGCAGTGGAATAACCATAAGCATATTGTAAGAAGTAAGTATATTGTAGAAATTAGTAATTACAATACTTGTTTCACTGTACATACAGATCTTGACTGTAATGTAAAGTGTGACCAATTTAACCCCTTCCAAAACAGAGGGCACTATGTCTAATAGAGATTGTTCTGTTACAGTCCATAACGTGAAACCAGAGTGCCAGGATGCCTACAACCAGCTTTGGTAAGTAGCATGGACCTTGTTCAGTCTAGGCCTTTATACCTAAAGCCCCTCAAGTAGTAGCCTTACCGAGGGTAGTACTGTCAAGTAGTAGCCTTACCGAGGGTAGTACTGTCAAGTAATAGCCTTACTGAGGGTAGTACTGTCCCAAATTATTGTTTCATTTGGTTGTTGAGTATGTGTGATATAATGTAAACGGTAGTAGTGGTGATATTATATGACTGCACAGCTGGTGTCACCAGTGGGTTGTGCACACTTAAAGAAAAAACACATGATTTCACATGTGGAAAATGACATGACGTGAAAACGTGTTTTTGAAACACTTCACATGTTTTCACATGTGTAGTTTCGTGTTATCACATGTTACCACATGTTGTCAAATTAACGTCACATAAGATTACGTGAAATTCATGTGGTTTTTCCGTAATAGCAGAGTTTAGCCCAAATGTCTAAAGTTCTATTCCAGTGACGCAATTGACATGCTGGCATGGCAACAGTGTGTAGAATAATTTATCTATGCTCATATTTAAGATGACTCAGTCATAATAACCTTTTACTTATCGTATAATCTGCACAACTGGTTTAGACACAGAACACACAGAAGACACAGCCAAAATACCTATTTTAAACATTTGTGATGGGGATTGTTATAGAACATTCTATTTAGCTGGGAAGTGTATGTTGAAGTTCTAAGAGAAACCTGACAAGAAAGCTGCAGTGGTGTCTGTGCTAACATCAAATTATTGCATCCAGGCATCAATAAGAACAGTTATAGTCATAATAACGGTCATATTTTTATATTATATATCATACAATTATTATTAGGGGAAGGGGAAATGGGGTACCTAGTCAGTTGTACAACTGAATGCATTAAACCAAAATGTGTCTTCCGCATTTAACCCAACCCCTCTGAATCAGAGAGGTGCGGAGGGCTGCCTTAATCGACTTACACGTCATCGGTGCCCGGGGAGCAGTTGTTATTGGGGGTTAACTGCCTTGCTCAAGGGCAGAACGGCAGATTTTTTTCATCTTGCCGGCTCAGGGATTCGAACCAGCGACCCTTCGGTTACTGGCCCAATGCTCTTAATTGCTAGGCTCCCCAGTAGAATATGTTTGTTATTGCTTTCTATTGACAGTGAGGAGACCCTACCATCTATCCATAATGATAAGTACTATCCCTGTGAGCTCGTGGGTACCTGGAACACCTGGTATGGAGAGCAGGACCAGGCTGGTAAGAATGCTGGCAGCAGAGCACACACTCCTCCACTTTCTAGTCTAGTTGAACTGCACATTCTCTGGAATTGGCACACCTGCAGGGATATGCAACCTTAGTTCAGGAGAAATGGGCTTCATTGAACCAGTTTCGCACATTTTCCTCGTGAGATGATGATTAAATTAAGTTGGCTTTACACCCACCTAGCAATAATAACAAAGCCTGCAAACATTAGTGCTGCGCTATTAACCGGAATGTTGGATATTTTTAGTTTTTTAAACAACTAATCACAGGAGGTTGGTGGCACCTTAATTAGGGAGAACGGGCTTGTGTTTTATTTGTTTTTATTTAATTTGTTTTTATTTAACCTTTATTTAAACAGGGAGTCACATTGAGATAAAAAATCTATTTCACAAGAGAGCCTTGTATACGTTACAATAAAAACAGAATAATAAAACAACAGACACTTATACAGTGAGGGGAAAAAAGTATTTGATCCCCTGCTGATTTTGTACGTTTGCCCACTGAAAAATAAATGATCAGTCTATAATTTTAATGGTAGGTTTATTTGAACAGTGAGAGACAGAATAACAACAAAAAAATCCAGAAAAACGCATGTCAAAAATGTTATAAATTGATTTGCATTTTAATGAGGGAAATAAGTATTTGATTCCCTCTCAATCAGAAAGATTTCTGGCTCCCAGGTGTCTTTTATACAGGTAACGAGCTGAGATTAGGAGCACACTCTTAAAGGGAGTGCTCCTAATCTCAGTTTGTTACCTGTATAAAAGACACCTGTCCACAGAAGCAATCAATCAATCATATTCCAAACTCTCCACCATGGCCAAGACCAAAGAGCTCTCCAAGGATGTCAGGGACAAGATTGTAGACCTACACAAGGCTGGAATGGGCTACAAGACCATCGCCAAGCAGCTTGGTGAGAAGGTGACAACAGTTAGTGCGATTATTCGCGAATGGAAGAAACACAAAATAACTGTCAATCTCCCTCGGCCTGGGGCTCCATGCAAGATCTCACCTCGTGGAGTTGCAATGATCATGAGAACGGTGAGGAATCAACCCCGAACTACACGGGAGGATCTTGTCAATGATCTCAAGGCAGCTGGGACCATAGTCATCCAAGAAAACAATTGGTAACACACTACGCAGTGAAGGACTGAAATCCTGCAGCGCCCGCAAGGTCCCCCTGCTCATGAAAGTACATATACATGCCCGTCTGAAGTTTGCCAATGAACATCTGAATGATTCAGAGGAGAACTGGGTGAAAGTGTTGTGGTCAGATGAGACAAAAATCGAGTTCTTTGGCATCAACTCAACTCGCCGTGTTTGTTGGAGGAGGAATGCTGCCTATGACCCCAAGAACACCATCCCCACCGTCAAACATGGAGGTGGAAACATTATGCTTTGAGGGTGTTTTTCTGCTAAGGGGACAGGACAACTTCACCGCATCAAAGGGACGATGGACGGGGCCATGTACCGTCAAATCTTGGGTGAGAACCTCCTTCCCTCAGCCAGGGCATTGAAAATGGGTCGTGGATGGGTATTCCAGCATGACAATGACCCAAAACACACGGCCAAGGCAACAAAGGAGTGGCTCAAGAAAAGCACATTAAGGTCCTGGAGTGGCCTAGCCAGTCTCCAGACCTTAATCCCATAGAAAATCTGTGGAGGGAGCTGAAGGTTCGAGTTGCCAAACGTCAGCCTCGAAACCTTAATGACTTGGAGAAGATCTGAAAAGAGGAGTGGGACAAAATCCCTCCTTTATGTGTACAAACCTGGTGGCCAACTACAAGAAACGTCTGACCTCTGTGATTGCCAACAAGGGTTTTGCCACCAAGTACTAAGTCATGTTTTGCAGCGGGGTCAAATACTTATTTCCCTCATTAAATGCAAATAAATTCATAACATTTTTGACATATTTTGTTGTTGTTATTCTGTCTCTCACTGTTCAAATAAACCTACCATTAAAATTATAGACTGATCATGTCTTTGTCAGTGGGCAAATGTACAAAATCAGCAGGGGATCAAATACTTTTTTCCCTCACTGTACGTGTATAAAACAATATAATTCAGCACATAATAACAAAATAAACATATTTAATAAAAGCAATCACATTCAACTACATAGAGGTCCTCAATCAATAATTTCAACTGCCTGAGTGGCACCAGCACGTCTAACTGCAGTGAACTCTGCAGATTGTTCCACAAATTAGGGGCAAAACCAAATGCAGATTTTCACTAATCTGTGGAGATTGAAGGGATCTGTAGTGTTATTCATTCCTGAGAACGGGTTTGGTAATTTATGATTCTTAACTTAATTATTGAAGGGAGTTTCTGTAAGATTTGCTTTGTAAATAAATAAGAGAATGCAGCTCTCTTCTTACAGACAGAGAGGTCCATCCCACGTTTTTATACAGACTACAATGATGAGTCCTAAAATTGTCCCCTGTGATAAAACGTATTGCGAAATGGTAGACTGTGTCCAAGGGTTTCAAAACAGAGGTTGCCGCATGCATGTAAACAATATCACCAAAATCCAATACAGGGAGAAGCGTTGTTTGAACAATTTCTCCTATTTTCAATACTGAGGCATGATTTATTTTGATATAAAACAATCTTAGCTTCTTAGTCAGATTTTCTATATGCGTTACAAAGCACAACTTGTCATCAATCCAGACACCCAGGTACTTATATTGAGAAACAAGCTCAATTTGGGCTCCATTTGTAGCGCAAATATGCAGGTCCTCAGGGTCAACATTTCGTGACCTAGAGAACAGCATGAGCTTTGTTTTACTTGTATTTAACACTAATTTAAGATCTGTAAGTGATTTCTGAATTGAATCAGTCATGCTGAAGTTCACGAATGGCCTGCTGCACTGAGGTGGCACAGGAATACAAAACTGTGTCATCTGCATAGAGATGAATGTTACAAGTATTAACAGTGTTTCCTATGTCATTAATATACAAGGTGAACAATAATGGACCCAAAATCGAACCCTGAGGAACACCTTTTTGAATCTCAAGAAATGTAGATTGAACTACATCTGTCAAGATGGCCTGAGTTCTGTCGCTAAGATAATTCTGAAACCATAAACAGGCTGTATATCCCAGGCCTATTCTTGGTAACTTCTTCAGCTAAACAGAATGATCAACATTGTCGAACGCCTTTGACAGGTCAATAAACAAGGCTGCACAGCTCTTTTTAGCATCCAAGACATTGACAAGATCATTAACAACTAGCATGGTTGCTGTAGTAGTACTATGCCCAGGCCTAAACCCTGATTAGTTTATATTAAAAATACAATTATCAGATAAAAAGGAACGAAGTAGTACGTTAACCAAGGATTCAAGAATCTTAGCTAAACAAGGTAGTCTTGAAATGGGGTGATAGTTGTCAAGATCATTTGTATCCCCATCCTTATGGAGTGGCAGCACATATGCGGATTTCCATGCTTTTGGAATACTTCCTGATAACAATGTTAAATAAAAAATGTGGGCTACTGAGCCAGCAATAAAGGGAGCTGCAGACCAGGCTCCAAATGATCAGCCACTGTGGATTTTTTATTGTCTAATGTTAGCAAAGCATCCAGGACTTCTTTATCAGTGAATTTCCGAAAAGAAAACTCCTGACCAGCATTTTTAGGATCATTCAATAGATCTTCACCATCAACATCCCAAACTACTTTTCAAGAGCTGGCTTTGAAATACATTCATATATATAGCCCGCAGAGATAAAATGGTGATTAAATGCATTCATTATATCAATTTTGTCAGTAATAGGGCCAGAATCTAAATTAATTAATTGGGGGAGAGAAGAGGAGACACAACCCTTCAGTGAAGTAACAGCTTTCCAAAATTTAGCTGGGTTTCCTGTACATTTAGATAGTGTATTAACATAATAATCTGATTTAGCTTTTTTAACTAGTTTTAAACAGATTTCTCAATCGCCTGAAAGACTGCCAGTCTGGGCCCGAGTCTGTGAAGCTAGCATTGGCCCAGGCAGCATCTCTGTTGTGTATGACTTCAGATAGCTCTGGACTGAACCAAGGGCAAGACCTATTTTTAATGCTCAGTTTTTTTAAAGAGAGCATGTTTATCTACAATACAATTGAAAAGATTTGAGAAGTGGTTCAGAGCCAACGCTGGGTCAGGTATAGATGTAATACAATCAAACTCACAAAAATAAAGGTCACAAAAAAAGGCCTGTTCATTGAAATGTTAAAAATTCCTCTTGTTGATAAAACTAGGTTTGGCTCTAAGCAGCCGTATATCCCTGACTGGAGCAGAGTAAGTGGAATGGTATCAAATACATCAAACACATGGTTTCCAGGTGTTTAATGACATTCCATTTGCTCTGTTCTGTGCAACTAATTGACCAACGCTGGTTCAATAATTTGAATTCCATTATTATTATTTTTTTTTTTCTGTGAGCTCAATGCACACGTTGCACAGTTTCTCTAGAGATAAATCAGATCCAGCCTGAACTGTGCGACGTAGTAGGGAGTTGTAGTTTCCAACAGGCAAATATTCTACATAGTTTAGCGCATAATACGTGGTAATTAACTACAATGACCATTATCCATTGTTTGTATACTTGGCCGGTCTGTGTTTCTTTTACGCCTGCTACAGAAGAGAGAAGAATGTGCGATCATGAGGCGATATAGAGAGCAGCTGTTGCTTTGCGAGTTTTCTACCTGAAAATGCATTATCTAAGTGATTAATAGTTGGTATTCAGCAGTCATAAAATAATGCCTTATTTACTTTGAAGAACTACAAAATAATGATTTTGTCAGAAAGCATAGGCAACAGCTCTATAGAGATGAGATGTTGACTTGGAATGAAATAATAAAGTAATCAAATAAAACAAATGTAAAATACACAACTGAAGTAATGTATTCAAGTAAAGTAATGGGCAGTCGCTACCTGCCTATCACTTAATGGTTAATAAGTGATAAGCAGTAATGGGAAGTCACAACCATCATGGGACTTTTATTAATTGTTTTATTCTGTGTTGTTACAGCAATCAACCTAAATAATCGAAATCGGAAATGTTGGTTATTTTTTTAATAGTCAAACCGAAACCGAACCGACCTCAAAAAGCACTAATCGCTCAGCACTAGCAAACATCTACCTTTCCAGGACCAGTGTGGCCTAACCCTAGTCTACCCTTGTCATGTCTACATATGTTGTCGATAGTTCCCTGGCTGTTGGTTTTGCATTACTGAAATAATGCCCTTACACTTATCAGAAGGATTATGGATATGTCTCTGAATATGCTTATTATTGCTTTGCAAATAATGTCTGTTATGTGTGTTTTTCCAGTCCATATGTGGCGGTATAGAGGAGGGTACCCAGCTCTGACTGAGGTCATGAGCAAACTCAGGCAGAACAAGGTAACAAACTGTTCCATGACTGTCAATTCCTCACCGGCAGCGTCTAGAAGCCTTCACATTGAATATAGTAGTCTTGAATATAGCTTCATATGCTAGTACTGTCTGAGGTTGCCTGTCACATTAGCTCATATACAGAGTGGCCAACCTTCCTCCTGAAGAGCTACTGGGTGTGCTGGCTTTTGTCCAGCCCTCCTAACGAACCCCTCTCTAGATATACCGGAAGGTTTCAGATGTGCTTATTGATGTGAGGTTGACACCCAGATTGACGTCCTTCCGTTACGTTCATCCACAGGAGTTCATGAAGTACCGGGAGGAGAGAGGAAAGATGCTGTTGTCTCGTAGGAACCAACTGCTCCTGGAGTTCAGCTTCTGGAATGAGCCCATCCCCAGGAAGGGACCCAACATCTACGAGCTCAGGTCCTACCAGCTCAGAGTGAGTACTGAGTGATTGAACCTCATTAACCATAGCACTACTAGGGGTTTAGTTTAGGAGGGTGCTACATTGCTGAACAAATATGAATCACCACCAGATGATACAAAGGGTGGGCAATTGTTGACATAAACATTGGAGAGTTTGTGTATGCTCTATGGAACATTATGCTCTTAAATGCAGGCCTATATTGCAATCCATGTGAAAGGGCCATTATGATTTATTTTGAATCTTGGAGGAAATTGTCACACAATTTGCTATTCCTGTGAAATACAAAAACTTTTTTCTCATGTTTCCTTTTTTCAGCCTGGCACCATGATTGAGTGGGGTAATTACTGGTAAGGCAACCTGATTTACATTTGAATTACTCATCATCTTTACTTACAGCATATAGTTTATTTTTCGGTTAACACTTTCTTCCCATTTTCTCATTAATAAAAGCTATTCCAGAGAGACGCTGTTTTGAAACTCTATTGTTAGATCCCAGAGTGCACAGGTCTTAAAGGGAGATTCTACTACTGTCCTTGCTATTTTCAGATTGAATTTAGTTGTTTACTTTCAACAGGAGCCTATGAGCCTGGACGATTCCTTTCTCTCAGGTTTATGTTGAAAACACATTTGTTCGTTTATGACAAATATTCAATATTTCAATGTTAATTAATTGTTCTGAATTCTTCGACCTTGTCTGCCAAAATACGTTTTAATTTGTGATTGTGCGTACTCTGATTATTTGAATCAGTAATTGATCAGAATTACTCATTCTAATTGGGGAAAATTTAGTTTTTTCTAAGTCATGCCACATTGTTAAAACAACAAATGCTGACAACGTGAATTAAGTCAGTATGATTTGGGTAATCAAAATAACTGTACATGATTGTAATTGATATGATTGTATATACAATGACTAATGGGACTGGTTCAGAGCCAATAATTAAATATCTCCAATCCCACACCATACAGATAGCGGTCTCGATGCATGAGTACGTCCAATCCAACTGTCTGTATAGCCAACCGGTTCTGCCAAACTGGAATGATCGTTTTCAAGCAAGTTCAATCAAACCGTATGAATAGTCAAATGAGTGTCCAAACAGGACAGTAGCCCATTGTAATTGTATATGGCTGCTGTGCTCGCCTCTTTGACAGGTCATCATGGCAAATAAGAATATGTTCTTAATTGAATACCTGTATAAATAAAGGTTAAATAGATATAAAAAAATAATGATCTGCATGGGATGGCCTTGAGCAAATGTGAAGATGAAGCATTGGTTGTGGGGAAGTGTTGTGACTGATGTTGTGATTGGCCCGTTGTTTTCCCAAGGGCCAGAGCAATTGGCTACCGCCAGCACAACAGTGAGGCTGTGGGAGGGTTCTTCTCCCAGATCGGAAACCTCTACATGGTGCACCACCTCTGGGGTGAGGCCAGGCAGACCAGCTGTATCGCTCCTCTCTCCTTTCCTCCCCTCTCCTCTCATTCATTCACACAGATCTAACATTCATGTAGCCTCTCGTACTAGGCTTTTAGGCTCTCTTATATACAAAGCTGTTATTCTTTTTCTGAAAGAAGACTAACATTCATTTTATAATGCAGTGTTTCATTGTTGATTTCAGCTTACAAAGACCTTGAGGCCAGAGAAGCCACAAGGAACGCAGCTTGGCAACATGAGGGTTGGGATGAGGTTGTGTATTATACAGGTGAGCAAAATCTGTTATGAAGTGTACTTTCACAAAGTGTGCGCACTTTTTAAAAATGAAAACAATATGAAATACTTTGAACTCTCATCTGATCATGTATCTCTGTTTTAGTTCCTCTCATTCAGCATATGGACTCCAGAATCATGATCCCAATGAAGGCTTCCCCGCTGCAGTAACCTATGAGAGAACACAGAAGGCCGAACGCCAAGCCTCACCTGTTTAAATGTAACAAAAAGTCTAAAATCTCACTGCCGTGGTCTCAACCTCTAATTAATGTTGCCAACCAACCAACCTCCCTCTGATTTGGTTTGTCTTTTACTTTACCCATTTCTGACTTTGCACCAGCAAACAATATTTGGTACTTAAAAAACATCACTGAGACACAGGAGGTTAAAGTATTATCATATCCCATCTTGACGCTGTTGGCTAAAATACTTTTCCCATAATTGAAAGAACTGTAAAGCACTGGCATGAGAGCTCACAACTGCTTTTTTGTCCTTGGGAGACTGGATGGGCAAAATCAGCATATTGAAACCTGATAGTGGTTGGGTGGAGAACTGATGTCCAACGTACTGGGTCATATTAACACTGATCACTTGGCCACAGCTGATGTAGTCTATTTTTAGAACCAACCAAAGTGCTGCTTTGAAAAAAGAGGGCTAGCCTAGCAGTGTGTTCTGTTTGCAGTGAATAAGAATTGAGCTAATACATTGGCCAACTATTTACATTTACATTTTAGTCATTTAGCAGACGCTCTTATCCAGAGCGACTTACAGTTAGTGAGTGCATACATTTTCATACTGGCCCCCTGTGGGAAACGAACCCACAACCCTGGCGTTGCAAGCGCCATGCTCTACCAACTGAGCTACAGGGGACTTTACAAATATGGCACGACTTGACAAATATCACTATACATGCACAATGTGTGATTTAGCGGTATTTTTTTAATTTAATGTACATATTGAATAAATATATGAATCACATTGTTGCATTGCAAAATTACGCTTTTGGATGAAATCTAAGAAATGACTAAAATGAGTTCTAGAAAGACAGTCCAAATGGCAAAAGTGCATTGTTACTGTATTTTGTCAACGGAGAGAATATCTACTAAATGGTCAATTATTTAACTTTTATGAAGTGAAGGCACTGAGCGTGAACATTATTTATTGGGATCATTTGTGTATTAGTATTGTACTGTTAGACATTTACTGCACAGCTGGAGCTAGAAACACAAGCATTTCGCTGCACCTACATTAGCATCTGATAATCTGAGTACACGACAAATAAACTTTGATTTATTTGAGAACTGGTATGATGAATACAGAGCTAAAGGCCATGCCTATTTTAACCCTAAATGTCTTCTGTGAATTTTTTCAAGTACTTGTATTGATTGCAATCGTGGGCTTTCTCTCCCTATTTCTTTCCCATCTGCAATAAGCTTGACGTGTTGTTATTGTACTGGTTTAGTGAACATGGCTTGTTTTACCCTTGTGGAGAAAATATTGCATGTCCAGTTTTTCCAAGACGTTTTATCAGATTTTAACATGTTTCTGGTTGGGCATAATGAATAATCTATTCTGTAAAGGGTTAAACCACAAGTCTAATATTATCATGGAATATTTCTGTGCAATGTACAACTACCGATGTACTGAAATGAAAATCTAATTGTGGAGTCATGCTGCTACTCATGATTTTAAAGAGGTTTCAGGGTTGATAGTAGCATGCCTCATACTAGTTTTATTCCCTGATTTACAGGGTATTTATTACACAAAGGTGGCAAGAATTGTCAGCACATAAAGTTATTCAAAGAGAAACTGTGGTAATGCTGCCCTTTGTTGCTGGACTATGTGCTAGCCAGTACAATATGGATGTGTGTCAGTTATGTGTTTGTCATTGTTTAGTGGATGGTACCATGAGGCTGTTGACACAAAGCAAACAAACAAGTAAATGACCACGCACACTGAGAACTGCATTTTACACTTTTACTATTAGTGTTAATAGCAAAATTAAAACAAATGCACATATTGTAAAATGCAGTAGTTTTATTATCCTTACCACTAAAGCTTTGAAATGAGGACAAAACCACAAAAGTGCAGTTTAAAAACACATCCAGGATTGGATTAAATTAATTCTGTAATTAAACTAAAATACTGAATTGAAATGGAATTGACTCCAACCCTGCTCAAATCCCTCCAAAAAGGATAACATTTAGTTAACCTGAATTTTTTTAAATATTCTCTAGTAGAAAAATCAACAAGGGTCAAACCCAAGAAGACACTTGTAGTGGAAACATTTTCATTCATAAAAAAAAAAAATCTATTGACTGGAAATTAAATAAAAAGTGTGCACTGGATAAAACCATAAAAGGCACACCATTAGGTGAAAATAAAACACTGATGTTAGCATTAGTAACAATAGTTGTAAGAGGGTTCAGGTTTGTATGGTATTTCCTTGTTAAATCTTCTCCAGTTCTTTTAGCAGCTCTCCAAAACTTGTGACGTACCACAAACTTCTCCCCTTTACTTGCTGCCTGACCACGTTTCCACCAAATCCAATGAATGCATTCTGAAAAACAAAACAATGTAGTGAGGAAAATAGCTTAAAAGTCAAAAGGCATCCAGTGTCCATTATTCCAGTGTTACTTTACATTATAGCTGCCTTTAACGCCTGACAATCTAGTACTGGGGTGTATTCATTAGTTGCAGACCGTAGCAAAATGTTTTGCAATGCAAACTAGAGTTTCTATTAGATACATTCAGGTAGGTTCCTCCCCGGTTCATTCCGTTTGCTTCTGTTTGGTTCCTAGTGAATACACCCCTGCAATTGTGTCTTTGAAAAAGGCACTTAATAATTACAGTTGAAGTGGGAAGTTTACATACACTTAGGTTGGAGTCATTAAAACTCGTTTTTCAACCACTCCACACATTTCTTGTTAACAAACTATAGTTTTGGCAAGTCGGTTAGGACATCTACTTTGTGCATGACAAGTCATTTTTCCAACAATTGTTTACAGACAGATTATTTCACTTATAATTCACTATCACAATTCCAGTGGGTCAGAGGTTTACATACACTAAGTTGACTGTGCCTTTAAACAGCTTGGAAAATTCCAGAAAATGATGTCATAGCTTTAGAAGCTTCTGATAGGCTAATTGACATCATTTGAGTCAATTGGAGGTGTACCTGTGGATGTATTTTAAGGCCTACCTTCAAACTCAGTGCCTCTTTGCTTGACATCATGGGAAAATCAAAAGAAATCAGCCAAATGAATTATAGACCTCAAGTATGGTTCATCCTTGGGAGCAATTTCCAAACACCTGATGGTACCACATTCATCTGTACAAACAATAGTACGCAAGTATAAACACCATTGGACCACGCAGCCATCATACCACCCAGGAAGGAGACGCGTTCTGTCTCCTAGAGATGAACGTACTTTGGTGCGAAAACTGCAAATCAATCCCAGAACCACAGCAAAGGACCTTGTGAAGATGCTGGAGGAAACGGGTACAGAAGTATTTACATCCACAGTAAAACGAGCCCTATATCGACATAACCTGAAAGGCCGCTCAGCAAGGAAGAAGCCACTTCTCCAAAACCGCCATAAAAAAGCCAGACTACGGTTTGCATCTGCACATGGGGACAAAGATCGTACTTTTTGGAGAAATGTCCTCTGGTCTGATGAAACAAAAATAGAACTGTTTGGCCATAATGACCATCGTTATGTTTGGAGGAAACAGGAGGACGCTTGCAAGCCGAAGAACACCATCTCAACTGTGAAGCACGGGGGTGGCAGCATCATGCTGTGGGGTGCTTTGCTACAGGATGGACTGGTGCACTTCACAAAATAGATGGCATCATGAGGAAGGAAAATTATGTGGATATATTGAAGCAACATCTCAAGATATCAGTCAGGAAGTTAAAGATTGGTCGCAAATGGGTCTTCCAAATGGACAATGACCCCAAGCATACTTCCAAAGTTGTGGCAAAATGGCTTAAGGACAACAAAGTCAAGGTATTGGAGTGGCCATCACAAAGCCCTGACCTCAATCCTATAGAAAATGTGTGGGCAGAACTGAAAAGGCGTGTGCGAGCAAGGAGGCCTACAAACCTGACTCAGTTACACCAGCTCTGTCAGGAGGAATGAGCCAAAATTTACCCAACTTATTGTGGGAAGCTTGTGGAAGGCTACCCGAACAATTTAAAGGCAATGCTACCAAATACTAATTGAGTGTATGTAAACTTCTGACCCACTGGGAATGTGATGAAAGAAATAAAAGCTTAAATAAATCAATCATTCTCTCTACTATTATTCTGACATTTCACATTCTTAAAATAAAGTGGTGATCCTAACTGACCTAAGACAGGATTAAATGCCAGGAATTGTGAAAAACTGAGTTTAAATGTATTTGGCTAAGGTGTATGTAAACTTCCGACTTCAACTGTAACTCCTCCACGGGCACTGCACTGCTGTTAACTCTGTGCTCCACCTAAAATGTGTTGTGTGTGTGCGTTTCTGTGGTGTCTAGGGGTGTTGGGAGCAGATAGAAAAAATACAAATTTCCTTCACAAGATGGACAATAAAGTATTCTATGACAGAACGCTGGAGATGACATAAGTAACAGCTATAAATACTAGCTTGTCACCTGTCTTTAAGTGTATTGACAAGACAACACTTACTGCAGGGGGACAGGCCTCCAGGTCTGTGGCTCCATCGCCAATCATCACCACGTTCTTGAAGCTGTGCTTCTCCTTGAGCATGCTGATCACCTTCCCCTTTCCATTACTCTCAGATGTGGGCTGGGTCTCGTCAAAGCCAGCATACTCACCTAGGAGGAAAATATTACGGTTTGAATTAGTAAAGAATTCCTTCCTGTAGAGGCCAATCTACTGCTTGCTTGGCTGAAACCAGCCCTCTGAAGTTCAGTTCAAGTTGTCATATGCACAAGTACAGTAAAATGCTTCACTTGCAAGCTCTACCCAACAGTGCAGTAATCAATATCAAAATAGTATAACTAATGCAAATAAAATATATACAGTACCAGTCAAAAGTTTGGACACCCTACTCATTCCAGGGTTTTTCTTTATTTTTACTATTTTCTACATTGTTGAATAATAGTGAAGACATCAAAACTATGAAATAACACATATGGAATCATGTAGTAACCAAAAAAGTGTTAAACAAATCAAAAAATATTGTATATTCGAGATTTTTCAAATAGCCTCCCTTTGCCTTGATGACAGCTTTGCACACTCTTGGCATTCTCTCAACCAGCTTCATGAGGTAGTCACCTGGAATGCATTTCAATTAACAGGTGTGCCTTGTTAAAAGCTAATTTGTGGAATTTCTTGGTAGGTGTGTCCAAACTTTTGACTGGTAGTGTATATAATAAAGAAAACACGAGAATTAAGAAATAAGAGAGGAAGCTATATACAGGGTCAGTGCCAATACCAAATGTACAATGTGCAGGGATACTGAAGTGATAAGATGGCCACCTGTTTTTGCTTCCAGTCGTCAAACCAAAATAACCCATAATATTCATACATTAATGATCATACAGTCATCAACCACAGTTCATCCCTGCAACAGTGTGAGGTGATTCTGATGCTGCTCTGATCTGCTCTTACCATTGAAGTAGAACTTGAGGCGGTTGGCATACACGTGATGGAGAGGAATGTTGAGTTGAGTGGCGACATGCTCCACGATACAGCGGAAACCACCAGATACCAGGAACACCTTCACGTTGCGCTGGTGCAGAGTATCAACAAGCTCCCTGGACAATGGATGGAAATGTGTCAATTTATTCTACAACATGCAGAAATTAGTACAGGTTTCATAAGTGATTATGCAACTTGAGGTTAGACACCCGGCTTGAAGAGACTACTGGAAGTTCAACCATTTTATGTGGGAATGACAATACAATTACAATAGTCTGCTAATAATCAAATAGTGTTGAGTGGGGGAAAAAATTGACCAATTGAATCAACAACCACTTACTTAATACCTGTCGTCAACTGGGGAGGGTGGTCAGTTATCAGTTTGTTCACTTGTTCCCTCGAGCATCGGATGATCGACAGGCGCTCTGTCAGAGCGGTTTTAAAAGTCACTGACCCTCCCATGGCCTGGCGAGTCCTGAAATGAGAGAAACTCAATGTACTCAACAAATATGTTGAGAATGAAACATTTAGAAAATAACATGTAGAAAATGATGGTACAGGGGAATGTAGATGGGCCTAGATAAAGAAGGGAGAGAAGAAAGCACATGCTTTTCATCTTAAAATCATTACGAATTGCTACACAACATACATTTCTGTGACAGCATCTCCAACCCCGCAGAATTTGGCTAGCTCATCAATGCCTTCTTCTCTGATGACAGTGCTGTCCACATCAAAGCACACAGCATCTGCTCTCCGGAAGATTTCCTTTGTCTGTGATAAAGTTGTCATTATGCTGAAACAAAAGCACGCAGGAGAGACAAAAACATCATTGATTGTTTAACTGACAGTGGTCATTTCTATTTGGACAGGACAGTATATTGAAAGTGATGAGTGCATCGGATGACAAGTAATTCAATTTGCCAATAGTAGACAGAGGTCATGAGATGGGAAAAGCAAAACCTTGACTACTTGAGGTCTTCTGAGAATCATTCCCCCGAAAACCAGATAAAGGTTTTGATTGAATATGGTAATATATCTGCAACTGCTATATGCATCGAGCATTAATACTAATATGCATGCAAAGACAATGGTTGATACTGAAAATATATATTTTTGAATACCTAAATCAATTACACTTTGACATTTAGCTAACATTTCAACCTGGACTTAGTAAACGTAAATCTGTGTCCCTCTGTATGATATGTAATGTTTCGTATGGTATGTATTAATTTGTGGATGTCCATCATCTATTTTGTATATGTTACGAATTACAATTCGTTTGATGTGTCATGAATTGCAATTTGTGCAATATGTTAAGAATTTGCAATACGTATGATATGTTAAAAAAGTCTAATTTGTTGTTGCTAACATTAGCTAGATGGCTAATGCTAATGTTAGCTAGATAGCTAACATTAGCTAGGCTAGTGGTTAGGTTAAAGTTAGGGGAAGGGTTAGCCAACATGCTGAACAAAAAATATAAAAGCAACATGCAAGAATTCCAAAGATTTTACTGAGTTACAGTTCATAAGGAAATCAGTCAATTGTAATAAATTCATTAGGCCCTAATCTATGGATTTCACATGACTAGGAATACACATTTGCATCGGTTGGTCACGAATACCTTTTAAAAAAAGTAGGGCGTGGATCAGAAAACCAGTCAGTATCTGGTGTGACCACCATTTGCCTCATGCAGCACGACACATCTCCTTCGCATAGAGTTGATCAGATTGTTCATTGTGGCATTTGGAATGTTGTCCCACTCCTCTTCAATGGCTGTGCAAAGTTTCTGGATATTGGCTGGAAGTGGAACAGGCTGTCGTACACGTCGATCCAGAGCATCCCAAACATGCTCAAAGGGTGACATGTCTGGTGAGTATGCAGGCCATGGAAGAACTGGGACATTTTCAGCTTCCAGGAATTGTGTGCAGATCCTTGCTACATGGGGCCGTGCATTATCATGATGAAACATGAGGTGATGGCGGCGGATGAATGGCACGATAATGGACCTCAGGATCTCGTCACGGTATCTCTGTGCATTCAAATTTCCATCGATAAAATGAAATTGTGTTCATTGTCCATAGCTTATGCCTGCCCATACCATAACCCCACCATGGGGCACTCTGTTCACAATGTTGACATCAGCAAACAGCTTGCCCACAAGACGCCATAAGATGCTGTCTGCCATCTGCCCAGTACAGTTGAAACCATGATTCATCCGTGAAGAGCACACTTCTCCAACGTGCCAGTGGCCATCGAAGGTGAGCATTTGCCCACTGAAGTCAGTTACAATGCCAAACTGCAGTCAGGTCAAGACCCTGGTGAGGACGACGAGCACGCAGATGAGATTCCCTGAGACGGTTTCTGATAGTTTGTGCAGAAATTCCTCAGTTGTGCAAACCCACAGTTTCATCAGTTGTCCAGCTGGCTGGTCTCAGATGATCCCGCAGGAGAATAAGCCGGATGTGGAGGTCCTGGCCTGGCGTGGTTACACGTGGTCTGCGGTTGTGAGGTCGTGGGCTGGCGTGGTTACACGTGGTCTGCAGTTTTGAGGCCGGTTGGACGTACTGCCAAATTCTCTACAACAACGTTGGAGGCGGCTTATGGTAGAGAAATTAACATTAAATTATCTGGCTACAGCACTGGTGGACATTCCTGCAGTCAGAATGCCAATTGCACACTAGGCGTATGTCACGCATCACTACTTCACAGGAGAGACATTTGAACGTAAACTTTTATTTATTTATCAAAATGTGTTTTTAGGCAAAAATGCATTCTGGAGCATGTGAACTTTCATGTGCCTTAATAACAAACTTGTATGCCATCTGTAAATACGAATAAAATGGTTAAATTACGAGCCTAGTTGGTTTAGCCACAGAAAACGTCAGGAACCTTCCCGCTAGCCATGATTGGCTGAGATAATGCATGGGCTGGACATGCCAAGAGATGAGTTCGGATTGAGCTGCTCAGTATGTGTAGATAATCCTTACTAACGCAGATTTTTTTTAAAGTTAGCTCTCCACTTTCTGGAGGACTGAGTTTTGAAATCAGTGGAATGCCTGGTGGAAGCAGAGTATGATAGCTAAGGAGATGGAGAAAATTCAGGCATTTGATTGCAAATGCGGAGGGAGTCAAAAAGAGAAGGCTGTTGTATAAAACACCTGTCTCCGGATTACGTCTTCAAACTAAGGGCAACCATGGCATCCGTGACAGAAGGAGAAGCGTTCATCCATGTATACGGGTAAGAGAGTCTAGCTAGCTACATTTTCAGATATGATACGTTTCTAATTTTGTCAGAAAATCATTTTCATTGCAAGTTAAAGCTTACTGTTAGCTAGCTAGCTAACGTTAGCTGGCTGGCTCGCTAGCTAACGTTACGTTACGTGTATGATCTGTGTAGTAATATTATTCATATCTCAGAGCCATTTGCATTGCTAGTTATATCCTAATGTTTGCTAGCTAGCTAACATTGAACCTAGCTGGTTAGTGTTTAGCTACCTGTAGATTCATGCAGGGTAGTAAAGTTATGAGTTGGGATTATGGTTCATTGTTTAGCTAGATAGATAGTCTAAAAAAAAAAGACTGCACTATGCAAGAAACAATTTCACTGTACCGTTTACACCTTCTGTATCCTGTGCATGTGACAAATCAACTTTGATTTTATTTGATATAGTGTGTGTTTACCAGAGACGGTCATGTAAAGGACAACATGACCTGCACCAGTCAAATTAGGATATGACGTTAGGCCAATGAGACAGTGTCCAAGTTCTAAAATTCTCTGCTTTTATTTCGTCACACTCACAACCGTAAGCTATTTTCTTTAAATAGCTCACCATTAACTTGTAAAAAAGGATATTGTTGTGAGTTTATTTTCCTGTAATAATGAATGACAACTGTATACAGACATGTCGATAGACGTAGGGTGTGAACGATGCTGAATGGGTGTAGACAAAGAAGAGCTCTCCAGTAGGTGTACTAAAACATTCAAGGGCCATTTTCTCAAAAGTGGGGTTCCAAGTTTATCAACTTTCAAAGCAGAATTACTTTCCCATTGTTTCTCAACTGTAGTGTATGATATATAACATTTTCTAGCTCTGAGTCTCTACTTTTAACCAATGTTAAAATACACAATTTAAAATGTTGCTACATAAGACTGAATCGAGCTGGTCGGTCACATTTTAGAATTGCCTTTTTTTGTCCCCAGCACAAGGTGTACCTGTGTAATGATCATGCTGTTTAATCAGCTTCTTGATATGCCACACCTGCCAGGTGGGTGGATTATATTGGCAAAGGAGAAATGCTCACTAAGAGGGATGTAAACAAATTAGTGCACAAAATTTAAGAGACATTTCTGTGATATTTTATTTCTGCTAATGAAACATGGGACCAACACTTGGTGTTTATATTTTTGTTCAGTATAGTTACTTAGTAGCTAAAAAGTACTCACTAGTTGCAAAGTTGCTAATTAGCTAGAATTGTCTGTGATGAAATGTCCACCCATCCCGACCAATCACCCTCCTTTCATTTCTGCCTTAAGTAACCTTCTGTCTTATCTAACTATACCAAACGTAACATTCTGTATCATACTATGTCCAGTGTCCAGGATTTACATTTACTATGCTACGTCATGAAAAATAAAATAATGTGCTCAGTTCAAGCATGCGATAGTTACTGTACCGTACATGATTCATCGACAGATGCAGTGCAACAATCTGATGATTTAACCAGTGGTGTAAAGTACTTAAGTAAAAATACTTAAAATTACTTCTTAAGTAGTTTTTTTGGGTATCTGTTCTTTACTTTACTATTTATATTTTTGACAACTTTTACTTCACTACATTCCTGAAGAACATTATCTACTTTTTACTCCATACATTTTTCCTGACACCCGAAAGTACTGGTTACATTTTTTATGCTTAGCAGGAAAATGGTCTAATTCACACATTTATCAAGAGAACATCCCTGGTCATCCCTACTGCCTCTAATCTGTCGGATTTACTAAACACATGCTTCGTTTGTAAATTATGTCTGAGTGTTGGAGCGTGCCCCTGGCTATGCGTAAATTAAAGAAAATGGTGCCGTCTGGTTTGCTTAATATAATGAATTTGAAATTATTTATATTTTTACTTTTGATACTTAAGTATATTTTAGCAATTACATTTACTTTTGATACTTAAGTATATTTAAAACCAAATAATTTTAGACTTTTAATCAACCTGGATTTTACTGGGTGACTTTTACTTGAGTCATTTTCTATTATGGTATCTTTACTTTTACTCAACCTGGATTTTACTGGGTGACTTTTACTTGAGTCATTTTCTATTATGGTATCTTTACTTTTACTCAAGTATGACAATTGGGTACTTTTTCCACCACTGGATTTAACAACTTTAACTTTTATTTTCTATTGTTAAAAATTACATCGAATGAACCAAATCGGTGGGTGCAACGTTTTGCTCTAGTTGCTGGCAGTAGCAACAAAGAGTACAACAGCACCCTGGCCTTGGAGAAAACTATCAGCAATTGAACTGTTGCGTCACACTCCCCTCGCGAAAAAGTGCCTGGCATGAGCGCAAAAGGTGATGAAAGCCATTGCCAGATTGAGTTTCCACTGCGATACATTTGTGCACGGTTGGCATCACAGAGCAAAACAATAGAGTTCATTTGAAATAATGCAATACGTTACATAATGAATCAATTTAAGAACAATTTTTAAATCTGCATTACCTGTACAAAGTGTCCTTGATGGTGTTAAATGTTATGTATTTTTTGGCATGTGCTGGACCTGCAAGCTAAGTCTACTTTCTTCAATAAGAAAACAAGTTTGTGCAAAATGTTCTTGGTTACTAAAGCGTTGTTATGGCACTGTCCACCGTTCCAGCATTGTCCGACTTCCCAGATGCATTCAATAGGTTCACTGGTGAGGAAGAGAAAGCTGAGCGAATCAAAAGAAAGCCGGTACGTGAGACCGCCCACTACTGTTTCCTTTTACGTAACCTTAGCTTACCCGCTACTCAGTGGTGGCCTGATGCCACGATCAGGATAGCGCCCTCAATTGCATTGTCTTTTTGACAGTGAGACAAATTACATTTCAATTTTTACATCTACATTTGCTATTTATGTCCATATTCATAACATTTCATTTTACACATGTGCAATACAAAGTGGTTGCTCATGACGGTAGAGCTTAGAAAGGCGCAGCGCACTTTTGAAAATGATTTATAAATCACATCCACTTCTAAACAGCTCAGCCTGAACATATTTGTATAATGCCCCGCTCAGCGCCAAGTTGAATCTCGTGAACAAACAAGTTGACTCCGCCTTTCGATATTTGAGTGAACTATTGTTCCACCAATCAGGGTAATTTGGACTTCCGTCTAACAGCTGGCCAATGAAATACAGTAAGGCGGGACCACTGTCAATTTCCGCACGTGAAGCCCAGAGAGTTCCAGAAACCTGCCTCTTTTAGTTTTACCGTTACTGTAAATTCTACAGCGTGGATTAACTGAATAGCTCATGTTTACATCATGACTGCTATAAAGGCATTAAACCCGAAAGCTGAGGTGGCCCGTGCTCAAGCCGCTCTTGCAGTAAATATCAGCGCTGCTCGTGGTCTTCAGGATGTGCTCAAAAGTAATTTGGGACCTAAAGGAACAATGAAAATGTGAGTGCGACTGGTCATGTTAGCTAGCCGTTAGCATGCTACTGCTGCTAGCATCGTGGTAGCCTGGCAGCCAGTAGGCCATTCATTGTATTAACTGTTTTTCTTTTGTCAGATCCATTGTAGACAGTAGTTTCTAAGAAACTCATAACTGATAGATAGTGGATTTCCTAGCCACCTCCAAAATACTTGTTTTAACTACTGTTAGTTAGCTATGATTTAGGTAGTCCAATATGTACTCTTAAGGAGCCTACCGTTACTAGTAGTACTCCTTGAGGGATAACGTTACTTCAGGATTTTGGGCAATGAGGCCCTTTATCTACTTCCCCAGAGTCGGGTAAAGTCGTGGATACCATTTGTATGTCTCTGCGTGCAGTTTGAAGGAAGTTGCTAACTACCGCTAGCACAATTGAACTATTTGCTAGCATTAGAACAATCACTAGAAGCATAGCCTCGAGAAGTAGGGGTGCTGAGGGTGATGCAGCAACCCCCCCCCCCCCCCCCCCCTATATATATATATATTTTTTTTTTTTCTCTCACAAAAGTAGTGCTCTGTGTCTTTTAATAGTCTCCCCCCTAAACTACTATCTGGGCTATGTCTGAGTATATACTAGTAGGTACCTATAGACTTCCAGTCATTGTGCTTACACTAGTTAGCATAACTTACATTTACATTTTAGTCATTTAGCAGACGCTCTTATCCAGAGCGACTTACAGTTAGTGAGTGCATACATTTTCATACTGGTCCCCCGTGGGAATCGAATCCACAACCCTGGCGTTGCAAGCGCCATGCTCTAACAACTGAGCTACACTGGACTATAACTTCCTTCATACTGGATACAGAGACATACAAATGGTATCCGAGAGTTCATCTGACTCTGGGGAAGTCAGACATTGTAAATGTAAATCCGGGACACTCAAATTAGTATGCTACAGTATGTTACGTTTGGTATGGTTACATAAGACAGAAGGTTACTTAAGGCAAAAACGAAAGATGGGAGTATAAAAGGTTGTGTGTTCGAATCTCATCACGGATAACTTTAGCATTTTAGCTATTTAGCAACTTTTCAACTACTTACAACTGTTTAGCTACTTTTCACCTACTTAGCATGTTAGCTAATCCTAACACTAACCTTAACCATTTTAGCTAACCATAACCCTTTAACCTAACTCCTGACCTTAAAGGAAAAATCCACCCAAAACCACTCATTCCTTCAATTTACAGTTAAATAACACTAATATCTGAGAACAATATTTTTTGTGAACAAATGTTTCATTTTGCCGTTTATATGGTAGCAACATGGAAAATAATTGTGGAAATCTGTTGCAGCTCAAGTCTACAAAATCCATAATGCAATGCTCTCTCTATGGGCTGGCTAGCTAGCTAGGTAAAATCTCATGTTCAATTTGCAGATCGATGTGCCTCACAGAGTGGAGTATAAAATTCGCAACGGCAGATATACTTTTGAGGAAATGGGGAAACGTTGCCCATGCTACGTCAATGGGCCGCACGGTCCATTCTGGGTGATTCTGGGACAAGGAGCACTCTCCTTCAAGGAGTGAATGGGAGTCTATTGGGCGCTAGCTCAAAAACCCAACGTTAGCACGTATTTTGTCAACAAGAAGTACAACATTACAAATATATTCTGAGATGTGAGATAATTAACTTGATATCTGTAATATCGTATAGCTTTGAAATCATGACATTACGTACTTTCAAGGAAAATAGGCACGTTTCGCGACATATACACTGACTTTGAGAAGGGATTGAGTGACGATTAGCTTAACAACCGAGTGACGCAGCATGAGAACGTGAACGCGATTGGTCGACAATCTGCTGGGTGGGGCGTTATACGTTCCATCATTCATTAGATTCCTATCTCCTTTCTATAATATCTCTGGTAACGGCACCATGCAATGTACCCTGGACTAAAGAGGCAGACAAATTGGAAAAATATGCTCTTAAATTACACATTTCTCGAGGTAGGAATATTGCAAAAATAAGATCAATGGCTCATTCGAGAGAAGACATCCTCCCGAGTTATGACATCGGCCAGTATTGAAATCTGACATGTATGATAGAAGTTTTCGTGATACAAAAGTTGTATTCCTATTATTTTCCAGTGTAGTGAGCAACTTTATCACAGTGCTAAATCATACCAGCCGGATATCTGCCTGCTTGAACTCCAATAACTCCGATACACATGAAAACATGAAATTACACAGGGAATCGATAGAACATTACATTTACATTTCAGTCATTTAGCAGACGCTCTTATCCAGAGCGACTTACAGTTAGTGAGTGCATAAATTGTTCATACTGAACATCACTCAAGAGATGCACAAAAACAATATAACGTTCAAAATGGGTGAACCTTTCCTTTAACCATAAGCCTAACCCCTAGCCTAGCTAACGTTATCCAGCTAGCTAACATTAGCCACAAGAAATTAGAATTTGTAGCATACCATACGTTTTTCAAATTTCGTAACTTATTGTAAGTCTACAAATTCGTAACATATTGTAAATGTTTCAAATTCGTAACATATCATACTAAATGGAGTGTCTCTGCTTTATGTAAAGAATAATACAAAATGCTCTGAGACCAGGTTGGGGAAGTAGATAAAGAGCCTCATTGCCAAAATCCCGAAGTATCCCTTTAAGGTTCAAGAACCTTGCATGTTCTTTTTAGAGGTAGACTGGCTCTGGCAGCCAAAACAGCCAAATACTCCATCTAAACGTGAATCGACTCTCAATTGCGCTATGGTTCTAGAAACATAAAGCCCTTTACTTTCATATCACATCAAAATAATTTCACAAATGCAAAATATACATGGTTTTAACCGGCTTTATCACAGTTGCAGCCAACAATATTTTTCAGTGACAACACGTTTCAGGCGGCCTTCTTCCATTACACACAGGTGTTTGGGGCATGCTAGATGGCTAATTAGCACAGGTGGTCCCTCTGTCTTCTGTATGTCTTCCATAAACACGTGCTGTAACATGGAGATATGACCATGTGGGAACACTAACCCTATAAAAGTGTTTATCAATGTAACCTTTTTGTTTTTTGAAAATGATTTCTCGCTGATATTAAAGATAAGGTCCTTATGTTTCCAAAACCATACCGCAAGCAATGCGTGTTAATGTTCAGACCGAACATTGGGGCTCCTAACAAAACTCCCCCATATAGAAGATGCCTTTGTCCAATGACTCTTATGTGTAATGTAATGGAACTGAGAGTCATGATCAAGGGCTATGATTTAGCTAGCTGGAATATCAGGGAGTGGTTTTACAATGGGCACTGGATTATCTGACCAATGGTATTAGCTGGAAAGGATAATCAGCAGACACCTAGGCCCTTTAGAGAATGTAACTGAAAAGCTGACTGTATCATAGTTTATATACAACTAGTCTCATTGCCTTCTAGCTATACTCACATGATTAGAGACATAAGTCTACAATGCATCTAGTAATGTATTAAATATGCAAACATGCCTCTAACAAATTATTTCTGTGTGCTTGCTTGCAGGCTTGTATCAGGGGCTGGTGACATAAAGCTGACCAAAGATGGTAATGTCTTGTTGCATGAAATGGTAAGAAAAATGTTCCTTTGAGTTTGATGCACAGTGAACACCCATGTCTGCTTTTTCTTTGTAGTTCCCCTGGATTTTACTCTCTGCTGCAGTAAGGTGTGGTCTGGAACCTCTGCACTGGAAGAGTTGCATTCTCCTCCACATGTGTTCAGCAGACCAGTACATTTAATCTAACAGCTGTAACCTTACTAAGTGTGAGAGATTGCTTTATATTCTTGCTTTGCCACTTATGTCTTGTCTTCAATCAGCAAATCCAGCATCCGACGGCATCCTTGATTGCCAAAGTGGCTACGGCACAGGATGACATCACAGGTGACGGTACAACATCCAATGTGCTCATCATTGGGGAGCTCCTGAAACAAGCAGACCTGTATGTGTCAGAGGTGAGATTTGTCTTGGCTTGGGGGAAGCCTCCAACATGTCATTGAAATACCATTTTCAACACTGGTAGTTTCCTTGTTAAAAGAATGGATTTTGATAAATAATTTCATTTTAGCAAGGTTGTGTGATGACTTAAAAGTATTTAATTGATAAATGTAGAATCAGTGCCACTAAAGCAGGTTGCAGAATCTGCATCCCAGTACCATTAGTTAACCCCCTATTCCTGTGTTTTTACCCAACCTGTTTTATGTGATATCCCCCCCCCCAAAAAAAAGGGTCTCCACCCACGGATAATAGCAGAAGGTTTTGAGGCAGCCAAGGATAAGGCTCTGGAGGTGCTGGAGGAGATGAAGGTGACCAGAGAGATGGACAGAGAGACCCTCATCCACGTGGCCCGCACTTCCCTCAGAACCAAGGTCCACGCCGAGCTGGCTGATCTCCTCACAGAGGTAGGAGTGTGTGTTTGACTGTTTGTTTTGAGTGGTGGGTTGGAGAGTTCTTGAATCTGGCTCACATTACTTTATTGGTCATCAAACAAGCACTTGTCCAGGTCTGTGTTCAAATGATTTGAAATCGTTCAAATACTTAGAGCAGGGATGGGAAACTCCAGTACTCGGGAGCCGGAGTGGTGTCACACTTTTTCCCCATCCCTAGAAAACACAACTGATTTTAAACGAATTGCATTCTAAACTGAATATCATGATTAGCTGATTTATTTGATTCAGGTGCTGTTGCACGGTATACCGGTACCACAGTAATACCACGGTACCAAAACGTCATGATACGTATGATACCAACATTTTAGAATACCATAGTACCGTTTCATATGATACTACTGACTTTTTCAGCCCTACCGATCTAAAGAACCTCCTGGCACCTGTTGATAAAATGTTGATAAAGGCAGTTTTGTTCATAAATTACGTTGAATTTAAGCAACAGTCACTAGTCTCTTGTATGCGTAGGTCCAATAATAGCCACTTCACTATCATGCGCATATCACGTGTGGTAGCTGTAAGCAGCCAGCCGCATCACCTACCAGCCCATCCCTCTCACCTGCTTCTCTCCGTTCACTCTTCACGCATGTCTATTCCTACGTCAGTTAAAAAAATATATAATTTAGCCGTGATGGCGAGCGGGGATGCAGACCTAGACCCTGATGAATCTTTTAGATTTTTAGATTTGTTACATTGGAGCAGCGCGCAAAGCGATTTTGATACATTGTATCATTTAATCGCCTGTTATAACCAAAAGCACAGACTAGTCTGAGACCAGTCTGCAGCCTCTGAGTGTCAGAGAGGGGAAATGGAGCACCGCTTCGCGACAGGCATGCTTGCCGCAAGAAAACGGCTTGGCTCTAACCTAAACGGGTAAAGAATTATGACCCAAATTACCAGAGATGCCTTTTTTTTTTCTATCGGGATTTGCACAAATTTTATATCATTTCACAAACCATGTCGCGGGCCATTTTAAACTAATCCCGGGTCGCTAATTATTGGTTTGAAAACAAACAACGTTGTTCAGTCATGTTACCTAGCTAGCTAACATCCTGGTAACTTGACAGTAGGTTTAGGCAAATTTGATTGGCACAGGAAGAAAGGAAAAGGGCCTGCTACTCATCATGTGCTTCAAAGGTGTGATCCATATAGGCCAAATGTAAGCCTAAACTATATAAAAAATAAATGTATTTTTGGTGCTCCTTAAATTCTGTTTGGTGCCTAACATGCTGACCACACCGCTCGCATTGCGTGCACGAGCGTTGCAAAATAAATGTACACATGCATGTTATTCAATCATTTCATCTAAACTGCTCGCGCACGTCAACGAGCGTCTGCTTAGTCAGGCGCTAAAATAGAACTTGGTTCTATTTTTGACGTGCTGCAAGTCCCGCCTCTTCCATCTCTTCATTGTCTTTTAAGAGCATATACCGACGTGGGTGATTGAAAGATTAACTGAGGTCCACACTCCAGTCCAGTTGGTGGTGGTAGGTTGCCAACCAACATATAAAGTCCACAGAAGACTACTGCTGAAGGAGGACAGATTACTAAAAACGATTCGTTTCCCCTTTTATCTGTGGATTAAATGTCAGAGTAGAGAACACACGATTTTGTGTGACTCAAAATGGGTCAAAATTCTACAAAGATCCAGAAAAAAAGGACCTATTGCATTTCAGGTAAAATAACAACAATGTTTATATCCCAGGACAAATTACCTAGCAACAGCTAGCTAAATATCTAAATCAAATCCAATTTTATTTGTCACATGCACTGAATACAACAGGTGTAAACCTTACCGTGAAATGCTTACTTACAAGCTCTTAACCAATAATGAAGTTTTAAGAAAAATATTTACTAAATAAACTAAAGTAAAAAAAAAATAAGAGCAACAATAAAATAACAATACAGGTGGTACCAGTACCGAGTCATTGTGCTGGGGTACAGGTTAATCGAGGTAATTGAGGTAATATGTACATGTAGGTTGGGGTAAAGTGACTATGCATAGATCATTAACAGCGAGTAGCAGCAGCGTAAAAAAAAGGGGGGGAGTCAATGCACATTTTCCGGGTAGCCATTTGATTAGCTGTTTAGCAGTCTTATGGCTTGGGGGTAGAAGCTGTTAAGAAGCCTTTTGGACCTAGACTTGGCACTCCAGTACCGCTTGCCATGCGGTAGCAGAGAGAACTGAGTACTCCCGAGTGGCGCAGTGGTCTAAGGCACTGCATCGCAGTGCTAAACTGTGCCACTAGAGATCCTGGTTCGAATCCAGGCTCTGTCGTAGCCGGCCGCGACCGGGAGACCCATGGGGCGGCGCGCACAATTGGCCCAGCGTCGTCCAGGGTAGGGGAGGGATTTGGCCGGCAGGGGATGTAGCTCAGTTGGTAGAGCATGGCGTTTGCAACGCCAGGGTTGTGGGTTCGATAAAATAATGTATGCACTAACTGTAAGTCGCTCTGGATAAGAGCGTCTGCTAAATGACTAAAATGTAAATGTAAATGTAACTGTCTATGACTAGGGTGGCTGGAGTCTTAGGCAATTTTTAGGACCTTCCTCTGACACCGCCTGGTATAGAGGTCCTGGATGGCAGGAAGCTTGGCCCCAGTGATGTACTGGGCCGTACGCACTACCCTCTATAGCGCCTTGTGGTCGGGGACCGAGTAGTTGCCATACCAGTTGGTGATGCAACCAGTCAGGATGCTCTCGATGGTGCAGCTGTATAACTTTTTGAGGATCTGAGGACCCAGGCCAAATCTCTTCAGTCTCCTCATGACTGTCTTGGTGGGTTTAGACCATGATAGTTCGTTGGTGATGTGGACATCAAGGAACTTGAAGCAATCAACCTGCTCCACTACAGCCCCGTCGATGAGAATGGACCCTCCTTTTCCTGTAGTCCATGGTCATCTCCTTTGTCTTGATCACGTTGAGGGAGAGGTTGTTGTCCTGGCATCACACTTCCAGGTCTCTGACCTCCTCCCTATAGGCTGTCTCATTGTTGTCGGTGATCAGGCCTACCACCACTGTTGTCGGCAAACTTAAATATGGTGTTGGAGTCGTGCTTGGCCACGCAGTCATGGGTGAACAGGGAGTACAGGAGGGGACTAAGCATGCTCCCCTGAGGGGCCCCTGTGTTGAAGATTAGCGTGGCAGATGTGTTGTTGCATACCCTTACCACCTGGGGGTGGCCCACCAGGAAGTCCAGGATCCAGTTGCAGAGGGAGGTGTTTAGTCCCAGGGTCCTTAGCTTAGTGATGAGCTTTGTGAGCATTATGGTGTTGAACGCTGAGCTGTAGTCAATGAACAGCATTCTCACGTAGGTGTTCATTTTGTCCAGGTGGGAAAGGACAGTGTTGAGTGCAATAGAGATTGTGTCATCTGTGGATCTGTTGGGGCGGTATGCAAATTGGAGTGGGTCTAGGGTTTCTGGGATGATGGTGTTGATGTGAGCCATGACCAGCCTTTCAAAGCACTTCATGGCTTCTGATGTGAGTGCTATGGGTCGGTAGTCATTTAAGCAGGTTATCTTGGTGTTCTTGGGCACAGGGACTATAGTGGTCTGTGTTACGGATACAGGTATCCTGTGTCTTTTTGTGTTTTTCTTCTCCTTCTGCCCTAATCACAGGTGTCCTTTATGTTCCTGATTGGTGGTCGATTGACATTCGTTTGTCTGCTGATTGCTGAGGTGGACCAATCAGTGGACATTCCTCTGCATTGCACCACCTGTTTCTGGTTTTTCAATCACACATTGTTTAAAAGCCGGTCAGTTGTGTTTGTAGAGAGAGACTATTTTCCGTATGTGAGTATGGATACTGTGGTGTCCTGTGTTTTGTGTACTCACTCATTTGCTGGTTACTCTGTTTGGTAACTTTGTTGTGTGTTGCTGGGAAAAGGGGAATTTAAGCAAGTTGCCCTTGGGCATACATTACCCGTAGGAAGAAAACGGTCTAAAAACACTAGTTAGACCTGAGCGGACCACCCACTGTAATTTTTGTATGATTAGCAGTAGCTTAGCGGTTCTTGAGGCAGGCAAGATCAGTTTAGTTTTTTTTTACACTATTGTTTCATTTCTTGGGTCCTGCTCAGCCCTTTTTCCCAAACCTTTACCGTGTGTTCAAAAATAAAAAATTTATGTTTGACGGTAGTTTATGGTTGTCGTGTAGTTTTTGTTCTCACTGTTCCATGTCACGATTCTAATTTGCATGATTTATGTTACGGGTCTCTTGTCCATCCACCCTAGACGTTTAAAGCCACGGGGTTCGTAACAGTCTGCTTGAAACATGTAGGTATTACAGACTCGGTCAGGGAGAGGTTGAAAATGTTAGTGAAGACACTTGCCAGTTGGTCAGCACATGCTCAGAGTACACGTCCTGGTAATCCGTCTGGCCTTGTGAATGTTGACCTGTTTAAAGGTCTTGCTCACATCGGCTACAGCGAGCGTGATCACACAGTTGTCCTAAACAGCTGGTGCTCTCATGCATGCTTCAGTGTTGCTTGCCTCGAAGCGCGCATAGAAGTCATTTAGCTCGTCTGGTAGGCTTGTCACTGGGCAGCTTGCGGCTGGGCTTCCCTTTGTAGTCCGTAATAGTTTGCAAGCCCTGTCACATCCGACGAGGGTCGGAGCCGGTGTAGTAGGATTCAATATTAGTCATGTATTTACGCTTTGCCTGTTTGATGGCTCGTCTGAGGGCATAGCGGGATTTCTTATAAGCGCCCGGGTTAGTGCCGCTCCTTGAAAGCGGCAGCTCTACCCTTTAGCTCAATGTGGATTTTGCCTGTAATCCATGACTTCTGGTTGGGGTATGTACAGTTAGTCGGATGTTTACATACACCTTAGCCAAATACATTTAAACTCAGTTTTTCACAATTCCTGACATTTAATCCTAGTACAAATTCCCTGTCTTAGGTCAGTTAGGATCACCACTTTATTTTAAGAATGTGAAATGTCAGAATAATAGTAGAGAAAATGATTTATTTCAGCTTTTATTTCTTTCATGACATTCCCAGTGGGTCAGAAGTTTACATGCACTCAATTATCATTTGGTAGCATTGCCTTTAAATTGTTTAACTTGGGTCAAACGTTTTGGGTAGGCTTCCACAAGCTTCCCACATTTTGGCCTATTCCTCCTGACAGAGCTGGTATAACTGAGTCAGGTTTGTAGGCCTCCTTGCTCGCACACGCTTTTTCAGTTCTGCCCACAAATGTTCTATAGGATTGAGGGCTTTGTGATGGCCACTCCAATACCTTGACTTTGTTGTCCTTAAGCCATTTTGCCAAAACTTTGGAAGTATGCTTGGTGTCAATGTCCAGTTAGAAGACCCATTTGCGACCAAGCTTTAACTTCCTGACTGATGTTGCTTCAATATATCCACATAATTTTCCTTCCTCATGATGCCATCTATTTTGTGAAGTGCACCAGTCCCTCCTGCAGCAAAGCACCCCCACAGCATGATGCTGCCACCCCCGTGCTTCACGGTTGGGATGGTGTTCTTCGGCTTGCAAGCACCCCCATTTTCCTCCAAACATAACAATGGTCATTATGGCCAAACAGTTCTATTTTTGTTTCATCAGACCAGAGGACATTTCTCCAAAAAGTACGATCTTTGTCCCCATGTGCAGTTGCAAACCGTAGTCTGGCTTTTTTATGGCGGTTTTGAGGCAGTGGCTTCTTCCTTGCCGAGCGGTCTTTCAGGTTGTGTCGATATAGGACTTGTTTTACTGTGGATATAGATACTTTTGTACCGGTTTCCTCCAGCATCTTCACAAGGTCCTTTGCTGTTGGTCTGGGATTGATTTGCAGTTTTTGCACCAAAGTACGTTCATCTCTAGGAGACAACGCGTCTCCTTCCTGAGCGGTATGACGGCTGCGTGGTCCCATGGTGTTTATACTTGCGTACTATTGTTTGTACAGATGAATGTGGTACCATCAGGTGTTTGGAAATTGCTCCCAAGGATGAACCAGACTTGTGGAGGTCTACAAAGTTTTTTCTGAAGTCTTGGCTGATTTCTTTTGATTTTTCCATGATGTCAAGCAAAGAGGCACTGAGTTCGATGGTAGGCCTACAAATACATCCACAGGTACACCTCCAATTGACTCAAATGATGTCAATTAGCCTATCAGAAGCTTCTAAAGCCATGACATCATTTTCTGGAATTTTCCAAGCTGTTTAAAGGCACAGTCAACTTAGTGTATGTAAACCTCTGACCCACTGGGATTGTGATACAGTGAATTATAAGTGAAATAATCTGTCTAAACAATTGTTGAAAAAATTACTTGTGTCATGCACAAAGTAGATGTCCTAACCGACTTGCCAAAACTATAGTTTGTTAACAATACATTTGTGGAGTGGTTGAAAAACGAGTTTTAATGACTCCAACCTAAGTGCATGTAAACTTCCGACTTCAACTGTACGTACGGTCACTGTGGGGACAACGTCATCGATGCACTTATTGATGAAGCCGGTGACTGATGTGGTATACTCTTCAATGCCATTGGATGAGTCCCGGAACATATTCCAGTCTGTGCTAGCAAAACAGTCCTGTGTCTTTAGCATCTGCGTCATCTGACCACTTCCGCATTAAGCGAGTCACTGGTACTTCCTGCTTTAGTTTTTGCTTGTAAGCAGGAGGATATAATTATGGTCAGATTTGCCAAATGGAGGGCGAGGGAGAGCTTTGTACGCGTCTGTGTGTGGAGTAAAGGTGGACTAGAGATTTATTTTTATTTTATTATTTTTTTGCACATTTAACATGCTGGCAGAAATGAGGTAAAACGGAATTAAGTTTCCCTGCGTTAAAGTCTCCGGCCACTAGGAGTGCCACATGGATGAGCATTTTCTTGTTTGCTTATGGCTTTATACAGCTCGTTGAGTGCGGTCTTAGTTCCACCATCGGTTTGTGGTGGTAAATAGACAGCTACGAAAAATATAGATAAACTCTCTTGGTAAATAGTGTGGTCTACAGCTTATCATGAGATACTCTACCTCAGGTGAGCAAAACCTCAAGACTTCCTTAATATTTGATTTCGCGCACCAGCTGTTATTGACAAATAGACAGACCGCCACCCCTTGTCTTACCGGAGGCAGCTGTTCTGTCTTGCCGATGCACGGAAAAACCAGCCAACTGTATGTCGTCGTTCAGCCACGACTCGGTGAAACATTAGATATTACAGTTTTTAATGTCCCGTTGGTAGAATAGTCTTCAACTGAGCTCATCCAGTTTATTCTCCAATGATTGCATTTTGGCCAATAGGACGGATGGTAGATGTGGGTTACCCACTCGCCGACGAATTCTCACAAGGCATCCAGACCTGCGTCCCATGTATCGACGTCTTCTCTTCATGTGAATGACAGGGATTTGGGCCTGGTCGGGTATCTCGAGTAAATCCTTCGCATCCGACTCGTTAAAGAAAAAATCTTCATCCAGTTCGAGGTGAGTAATCGCTGTTCTGATATCCAGAAGCTCTTTTCGGTCATATGAGACCGTGGCAGAAACATTATGTACAAAATAAGTTACAAACAATGCGAAAAAACACACTAAATAAGCTAGCTAAATATCCATTAATGTTTCATGTGTTTCGGCCTGTCCCCAAATTTAATATAGTTGGTTCAGAGTTCGTTTTGATATTTCTGCGTGTCTGGATCGCGTCTGCTCTGGATGTACAAAATCAACATGCGCGCGATGGCGCTCGCGGACGCGCGCACGTGCCCGGTCTAGACAGCATGTAACATTTTAAAAGTTGGGAGCAGTGTGTGTTTGTGAGAGAGTGGTGTATGTTTGAGAGAGTGTGTGTGTGTGTGTGTTAACTGAAGAGTAAAGAAGGTTTCATGCCGTGTTTTCCCCTTACTGACACAATGACATGCATATCATTATGCATGTATATCACAGGAGGTTGGTGGCACCTTTTTATTAGGGGAGGACGGGCTCGTGGTAATGGCTGGAGCGCATTTAGTGGAATGGTATCAAACACATGGTTTCTATGTATGTGATGCCTTTCCATTTGCTCCATTCCAGCCATTATTATGAGCCATCCTCCCTTCAGTAGCCTCCACTGATGTATATTCCTCCCTCCCATTCCTCCAGCCAAATCACAGGTAGGCCTTTGCAAATATGAGCAAATCAGCCATTTTATACAGTATTCTATTATACACTGAACAATGTGAGGTTAAATTCATTTTCAGTGACAGGTCTTTGGAGAAAGTTTCAAAAACGTGAACAAGCGTCCGGGGTGAACAGGATGCTAGGCCACTGATTTGTTTCCCTCTGTGGACAAGATGAATCAAGCAATACTATACGTGCTGTACTCTGATTGTATGATAAGTACATCTAATAACTTCACCCCCTCACTTTGTGGATATTTTGCAGGCTGTGGTGGATGCTGTACTGGCTATCCACAGACCCAACGAGCCTATTGACCTGTTCATGGTGGAGATCATGGAGATGAAGCATAAGACTGACAGCGACACACAGTGAGTGTACATCATCACTTCTCTCTCATACACACACACACTCACCTGACAGTCACTGACACGGAGTACATTCGAATTGTGTCCAACGTTGTGACCTTTGTGTCCCCGCCCTAGGCTGATAAGAGGCCTGGTGTTGGACCACGGTGCCCGTCATCCCGACATGAAGAAACGGGTGGAGGACGCCTTCGTGCTCACTTGCAACGCCTCTTTGGAATATGAGAAAACGTCAGTATAACGTTAGCGCAGCTAGCTTTGCCTTTTACTAGCTGGAATATATTTGTAGGCATGGACAACATTCTGTGTTACTCTGTCAGGAGTAGATGCATTCAGATACCATGCAAAAGCATCCTTTCACTTCTTCTTAACTAAGGTGAGTGCTGTCCTGTGCCTCACCTACTCCATGGGAAATAATACAATACAAGTACGGCAGTTGAGTTAATTTCAGAGATGAGGCAAAGGTCTTTTTAAGCAGGAATGAGTTTTGGAAATTGGAAAGTCACTATTATAGGATGTAACTACTACAGTAAAGGGGCTTTGTGAAAAAGAGCATGAATTTTGAAACTGTCAGTTCGCATAAACCCCTGCTTTACTTTCAGCGAGGTGAACTCTGGCTTCTTCTACAAGAGTGCTGGCGAGAGGGAGAAGCTGGTGGCTGCTGAGAGGAAGTTCATTGAGGAGCGCGTGAAGAAGATCATCGAGCTCAAGAACGCAGTGTGTGCTGATAACAACAAGGGCTTTGTGGTCCTCAACCAGAAGGTATGACTAGGAAGTTGCCTTTTTCGCCAGTGAATACATTATTTTGGAAATGTGAACTGTGATCTATCATCAATCTTTCAAAGGAAATTCTTTGAAGATTCATGCAATACTAACTTATTAAGGAGAAGTGTCTGACGGTACAGTGAACACCCTTGTGTGCTTTCTTTGTAGCTCCCTTGGATTTTACTCTGTGCTACAGTAAAGTGTGGTGTGTAACCTCTGCATTGGCATGTATTCAGCAGACCAGTACATTGAGTGTTGCACCATATTAAAGTTGTATTGATTTGAATTATATTTTGGATATTTAATGAACCCAACTGTATTTTCCTCTTACAGGGAATTGACCCATATTCCCTGGATGCTCTGGCCAAAGAGGGCATTGTAGCTCTGCGTAGGACCAAGAGGAGGAACATGGAAAGGTAAAACAATATATAGCCTACCTCCATCTTTGTTTGTTTACAAGCTTGAACAGTGCATTTTGCTGAGGTACACTTCTTAGGCTTGGAAGAATGATGTGTTACTCTTGTCAGTAGTAAAATCAGTCAGACACCATGCAAAAGCATATTTTCACTGCTACTTTACTAAATGTGAGTGCTGTCCTGTGCCTCACCAATCAGTGGAGGAGTGAATACAATGTAGCGTGTCTGTGTAACTACTTTTTATTTGTTTACTTTGTCTTGCTGACCTGTCTTCCCCCCCCCCCCCCCCCCCCGCAGACTCACCCTGGCCTGTGGAGGTATTGCCATGAACTCTTTTGAAGACCTCACTCCAGAATGCCTGGGCCAGGCTGGTTTGGTCTATGAACACACACTGGTGAGTTAACATGTTGGTTCTTTACCTCATGACCAGGACAAGCAGTCATAAATGGCCTATACCAGTCTGTTTCCCAAACAGTTAGTACAGAATTCCTCCTGTTGTGTGTGGAATCACTGGCCACATTCACCCACTGAGTAAGGATACAAAAGGGGCCTATCAGCTTGCCTTGTTCCTTCTTTCCAATACTATGAAAAATCTATGATTTTAATAAAAATGTGTAAGATATCATGGTCAAAGATGTAATGTTGTGGTTTATCATGAAGTTAAATATGTAATGTAGGGGTTTCTCCCCCCATACAGGGTGAGGAGAAGTACACATTCGTAGAGAAGTGTGGTAACCCCCGGTCAGTGACCCTGCTGGTGAAGGGACCCAACAAACACACCCTGACCCAGATCAAAGACGCTGTCAGGGACGGGCTCAGGGCCGTCAAGAACGCCATCGAGGACGGTACGTAGCGCCGCAATGGAAGTTCAACCCCTGTTCATCTGGCACTCCAGGCAGGATTAATCAGAAACTATTTGAATCCAGCTCTGTTAGGCTTTACCATCAGATCATAGTGAGTGGGGGAGTTTTTGTTTTTATCAAGATGGGGCTAATTCTGTAAAGCCTAACAGAGCTTTGTAGGCATGGACGAATTCTGTGTGACTCTGTCAGTAGTAGATGCAGTCAGACACCATGCAAAAGCATCCTTTCACTTCTTCTTTACTAAGTGTGAGTGCTGTCCTGTGCCTCATCTACTCAATGGAGGAGTGAATACAACTTGAGAGCTTGGGACTATGGTTCTATCTGCATTTGTCTTTTTATTTTATTGCCATAGCCTTGTTCTGTTCAATGTTCTCTACTTATGTATATACTTTAAATACCCCAATTCATGTGGTTAAGTTAATAAGAATGCAAGATAGGAATTGCTGACACCATTCAAACCAATGAGGGTTTGGAACTTTAAAGCCAATTCTCTCCGAATGACATTTTTGCAGATAGAACCTTCTAGTCCCAAGATCTCAAAGTAGCTAGTTTTCGTGCATACACAAACTCTTCAGGAACGGCCCACTGTAAAGTCTTCCCCATAGAATGTTGAGTAGTCTGTGGTCAGATAGCATCCAATCACATCTTCAAACTCCTCTTAGCCTCAAATCACTTCATTTTGTTTGTCAATGTGTGCCTGACTGAGCTCTTCAGTACTGCTTATCAGCTGTTGTTCAGAGACTGACCCCAGTGTTGACTTTGCAGGCTGCGTGGTGTCAGGGGCTGGGGCCTTTGAGGTGGCTGTGCATGATGCTCTGATAAAGCACAAACCCTCAGTGAAGGGCCGGGCTCAGCTGGGTGTGCAGGCTTTCGCTGATGCCCTCCTCATCATCCCTAAGGTATGTAAGGAGTCTGAAAACAAAGGTTTTAAGTTATTTCTTATTTTTGTCAATGCCTTCCATGCTTTGGCATTCTATTGATATAACATCTATGTAACTCTGACAATGAAGGATATCTAGCTTTTAGTTTAAGGGATACTTCGGGATTTTGCCAATGAGACCCTTTATCTACTTCCAAGAGTCGGATGAACTCGTGGATACCATTTTTATGTCTGCGTGCAGTTTGAAGAAAGTTGCTAGCTAGCGCAATTGCTAACTAGCGCTAGCAAGCATTGGATTGCAAAACTACCTCTTAACTTCCTTCATACTGAACAAAGAAACATAAAAATGGCATCCACAAGTTCATCTGGCTCTGGGGAAGTAGATAAATGGCTTAATTGACAAAATCCCGAAGTATCCCTTTAAGAAAAGTATTGCTGTCTACTGCTAGCTGATTGTGTTTGTTTCTTTCTCTCCAGGTCCTTGCCCAGAACTCTGGGTATGATCCAATGGAGACCCTGGTCAAACTCCAGACTGAGTACAAAGAGAGTGGTCAGCTGGTTGGTGTCGACCTGAGCTCTGGTATGGAACTTAACGTTTTTTCTTAAAAGCTCAAACTGAGGCTATATGGATTTATTTATTTCACATCCAATTGCATGATACATCATACCCATTTCCTATGTCAAAACAAAAAAATCTGTTATTAAAATTAACTTTACTAATTAATTATTTTTTATTTTAGGTGAACCAATGGTCGCTTCGGAAGCTGGGGTTTGGGATAACTACAGTGTTAAGAAACAACTCCTTCACTCATGGTAAGAAGAACACCCTTTTAAAATCTCATATCAGTACGACCCTTTAGATTTAAGATTCAATGACCCTTTGGATTAAACTGTTGTTGGTTTGTTTGTTTTCTGTCCACAGCACGGTAATAGCCAGCAACATCCTGTTGGTAGATGAGATCATGAGAGCAGGCATGTCATCCCTGAAGGGCTAAGGTCAGAACCGATGACCAAGATGAGATCTTGTGGATGACTACCACTTCAGATATTAGTTATTAGAGCAGCCTCGTAGAATAACTAGGGGAATAAATGAACCCGTATTAGGTTCTCATCCTAGGTGGTGAATGGAGAATAATGCTCTTGTTCCCCTGCTTGTTGATATGTCCCTTCTGTCATATTATACATGGCCACTCCATTTCATCCCACAAATGAGTTCATTTCTCTCCCACAAATGTTTTTTTTTTTTTTTTGCTATGGATCATACCAAGAATGTATAAACCTCACTCTTAGTATGTAATAAACCTGTAGCTTGGCTCTGTGATGTTGAGTTTGCAGCTCATTATAATCAGTCTATTGAGTCTTGTGAGTTATACATTTGCACCATTTAGGATACATCAATCAGGTTCTGATTTTTTTATAAATAAAATTCATCAAAACGTTAGCATACAATTTTAAAGTGTTCTCACACTCACCCTTAAACAGTTTACAGTACATGACCAATTACAGTATAACCCACATAATGTATGTCAAAATAGTACATGCCAGTTAAAGTATGCAGGGTTCATTGCACATACTGAGCGAAGGGGAGAAAATCACTAGCTACATAGTACTAAGAAGCTTCACAAGCTTTGCAGGCAGAGTAATGCATAGTCTTTTACATAGCACTGTATGCATATGGAATTTATGTGCTGAGTTTGAGGCTCATTATATGGTTGAAATGACCTTTTTAACCATAACGTAACACACTTCACATCTAGGAATAATTCAGTAGGGTGCAATATTTCAGAACACAGAAATCTATATAATAGAATGGACACCGTTCTCTATCATACTGGAACAGAATAGAAAGCCTGATGTATGCTCTATATTTCCATCTCTGAACTTTCTGAGACCTGCAATACTGTATAAGCCAGGGGTATTCAACTCTTACCCTACGAGGTCTGGAGCCTGCTGGTTTTCTGTTCTATCTTATAATTAATTGCACACACGGTGTCCCAGGTCTAAATCAGTCCCTGATTAGAGGGTAACAATTTAAAAATGCAGTGGCACTGGCTTTAAGGTCCAGAGTTGAGTTTGAAGGGTATAAGCCCTAGAAAAACTATTGTTGTAACAGATATTTCACTGTGGATGTCGTCTAGCTATTTGTTCCGTACTAAACACAGCAGACCAATATTCCTCAGTGCAGGTCTTGGAGGGATAGTTCTAGGATATTTCCCACTTCTTCATTATAATCAATCCATAGTTTAAAACAGTGGTTCTCAAACCTCTCTTCAGGGACCCCCAGACGTTTCACAATTTTGTTGTAGCTCTAAACGAGCTCACCTGATTCACCTATATAAGGGCTTGATGATTAGTGACGAGTTGAATCATGTGTGCTAGCTCTGGAATAGATCAAATATAGGGAATGGCTTAGGGTCCCCGAGGAGAGGTTTGAAAGACATACAAGTCAAGCGACAAATGGCTGCAATCCATTGGCATGGATTTTCACCCCCAACCCCCTTCATTTTTGATACAAAGAACAAGCTATATCTCATGCTACATCTCTAAAGTGTCCCACCCAAAGTTGTTTTTGTTATTGCATCACGCCCATGCTCCAATCAGCCCAATTAAGACAGAGTGAAATCCTGAGCCCAGCCCAATTCTGTCCTTTCTCCCGATGTGTGCAGCCGTACACTCCTCCAAACACATTTAAAACCATTGGATTTAAAAAGGATAGAGAATTGGGACAGATGGCATGCTTAGGTAGTGTCCCACCTCCCTCCTCTTAGGACCTGGACTGAGAAACAAACAGCAGCATCATCATCATTACCAGGAGTGCATGGAGGAGTCCTCGGGCTCTGCCGCTATGGACAGCAGGATGGCCTTGGGAGTGTTCTCGAACAGGGCGGCTCTGTTCTGGGTCTGGCCCTTCTTGACCCAGTGGCCGTATATCTTGAAGGCACAGGCGTCGATCAGCTTGCGGATGGGTTTGATGGCGTACGGATCGCTCTTGATCACCTCCTTGGTGATAGGCTTGGCGCGGCGGTAGTTACAGTAGATGCGCATCACGGCCAGCACTGTCATGCAGACGACCTGGAGACATGGGGTTGAGGGAAAGAATGTGTTGGTTCAATGTACATCAGTAGACTGCCTGTTATGATTTATTTGACCTATGAATCAGCTATTACGGTGTCATATATTGTTCAGTCACTGATCCCACACAGTTATGTTATCTACTGCCATCGATTCCAGTCAGTTCTGATATTGACATTCAGAAAACTCATTTTCCATGAGGATTTCTGAATTCATGAACATAAATCCCCAACCGTGGTGACATCACATGGCCCTCACATGAGAATATTTGTATAGTGCTGCTGCTCTTACCTTGAACCTCCTCTTGGGGGTGAAGTGTCGTACTTCAGCCACCACATACTGCTGGAAGAAGGGGTGGTTCAGGCAGTCTTGGGCTGTGTAACGCTGAACTGGGTTTACCACCAACATCCTGGAGATCTGAAAACAGGGAGACATAAGGCAACATTAAAAGGGCAATCAAGGATCCCCCCCCCTGTTTTGGTAAACAGCTGAAGGATGGGGCTATAGAAATGTAGGCACTCTCAAATTAGGGGGAGGAGGTAGCCTCGAGGTTAGAGGGGCGGGTTTGAACCCCCGAGCTGCCAGTGAGGAAATCTGCAGGGACTGAGGCGGCAGCCTTGTGCTCCAGGGGCGCTGCTCGGCAGCAGTCCCTGCGCTGCTCCCAGGCTGTGATGTGTGTGTCAGATTGGGTACTGTGACAGCAAAAAATAAAGAGGATCCATGCAAATGGACCAATAAAGTGTATTCATTGACAGAGCTATGGATCCAGCTGACTATCCATGAGGTCAGAAGTATAGTTTTAACCATGTTTTGAAGCTACAGTGTTCATTCCAAACCCACTAGGTCTTTGATAGTGTCGGAGCGGTCGTCCCATTCAGGAGAGGAGAAGTCGTAGTTCCCAGCTAGGATCATACGAAGCATCATCATCTGTTTTCTGTGCCAGAAGGGAGGGGATCCAGCCAGCAGGGTGTATAAGATCACCCCTGAACTCCATCTGGAATCACAATAAATCATCATCAGGATTATAGTGACACTTTCTTTTTCTCTGACTTTTTTTCACCATAGAATATACAGGTAACTGCCAAAATTATGGAAACATGAGAAAATGAGGGCTACAAAGTATATTGAAAGCAGGGGCTTCCACACAGGTGTGGTTTCTGAGTTAATTAAGCAATTAACATCTCATCATGCCTAGGGTCATGTATAAAAATGCTGTCCAGGACATTTTGGCTACCCATAGGATGACAATGCACCCATTCACAGGGCATGAGTGGTCACTGGATGGTTTGATTAGCATAAGAACGATGTAAACCATATGCCATGGCCGTCTCAGTCACCAGATCTCAACCCAAACCAACATTTATGGGAGATTCTGGAGCAGCACCTGAGACAACGTTTTCCACCACCATCAACAAAACACCAAATGATGGAATTTCTCGTGGAAGAATAATGTTGCATCCCTCCAATAGAGTTCCAGACACTTGTAGAATCTATGCCAAGGTGCATTGAAGCTGTTCTGGCTCATGGTGGCCCAACGCCCTATTAAGACACTTTATGTTGGTGTTTCCTTTATTTTGGCAGTCACCTGTAGGTACCATGTAAAAACTAGGTACCATGTATTATTAAACTAAATAAATACTATGGAACAAGCTTAACTAAATGGATACTTTTAGAAAGAAATGTTGCACTTAAAAGCTGATTAGCGATAATATTTCCATTATATATAATTTGTATTAAAATAAATTAAGGGCTGGAGCAGTGGGAGGACAGAGAAGCTTTATGTACAGTATTTAACCAAGATCTGGTATCCAGTGGGTAGATGGAAAGGTGAATGGGTAGTTGTATGTAATCTGAGTACTCACATGTCGACTGCAGTCCCGTATCCCCTATGGTTGGGGTCCATGGAGCACTCGATGATCTCAGGAGCCAGGTATCCAGGGGTCCCACACACTTCTGGCATAGAAAACAGATAGGGGGGGGTCATTGCTAGGTGAATATTAGTAATAATGTATATTCTTATAATTCTGAGTACAATAAATGTATATGAAAACATACAATACATACTGTACAGTAAAAACACATTCATTTAGCATCAGTCTCAAGCTGATACAGGAAACACATCATAGTCTGTTACAGTAATTGACTGTTCTTTCATGTATATTATTCAACCTGAACCTATATAGTATTTGTTGACAAACGTATAAGTGTGGGATTGTATTTTTCCACAAACAAATGACTGCAGTTCCTAGTCCTGAAGTTCTGTGCATGCTGAGAAGTCACAGTGTCGCCCTTTGAAAGGTCATCACACACTCCTAATGATTGGGGAGCAGCAAATAGCTCAACAAGTGTCCTGTTGCATCTTAACCTTTGCTTGAGCTAACAACAGGGATAGGACGGAAGGGGAGGGGGTTGTGGAAGAGGACCTAGGGGCGTTGACTAGCTAGAAAGGGTTCCTCTGCGTAGCACTGACAGCTAGTGTTCAGACTTAGTGCCACAACGTTCAAAACATGAGGCTTCCTTCCACTGACTGAGCCGCCAGTATGTAGCTTTCATTCTCTTCCGCTATAATGCTCCATTCTATGTGGTATGCCAGTATGGACATTGGAACAGAGCCAGCCATATTGGAAATGGGAGATTCAGATGAGTTTCTACAATGATTTCACTGCTCACTCAGTCAGAATGAGATTGTGTGGTACAGTAACTAACTAGATTTGCTTTGCTAGTCGTAGACCCCACATCTTTCGATAGAAACTACTAACTAACCGTTGAGTGTCTGTCCGGGCTCAATCTGCAGGGAGAAGCCGAAGTCAGTGAGCTTGATGTCCATGTTGTCGTCCAGCAGGATATTCTCAGGCTTCAGGTCTCTGTGGATGATGTTCTGGTCGTGGAGGAACTTAACCACCTCCAGCAGGGCACGCATGATCTTCCTACAGGGAAATAGGGAAATGTTGTCCCTTCTGATCTAAATCTCTCACACTCCCTAAACATGCAAGACTCTTCTATTTAGGGCCAATGTAACTAGCCTCAAATCACTCAAAATCTAAAGCACTCGCACAGCAAATCTCTAATGTCCCTCAAATGTCTTAATGAACCCTTCAACCCCAAACTGTCTTGTCCAGATATACATTTTGGAGGGGAGAGGATTTGGATCAAACCCAAATGTACGCCAATAAGATAGTGAATGAATGTGTGTGAGTTAGAGTTTCTGACCTGGTCTCCTTCTCACTCAGCGTTACTTTTTCTGTGAGGTAGTCAAACAGCTCTCCTCTCTTCATCCTGGGAGAGAGACAGATGAAATTGTTATGCATACATCCTGAGGGCCAGCAAATGTACTCTGTATAATCACTGTAAAAATAATCAGTGCATTAAAAATGTCACTCTTCCTTGTATCTTGATTTGATAGTGTTTTTTAAATGTTAAATAAAGATTTTTATGATTACTTTTTAGGAAATTGACAGATTGCATGATTGTATGCTGGAGAGTCTGTCTGGATACTTACAGGTCAAACACCAGGAAGAAGAAGGCTTTGGACTCATAGCAGTCCTTCAGCTGGACTGTGGAGAGATAATAGACCTGTTATGAGGCATGTCTATAACCAAAAGAACAATTAGCCCAATTCTGTTATTTATTTCACTAATTGGTCTTTCGACCAATCAGATCAGCTCTGAAAAAGATATGAGGTGAAAAGATCTGATGTGATTGGTCATAAGACCAATTAGTGGGAAAAAAGATCTGAATTGGGCTGCCTGTGTAAACACAGCCATAGAGTTACAGAAATGTTATATTATCAATTTGACCTTTTCTAGCAAAACAAGTGATGTGCAGTCAATATGGTTATGGAGCAGTAAAGGAGAGCAAAGGCTAAATTTGTCCAACCCTCTATGATGCATAGACATAATCGAGTAGCCTTTGAACAAAGTTATTGTTAAACAACTTCAGAAATCTAGAGATCCATGTCAATGTGCCCCACACTCCACATTAGACAAGATGTGTAAATAATGTTTTTATAGAGCCCATTTTCTGAACCCAGATTAAGCCTACTCCAGTTATAGGCTAGATGGATGTGTGTGTTTCTTCCTCAAGCTTTTTCAAGTAGTTTTGTTGTTATATACCTTCAGTTCCATTAAAGGGACAATAATGTATGTATTATGGTGTTATTTTTCTTACTGATGTTGTCCATTCCATAGACTTTCTTGAGAATATCAATCTCCTTCACTGTGGCCTCTTTGATCTCCTCGATCTCTGCAGCCGAGATCTTGTCAGAAGGAGTGACGTCGATGATCTTGACCGCATAGTCCTGTTGGGTTTGTTTATGAATACAACGTCGCACGACGCTACTCACCCCCCTGAGGCACAAGGACAGAAAAACAAATGTCAACAAATAGCGTCTTATCTAAAGGTAGTAAGTTACATCACACACATTTTGTTTTTTATTTTATTTGTCAAACTGAATACTTAAGTGGAACTTCTCTTATTAGATGTGTTCCAGAACGAAGAAACAATGGCAATGTGCCCCACCAGGGATTTGAACTGACAACCCACTCATCACCACTCTATTCACTTTATAGAATGTAATCTCGGACACCCAGAACTAAAATCTTGTGTAATTGTGTCAGATTCTCACGATTAAGTTCTGGGGAAGCATAGTGGTACTATAATTAGAGGGGAAACGTGTTATAAAATGTACTAACGAGACTAGCGAAGTTTCCATCTCTCTAAATGGAAACCCTCAGCCAGTTTCGGGCCAGTTTATGGGCAAAATGTACCCTCCCCTTCCAAAATTCAAAAAATGTGAAATCGTGATTTGTCCAAATGATAAATGACAAAAAATCAAATTCCACAGTCTGTCGAAAGATGCTACTACCATTTATGTTATGTGCATCTGTCCACAAGAGATGATATAGGTTGTAATACAAACCTAAGTAAACCAATACAGGACACAATGTGTATCTAATTCAGAACATTTACTAGAGCTAAAATCTCACAAGTCTGAGACTGATTGTCTATCCCTGTCAGATAAAGATATTTAAATATTTGAAGCACAGCTTTATATATTAAGGCAGCCTCAAAAACATGTTCATCCTTACCATTTTCTTTTTGAGAACCCTCTGCACTTTGAATGTAGGCCTATACTCCATATAATGACATAAAGCTGCATTAGGCCACAAAAGCAAGTACATTCCCTCAGTATGTTGAAATGCAGGCGTTCTCTTCAAAAGCCTGTTGTCTCTCTACGGGTGCAGGAAACTGATACGATAATACAAGTGATGTGTGTGTTATGCCATACTATACAGTGCGCTGTTGTTTGTGTGACATGTCACAGAGCCCACCGGCCCAATAAGAACAGTGGTATAGTGCGTCACCGGAGTAATGGCTGACTTATTCACACACACCCCTGGTTAGGACTTTTCCATTTGGACAACAGCTAAGTCCACTTCAAAACAACACTCTCCAGGCACATAGAGTGCACATACAATAGCTAGGTTGGGGTACTGTACATACTATAATACATTATCTCGTGGTGGGATCTTGATTTGAGGTTTATCATCAAGGTTTTATTTAAGGCAAATGGGTAACTTGTGCTGACAAGGGTAGAATGGCTCGGTTAGTTGGAGTCTGATGCTGGCAACATCAGGGTTGGGGTAGGTTTTATTCCCATGTGGCACACATACTGAATATGTTTTTTTATGTACAAAAAACGACGATGAATTGTCTCCTGTTTGATCTGTCCTGTCTTTGTTAAAGTTCTGTGAGACACGTCAGAAACAATGGCAAAAGAACACACATTCTTTATCACACAAGTGACTCCCTGACCTGCATGTGTGAATCTGAGTGGGATGACATAATGACACAATACTAGCTGACCAATCACTGGTAGTGTTCAGTGCCAAAACCTTGGTCCTAAAACACACTCAAATGAACGCTGCCTGGTTCAACAATGCGTAGTTTAGTTACATAATGGCAGACCTCTCTTGACTAACAAACAGCACACAGTGACACAAAGGATGTCCCTGATGACAGGGTTTACTAGTGAGTTCACAGAACCCCAACTCCCTTCCATAAACAGTCTAGACTGAAGTGAGGTTGGTGTGTGTTTAGAGTTGGACATCTCATTGAATTGGTTATTTTGTTTAGAGTCTCATTTCTGTGGAAATGATTTCTGTTCTAGTCTGGTCCCAGATCATTTTGGGTTGTATAGCCAACTCATATGGTCATTGTGATGCATTGCCAAACATTGTTGAGTTGACATGCGAGTATGTTACGGGTATACAGCACAAACAGATCTGGGGCCACTCTATGCAGTGAATGAATAGAAAATGGGTTTATGTTATTTTTACCTCATGCGAGGTTCATGTCAACAATCCCATATGCCATACAAATGATACCATACCTTCCCAGGATCTCCTTGGGGTCATATTTGCCATAGAACTCCTGAGCTCCCACCCAATCCGGGATCTCGTCCTCTTTGGTCATGTTGGGGTGACTGGTTTTCTAAGGCAACTAGACTACTGTACTGCTGCTGCTGACAACAAGCTGAAGAATAAAAAAAACACAGCAGGTAATATACAGGGCAAACTCACTTTCTCATTGAACTGAGCTGCATTTGTGAAGTTGACCGCCCTTTTAACGAAAAATGTAATAAGTTAGTAAAACCTAACACAGTGAAATGTATAACATTTAAAGTAAAATTAAATCCCCAATTCTAAACTCCTCTAACAGCAATATAGGCAAGCACATAGGAGACAATTGATGTAGGTTTTTGGTGACAGTAGCCCAATTGTTTTGAAAATAATGGTTGTATAAAATAAAATAAAAACACACAAGCGGGACAGGAGGCATGTGCAAACTGCAAAAGCACCCTTTAATGGTAAGGGTTAGATATATGTCTAATAAACAGAACGGGGAGACCCGGGATAGAGATGCAGATGCCATGTTGAACTGGTGTAAATACTGGCTATGTAATGACATTTTGAAGCCTGTGTTACACGTTGATACAAATTTGGCTAACCGATTGAATATCAAGTCATTCTGGAAAAAAATCTATCAGCCATAATTGCCGTCGTACATTTCGCTCGTATCACTATTTGACCTTTTAAATCGCGATCTTGTCAAATTGAACAAACACTAAATTCCTACGATCAACACTTACCGTATCAATCAATGCGTGTTTAGTCCTTACAATGCAGTTAAATACATCATAATCCAAACACTTAATGGGATATAATATAATGAACAAACGCGCAACTAGCTCACTAACGATATCAACACAGCGGGTCAGTCTTCATGGTGGACTGTGCTAACATAGGAAAAGGGCGAATGCTAATGTCAGATGCCCAAAATAAATCCGTGCTAGTTGAAGAGCACAGGCACTACGCGTGTAGACATATCTTCTTCATATTCATGAAATAACACACCGGCCTACATTCTCACCTCTGCATGTTCTTCTTGCTCTAGTCTAGTGTTACTCAGACAAATGTTCCACAACGATGATACAATTTATGTAATACTGCATCACATTATCACTGCATGCAAGAGAGCCATCAGGGATGAGAGAATGTGATTCAGAAGATTCTTTAATGTGATTCAGAATAACTTTATTAGATCCTATGCTTGTTACAAGCAAATTGCAATTGTACAACCCTAATCCAGATATGATGGAAATGGGTGGACCCAGGGAATATCTACCATCAATGAAGTTTACATTGTGATCTATGAGGGAGTTAGCCTGGCATCCTAACGGATTTCAATCGCTACTTTTAATCTGGTTTAACCAGGCTATGAGGGAATATCACTGTTAAAATACATCAGATATATGTACGACTAATCTTGTCCCCAGCTGGCTGAGCCTAGGGACCAGGTTAATTTACAACAGGGGTGTATTCATTATGCCAATTCTGTAGCAAAACGTTTAGTCTGTTGCAAATAGTTTTGCAACGAAAACAAGTTTCTATTGTACAAATTCAGGTAGGTCCCTCCTGTTTCATTCCCTTTGGTTCTTTAAAAGGTAAACCGTTTCAAGACGTAATGAATACACCCCAGGTTTAAGCACTAAAGCCAATCAAACGTGTAGTTCATTTAAAATGAAAACATGCAACAAAAAAATAAACATATACATATGACTATTATTACAAGCTTCACAGCATCAACCTGAGGAAAATGTTTTTATTGTCCATATATGATGATTAACAGTTATTTGATCAACTGCCAAACAAAGCCAAGTCTATCGAGTGTTTGTAAATTACTTCTTTAGTAGTATTGTGTGTATGTTGAGTGTGTGCGTTCAGCGTTGATGGGGTTGTTTGTCTCCCTCTCAGGACATCCCTGTGGAGGAAAAAAAAAAAAGTTACATTAAGGAAATTGTACGTATTTTGTAGTTTTTATTGATAGATGGAGATAGAGGGACTCCAGGGGCAATGTGTGGCAGCAGCACTACCCCTAGACCAGCCCCCGGCTCAACATTAGGGAAAACATTTTGTGAACTTTTTTTTTTTTATCAGCAACTCCCTCACCGGAAATGGGGGACTGTCCTTACTCACAGTGAAATCAAATGTGTGAGAGCCTGGCATGAGCTGCTACACATTTCATGATTTAATGTCTCATAGTTCTGCATCACCCTATGGCCACTTAGTGTACATTTTACATTTACATTTTAGTCATTTAGCAGACGCTCTTATCCAGAGCGACTTACAGTTAGTGAATGCATACATTATTTTTTTTCCAACCCCCTGTGGGAATCGAACCCACAACCCTGGCGTTGCAAATGCCATGCTCTACCAACTGAGCTACATCCCTGCCGGCCATTCCCTCCCCTACCCTGGACGACGATGTATTGCATACATTTGTGGTTAAAGATCTTGGGGGCCAAGAATATTAAGTGGGACCTCGTAACTACTATGAGCATCTCTGAGGACATACATTAAAGTGGGCCTAGCTACATTTTGTGGGGCATTCAACAAATTAGCTCAGCTGACTCAAGAGTCAGTCTTAATTGAATGAATGCCAGACACATACAGAACACTATCCAGGAACCAGACTGAAGAACACTCACTGACATAAAAACCTTATATTAATCCTATTCCAAAAGGTGACAGTGACACCAGGTAAGGCAAGGGATAGACAACAAGTCAACTGATCAAATCTAATGAATGCATATAATAGTCATGATACAACGTCAATATTTAAAAAACTTTCAGGGATGCATAAAGCACCCTCTTTTTCACAAATATTTCCAGTAACAGCTAAGATTGTATTAACACACATTTTTAGACTCACCATTTGAGAACTTGCACTGCTTGAGCACCTCACTGAAGCCCTCACATAGTTTCAGGTCGCTCTGGGTCTGAGCACACTCAATAAACTGCTTGAGCTCGTATGAGCAGGTTCCCTGCTGAGGGGCAGGCTCCTGCTGGAACATGGACTGGGGCTGCTGCTGATACTGGGCTGGCTGGTACATGGGAGGTGGCTGTTGGTACTGCTGCTGGTACTGCTGGGGCTGCTCCTGAGAAACATAATAAAGCATTTGAGGTTAGTGTTGATGTTATTCTCAACTATTTAGATGCCCTTTCTTTAAGGCCTGGCACAGGGTGTAATCCTTCATGGCTTATCCTCTCGATCCCTCTCTGACTCGCTCATACTCATCACTACCACTACTAACTAGGCTACATGACACAAAGCCACTTCAATCCCATGGCCCTGTCACTCACTATGACTAAGCAGTGATCACCTACCTGGTAGGTGACATCAGGCTTGGCAGCCTCTTGGCTTCCTCCGCCCCCACCCATTCCTCCGGTCATTGCGTGGCCGATCATGTGCCCTGCGGCTGAGCCAACGGCTACCCCAGCGGCTGTGGTGGCCATCTGCGCAAACATGCCTGGCTGCCGGGGAGCAGCAGCGGCTGGGACAGCCATGGCGGACGGAGGGGCATGGGCAGGCGCTGGGGCGTAGGATGGAGGGGGTGCAGCCCTGGCCATGGGGGGTGGCGGTGGGGCCATCCTGGTTTGAAAGAGAGAGTGTTGTTATTAGATGAGAATCAAGTGTCAACACTAAGGCTGAACGATTTTGGAAAATAATCTAATTGCGATTTTTTGCCCCCAATATTGCGATTGCGATTTAATATGCGATTTAATTTATTTATCCTTTTTCCCCTACAAAACATAATGAATGATTTAAATATGACCAACACAATAGTATATACATTTAGTGTGAAATGTTCTTTCCCATAGGCTGGGTCTATTTGTTAGAATTAAATTCAAACATGTATGACTTGAAATAAATGACATTTTTATTGAACTGCTCATTACAGAAACATCTGTGGCTTTGCCACTGTGCATTTAAATAATTTAAACAAAGGCATGAACACTCAATCATGTGTCACTGAAGAACTTGAATTAGGTCCATTAACAGCATCAACCTCAGTAAGATATTCTGGGCCAATTCAGTAACATAGAACAAAGTAAATTAGGGTAGTGTAAAGATTAGCCTACCAGATATATTTATTCAGTACATTTAGTTACTGTTCATCTTATTATTATCAGTTTCACCTAACGTCACCAGCAGTGTCTAGCGAGCTAGTAGTGCTAGCTGCCTAGCTAGCTAGCCAAAAATACCATATTTGTTATCTAGCTAACGTTAACTGACTATCATAACACCTTTGAAATACAGACACCGCATTAAATATAGACTGAGGAAACATAGGGAAATTATGCAAGCCTAGCGAGCAAGTAAAGTCAGGCAGCTAGCGTTAGCTAGCTAACTTGATGCTAAATTAACTAAGTTAACTAGCTAGCTGGCAATGCGTTGTTAATGTCATGATTTTGTCCATTTTCATACCTGGCTGGAGGGGCCATCCTTGACGTCCGGCTTCTGCTTCCTCTTGGCATTTTTGATTAAGCTAAATAGCTAGTCAAATATAACAAGAAAAGTCCTTCGTATTTGAAGAAAGCGACACAGTACAGTAGGTAATATGTCTATGTCTAATCGACCTTCGTCGGAATAAAAAGCGCTGCTGTTCCGGAAGTATCTACGTGTTACATCATATTTTGTGCGTGTAACTTCCGGTGATAATTTTTATTTATTTATTCTTTATTTAACTAGGCAAGTCAGTTAATAACACATTTTTAGTTACAATCACAGCCTAACCCGGACGACGCTGGGCCAATTGTGCAACGCCCTATGGGACTCCCAATCACCGCCGAATTGCGATACAGCCTGGAATCGAAACAATGTCTGTAGTGACGCCTCTAGCACTGAGATGCAGTGCTTTAGACCGCTGCGCCACTCCGGAGCCAGACGGATTGTTTTTAATCTTTTCTAATCTGTTATACATTTTAGTCATTTAGCAGACGCTCTTATCCAGAGCGACTTACAGTTAGTGAGTGCATACATATAAAATACTGGCCCCCCGCGGGAATCGAACCCACAACCCTGGCGTTGCAAACGCCATGCTCTACCAACATCCCTGCCTGCCATTCCCTCCCCTACCCTGGACGACGCTGGACCAATTGTGCGCCGCCCCATGGGTCTCCCGGTCACGGCCGGCTACGACAGAGCCTTATAATATGTAGCCTTTTATGACTTTCGTTCCAAAAAACCTTCCGCTACCATATGTAAAGCTAGTAAATGACGCTAAGTATCCTCTGATATATATTTTGTGGTTTTAGCATATAAAGTTTTCGAGTCTACTCTCCAGTGCCCAGTGAAGTTCTGGAAATTCAGTTTTTCTCTCTTTCCACTAGATGTTGCCCTTGGACTTTGAACTGCAGTTTCTGCAAGAGTTAGTGGGGAGGTAACAGTGCATTTGTATGTTCAATATCAAACTTGAAATGGTAGAAGTATTATTATTATATAGTATTAGCATATTAAAATCTGTATACCTGTAAAGGTAATTTATTTATTCTAGCCTACATAGGCCAAGATTCGTTTTTAAGTCAATTAAATAAAACATTGAAACCTAATGGTGGTGGAAGAGTTGGTGGCGGAACAACCTGGACTCAGGGGTAGACGTAACATAGCAAAGGTAAATCTGTGATAATCAAACTTGTATGACATGCTACGTTTCTTATGGTATGTATTAATTTGTGGATGATCATCATCCATTTCGTATGATATGTTACGAATTGCAATTGGTACAATATGTTACAAATTTGCAAAATGTATGATATGTCACAAATTCCAATTTGTTGTGGCTAACGTTGGCTAGGTGGCTAATGCTAACGTTAGCTAGGGTTGGGGTTAAGGTTAAGGTTAAAGTAGCTAATTTGCTCAAATTGCTAAAGTTGTCTGTGATGAGATTAGAACATGCAACCTTTGGGTTGCTAGACGTTCACGATATACTCCCACCCATTCAACCACCCTACTTTCGTTTTTGCCTTAAGTAACCTTCTGTCTTGTATGTAACCATACCAAACGTAAGATATTACACTGATTTGAGTGTCCTTGACTTACGTTTACATTTACATTTTTGTCATTTAGCAGACGCTCTTATCCAGAGCGACTTACATTTTTTGTGAGGTCATACATTATTTTTATTATTTTTTTCATACTGGCCCCCCGTGGGAAACGAACCCACAACCCTGGCGTTGCAAACACCATGCTCTACCAACTGAGCTACATCCCTGCCGGCCATTCCCTCCCCTACCCTGGACGAATTTTGCACCGCCCCATGGGTCTCCCGGTCGCGGCCGGCTACGACAGAGACTGGATTCGAACCAGGATCTCTAGTGGCACAGCTAGCACTGCCTTAGACCACTGTGCCACTCGGGAGTACTATGTTACGTCTAGTCCATGATACCAGGCTGGGTGGAGTTGACAAATTAGTTTCACATTTGAAATGGGAATGTTTTTTTTTTATGCTTAACTGAGGTTATCAGGTAGGAAGTGAATTTGAGTAATTGGTTCCGCAATTAAATTAATGTATTGATCTAGACCAGTGCTCTCCAACCCTGTCCTGGAGAGCTACCTACCTGTTGGTTTTCACTCCAACCCTAATCTAGCTCACCTGATTCTAATAATTAGCTGGTTGATCAGCTTAGTTACAACTGGGGTTGTAGCGAAAACCTACAGGAGAGTTGGAGAACCCTGATCTAGACTAAGGAGAAGTTGAATTACCATTGAATTTGATCAGTCCTTTTTTTTTTCTTTATTTAACTAGGCAAGTCAGTTAAGAACAAATTCTTATTTACAATGACGGCGTACAACGGCCAAACACGGACGACACTGGGCCAATTGTGCGCCGCCTTATGGGTCTCCCAATCACGGCCGGTTGTGATACAGCCTGGAATCGAACCAGGGGGTCTGTAGTGATGCCTCAAGCACTGAGATGCAGTGCCTTAGACTGCTGCGCCACTCGGGAGCCCTTTGTTCATAATCTTTCATACAGAAGGCTAGTGTAGCCTAGTTAGACTGATAGCACCAATTTAATCACTTACAACCTTCTATATCAGAGACCTCACAGGGATACATTAGCTTTCAAATGAATGTTAAAGTTATAGATAAAAAACAGTGACTGTCTGTAATAGATACTGTAATAGATGAGTAGGCAAGGATAAGTGTGTCCTCGCTGACCTCATATTGTGATACGTCTCTGTATAGCCTAGTCCTTGAGTCCCTGTATTTAGTGCTTAGGGCCCATGTGTGGCACCCTGTCATGCTTTCGGCACACTCCCTTTAGGAGCCAATAAATTGAACAAAGACAATGGGAACAATAGGCTTCAGGGCAGACAAGCCTTGATGTACAGTCTCCATGTGAGGCTCCCCCTGTGCCATATGTACAGATGCCCTGGAACAATGGCAGTGTCATGCGTCAGGATGCTGTGTCTTTTATTGTGGTGCTGCTGGCCCCTGCGCCCTGAAACCTTGTGGGAGCTGACCTGTGAACCCAAGGTAGCGCCATACAAAGGAGCGGGACACTTCCACAAGCAGACACGGGCTGGGCTGCAACCCAGCCAAGGCTGGGGCTCTGGATCTGTCCACGCAGGGTGCCATTTGTTCAAGGACTGACTCACTGGCATGAAAGAGAACATGACTGAGACAGAGGCATCATGAAGAAGTGGGAGAGGGAAGGTCAACAAATATCTAATACTCTATATCTAATAGGCTACTTTTCCACAGTTAGGCCAATTGAACAGCAATTTTATTTAGTCAGTTATTGAACAATAATAATAATAAAGCATTTTCTAATTTGGATGAAGATGTTAGGCTAGCACACTATTATTGCAAGGGGCAGTAACTGATTGGAATTGTCAAATGTATATGTTTAGGGTGGTACAAACAGACTTCGGGAGGCAACTGTTGCACAGCGACGCATCAGACGCGCAGGTTTAATAAGGTGCAATGGATTCTCTGGGGACCAGCCTACTTTCACTCGCATCATACTGGAGAGGCCGGCTTGTCAAACCACAGGTTCATTCGCACATAGATTGCGCACAGAGGCTTGGACAACCGCTAAATAGTTATTGAAATGAAACTGACTGACCGAGTTGACAAATATGCCACAATTTTAGTTTTTTAGATTTTAAATATAATATATTATTATTATTATTAGGCTATTTCCATAAAATCAGGAGCTATGGCTCAACTTGGTGAATGGAGTTTCAAACCGAAGAAGGTGGAAGTGGAATTGGAGGATGATTTTTATTTTGATTATGATGCGGAAGAAATATCTGATTATCAAGACCCCAATGAACTTTTAGCTGCTTTGAAACAAAAGGAGGAAGAAGTCCTTTTGGCGGCCCAGTTGGGAAATGCATTGCTTTTGGAAAATCGTCAGTTGAAGGAACAGAGCAACAAACTTAATGAACAGTATGCAGACAAACTTGAGGTAAGAGAGAAGTGTCAAAAGAAAACCCTTTGTGTTGTAGGAGATGGTGAAGGTTGTGGTCGCTCCAGTGAATGTGTCATATGCGCGCTTGTTCCTATCTTAAATTGAATTAAAACATGATTCACGAGCGCATCTAATTTAGAACTTGAGAAGTAGGACTATGCAATGAGTCAATTTATAAACCATTGTTAAAGATTTCGTTCGATAGGGTTTATTATAAACTAAATTGAGGGTACGTTTTTTTTCTCATTTTCTTTACATTTCTCCGCCGACTATGTGACAGCAAATGTGTGACCATCACTGAGAGAATTATAACATTATAGTTAGGTAGGATACTGGTTTCCACTTACCTCACTACTCTGGCATGTTGATAATCATTCCAGACAGAGCAAGTCATAGTATTAACCAATGTTTTGACTATGTTAACAGCCATAGATAGACTGTGCATTTCGCTGCACCTGCGATAACACCTGCAAAATATGTGTACACTCTTAGAAAAAAAGGTACTATCTAGAACCTAAAAGGGTTCTTCGGCTGTCCCCACAGGAGAACCCTTTGAAGAACCCTTTTTGGTTCCAGGTAGAGCCCTTTCCGTAGATGGTTCTACATGGAACCCAAAAGGGTTCTACCTGGAACCAAAAAGGGTTCTCCTATGGGGACAGCTGAAGAACAGTTTTCGAACCCTTTTTTCTGAGTGTACATGACCAATAACATTTAATTTATTTGCTTTGTGTTGACATATCAAACAAGGGAAACAACTTTAAACAAATTGTCATGGAAATTACCACCAGGGACACCTGAAGTCAATCTTAAATGAATCATTCTTTATTATCAGCAAGCTGGCGAGGTTCCAACAAACTTAATGCACCATAGTACACGTCAGTCGGGAGTTCTGCTGGGGCATTCCCGTTAGTTCTCTTATACAGTGCCTTCGGAAAGTAATCAGACCCCTTGACTTTTTCCACATTTTGTTACGTTGCAGGCTTATTCTAAAATTTATTAAATCGTTTTCCCCTCCTCATCAATCTACACACAATACCCCATAATGACAAAGCAATAACAGGTTTTTGCTAATTTATAAAAAAAACACCAGAAATATCATATTTACATAAGTATTCAGACCCTTTACTGAGTACTTTGTTGAAGCACCTTTGGCAGCAATTACAGCATCGAGTCTTCTTGGGTATGACGCTACAAGCTTGGCACACTTGTATTTAGGGAGTTTCTCCCATTCTTCTCTACAGATCCTCTCAAGCTCTGTCAGTTTGAATGGGGAGCGTCACTGCACAGCTATCTCCAGAGATGTTTGATCGGGTTCAAGTCCGGGCTCTGGCTGGGCCACTCAAGGACATTCAGAGACTTGTCCCTAAGCCACTCCTGCGTTGTCTTGGCTGTGTGCTTAGGGTTGTTGTCCTGTTGGAAGGTGAACCTTCACCCCAGTCTGAGGTCTTGAGCGCTCTGCAGCAGGTTTTCATCAAGGATCTCTCGGTACTTTGCTCCGTTCATCTTTGCCTCAATCCTGACTAGTCTCCCTGTCCCTGCTGCTGAAAAACATCTCCACAGCATGATGCTGCCACCACCATGCTTCACCGTAGGGATGGTGCCAGGTTTCTTCCAGACTTGACGCTTGGCATTCAGGCCAAAGAGTTCAATCTTGGTTTCATCAGACCAGAGAATCTTGTTTCTCATGGTCCGAGAGTCTTTAGGTGCCGTTTGGCAAACTCCAAGCGGGCTGTCATGTGCCTTTTACTGAGGAGTGGCTTCCGTCTGGCCACTCTACCATAAAGGCCTATTGGTGGAGTGCTGCAGAGATGGTTGTCCTTCTGGAGGAATTCTAGAGGAATTCTAGAGCTCTGTCAGTGTGACCATCGGGTTCTTGGTCACCTCCCTGACCAAGGCCCTTCTCCCCCGATTGCTCAGTTTGGCCGGGTGGCCAGCTCTAGGAAGAGTCTTGGTGGTTCCAAACTTCTTCAATTTAAGAATGATGGCCACTGTGTTCTTGGGGACCTTTAATGCTGCAGACATTTTTTGGTACCCTTCCCCAGATCTGTGCCTCGACACAATCCTGTCTCGGAGCTCTACGGACAATTCCTTCGACCTCATGGCTTGGTTTTGGCTCTGACTTGCATTGTCAACTGTGGGACCTTATATAGACAGGTGTGTGCCTTTCCAAATCATATCCAATCAATTAAATTTACCACAGGTGGATTCCAATCAAGTTGTAGAAACATCTCAAGGATGATCAATGGAAACAGGATGCATCTGAGCTCAATTTCGAATCTCAGAGCAAACGGTCTGAATACTTATGTAAATAAGGTATTTCTGTTTTCTTTCTCCAATAAATTTGCAAAAATGTCTAAATACCTGTTTTTGCTTTGTCATTATGGGGTATTGTGTGTAGATTGCTGAGAATTTGTATTTATTTCATCAATTTTAGAATAAAACAAAATGTGGAAAAAGTCAAGGGGTCTGAATATTTCCGAAGGCACATACTGCTTACACAGACAAGTTATATTTGAGTGATTTACATGATTCATTATTCATCATTAATTCATCATTAACGTTTTGTTCCTGTCTGTGACCGACCAATACCTCACAAGGCTTCTTCTCTCCAAGACGAGACCTTGAAACTGACATACCCCTTTCGGTTCTCAAAGCAATGTTCTGGGCATACTGCCAAATTGCTTATACTGATAGTGAGGATTCCTCCCAGGCACGATCAATCAGTCACTTGCATGAACCCAGTTGAATTGGTTATTAGAAAAGCACAAACATAACATTTTCCCTCACAAAGTCTTTACATCATGCAAGTCTTTATAATACAGTATATAAATAGGCAATTATAAAGCAGCACAATTTCACCCAAATTACCAAACTTCAGGTTCACCTGTTGCTTGAGAAAGAATGAATGGTTTTAAGGTAGGCCTTTGAAAATATTCACTAACATGTCATAGGTGGATGGATGAATCGAGTATTCTTAGGAGTCTACAGCCAATATGACCATGATCTAAGGAGGCTAGCACTTTCCTCTTCAAAGGATATGTCATAAGAATGTACTGAGTCTGAGCTTCCCTGTAAAACAAAGACCAATGTTATTACACACAATGCACTCTTTCTCTGCTCTCTGAAAAGCTCTTTTGTTTTTGTGTGATAAGCCTGAGTTCCACACACCCTCTTCCCCACCCTGGTTTGCTAATTAATATGGACATCTCATTAGAACAGCACAGAGATATATTCAATAAATTGCTCCCTCCATGTGAGGAAAAGCATATAACTTTAATCCAATATCTGGTAGGGAAGTGTGTTACACCTGCAGTCTGCACCTTCTTCAAATGTCTGTCTAGCTTCTCAGGAACAAAACAAGCACATTCATTTGTTTGTGCACCTTTTGTACTTGTTGGGTCCCTGGCGGGTCTAGTTAGAGCCTCTACAAGTCTGCAGCATCTGCAGTTTGTTGCATCCTCATTCCCATTAGGCCTGACCGTGTAGTAAACATCACAGGAAGCATAGGATGCCCTGTCTGTATCAGGAGAGGATTAATTAAGACATAGCCACGGGAAGTAGGGGTGCTGAGGGTGCTGCGGCACCCCCTGATAAATCGAAATAAAATAAATAATAATAATCACAAAATGTGTGAACTAGGCCTTTATTGCTCTAGTATGAGTGGGAAAAAATAATTGTCACCCCCCCCACATGAAGTAATGTAGTTACGGTTGTCACCCAATCTCTCAGATTTACAATGTTTCTCTTACTGTTATGCTGTATGGAATTCTATAAGCTTCCAGAGAGGCCTGTAGCTTTCCTAGATCCAATAAGTGTCTTTAGCAGCGGGAGATGAATCCACATTAGGACATGTTTCAGAGACAGTTTTACTGCTCTCTGTGTGGATGGACATATCTAATGTAGGCCTGACTAGGCCTCAGATGTGCAAGAACATGGAATATTATATAGACCAGTCACCAAACTGATTTATTGGTTTACTATTAAGAAACAATCCTAGTTTCTATTACATTACATAAAGTGTATTACACACTTGTGGTTAAGTCATAGTCTAACCATGTCTGGACTTTGATGCTGTGTGCTCTGTAGAGTTTATAGATACAATACAAAGATAGCAGGGGTGTACCAGACTGTTGAAATACCAATTATGCAACACCTAGCTTCAATAAGTACACAGTAATAACACTGTAACAGCTGCTGTACAAATACTCTTAGATGTTCTCTTTCAGTAATTTCATGGATTAAAAGGCTATAGCAGTGGTATTAGTCTCCTAATCACAGCCCAAAGAGACCCACATTGGCATGCATTCACTGTGCCCATCTGTTTGTTATGTTTTGCCCACAGGAGCTGGAGCAGGGCAGGCATGATCTGCGGGTGAAGCTGGAGGGGTGCCAGTCTGGGTGGGTGAGCCAGGTAGGGGACCTGGAGAGAGACGTGAGGGATCTGAGTGGCCAGGTGGACAGGCTGACCCAGGCCCTGACCGACGCAGAGATGGACAAGACCAGGTTCCAGGAGGAACACAGAGAACACACCCAGCGCCTTAGAGAACAGCTCAGCACCGTGCGTACCTACCACTCCTTCACACCTGGGTCATGTTCATTAAGCACCAAATGGAAGAAAACAGACTGAAATAAATGTAATTCACTAGCAATAAGCCCGGCAAGGAAGGCTAATGTTTTGACGCTAGCCTTAAGGAATGCTGTACATAAGACCCTTTGTTATTTTGGCCATATAAAGTGACATGTGAAAATATTTATCTATTAAGGCAGAAGTAAAGAAAAGCCAACCACTGTAGTAACACATGAACCTTGGTGAAACCTAACCAATCAAGCTATGCCTGGGGTTAGAGCCAACAGCAGATAAGGTGGGGTGTTACCCAATCTACCTACTGAAAATAAATGTACTGTACAAAGACTACCGCTGTATAAAGCAAGGCCACAGATATTAGGTAATACATAGTAATAGTAGCTAGTAAGTAATACACAGACAGTACATATAAGCAATAAAATGTAGATAAAAAATGAACCTGAGCTGAGATTAAGAGAACACCACCTCAGCAGTTCAAGATCAGGTGATAGGTCAGGTTCTTATTAAATGAATGTCATTAAGGTACATTGCCTAAAGGCAACCCATCCAGCTGGGAGGCTATATGAGTGGATGGCAACATGTTGTAAAGAGGAATAGGGAGTAGGGACTGAAATAATATCAACTCAATTTGAATGTGGTCTTCAGAGCAGGGAGACAACAGTGGATGATGGGAAAAGACTCATATCTGGAATTGGTCTATGAATTGTATCAGTCATCACTGGAATGAATTGTATACTGAGCCATGTGGCTCTGAGCTGTAGAAGACCTAGACCACGTGATTGGAAAACCACAGCTGTCAGGCTGTGTACTCATTCTGCAGTCATATCCATGCTTCAATGTGACTCATGTTTACTTTATTATAACTATATCCACAATGATACCTAATACTAACACTACAACACTTGTTTGTAAAGGTGAGGTCCTGGGTTATCCCTATAAATGCTGTGTAGGTGAAAACCACAATACCTAAGATTGGAAGCTTTCCGTTGCAGTCAATGATGTATTTTATAGTCTCTTATCAGTTTAGTAGGTACAGTAGAAGAACTGATTGGCTAAAGTAACAGGCCCTTGTGTACTAGGCTAGTAACCTTGAGTGGGCCTCTAGACTAGTTCTCTGTCAACTAACAACAAGAATGTTGTTTTGTGTTGCTGAATCGTATGATTGTGACGTAAACTTACAGTTAGTGAAACAAATGACTAACCACCTGGCCTCTGTTGGAAGTTGAATATCTAACTCCATTCCAGTGCACGGACATAAGGCAAAGGAAAGAAGCACAACCTCCATTTTACTCCTCAGTATTCTTCAGTTCAGATAGACGAACCATGATCGTCACTCCACCCTGTGGTCAGAAGATGTAGAGGAAATATTTTTTATTTATCACTCACAGTCTCCCAGAATTACAAAAGGGGCAGGAAAATATATATTTACAGGAGCTACCTCTATCTGAGTTCTGGAGGAGGAGGAAGTGGAGAGAAGTGGGTTCATTCTGCTGTCTTGCTTCCACCATGGGTGACTCTGAGTTCTCTGGAAATTTTAAAGTAAAAGAACAGCTAGAGAGTAGTACTTCAGAAGCTGTTGTTGTGGAGAGGAAAGGTTTGAAGAGTGTTTCTCTCGGTCCGGTCGCTGACGTCCTCTTACCGGACGTGGTAGTGGATGGTGGTGGTACCCCTCTCTCCAGGTGTGCAGCACTGCCTGGCACGGTGAGTGAGTGAGTGAGTGAGTGAGTGTGTGTGTGTGTGTGAGTGAGTGAGAGAGAGGCATCGATGTGTTTAATATCTGAATGGTGGTTTGTATAACTATACAATCAGTGTACCTAAAGAGAGCTCTCAATAGTGTACAGCAGTGTCTGAATGGGATTGTATGTGTGGTTGAAGTGGTTCTATATTACCAGGGTCTGATGGGCCTAACTGTAGTGTGAGAGCTTAGACAGAGCATGACAGGAATCAGGGGGAGGGAGGTTACCACTCAGAGAGCTCCGATAAATCACCTTGACCACCAGGTATTAAACTAACATCCACAAAACAACCTATGGTCACACTACCAGGAAAACAGAGATCCATTTCAGCTAATAAATATCTCTAGAGACCACTAGAATGCTTACTGTTGCTGTTCACCTCGGTTGTAAAAGAAGTGTGAAAACTATGTTGATCTTTGCCAGTCAGACTGGTTCGTTATCCGGTTTTGCTGTATCTATGAATGTTATTCAAACAGTTGAGTGTGAGAGGGAATGAGTATTTAGACATCTGTGACTGTCTGGCAGTGTCATTGTTTAAAAAAAAAGCTCTATCCTGTCAGCAGTTTTCAACGTGAACATGCAGATGATACAAACGTATTGATGGATCTTGGCCTCACTGTTCCACAGAATGCCTAATCAGTTTTCCTCTGTGAACAATGGTTCACCCAGAGTATAGCATTCACTTCTGTTGGTTCTAGTGTACTTCATACAGATTTTCTGTGGAAGCTCAAGTCAAACACTTGCATTGAAATAACATGATTTACACATATTTCTGGCAAAGGAACGTGTTACTCTGAAGGGAGTACGGTTACAGTTTGATAAGCTGGAAATGATAGCAACTCTTGGTTGATTAAACGCGCAGCCTATCTCTCTGTTTGTTAGTACCTTTTCAGAAATGACGTTATTGTCCAATCTAACTTACAGGAAAAGGCCTTCAAGGAAATCATTTATTTTTCAAACATAAGGAAAGAAACCAGTGCACATGTCTCAAACAAGGAAGTGAATAAGATTGCTTTAAACCTCAAAGGGTTTAGCTAAGGTTTTGAACTTTAGATTTAGACACCAGTATAATTACTCTGTAACCTGAAACACCCTCACTTTTCTTTGGGATATGGCCAACAGGATGTACTTTGATTTCCATAGTGATGGCACCTGTTATATCCCTCACTCCTGATTTACATTTATGTAGAATTAGACACGCAATTTGAGGCCCCCTTGTTTGACCTTTGACTCAGACAGCATCACGCCGTTTAGAGAGGGAAGCGCTAGGAAGATCTATCATTGGAGAATATATAAATCTCTCACTCTTTCCATTGAGGGGTTTCCTCCCATGATGTGTGTGCTACTGCCATCTATGAGCCCTCCCATCCCAGGGGAATGCTATGCTTTGTTCCCCCACTCTGAGAGGTCCCTTGGGGTCTACTACTGCGGTAGGAATCAGCTGCTATGTGCATCATAGTTTAGACAAGGGAAGGCCAAGTCTTAGAGCTTAGTAGGGGGGTGTTGTATTTTATTTTGTGTCCCTAACAAATGGAGCGTCCCTCTATGTATGCCTAGTGGGCTGCTTGCTCCATTGTCCATAGTCGTGCCAAGATAAGCTGTGGACGGGACTCTGGGGCTGATTGACACAAACATACATCCTTGCCCACTCCCCTTACAGTGTATGTCTACATGCCCCCTGTTTTTGTTTCTGTGTGTGTGTTTAAGTTCTAGATAGCACCTTTTTTGTACGCATACAGTATGTCAATAATTGCTTCCTATACCATCTGGTAGTTAAGGAAACAACGGTCCCACAGAGAGATGTTTCTAGTTATATTGTTATGATATTGCTGGAGGCAAGAACCATTCCTCTGACTGTATTATGTGATCTTAGTTTTCAATTTGCAGTTTAGCTCACAGCAACATATAATACAGATTCACTTATTTAATATCTATGATTTTATATTACACTTCCTCATTATGTCTATTTTAGATATGTATCTCTGGATCTAATATCTAGTAACTTAAATGTCTCTACCATTTTTAGTCTCAGGTATTTTCATCTCATGTCTCCTGAACCTGGTGCCTCTTTCTCTGGTCTATCTAATACCTGTCTCCTGTCTCTGGTCTCCTCTGTCTCTCTGTATGTGGTCCTCTGTAGCTCAGCTCATACCTCTCTCCTGTCTGTATGTATATCTAATACCTCTCTCCTGTCTCTCTGTATGTATATCTAATACCTCTCTCCTGTCTCTGTATGTATATATAATACCTCTCTCCTGTCTCTCTGTATGTATATCTAATACCTCTCTCCTGTCTCTGTATGTATATCTAATACCTCTCTCCTGTCTCTCTGTATGTATATCTAATACCTCTCTCCTGTCTCTGTATGTATATCTAATACCTCTCTCCTGTCTCTCTGTATGTATATCTAATACCTCTCTCCTGTCTCTGTATGCATATCTAATACCTCTCTCCTGTCTCTGTATGTATATATAATACCTCTCTCCTGTCTCTCTGTATGTATATCTAATACCTCTCTCCTGTCTCTGTATGTATATCTAATACCTCTCTCCTGTCTCTCTGTATGTATATCTAATACCTCTCTCCTGTCTCTGTATGTATATCTAATACCTCTCTCCTGTCTCTCTCCTGAGTGGCGCAGTGGTCTAAGGCACTGCATCGCAGTGCTAGCTGTGCCACTAGAGATCCTGGTTCAAATCCAGGCTCTGTTGTAGCCGGCCGTGACCGGGAGACCAATGGGGCGGCGCACAATTGGCCCAGCGTAGGGGAGGGAATGGCTGGCAGGGATGTAGCTCAGTTGTTAGAGCATGGCGTTTGCAACGCCAGGGTTGTGGGTTCGATTCCCACGGGGTATTAAAAAAAATAATGTAAGTCGCTCTGGATAAGAGCGTCTGCTAAATAATGTAAATGTAATGTAAATGTCTCTGTATGTATATCTAATACCTCTCTCCTGTCTCTGTATGTATATCTAATACGTCTCTCCTGTCTCTCTGTATGTATATCTAATACCTCTCTCCTGTCTCTGTATGTATATCTAATACCTCTCTCCTGTCTCTGTATGCATATCTAATACCTCTCTCCTGTCTCTCTGTATGTATATCTAATACCTCTCTCCTGTCTCTCTGTATGTATATCTAATGTCTCTCTGTATGTATATCTAATACCTCTCTCCTGTCTCTCTGTATGTATATCTAATACCTCTCTCCTGTCTCTGTATGTATATCTAATACCTCTCTCCTGTCTCTCTGTATGTATATCTAATACCTCTCTTCTGTATGTATATCTAATACCTCTCTCCTGTCTCTGTATGTATATCTAATACCTCTCTCCTGTCTCTCTGTATGTATATCTAATACCTCTCTCCTGTCTCTCTGTATGTATATCTAATACCTCTCTCCTGTCTCTGTATGTATATCTAATACCTCTCTCCTGTCTCTGTATGTATATCTAATACCTCTCTCCTGTCTCTGGTCTCCTCTGTCCCACTGTATGTATATCTAATACCTCTCTCCTGTCTCTGGTCTCCTCTGTCCCACTGTATGTATATCTAATACCTCTCTCCTGTCTCTCTGTATGTATATCTAATACCTCTCTCCTGTCTCTGGTCTCCTTGTCACGCCCTGACTCTGAGGACTCTCATTTGTTGAGTCAGGGGGTGATTTTCCTTGTTGTGTATGTTCCTATGTGTTATTTTCTAGGGTTGGATCTAGTATGTATAGATCTATGTTGGCCTGTGTGGTTCCCAATCAGAGGCAGCTGTTGCTCGTTGTCTCTGATTGGGGTCCATACTTAGGCAGCCTTTTGGCACCTGTTAGTTGTGGGATCTTGTGCCGTGTGAGGTTTGTTGTGTGTACCTTAGGATGGCATGTATCGTTAATTTGTCGTGGTGTTTATTTCTATAATTAAATAAACATGAATGCATATCATGCTGCGCCTTGGTCCTTCTCGTTCGTCAATGATCGTGACACTCCTCTGTCTCTCTGTATGTATATCTAATACCTCACTCCTGTCTCTGGTGCTTGTCTGTGTTGCGGTCTAGGCGATGGAGGTGGAGAGGGCGATGACCAGTGAGCTGCATACCCTGAAACTGGAGCTCCGACAGAAAGGCCACCACAACAGACCACAGGACGAGGAGCTGCTCAGTGCCATGAGGGAGCAGGTAGGCTGCGCGCACACACACAGTTTTGTATTGCTATCCTTGTGGGGACCAAATAATTGATTCCCATCCAAGATCCTATTTTCCCTAACCTTAACCCCAAGCCTAAACTTAACCCCTAACCTTAAAATTATACCTAACTCCTTACCCTAAACCTAACTGTAACTCCTAACCCAAACCCTAGCCTTAATTCTAACCCTAATTGTAACCCTAAGCCTAAAATAGCATCTTTCCTCGTGGGGACCAGCAAAATGTCACCACTTGAATGAATTTTCCTTGTTTTACTATCCTTGTGAGGACTTCTGGTAACCACAAGGCTTGTTAAACAAAAACACACACAGAAACACACACACACACTTTATCTCGCTCCCTGTGTGTGTCCAGGTGGAGCGTCTGTCCCAGAAGGAGCAGGCTCTGGAGGAGCGGCTGGAGTGTGTGTGTCAGGAGAATGCAGATCTACGGGACAGCCTGGCCTCCCTACACACACACTTAGCTCTACAGGACCAACACAACCAGCAGCAGAGCCAACAGGTAAACACATAGAATTTAGTTTTGGTATCTTTCTCCTTGTTTACTCACTAATATCATATGTCAATAGTGCACACTTGGCTAAGTGACTGTAACCCTGGGATACACTGTTGGTAATTGGGGTTTAACAACACTGATTATCCACTCACTGAGTATTGGTCATCTATGGCAGTGGTTCCCAAACTGTGGGAGGGGTTGGCAGGAGGGGGCGGGGGTCCTCATTCTGGCTTTAAACTTACTCTTGAAAGTTGTAATAGTAGAATGTGCAATTTCGAAATTGGGTAGTGCATCATCAGTTCCTCTTGTCATGTTAGTCATTGCATACCTTAGAGCTATTTAAAACTTGTGAGAAATGTCCAGATCAACTAGCCCATGTCAGCTAATGTTTTTCTATTTAGGTTTTTTAGCCCATAGATATTGTTGTAATTGTTTTGTCACTCAAATATCACATGAATACACATTAGATGTGGCAAAATGTATAGAATTGCAATAAAATTAGCTTTAAAACTGCAACATTTTCTTTGTACCCCATGACAAAATGTGTAGAATTGCAGGAAATAAGCTTTAAACCTGCAAATTTTGTCTGCTCTATGGAAAGCGTCGCTTTACAATAGACTCATCCCTCCCATTGTTACATGTCATTTCAACTTGCAATGCTGGATTCCACACATGTACTGTAGTGGAGTTTCTGCACCAGGCTGGAATCTAACATGTCAGTTTACATTTTTGACAAGTGGTAGAACTTGCACAATTGGTGGCTGACTAAATACTTTTTTCCCCCACTGTAGCTTTTCCAATAGCACTATGTTGATGTAGTGCACATGTTGTCTAATATGGGATTTATGGATGACATTTGCATGTTATGTATACTAGAGCTAGATCTGCTTTGCAATAGTCAGACTGATAGGTTCTGAATCTCAATGTGTTTGCATAATGTGGTTGATTTTAGATGACACTGACCAGACCTTATGTATCTCTCTGTGTGTGTTTCCCTCTGTATGTTTTTCTGTGTGTATGTGTCTTTGTATCTGTGTGTGTAGCTGGCGGAGGCATGGCAGGAGGCTGCAGCTGCGAGGGGGCGTTCCCAGAAGCTTCAGGTCCAGGTGGAGGAGCTGCAGGAGGAGGTCTCCCTGCAGGACAGGAGTAGCCATGGAAAAACATCCCTACTGTCTGAGCTGGAGACCAGTCTGGACACCATGGGCCTGGGCCATGACCGAGAACAGGTAACACTATATAAACTAGGAGACATGGGACCTGGGACAAAGGCAAGGGTTAGCACACTTATCCTGGGTTAATACCCTTGGTACATACATAGTCTTAGTATATATATATATATATACCCCATAGGAGAACCCTTTTGGGTTCCAGGTAGAACCCTTTTGGGTTCCAGGTAGAAACCTTTCCACAGAGGGTTCTACCTGGAAGACAAAAAGGGTTCTACCTGGAAGACAAAAAGGGTTCTACCTGGAAGACAAAAAGGGTTCTCCTATGGGGACAGCCAAAGAACCCTTTTTGCAATGAGGGTATACAGTATGAGTTGTTAGAAATATACAGAGATACATAACCATGCAATCAAAGTCCTCTACCTGTATGTAATAGGAATTTCCAGGTGAACAAAAAGGAGAGCAGTCTTTCAAAAATCTATCTGGTTTATTACAAGTTGCAACAGAAGGACACCACCCAGCACAGAAGCAGAGAACATGTCTAACTGGCCTCTTGCAGACAGGCTCTTTATATGCTAATCAGACAGCACAAAATGTTCTTAAAACACCAGCCCGAGAGGCTTGTAGGAAGTCAAAACAAAAAGGCAGTGACTTTGTCAGCTTCTACAGAACCACACCGTGTCCAAATAATGTCATCAATACAACAGTGAATAATCAGTGTTTCCTCTGCCCTTGTACCTCCAGTCTGGCATCAATCACTATCAACAGATATGAGAATAATCCATAACATTCAGCATCAAGTCTAGTGACCATCAACTTGCACCTTGATTGTCACAAATTGAACACTGGAAAATGATGTGCATTAAAGAAACTCCAAATATGCTAAACATTGTGTTGATCACTTAAATATTCCCACCACACTGTAATGGAAGAATGATACATAGCAACAGAACGTTCTGGGTATGTTCTTGGTGACTCTGTGTGATGGTATAGTACCTACCTCCGTAAAGGAACATTTCTTACCTTGTGTGTCCTGTCTTCAAAGAGAAAGAAACAACCAGGGGAACATTATTTGCGAGCGCTTTGCCACTAGCTACTGAGGTGTGAACGTATTACAGCTCCTGAGTACAGGGTACAATTAGTAGAAAACATTGTGATAATGAATGCTTGAAACCAAGCATAAAAGCTGAGCAAGAAAGAGACAAATTATATCACATTTTGACTGTCTGATTCTGTCATTATTTCGGTTTGTTTTGTTCCATACCAGGAAACTGATGTTTTAGTGTACCCATGAGTCATTCGCTAGCCTACATTTCCTGTTTGGTTGAACCACCTAAGCTACATGGATCTTTCCACTTATAACTGTCAGAGAGCACACACATTCTGTCAGGTTTTGTGTTAGTGGTTATACCTATGGAAGGTTATTTCCTATAGAGCTCAGTAGTCTCAAAGAAAAAAAACTGATCTTTGACTCATAACTCTAGGGAAAGACAGGTGAGGAGAAGTATATGACTCAACCCCCTGTGATATATAAATAATGAACACAGCCCTGTACACAGTTTATTTCCCTGATGTCATCTAGGAAGTGTCAAGTTCAAGAAATGGGATCACCAACTTTTTAATATCGTTAACCCACGTTTACTATTCTTTTACCTTTCCTCCTCAGTAATGAGTTTGACACTTTTGAAACCTGAGGAAAGAAGAGTAGCCATAATGTAGGCTGAACATAATACAGTGGCCCTGAGCTACACATTCACATTGTAGTGTTAAAATAACACAGAACTCATTGACCTAACACACCATAGTCACATCATTGTCTTATCTTTCCAATTAGTTTTCTCTTTCCACGGTGCTACTGCTTGTTATATGCGGCCAGGTTTAGGCCGGTTTACCTGGGTTCAAATGTTTTTGTTATAAACGCTATCAATACAATTTGATTTGGTTTACATTTGAATCTCATCTCTCTCTTTCTCTCTCCAATAGATGACCCAGGAGGTTCTGTCCATCCTGGAGCTGCTGCGACCCTTGACCCAGGTAGTGAAGACTCCAGAGAGGTCAGAGTTTATAGGTCAGGAGGAAGGAGACCTGCAGGCCATGCTGCTGCAGTTAAAGGGTGTGGCTCAGAAACTGGCCAACCACACCCACATCCCTCAGGTGAGATGTCGTCCTGGAAACCAAGACACCAACCAGGGCAAGCTAACTCTAACAATAGACCAGTGACGTGCAGGCAGGGTAGCTTTTTTAATAGAATAAAAAAAGCTGTTGTCAAATATTAGAAGCATTGAGTTTAAACATGTATAATTGGTGGACTATTGGTTAGAAGGATGCTACTGCAACCTCAACAACCTGACCAATGCCCTCATCAAACACGAAAAATCGGCAACGCACATCCAACACCAGATCCCCCTAAAATAATTGGGGGACACACGGATCGATCTGCTGTTCAATGAGCATCAAAAACAGCAAGTCACCATGCACAATGCTAAGGTAAAGGAAAACCGTTAGCATTTTGGGGTAGTCTTATGATGAGAGAACAAGCTAATTTAATCGTGGAAACTATGTATAGTTATTGTGTACCTTTGCTGAAAAAGACAAAAGGTTAGCTACAGTGGGTATTATAAGTATTCACCCTCCTTGGATTGTTTCACATTTTTGCTGCGTTACAAAGTGGGATTGAAATAGATTTAATTGTGATTTTTTTTTTGTTATTGATCTACACAAAATACTCCATATGACGTCAAAGTGAAAAATAAAATTCTTCACATTTTTACAAATTAAATAAAGTCGTTGCATATGTACTCACCTACTTTGTTTAGGCATGCTTAAATTTGTGAAGGAGTAAAATTTGGTTTAACAAATCACATAAGTTACTTGGAAATAATAGGGGTTGACTTGATTTTTGAATGACTACCCCTTCCTCTGTCCCCCATACATACAACATCTGTAAGGTCCCTCAGTCAAGCATTGAATTTTAAGCACAGATTCAACTGCAAAGACCAGGGAGCTTTTCAAATGCCTCATAAAGAAAGGCAGTGATTGGTAGATGGGTAACAATAACAAATCAGACATTGAATATAAATGTAAGCATGGTCAAGTTAATAATTATGCTATGGATGATGTATTAAACCACCCAGACACATCAAAGTTACAGTCATCCTTCTGAACTGAGCTGCAGGACAGGAAGGAAACTGCTCAGGGATGTCAGCATGAGGCCATTGGTGATTTTAAAACAGCTGCAGAGTCCAATGGCTGTGATGGGAGAAAACTGAGGATGAATCAACATTGTAGTGACTCCACAATAATGACATAAATAACAGAGTGAAAAGAAGAATACAAATATTCCAAAACATGCATCCTATATGCAACAAGGTACTAATGTAATACTGCAAAAAAACACGGCAAAGGAATACACTTTTTGGCCTAAATGCAAAGCCTTTATTCAATTCCCCCATTTAATGAATATACGTTCTGTTGTTAGAGGGGGAAAGAAAGAAAATTGTGTTTGTGTTATACAATACTATGTACCGGTATAAGGACAGATGATGTTGGAGTTATGTCAGTGATGTGGGGTTTGGGTCTCTGTTGAGGCATTGTTGTTAGAAGCCTGTGGTGGCGATCTGGGAGAGGACAGGTTGGGAAGGTTGAATGCTTCACAGATCACAGCAGGCACGGTTTATTATTCCCACCGGGAAACTCACCTTCCCGGGAAAGTGCCTGTCAAAACAATGCAAGTGTTGTTTCCCCTAGTTTTAGTGTCTACACTGGTCATAGAGAAAGGGAAATGAGACTGGTGAAATAATGATGTTATCAGACAAAGGAAAATAACCGAAGGATGAAACGAGAAGCACTAACAGAAGTTGAAAATGAACATAGTCTACAGGAGAACCAACCTGAATATTAGATGGACAACGGGTACAGCAGCAAGGTCAACATAGATAATACTAAATCACCTTCCACCTCTTACAGTCTGCTCAGCCCAGCACACGAGGGCTCATTGTTCAGTTACCTGAGTCCTCAGTACAGTTCACGGGTTCTCACATGGATTGCCGGCCCTGACAACACAGGCCGGATTCATCCTCTAGGAGACAGAGACATTAACACAGAGATCAGGTGTCAGTCAGGCCTGCGTTCCATTTAGATTTAGACACAATCAAAGCAGTGGTATGAAGTACTTAAGTAAAAATACTTTAAAGTACTACTTAAGTAGTTTTCTGTACTGTACTTTACTATTTATATTTTTGACAACTTTTACTTTTACTTCACAACATTCCTAAACAAATGCTTCGTTTGTAAATGATGTCTGAGTGTTGGAGTGTCCCCCTTGCTACCGATAAATAAAAAAACAAGATTGTGCCATCTGGTTTGCTTAATATAAGGAATATGAAATTATGTATACGTTAACATTTACTTTTGATACATAAGTATATTTGAGCAATTACATTTACTTTTGATACTTAAGTATATTTTGATACTTAAGTATGTTTAAAGCCTCCCGAGTGGCGCAGTGGTCTAAGGCACTGCATTGCAGTGCTAGCTGTGCCACTAGAGATCCTGGTTCGAATCCAGGCTCTGTCGATGCCGGCCGCGACCGGGAGACCCATGGGGCGGTGCACAATTGGCCCAGTATCATCCAGGGTAGGGGAGGGAATGGCCGGCAGGGATGTAGCTCAGTTGGTAGAGCATGGCGTTTGCAGCGCCAGGGTTGTGGGTTCGATTCCCACGGGGGTATAAAAAATAATGTATGCACTCATTAACTGTAAGTCGCTCTGGATAAGAGCGTCTGCTAAATGACTAAAATGTGAAACCAAATACTTTTAGACTTTTACTGAAGTAGTATTTTACTGTGTGACTTTCACTTTTACTTGAGTCATTTTCTATTAAGGTATCTTTACTTTTACTTAATTATGACGATTGGGTACTTTTCCCACCACTGAATAAAAGGAGTTTCTGTGTTGCTGGCCTATTTGTGTGGGGGTTTGGGGGCTGGAGAGAGAGAGGTTATTTTTTTCTCGGTACAATGATAGTCAGGTTACAGCTCTGAATGTCCAGTAAATACCATGAGCTACTGTTTTATAACACAACACCCACATGTCCTGTGTGTTCACTCATAGAGTGGCAGGTCAATAGAACACCCCAGGGTAGAAACTATGTCCTCTAATGTAATTTTAACCAAATTTGTACATAACTAAGTACCACAGACACTGAATAGTCTGCTTTAGTCGTGGTTATGTTGGCTCATCTCAGTGTGTGTGGTTTGTGCGCCACCTTGTGGTCATGTTGGTTATGAGTTCTTGATGCAGCAGGAGTTATAATAATAATATGCCATTTAGCAGACTCTTTTATCCAAAGCGACTTAGTCGTGCGTGCATACATTTTTGTGTATGGGTGGTCCCGGGGATCGAACCCACTACCTTGGCGTTACAAGCGCCGTGCTCTACCAGCTGAGCTACAGAGGACCACGAGTTGAACCCAAGACATTGGTGTTGCTAATATTGGACTCTGGTTTCAGTTCACAATATTCTCTCTTGTCCTCTCCCCTCCTTTAAAATCTCCCAGCTCCAGGAGGAGAATGCTGAGCTGAGGCTAAGGCTGGGAAACAGACAGGAGGAAGAAGAGATGGCCCAACAGGCCATCAGAGACAGAGATGAAGCCATAGCTAAGTAAGTGTGGTTTTGTCTTAATCGTTGAATTATTTTCACTCTTTGTAATTTACTTCAATGTCATATTCAAACAGCATTTATCATTCATAAAGTGACATGTTGCATTTATACATAGTTCATGCCATTTTATGTGTAAGTGTAACATATGTCCCGTGCTGGGTTGTCATTGGAAGATTGCCATGGGCTTTCCATTTTTTTGTTGCAATGAATCTATGATGATGTCACTGTGACCTAACATGTGTTTGTCCCCCTCTTACATCATGGCAGAAAGAACCTGATGGAGGCGGAGCTGGTGAAGAGTAAGAACGACATGATGTGTCTGAACAACCAGCTGCTGGAGGCTATCCAACGCAAGCTGGAGCTGTCTCAGGAGCTAGAGGCCTGGCAGGTGGGTCTCCACGGTCTCTCTGTCTGTCTCTGTTTCTGTCATCCCACTTCTCTCTCTCCGTCTCTGGATCTCTCTTTATCTATCTGTATTTCTCTCCCTTCCTCTGCCCCTCTCTTTCACTCCCGTAACATATTAGGGAACTTTCATAAGTTCTGTGAAAATATTAACATTGGTTTAATTAAGGCTATTATCTTTAGGGCACCTCCTATAGTCAAAATGTAATGTAATCCTTGGTCACAGTCAGAACTCTAGTGTTAATTGGGGTTAGGGACACGGCAACCTTTAAACAGCCCTCTAAGTTTGGACTGAAGGGATCTGAACATAACGACAGGTGGCCAAGGCTAGAAGAGTCTCTCTGCTACTCTAGTCTACTGCTGAGTCATGGTGCTAGTGCCAGGCCATCTGCTTGGTGACTACTTCCCTCTAGTGGTCATATGAAGACATGGCAACATATTCACTGTAACTGACCAGTTCAATAGACGATTGAAAATTTCCCACAGTTTCAACCTCATGCTATTAGAAGCGTATTTCATCTCTTGTTATATCCAGCTCTTACATTTAAAATGTATGCAAAGTCTAATCAGGCTCATTATCAACAGAGGTGTAATGTTTTTATTTAATTTTTTCAGGACGACATCCAGATCATCATCAACCAGCAGCTGAGGACCCAGCAGCAGTCGGAGCAGGTCCAGAAGAAGCCTGCCTCCAACCCCATGTCCTTCTGGAGGAGACCCAGCACAGCTTCCTCCACCAGGCCCCACCAGCCTTCCTCCTCCCCCGCTTCCTGGACCTCTGAGGCTGGGCAAGAGAAGCCCCAGTCCCCCTGGAGAGACTGGCTTCGACGGGGAAAGGTGACACAGCCTGGCAAATAGTAACCTGGTATGTCTTTTGCTTCACCATGGAGGACTGGCACATAGCACAGAAATGTCTTGATCAGCTGGCCATTGAAGAAGTCGAGTCATCAAGGCAAGAACAAGCTGGTGGAACTAACACTACTGAGTGGAACTATCAGTCTTGGTAGATAGAGTACCAAGCAGAACAGGACAGGCCGAACACTCAGTAACGTTATGTAGTAGACTTCAGTAGAGTATTAGGATTCAAGACCATGGTGTGTTGGAAACAAGGACTAGATAAGAGCCCTAATGGACAAAGAGTTATCAAAAAGTAGACAGTAGTTTCCCCACTGTCACTGAGAAGAACCTAAGAACATAAAAAGCATGTTAGTGGTTAAAGACTCTAGCATGGTAACTACTAGCATGGCCAGAGAGTCACACACTAGCATGGTTAGTCACGACAAGGAAAGATGCTTAGAGGATGTGCCGTCTTCTGCCTTATAATGAAGTCGTTGATGCCTGAGATTGTACATGTATGTGTGAATGTCAATGTTTGAAAGAATACTGACAGTATTTGCTCAGACTAATTATTTAATCCAACCTTTATATAGGTAGTGTACAGACAGACTGAAGGGAAATGAAGTTGATAGAGTGACTGGACTCCGTTCATAACACATAATGAAGTTATTATTCACCTATAATCATGTTGTAAATATTTAGGTATTTACAAAACACAGTTGATACCAGATCTAAGTGGTATTCCACTCACTACAGTCTTTTCAAAAGATGTAATAAGATTAAATGTTGCCTGCTATCTATGCAAAATGTTTGCCATTATGTATTCAGAGAAAACAGCCCTTAGTAGAAAATAACTAAATATACAATAGGTGCTCATAAATAAACCAATGATATACAGAATGTCATGAGTTCTCATGTGAAATGTTGTGGGATCTAGATACATTATGAAAAATGTCCAAAATGCATTTCATGCATTGTATTCTTACCTTATGTGCCTTAGTTTTTGCCACACTACTGAAGGGGACATTTTGGGGGAAGGGTGCAATATAGATAAACTCATATAAGGTATTTTGATCACAGTACCAGAACAATCTTTTATTTTATTTTTTCCAATCTAATGGACAGAATTCATGCAATATGTTGTCAATACATGATGTAAGTTCTGTCCTGTTGTTCATCGACATTTTCTACTTGTTTATTTTCAATTTGGTTTTTATTGACAATCAGAATGTCCTCAGATTATTTGATTAAGTGAAAAACACAGAACAATGTTGACTGAATGACTGAAAAAGTCTAGTACTTGCAACTGTTATTACAGAAGAAATAATGCAAAAATCTAGATTCATATTACTTATTGTTGTAATATATGAATGTTATCAAAGTGCATGCATGCTGTTGTGTATCATAATGTATGTAGTCTATGTATTCTGTATGTAGATGGTGTTTATGTATTAGTGAACACAGAATGTCCTTTACACTGAAAATAGTCATTTTTCATACAGTACTTGATATGCTATGGCCTTTGATTGATAGTCTTTTATGCAGTCCATGCAAACTATGTTGCGTACATCACATAGGCCTACAGGATACAGCTGGTTATCCACATTTACCCCATATACTGTAGATGCATCTTCACCTTGAAAAACATTTTAAAATGAGTAATATTGTAACAAATGAGATTTCCTCAAAACTATATCTGCTCTATGTAAGAAATGTACTGTAGTAGTATTCACATTTGGAGGGATTTATTTCATTGGCACTGCACACAGGTAAGGCCCACCTGCCTAAATATTCTGAAATAACTGTACTTTTTTGGAAATGGGCATGGTCTATTTGACTCAACAACCAAAAACACATATCTAAGTTTAACTTTATTGATGAACCGGGCTGCTTATCAAAGTTAGCTGGCTAACGCATTGATCCTGCTTTGTAGTATACCCCTCTGGCCAGGCTCATAATAAGGGTGTGTATTACGCTTGGTTTACATCCATCTGGCAGTGCCAAACAACCTAGATCTTCTTCTGATGGATGTTGGTTATAATACCAATACGTCTTGTTCTGTTCTTACACCACCACTGATCCTTAAAACAGCTGTCATATTGTTCACAGTTTCACCAGAGATAGTCTGGGTCTGGGAATCTGTTCAATGGTCATTTCAATTCTTGATATTTACCTATTGATTCTTGAAGAAAATAACTTAGAAATGCGTTATGAGCTTAGCACATCTGTCTTTATCACAACCTAAAGAATTTGAGAGGGGTTAAACATTTCCCCAGCACCATCCCTCAGCTGTATACCAAAACAAGTGGCGGGGATATGGTTGGGTTGTTTTTCGAAACGCCGACTATAGGTTAAATGTTCTGGTATGCAGCTAATGGGGTGTCTCTCTCACATTAATGAGGTGTTTAGACAGGAATAGCATAGGCAGTAAACTTCTGGCTGTGTTTTGGAGTGGGATAAAAGAATGAAAGCAAATATGGCCGGTGTTGTTGGGCTTCAGTCTCAGGCCTTGTTTGCTATTTTCATAGATTAAGTCAGTTGGAAGACGGAACACAGGAATGTTGGGAGGTTAATGACAACAAGAAAAACACTGATATGGGGCCCCGTGTAGCTCAGTTGATAGAGCATGGCGCTTGCAACGCCAGGGTTGTGGGTTTGTTTCCCACGGGGAGCCAGTATGACAAAATGTATGCACTCACTAACTGTAAGTCGCTCTGGATAAGAGCGTCTGCTAAATGACTAAAATGTTAAATGTAAGTAACTGTCGTTTATTAAAGATGGGCGTCAGGTACAAGCCGTCCTCTCTGTCTCTGACCGTCCTTAGGTGAGGCTATTGGCAGAGGGTCTGTTTGGATATTAACCCTCCCTGGAGTGCACTTAAAGGGGCAATCAGCAGTTTCTAGCATCCATAGCTCTGTCTATGAATTTGAGAGTGGCCCATCCCTCAGATTTTTACCGAAACAATAGCAGGGAGTACTCTTTGGTATTGTTTCAACAGTTGATTGGCCCTTTAAGACATTTTGGAAACTGCCCCAAAATAGATCTAAAATGATTGGCTGTGTGTGGATGGACCTAGATAAAGATGTTACGTTCACCTGCTTCATGATATCATTATCTGTTAGCTGTTTGTTTATCTTCTGTTTATTGAGGAAGAAAGAGGAAGAGGACAGACCAACATATTAAGAAATGGCTGAGAGTAGCTTCCACGGATCAGTCACTTTGTTAGCCACACTTTGTTTATTGCACTAAAAATATTTAAGATATTCCATGTATACAGTGCCTCATCTGCAAAGCAACATGCCTTTTGAACCATACTGTAGGTCTTGGCATATTTTGTATTGTGGGAGCATGTAAGCCAACGGTAGTGTTTAAGTTTATGTGCCGACAGAGTAGACAGGACAGGACCCACAAAGGGGCTGTGTTGTTCCTTTCATGGTGGATGAATAAAGGAAGGCTTTTTCACTGGCAACTCCAGGAGCCTAGCAACTTCTGTCTGTTCCGTCCTTCACTTAGCTCAGTATCGGTCATGTGATCAGCCAGGGTTTCGCTGTCCAGAGCCAGCAGAGTAGAGCAGAGAGAGAGAGTAATACTGCTGAAATAACCCAGAGGTGGAATCAATTATTAACACCATTCAAACACCCTATACTGCCCCAGTCTTGTATAGGAAAAGCCATCTGAAAAAATACCGGGAAAATCACATTTATATAAGTATTCAGACCCCTTACTCAGCCCTTTGTTGAAGCACCTTTGGCAGCCTCGAGTCTTCTTGGGTATGACGCTATAAGCTTGGCACACCTGTATTTGGGGAGTTTCTCCCATTTTTCTCTGCAGATCCTCTCAAGCTCTGTCAGGTTGGATGGGGAACGTTGCTGCACAGCTATTTTCAGGTCTCTCGAGATGTATGATCGGATTCAAGTCTGGGCTCTGGCTGGGTCACTCAAGGACATTCAGAGACTTGTCCCGAAGCCACTCTTGCGTTGTCTTGGCTGTGTGCTTAGGGTCGTTGTCCTGTTGGAAGGTGAACCTTCGCCCCAGTCTGAGGTCCTGTGTGCTCTGGAGCAGGTTTTCATCAAGGATCTCTCTGTACTTTGCTCCGTTCATCTTTGCCTCGACCCTGACTAGTCTCCCAGTCCCTGCCGCTGAAAAACATCCCCACAGCAAGATGCTGCCACCACCATGCTTCACCATAGGGATGGTGCCAGGTTTCCTACAGACGTGACGCTTGGCATTCAGACCAGAAAGTTCAATCTTGCTTTCATCAGACCAGAGAATCTTGTTAATCATGGTCTGAGAGTCTTTAGGTGCCTTTTGGCAAACTCCAAGCGGGCTGTCATGTGCCTTTTACTGAGGAGTGGCTTCCGTCTGGCCACTCTACCATAAAGGTAGTGGAGTGCTGCAGAGATGGTTGTCCTTCTGGAAGGTTCTCCCATATCCACAGAGGAACTCTGGAGCTCTCTCAGAGTAACCATCGGGTTTTGGTCACCTCCCTGACCAAGGCCCTTCCCCCCGATTGCTCCGTTTGGCCGGGTGGCCAGCTCTAGGAAGAGTCTTGGTGGTTCCAAACTTCTTTCATTTAAGGATGATGGAGGCCACTGTGTTCTTGGGGACCTTCAATACTGCAGAAATCTTTTGGTACCCTTCCCCAGATCTGTGCTTCGACACAATCCTGTCTACGGACAATTCCTTCGATCTCATGGCTTGGTTTTTGCTCTGACATGCACTGTCAACTGTGGGACCTTATATAGACAGGTGTGTGCCTTTCCAAATCATGTCCAATCAATTGAATTGACCACAGGTGGACGCCAATCAAGTTGTAGAAACATCTCAAGGATGATCAATGGAAACAGGATGCACCTGAGCTCAATTTCGAGTCTCATAGCAAAGGGTCTGTTTTTTATAAATTTGTTAGAATTTCAAAAAAACTGTTTTCGCTTTGTCATTATGGGGTATTGTGTGTAGATTGATGAGGAAAACATTTTTTAAAATCAATTTTAGAATAAGGCTGTAACGTAACAAAATCTGTAACGTAACTGTAACGTACATCTGTTGAAACTGAAGCTTTTGGACAACACACTTCCAAGATTTCCAACCCTCTTAGAAAGAATGATATCCCATTATCCTAACTTTCATTTAGTAAGACCATCAGTCAGCCAACAAATACAATGCAAATGAGCAAATTACAAATACATTGGTTTTGTTTTTCAACTGTATCAAATTACATTACTTTGAAATCATCTAGATTCGATTTTATACAGTGTTTTGTTACAGTAGTTGAATGCTTGTTGCCCTATGTTGCAATTTCAAAAGGTTGCATTTGACTCTGTTGAAAATGGCTAGTAATTTGAATAATCAACTGAAAAATGTATGAACACCATGTATGAACACCATGCTTCAATAACCATAGAGACGCTTATTCTATTCATATGCATAACCTAGCTTTTTAATGTACATTTTATCCCCCTTTTTGGAGGAAATCATCTGAACAATGGACTGTTTCTAATCTGAAACTGTACAGTAGTTAATATCAATGGATCCAGTCAAGGTGGCTGCATGTCAAATGATTTGATAGATATTTTGTTAGAAGTGACATTGATATGTGGAGGAAGAGACAACAGTTGGCTGGTAAGGTGCTGGTATGGTGAGACTCCAGTCTCCAGGGACTTTTCTCTCCCATATTTACTATGAGATCCCAATGAATATTTCAGATATAGGCTTTTGTAAGGTGCTACAAGATGTGTTTTAAACATGAGACTGGAAGTCTTAAAGTCACAGCCAGTATGCAGGAAACAGACTTCAAATTGCTTATAGAAACAATTACAAATTTGATTCCTGTGTATTTCTTGGGTTCGTCTATGTCCTTAATTGAAGATGACTTATACTCTAGGCCTGCTGCTACTGATTATAATTCTACCTTTTCATCATTTCTTTCAGTCTTCTTTGTCCTTCTCTGCTGACATAACATGTGTCACCTGCACCTGCTCCGTGATCTCTTGTTGGTAATTGTTTAGAGCTGTTGTGGTAAAGTTGCTGATTGATGGCCAGTAACATGGCCTCTTGGATTGCATATCAGGCTACCTTTACACTGGCACATGTACTGATCCTTATCCCAGCATCCGTCCCCTTCTCATTGGGTTAAAAAAACATTACAAAACTGCTGAAGTACAACAAATATATTGTTGATAGTGTGAACCTCTGTGTGCAGATGGTAATTCAATAAAACGAGGAAAATATACAAAATGGATTATTGCTTTCTGAATTAAATCAGTAGAGATGCAAACCTTTATAAAACAACAACTGTCTTTATTAAAAAGCACTGCAGGACTAACACACACAGTAGCACTGTTCTGGCTGGACACAGGTGCACAATGCCCCCATTTCTTCTGTTTGTCTGCTCCCAACCTGTTCCCCACTCCCTCTGTGCACTGCTATCCACACTGAGTTTAATACATCTGTCATCTGTCAGATACAGTACTCTGTGTCATAGTATTATATTTTTTGTTGTTGTTATTATTATTTTACTCCTCAATTTCGTGGTATCCAATTGGTAGTTACAGTCTTGTCCCATCGCTGCAACTCCCGTACGGACTCGGGAGAGGCGACGGTCGAGAGTGTCCTCCAAAACACAACCCAGCCGAGCCTCGCTGCTTCTTGACCCAATGCCCGCTTAACACGGAAGCCAGCCGCACCAGTGTGTCAGAGGAAACACCGTACAACTGGTGACCGTGTCAGCGTGCACTGCGCACGGGCCTGCCACAGGAGTCACTAGTGCGCAGCTCGGGACAAGAATAGCCCTGCCAAACCCTCCCCTAACCTGGACAACGCTGGGCCAATTGTGCGCCACCCCATGGGTCTCCCGGTCGCGGCCGGCTGCGACAGACCCACAATTTAGTATTTTGTTAGTATTTTATTAGGATCCCCATTAGCTGCTGCCAAGGCAGCCGCTACTCTTGCTGGGGTCCAAACAGATGACCACATCACACAATCACACCCTTAACACTGATGATAGAACATCACCATCAAACAAATCCATCTCTTTCACAAATGATTTGAGAAAAAATATATAAAATGTCCCAACATAAAAAAAATCCTACATAAAAAAGAAACATAGTTCCTTCAAAAATGATGTGAACATACTGATTTTGTTCACTCTACTGTATTCATTCAGTGAAAGAAAAACTTTCCACCTCTATCTTTTTGTGAAAGCATCAGTAAAATGTTTAACAGTGCTCTTTAGTTTCTGAAGCCTAAGCAATGCCTCATTTATATGAGCCAATAACATAGAGAAATGTCAATGAGAAGAAAATGACTGAATATTCTACAATATATCATTTGATGTCGCGTAGTTGCCTGAAGCTTGGGAAATAATTCAATGTTAGTGATTTAAAATGTTAATAGCCTCAATGACTAACATCTTAGAGAGGAATAATTATAAAAGTACAAACGCTATGTAAATAATTATATGAGGCTTGTGAATGTTTTTAAATGAGCTTGATATAGTTTCAATGGATATGCATAGCTCACCAATAATCCAACCCTTAAAACCTTGTAATTTAATTAATAAATGTAGTAACTACTGATCTTATTCTTCATTTCCTTTGTTCTCACTAAACCCAAATGGAAAGCACATGATCCTTCTCAAATGCTTTTCTTTCAGAGTAGATATTACAGAGACAAATACTGTACACACGTAGACAAATCAAACAAAACAATGGTAAAAAAAAGCAGAAACAAACACATCCCTTCATCGTGGAGTCTCCTTGGGATTCATGAAGCCCTTTCTTAGACACACCATTAAAAAGAAGTGTAGAATAACGTTTTTGGTTGTTACATTAACAGTTCTTGTCCCATCCATCATCCCATCACACATAGTATTTTCTCTCGAACCCGGACCCACCTGGGGCAGAGCGTGGGGCAGAGTATGCAATCCGTGAGGGGTTGTACTTCCGAGGGGGACAGGAGCAGCAGAGGAGGCTTCCGCTGAGGATCATGAGGGCTGAGGCCCCCCAGCCAATGTAGAGCGCTGCCCCTAGCTCTCTGCGCTGAGCATCAGTCAGCAGAGGGTTGTAAAAGTCCCTGATGATAGTGTTGGCCAACCAGGACACTGGGATCAGCTGCATGAATCCCGACACGATGAAGAACACCCCAGAGATGATCATGACTTTAGCTTTGGACGCCTCATCTTCGATGCAGTTGGTGCACTTGGCCCCGGCGATGGTGATGAGCACGGCCAGGATGGCCAGGAGGATAGAGATGACCGTGAGGGCCCTGGTGGCCTGGAGGTCCTGGGAGAGGGCCAGCATGGAGTCATAGACCTTACACTGCATCTGGCTTGTGCTCTGGACCACACAGGTCATCCACAGACCCTCCCAGATTATCTGAGCCGTGACGATGTTGCTGCTGATGAAGGCCGTTACTCGCCACATGGGCAGGGTGCAGGACACGATGGCAATGATCCATCCTAAGACGCATTGAGCGATCCCCACTAACTCCAACTCTGCAGAACTTGTGGTAATCCTGATGTTACTGGAGCTCCTTCTGTGTTCCGTTCAGTGCTCCGTGTTCCGTCACACCTGAGAGACCTGAGAGGATCTGACAGAGGATCTGTGAGAAAGAAAGAGACCAGCCAGAGCCAGAGACAACACCAATTGATTTAATTTATCCCCTAGTACCTGTGAGTGTGTGATGTGTGATGTTCTGGTGCTGCCAGGAAGACAAGTATCCTTTATATCCCAGATCAGCTGAAGGGAGGAGCCCTGGAAGGTCCCAAAAATGCTTCTCTGTGACATCACAGTGTAGAAAAAATTTATAAATCAATAAAGATTTTCTAAACCTGCAAGGAGTTACTAGCCAGAGGGAGGGTATTATCTTGCTCCCCACATCACCTTGAATCTCATAGTGTTTGAAAAAATGTTTTAACCCTAACCTTTTAATCTTTTTATTTATTTTTTACTCAGAAATGCGCAGTTTTTACATAATGGACATGATGAAAATGAGCTTGAAGAGTGGTGGAATTACTCTTTAATCATTAAAAGATTAGCCCTAATCTTGTCTCCTAAGAACAATCACTCTCTCACAGCATTATTTGAAGCAGCTTGTTAAAGAAAAATGCCTGACCTCTGTTCTTCAGCAACAAGCTGTCTTGTTCAGTCTATTTGATGTGGTCTAACGATCATGTCTGTCTGTCACTGAATCCAGTGCCCTTGAATTCCTTACAACTGGGAGTGTCTCCCCTAGTTATGCCTTAGAAACTGGGATAATGGACTTTCCCCTCAACATTTCATGACCCAGTGTTGATAACTCACTCCTACCTCCATCTTGCTATGAAACTGACCCATTGTTCTGGGGGCCATTCTGGAATAGCTGAAAGTGGGGGGCTGTCAAAGCAAGGCTTCTTGTTATCTAAGGGCCAACAGATATGGGAGTCAGCCAGGTAGATAGTTTTGTGGCAAATTCGTCCTTATATTGATCAAAGAACCAAAGTATTTTTTGTAGAATTAAGATAGACTTTATTACAATGGACAAAGCCGAGTGGTCTGCAGAGCATCTCCCTTCCAGCTCTCAGCTCTCATTTTACATGTGATGCGTATGGAGTATACAAAGAGGCAGGACGCAGACGCAGGAATTAACAAGGTCAAGGTTTACTTAACAATGAGCAAGAGAAATAACAAATAGAGTAAATGACACGAAGCTAAACGATCACACACAACATCATCCAAAACAGTCCAGGGCTAAATAGGGGTGGTGATGAGGTGCAGGTGCGCTGGAGGTGATTAGGGTGCGTTGGGTTTCCATTCCGGTGTAGCTGAGGTGGTGTGCTCAGACCGGTGGCTCAGTAGACCGGCGAATCAGAGAGCCAGAGGGGAGCAACGGGAGGAGACGTGACAGTACCCCCCCAAGGACGCGTGGCTCCAGCCGCTGGACGTCGCCGGCAAGGAGGATGACCCCGAGGACGAGGAGTGGGCCGGTCATGGAGGCGACGGTGGAAGTCCCGAATTAGGTTGGGGTCCAGAACGTCCCCAGCTGGAACCCAGCTCCTCTCCTCAGGACCATACGCCTCCCAGTCCACCAGGTAATGGAGACATCCCCCACGGAACCTGGAGTCCAGCAGGTCCTTCACTGCATACGCCGGACCCCCTTCAATGTCCAGGGGCAGAAGAAGCGTACCCCGGGGGACGGCATCTGCCAGAGGACCAGGAACCACCAGCCTGAGGAGAGACACATGAAAAGTGGGTGAGACACGGTAGTGAGGGGGAAGGAGCAGCCGGTATGATACCTCATTTATCCGCCGGGTGACCTTAAAAGGCCCCACAAACCGGGGGCTCCGTTTCTTGCAGGGCAGGCGGAGAGGGAGGTTTTTTGTGGACAGCTAGATACGATCCCCAGGTGGCCTCACTGCGTTGGCGGTCGGCTTGGTCCTTCTGCCGACTAATGGCCCTCTGGAGATGGACATGGGCGGCATCCCAGACCTGTCCGGCCCTGTGGAACCACTCGTCGACAGCGGGCGCATCGGTCTGGCTGGGTGTCCAAGGGGCCAGAGCCGGCACTGGAAGGGAGTGAGCCCCATGGAGGAGTGAACAAGAGAGTTCTGGGCATATTCTGCCCAGGAAAGAAACCGCGCCCACTCACCCTGCCGGTCCTGACAGTGGCAACGAAGAAACCTCCCCAGCTCCTGGTTCATGCGCTCCACCTGCCCATTTGACTGAGGCCTATACCCGGAAGTGAGGCTGGCCGTGGCCCAGATCTTCTCCAGGAAATCCTTCCACACTCTGGAGGTGAATTGGGGGCCACGGTCCGAGACAATGTCCTCCGGAAGTCCATAATGCTGGAAGACCTGTTGGAACAGGATCTCAGCGACCTGGAGAGCAGAAGGAAGACCAGTTAGTGGCAAAATACGGCATGATTTGGAGAACCGATCTACGACCACCATGACTGTGGTGAAGCCGTCAGAACGTGGAAGGTCGGTGACAAAGTCTATGGACAGGTGTGACCAAGGTCGCTGAGGCACTGGGAGAGGAACTAGTTTGCCTGCCGGGGCGTTCCGAGGAGTCTTCGTTTGGGCACATACGGAACAGGAGTTGACGTAGCAGGAGACATCAGAAGCCAAGGTGGGCCACCAGTATTTTTGGGCTAGAGAATGCATGGTGCGCGTAATTCCAGAGTGCCCTGCCGTAAGGGTGGTGTGTGCCCAGATCAGCAGGCGGTCACGGACGCTGGTGGGTACATACACGCGCCCCGGAGGGGTGTTGGCAGGTGTTGGGTCCTCCTGAGCCGCCAGGCGGATGTCTTCGTCCACATCCCAAATGACAGGAACAATGATGAGAGACGAGGGCAGGATAGGACCCCCCAAATCCTTTGTTTCTCCGGTATGGTGCATCCTGGAGAGTGCGTCGGCCTTCACATTCTGGGATCCTGGGCGGTAGGACAGAATGAATTGGAAGCAAGTGAGAAATTGGGCCCACCTGGCTTGACGAGAGTTCATCCGTTACGCTGCCAGTATGTGATCCAAATTCCGGTGGTCAGTAAGAATCCAGAATGGATGGACTGCGCCCTCCAGCCAGTGTCTGCATTCCTCCAGAGCGAGGACCACCGCCAACAGCTCCCTGTCTCCAACTCCATAGTTCCTCTCTGCGGGGGTAAGCTTTTTAGAGAAAAGTCACAGGGATACATTTTCTCTGGCTCACCGTGCCACTGGGAGAGGACCGCACCCACGCCCTCCTCCGATGCGTCCACCTCCAGTATGAAAGGACGAGATGGATCTGGGTGTTTTAGGATGGGCACTGTGGTGAACCTCTCCTTCAGCCTCTTGAAGGCAGCGTCAGCCTCAGGGTTCCAGGCCAGCTTCTGAGGCCCACCCTTAAGGAGAGAGGTGAGCGGGGCGGCTATGGAGCTTTAGGACCTGATGAAACGCCGGTAGAAATTAGCGAAGCCCAGGAAGCTCTGTAGGCCCTTGATGGTGGTGGGAACTGGCCATGACCTGACGGCGTCCGTCTTCACTCCTTCCATGAACACCCCTTGAGGACTGATCCAGTATCCCAGGAAGGAGATGGCATGTTGATGGAATTCGCATTTCTCCCCCTTCACCAACAGGCTGTGTTCCCGGAGGCGGAGTAGGACAGCTCGGATGTCCCTGACGTGCTCCTCGAACGTAGCCGAGTAGATCAGGATATCGTCGATGTACACCACCACCTGTCTACTCAGCATGTCCTGGAACACGTAATTGACGAAGGACTGGAACACAGAAGGTGCGTTGGCGAGGCCGTACGGCATGACGCAGTATTCATGGTGGCCTGAGGTAGTGCTGAATGCCGTCTTCCACTCGTCTGCGTACTCACTTGGAATGTTGGGCTGGAGGGCGGACTCCGGACTCTCCACTGACATGGAACAACCGGCAGGCAGGTCTTCCGGCATGAGGTGGACAAGGCTGTGATCCTCTTGGTGCTCCAATTGATGGTAGGGTTGTGTAGACTGAGCCAGGACAATCCCAAGACGATCCGGTGAAGGGGTGACGTAACGATGTGGAATGACAGCTCCTCGTGGTGCTCCGGTAGTGCGGGAATGGTGATGGTGATGGGGAGAGTGATGTGCGTAATGGTGCCTGATCCAAGGGGTTTATTGTCCAGTGAGGTGACGTGTAGCGGAGATGGCAGTGGCATGGTGGGCAACCCCCATTCAGAGACCAGCTCCCTATCTATAAGGTTCCCCGCTGATCCGGAATCTATCATTGCGGTAGAAATGGAACAGAAGGAATAACCAGTCACCGTTATGGGAACTAAAAACTGTGGTTTTGTGATAGGAGCTGACGTAACACTCACCGAGCGGTGACGGGAGTCATACCGCCTAGATAGGGAGCCGCCAGGAGATCTGTGGTCCATGGTGGTGTAGGGGGTGCTGCCCACCTCCATGGGTGAGGACTCGGAAGCAGTGCGGCTTCCATAGCTCAGATGGGGTGAGCGTCGAGGCTCCGGTAGGTGTCTCTCTCTCAACCTGTCATCAAGACGGATGGACGTGGTGATGAGGGTATCAAGGTCCATCTCATCGTCCCGACATGCAAGTTCCTTCTTAATGTCCTCCCGTAAGCCTCTCCTGAAGGCCATGCGCAGAGCACGCTCATTCCAGCCGGAAGATGCCGCCATCGTGTGAAAGCTCAGAGCGTACTCAGACGCGGGCCCCTCTCTCTGTTGTAGATGGAGGAGACGCTCACCCCCGGCCTTTCCCTCCGTGGGATGATTAAACACCGCCCTGAACCTATCGAAGAAGGTGGGGTAGGTAGGTGCCACTGCCTCCTTTCCTTCCCAGACTGCCGTGGCCCAATCCAGTGCCTTTCCTTTAAGAAGTGAAATCACCATCGCTATCCTGGCTTGGTCAGATGGATATGCCCCAGGCTGACGTGGCAGATAAAGGGAAACCTGTAGCAGGAAGCTGCTACATTTAGTAGTTTTACCGTCATAGCGCTCCGGTAGGGCGACGGTTCTCACAGGAGTGGGTGATAGCACGGGAACATGTGGATTGGGGGCACTCGCCGCTCCCTGGGGTGGAACCAGAGCGCTAGGTAGATTATGCAGAGTTTGGAGCACTTCCTGCATGGCGGCGTTCAACTGGGCAAGCTGCTGCTGGTGCTGGTCGAGGCACTGGGAAACTCCTGCTGCATCCATTTTATTTGGTGTGTGATTCTGTGACGCGTACTGAGTAAACGAAGAGGTAGGATGCAGATGCAGGAATTAACAAGGTCAAGGTTTACTTAACAATGAGCCATAGAAAAACAGCGATAGAGTAAACGACACGAAGCTAAACAATCACACACAACATCATCCAAAACAGTCCAGGGCTAAATAGGGGTGGTGATCAGATGATGAGGTGCAGGTGCGCTGGAGGTGATTAGGTTGCATTGGGTTTCCATTCCGGTGTAGCCGAGGTGGTGTGCTCAAACCGGTGGCTCAGTAGACTGGCGAATCAGAGCGCCGGAGGGGAGCAACGGGTGGAGACATGACATTACATACATTTTAGCTTAACCCCTCCCTCTTGGGTTCCCCCACCACTGTCTCCAGTTTCCCCCTCTTGACCGCTCCGACCACTTCCTTAGTCTATGATAGTGGCTAAATCTGACGTCCCCTCCTATGTATGCACAAATAACAGCCCTGTCATGTAAAAATGATCATGTTCAGTTTGAACTCTGTTCAACCCTGGCTCACCCTGGCTTGACCTGGAGATTGATTGTTGGACATGGCATGTCCACAATCAATCTCTCAAACATACCCAAGCCCAACCCCTCTCTTCCACCCCATCTTGCTGTAATTAATCAAGAAGATGCCCAAGGAGAGACAGAGGGTTTAGCCTGAACTCTGTTCAACCCTGGCTCGTTCCAGGGATCTGCCTAAGGAGAGCCACAGGGTCACAGTCTGGTTTCAGTCACTGATAAGATAAGACAACTGTAGAATCTGACCCGAACACAGGTCAGATGCCCATTTCACATACACACAAACCCAGTGAGAGGAACCAATTCAGTTCTTGCCCAGCAACAGCGACAAACCAATAAAAAATTAATAAACATATCAATGCAAAAAAACACCTCAATAGCAGCTATGAAAGATAATCCAACTCAACACATCATTACCATGGATACCAAAGGATCAGTGAAGGACAATGCCTATTATTTCCTGATCTGGGCAGAATGAATGACACAGAGGCTGTTCTCTAATATAAGTTGAGAGTTAGCCTTAGCCTACATCTTTGTTTGGCAGCAGATTCAAACATACTTTTCTTATAAACTGTATAGCTAGTACTACAGGATTTACAGTGCCTTGCAAAAGTATTAATCCCCCTTGCGTTTTTCTTAGTTTGTTGCATTACAACCTGTCATTTAAATGGATTTTCATTTGGATTTCATGTAATGGACATACACAAAATAGACCAAATTGGTGAAATGAAATGAAAAAAAGAACTTGTTTCAAAACATTCAAAAAAATAAATAATGGAAAAGTGGTGCGTGCATATGTAGTCACCCCCTTTGCTATGAAGCCCCTAAATAAGATCTGGTGCAACCAATTACCTTCAGAAGTCACATAATTAGTTAAATAAAGTCCACCTGTGTGCAATCTAAGTGTCACATGATCTGTCACATGATCTCAGTAAAAATAAACCTGTTCTGAAAGGCCCCAGAGTGTGCAACACCACTAAGCAAGGGGCACTACCAAGCAAGCGGCACCATGAAGACCAAGGAGCTCTCCAAACATGTCCGGGACAAAGTTGTGGAGAAGTACAGATCAGGGTTGGGTTATGATAAACATATCCGAAACTTTGAACATCCCACGGAGCACCATTAAATCCATTATTTAAAAATTGAAAGAATATGGCACCACAACAAACCTGCCAAGAGAGGGCCGCCCACCAAAACTCACGGACTAGGCAAGGAGGGCATTAATCAGAGAGGCAACAAAGAGACCAAAGATAACCCCGAAGGAGCTGCAAAGCTCCACAGCAGAGATTGGAGTATCTGTCCATAGGACCACTTTAAGCTGTACACTCCACAGAGCTGGGCTTTACGGAAGAGTGGCCAGAAAAAAGCTTTAAAAAAATGAGTGAACACGTTTGGTGTTTGCCAAAAGGCATGTGTGAGACTCCCCAAACATACGGAAGAAGGTACTCTGGTCAGATGAGACAAAAATTGAGCTTTTTGACCATCAAGGAAAACGCTATGTCTGGCGCAAACCCAACCTCTAATCACCCCGAGTACACATCATGCTTTGGGGATGTTTTTCATCGGCAGGGACTGGGAAACTGGTCAGAATTGAAGGAATGATGGATGGCGCTAAATACAGGGAAATTCTTGAGGGAAACTTGTTTCAGTCTTCCAGAGATTTGAGACTGGGAAGGAGGTTCACCTGCCAGCAGGACAATGACCCTAAGCATACTGTTAAAGCAACACTTGAGTGGTTTAAGGGGAAACAGTTAAATGTCTTGGAACGGCCTAGTCAAAGCCCAGACCTCAATCCAATTGAGAATCTCTGGTATGACTTAAAGATTGCTGTACACCAGCGGAACCCGTCCAACTTGAAGGAGCTGGAGCAGTTTTGCCTTGAAGAATGGGCAACAATCCCAGTGGCTAGATGTGCCAAGCTTATAGAGACATACCCCAAGAGGGGGGGGGGGGGGGGGGGTTGGTGAATAGTTAAGCACACTCAAGTTTTCTGTTTTTTTGTCTTATTTCTTGTTTGTTTCACCCCAAAAATGATTTTGCATCTTCAAAGTGGTAGGCATGTTGTATAAATCACATGATACAAAACCCCCCAAAAATCCATTTTAAATCCATGTATCTGTATCTCATACCTCCCACCTGATAGTGAAATCAACACCTAAGAACACATACAATCTCACTTGGAAGATCTCCACTACAAGTTGTTGGGAGGCTAGAAAATTATCATCCCTGAATCATCACTGAAAGTCCCTGAATTACCAAATACCTTATGAAATCTCTGTTTTTTGTGAGATGCAGAATGTCATTTTCAGATCAGAACAGGGAGGTTGCAGCCAGAGTTGTTTATGGGTGTGTATAATGTTTTTGCAGCCAAAGGGAGCCACGTGAAGTACAGGTACAGTTAAACTGTACTGAACATTATCATCCTGTAAGTGTCTTACTGAATAGCTGTCTGTCTGTCTAGGGAAATGGTCCAAAGAGGATCTGGTTTACACCTGATCTCAGGTTGACCCTATTGCTGTTTTGCCTCCAGCAAGTTGTATAAAGCTCATTAAATGTGGTGTTAAATGCAAAGTACAAAAATACCTTAAAAAGTGTCAACTAAACATTCAAAGATCTCAGTGGTTACTTCCTAATACGAAGGGGAACTGAGAAGTAAAAAGAGAAAACTGATCTCTGTTTACTGAAGACTTCAGAGCTGTCTGAGGACAAGCATCATCAACACAAGCCTTGTCATCAAAACTAAAGCTACGATTAAGTTCAACATAATTATGTTGTATATGTTGGCTCCTGTTACTATAGTTACTGTAACATACCCAAACAAAATATGAGTGAGCAGCTTTGTGACTCAAAATGAATCAGAAATGCATAGTTTCGTTGTTGCAAAATACTTATTTGCCTAACAGTTGGCAGCAGCCTAGTACCAGTCTATGATACAGTAGCTCTAGGGAGACTGGCTATAATCTTAGACTCATATTACTATACAAAAACACTTGTCTAGGAACACCTAGAGAAGGCTACCCACAGACAGAATACCTCCAGGATAAGGTTTGAATCACAACAGAGCAGATGATTGGTAGCTTGGTACATCATCCTGAGTTTGATTCTAAGGGTGGGTTTATTTTTGTTGTTTGACAATAAAAAATATTTTGCATCTTCAAAGTGGTAGGCATGTTGTGTAAATCAAATGATACAAACCCCCCCAAAAAATCCATTTTAATTCCAGGTTGTAAGGCAACAAAATAGGAAAAATGCCAAGGGGGGTGAATACTTACGCAAGCCACTGTAGTGGCACTTCTCATGTAGCAAAGCACTTACAAATGTTAATGAAATGTACTGTATAATGCAACATATAGCAACAATTAATTTTTCTATCATTGTATTAAAATATTTGAAGAAAAAATGAAAGTATTATGAAACTGTTTTTATTGTGAAATTGACACACATTAAACATCAAAATACTTTATATTTTCACACTTAACAAAAGCTGTTAAGCTGTTAGTGTTTGGCACATTCTTATCCAACATACAGTGCCTTCGGAAAGTATTCAGACCCCTTGACTTTTTCCACATTTTGTTACGTTGCCGCTTTATTCTAAAATGTATTAAATGTTTTTTTTCCCCCTTATCAATCTTCATACAATATCCCATAATGACGAAGCAAAAACAGGTTTAGAAATCTTTGCTAATTTATAAAAAATAAAAAAACGGAAATATCACATTTACATAAGTATTCAGACCCTTTACTCAGTACTCTGTTGAAGCACCTTTGGCAGCGATTACAGCATTGAGTCTTCTTGGGTATGACGCTACAAGCTTGGCACACCTGTATTTGGAGAGTTTCTCCCATTCTTCTCTGCAGATCCTCTCAAGCTCTGTCAGGTTGGATGGGGAGTGTTGCTGCACAGATCTCTCCAGAGATGTTAGATCAAGTCCGGGCTCTGGCTGGGCCACTCAAGGACATTCAGAGACTTGTCCCTAAGCTCCTCCTGCGTTGTCTTGGCTGTGTGCTTAGGCTCATTGTCCTGTTGGAAGGTGAACCTTCACCCCAGTCTGAGGTCCTGAGTGCTCTGGAACAGGTTTTCATCAAGGATCTCTCTATACTTTGCTCCGTTAATCTTTCCCTCCATCCTGACTAGTCTCCCAGTCCCTGCCGCTGAAAAACAATCTTGGTTTCAGACCAGAGAATCTTGTTTCTCATGGTCAGAGGTTCTTTAGGTGCCTTTTGGCAAACTCCTAGCGGGATGTCATGTGCCTTTTACTGAGGAGTGGCTTCCACCTGGCCACTCTACCATAAAGGCCTGATTGGTGGAGTGCTGCAGAGATGGTTGTCCTTTTGGAAGGTTTACCCATCTCCACAGATTAACTCAAGAGCTCCGTCAGAGTGACCATCGGGTTCTTGGTCACCTCCCTGACCAAGGCCCTTCTCTCCCGATTGCTCAGTTTGGCCACGCGGCAAGCTCTAGGAAGAGTCTTGGTGGTTCCAAACGTCCTCCATTTAAGAACGATGGAGGGCACTGTGTTCTTGGGGACTTTCAATGCTGCAGAAATGTTTTGGTACCCTTCCCCAGATCTGTGCCTCGACACAATCCTGTCTCGGAGCTCTACGGACAATTCCTCCGACCTCATGGCTTGGTCTTTGCTCTGACATGCATTGTCACTTGTGGGACCTTATATAGACAGGTGTGTGCCTTTCCAAATCATGTCCAATCAATTAAATTACAACAGGTGGACTCCAATCAAGTTGTAGAAACATCTCAAGGATGATCAATGGAAACAGGATGCATCTGAGCTCAATTCCGAGTGTCATAGCAAAGGGTCTGAATACTTATGTTAATAAGGTATTTCTGTTTTCTTTCTCCAATAAATTTGCAAAAATGTCTAAATACCTGTTTTTGCTTTGTCATTATGTGGTATTGTGTGTAGATTGCTCAGGAGAAAAAAATGTATTTTATCAAGGCTCAGGATAAGACCCAGATGCAGACAGTTCAAAATAGCAAAAAGTGTATTTATAAAAACAGGGGGCAGGCAAACGACAGGTCAAGGGCAGGCAGAGGTCAGTAATCTAGAGCAGAGTCCGAAAGGTACAGAAACGGCAGGCAGGCTCAGGGTCGGGGCAGGCTGAGGTCGGTAATCTAGAACAGTGTCACAAGGTACAGAATGGCAGGCATGCTCAGGGTCAGGGCAGGCAGAAAGGGAAAAACCGGGAAAAACTGGAAAACATGGACTAGAGCAAATCAGGCGTACGGGAAAACCGCAGGTAAGCTTGACGAGACAAGACAAACTTACAACAAACAAACAGAAAACACTGGTATAAATACACAGGGGATAATGGGGACAAATGGGAGACACCTGGTGGGGGGTGGAGACAAGCACAAGACAGGTGAAACCGATCAGGGTGTGACAGTATTTCATCCATTTTAGAATAAGGCTGTAACGTAACTAAATGTGGAAAAAGTCAAGGGGTCTGAACATTTCCGAAGGCACTGTATGCACAACATAAGTAGTTATTCATTCAAATATTAAGATTCCAATACAATATTTACAACACCTATGTATGTTTTAATTAGGTATACAGTATGAAATAAAAGTACATAAAGTCCAGTTTGGTGTTGTTCCTCTTCAACAAATGATCCAGTGAAAAGCAGTGAAAAGCAGTATTTTCTTAATGTCAAAACATATAACAAAAATGTTTTGGTAGAAATCACCCCCATTTGATCTGTTCTTGAATTCAAGGTTGGTATCAGATGTCCTTCATCCACTGTGGGAAAAATGTGAGCAGAAAGCAGCTGCTGCCAGATACCCAGGTCAGTTCAAACATAGTCTATTTTTGCCACCCCCGCTGCGATCATCACCCGGGCCATGGCCGTCTCGTCCTCCACACAGTTGGTACACTTAGCCCCGACCATGACCACCAGCACCCCCATGATGCCCACAACTATAGAGATGACTGTGAGGGCTCGGGCTGCCTGCAGGTCGGAGCTGAGGGCCAGCATGGAGTCATACACCTGTCGTGACATGACTTAATATTAATCTGATTACTGTTATTTCTCTAATTAACTAACTATGTTTAATTTTTACCTGATTAAATTAATAATGTAGCAATTAACTCATTAGGATTTGGGGCACCACGGTGAGAATTTGTTTAACAAGTTACCATCTCCCGAATTAACTCTAGAAGATATGTGGATATCTCTTACGTCAATAACAGTCACTAATTAGTCACTACCTCATATCAAATCATCTGAACATCGCATAGTCCTTGCATCCGCACAAACCCCAGCCTTTACTGATCAATCCGTACCACACAAATTGGTTTAATTATTTATTTACTAACTAACTAAATGGTAACACAGGATACACACACACGGTATAGGTTATTGATTAGAGACTTAATACAATGGAAACAGGTCACTAGTGGACTAACTACGCATGACTACTTGTTCACCGAAAGATGGAGGAATAGAGAGAGAGGAAAGAGAGAGAGAGGGAGAGAGACACAAAACGTATTTACATTTGTAAACTATGCTCACAGTAATCAGAATACTTAGCACCCTAACCACCGCCCATTGGAGAAGAAGAAATTAATGTATTTACATGTCTGAATTGTCTTCCTTCGTTGTTCTATCTCTGTTGGACCCAAGCCTTCTTGGGAAGGGTTTATTTGGGCCTTCTCTCCAACTTGGAGTGTAACTCTCTGGTTGTCCACCAGAGGTCACAATGTTCTTCTTCTTAGTTGTCCGTTGCTTAAATGACTGGTCATGTAGTCTGGGCCAAAACCCAAAAGGGTGGTGTTTCCTTTCACTCGTTCTAGAAGAGTGGTCCTCTGAAGACAGCTAATCAGCCGTGTCTATGATCCCCTGTGGGGTGATGAGAGCAGTGTATTAGACGATGGATTGAAGAGAGTAACAGGATGGTCCTACTTAAATTCACATTCTTAGATACAGTACTTAGAACAGCTACTCAGCCGTGACATTGATTGTTAGAGAGGCGACTTTGTCGTCTTCACCTTGTGTTGATTTTCAGGATCGTAACCAATGGAGACAAAAGCTGCAGCTTGAGTCCATCTGGTCTGATATGTTCATTCTCAACTCATCCTTTATACCCCCGGGAAAAAGGGGGCGTTCCATCAATCCGACACTCTTTCTGAGCCCCCTCGGGCGTGGCTACTGACTGGGCAAAAGTATTAGGATAACCGTGATCTCGTTAGAAAACTAAAATCACATTCCTATCTTCACAGACATATTCTCATCATCCTTTATCCTAGTTGCACAAAGTAAAGGATGAAGAACTGTAGCTCAGTTGGTAGAGCATGGCACTTGCAACACCAGGGTTGTGGGTTTGTTTCCCACGGGGGGCCAGTATGAAAAATGTATGCACTCACTAACTGTAAGTCGCTCTGGATAAGAGCATCTGCTAAATGACTAAAATGTAAATGTAAAGACCTGACATGTATACTCTCTGAGTTACAGTATTTCCATCACTAAACAATATGACATGATTAGTGTTTAGATCCCCACTGACCATTCCAAACATTTGGTTGTTAGGAATATTGTTCCAGTGTTTACTTTTTGGACCTAAAAGTTTTGGGCGGCAAAAGTCTCTGAAACAAAGGACATTCCTTTCACCATACTAGAGGGCCAGAGATATATTCTCTTCCTCTCTAATTTATGGCAGAGTGTTAAGGCGTCATTGTACAATTATGTTCAGGTCAAGAGAAATATTTAGCTCTCTTTGGAGTGTTTACCTCTGTGTCTTACTGCTAACCCTGAGAGAGAGCTGCCTAGGAACATCTTTGGTAGCCTACTGTATACAAGCACTATTGGCTAGTTTCCAACCCAAATACCCTGATGAGCTGAATTGCATTGGTTTTAATAATAAATATATTTTTAAACAAACTTCCATTGTTGCTGAATATCATTTCATCTGGTTTCCAACCCCAGCAGCAGGGCTCTTTCTTGGATCAGTTTCTTTCAAAATGACATGACCTGGGTCGGGAGCCAATGATTGCTCTCTCTGGTACCAGATAACACCATTTTGGGAGATGACATTGCACAATGAATGAATGCAAAGCTGCATTTGCTCATTGTTTCCCACTGCCATGATTCAGGAAACAGACAAGCCTGAATTTCATAGTAAATTGTAACTTGTTTCTGACTGCCATTGAAGTATGATGACAAAAAGTGAGAATCCGTTATCTTTTGTCTTTGTTTGGCTGACAGTTTTAGGGACAAGATTATATTTGGCTGTCAACTTTAGGAATAGAGATAGATGGTTTGTCTAATCAGTCCAGTCAACAAACATCCCCAATGAGTGATTGGGATAGTGGTAATTGTGGCTGGCGAGTTGATGTGGGTCAGTGTTATCAGACAGTGCCTTGTCCACATGGTCACTCTGCACCAAAGGGGTTTCACCCTCATTTGAATTGTCTCAACTGTCTGCAGCACAGGAAGTTCCACACACAGACACTTGACTCTGCACGGTTATAGACGGGTACTTATACTCCACAGGTGAACAGATTTAGTATCACAATACAGTTATTGGAGGCTATGTTTGTTTGTACAATGCTCAAACTTCCATAGGAAGTACTTTAAGTCTATGCTATAAAACTGTCTTAAAAGTATTTTCCCTTATCCTATTCTTAGACTAGAATGTAAATAAAGCCATTGTCTTATTTTTCATCAATGGGAGCATTGTGAAAGAAACGGGTTCACCCTATGATTACAGTGTGGGTTACCTACTTCCCCTCCCTATCAAAATGGCTGCTTTTTGTCGGGCTCAGTTTCACTCTCCCAAATGGAATAAAAAGGATAATGTTGAAGCTCACATTTGCATTGAAATCATAAACCGTATTTGTGCGGGGTAGAGGGGCTGAGTTTTCTAGATTTCAGGTGATATGGACCTGCAGGCATTCCTGCCCGATATTTTGGTCTATTTCTTTAGACCCTGTGTCTTCGATGGGATGTCATGTCTCAGTGTTCTGTTGGTAGCCTGACCTTATTAAACCAGTTTTGTACTTAAGCGTAGGCAAGGCTACCCCTCCTCACTCACATAACATTCCTGTGGGGATATCAGCTGCGATAAGACCTTACTTTCAGATGGGAATGGCCCTGCTATAAGCCAATTAAGAAAGAAAAAGGAGTTGCTTGTATACAAACGTTGTGTACAAACATTAGTTAGCACAATGCATGATGTACTCACATTATGATATCATACTGCACAATGCTGTAATTACCACAGTAAAGAGTGAACTTATCTTCATTTTTGTATCACCATTTTCAGTCATGTGCAAGACAATTCTGAGTTTATTTTTTTAAACAACATTAACATTTTCATGATCTAAATCGTCATCATTGAGTAACATTCATGTGAAATTTAGTACAAAAACGATTTCCGAACAGGCAAAACATGAATTGTATGTAAATGCATGTCTCCAACTCTACAGAAATCATATATGTAAAACACAATCTAGCGTTAATCGCCAATCGTTCATACTTTATTTCTGAATCAGATATCCCACATGGCTGCATTTATTCTGCCCTACCCATATAGCGTGCAGTCAGGAAATGGGGATCGCTAACACTAGTTATTCCATTAGTCCCATCAGTCTCAAGAGGCTGTCTCTATACTAAAGCCATTGAACCCACTCTCTCTCACACATAGTCCCTCCTCATATATCCATTGACAGACATGGGGGATTTGACCGCAGAGTAGTTCACCACCCTGTGGGGTCCAGACCCAGCCCCGCTACCACTCTGGGGTGCTTTCAGTGGGCAGGAGCAGCAGAGCAGAGCTCCCCCTAGGAGAAGCAGACAGGAGGCAGCCCATCCGAAATACAGTGAGTTCCCAAACTCCCTCTTTCCCGTCTCCTCCAGCATCGGGTCGTAGAAGTCCAAGACGATGGTGTTAGCCGTCCACGATATGGCCGTCAGCAGCAACAGCCCCGCCACGATGAAGGTCACCCCGGCCCCCAGCACCATGCGAGGCTTGCTGCCCGTGTCCGAGCTGCAGTTGGTGCACTTGGCCCCGGCTACAGACAGGCCGATGCCCATGATGCACAGCACCATAGAGACAATGACCAGGGCACGGGCCGCCTGTAGGTCCACAGGGAGTCCAAGCATGGAGTCGTGGACTTTGCAGTGCATCTGGCCCGTGCTCTGGACAGAACAGTTCATCCACAGGCCCTCCCAGACCACTTGAGAGATGACGATGTTCTGGCCAATGTAGGCAGCTACTCTCCACATTGGCAGGCCACAGGCCACCATGACCCCTAGCCAACCTGACACACAAAGGATCATACCCAGAATCTCAAGGCCGGCCGAGGCCATCTCTGGAACTAGTCTCTCCCTGTCCCTGGGTGCTCTGGTCCTGGTCTGTGGCTGTCGTCTCTCTTTGTCCTTGGTGCTGTGATCTGGGGCTGTGGTCTGTCCCTGGTGCTGGGCTGTTGTCTCTCTCTGTCCCTTGGTTCTCTGGGATGGGGTTGGGCTGCAGCAGTCACTCCCTATCCCTAGGTCTCTCAGGTCTGGTCTGGATAGAAGGCGCTCTGGGTCTCAGAGCACAGCCCTCTAAAGATGATATCGGATATCCTTGGCTCAGAATGCCCTGAATAAGACTTTAGTCAGTTATGGAGAGAGGGGGAAAGAGAAGGAGAGTGGGATAAACCGATTATTATTTCCTTTATACTGCTAAGAAGACAGTAAGGTGGAGTCAGTTTACGTTCAAATAACACCAAACGTTGAATCACCGTCTCTGCAAACGAGAGACAATTACAGGCTTTGTTCAGTCTGTTAGACAGACACATTATACCTCTTGGGAGAAACCACTCTGCTCAGAACAGGCTTGGCACTGAACATGTGTCTCTCTCTGCCTGTTTTGTTCGATAAAGTTTGTCTTTAAACCATGAAAAAACCATGTGACCTGAACAGGAAAACTCTAGTAGCCCTATCACTGTTTGCCCTAGTTTGTTAGCGTGCTCACTCAAGTTGTAATGGATGTTCTCTGGATGTAAATAAAAATATAAAGGGTGGCTCTGTACACTTCACTTATCAGACAAACAACTGTCCAGTCCTGGTAGGGTTGTTGGGTTGGGTTGGCTGGGCAGCTCTTGTCTCACTAACAGGGGTCATCACTGTGGTCATAGGTCAAAACAGGGGTCACTGCTATCTCATACCTCCCACCTGATAGTGAAATCAACACCTAAGGACACATACCATCTCACTTGGATGATCTCCACTACAGGTTGTTGGAAGGTTAGAAAATTTTCATCAAATCAAATCAAATTGTATTTGCCACATGCGCCGAATACAACAGGTGTAGACATTACAGTGAAATGCTTACTTACAAGCCCTTAACCAACATGCAGTTTTTAAAAGAAAAATGTAAAATAAAGTGTTAATTAAGAAAAATAAAAGCAAATAGCTAAAGAGCAGCAGTAAAATAAAATAGCAGTAGGGAGGCTATATACAGGGTGGTACCGGTACAGAGTCAATGTGCGGGGGCACCGGCTAGTCGAGGTAATTGAGGTCATATGTACATGTGGGTAGAGTTAAAGTGACGATGCATGAATAGTAAACAGAGTAGCAGCAGCGTAAAAGAGAGGGGTGGGATGGGGTGGGGGTGGGGGTGGGGGGGGTGGGGGGGGGGGGGGGGGGTACAGTGCAAATAGTCCGGGTAGCTATGATTAGCTGTTCAGGAGTCTTATGGCTTGGGGGTAGAAGCTGTTGAGAAGCCTTTTGGACCTAGACTTGGCGCTCTGGTACCGCTTGCCGTACGGTAGAGGGCCTTCCTCTGACACCGCCTGGTATAGAGGTCCTGGATGGCAGGAAGCTTGACCCCAGTGATGTACTGTGCCGTATGCACTACCCTCTGTAGTGCCTTGCGGTCGGAGGCAGAGCAGTTGCCATACCAGGCGGTGATGCAACCAGTCAGGATGCACTCGATGGTGCAGCTGTATAACTTTTTGAGGATCTGAGGACCCATGCCAAATCTTTTCAGTCTCCTGAGGGGGAAAAGGTTTTGTCATGCCTTCTTCACGACTGTCTTGGTGTGTTTGAACCATGATAGTTCGTTGGTGATGTGGACACCAAGGAACTTGAAGCTCTCAACCTGTACCACTACAGCCCTGTCGATGAGAATGGGGGCGTGCTCAGTCCTCTTTTTTTCCCTGTAGTCCACAATATTCTCCTTTGTCTTGATCACGTTGAGGGAGAGGTTGTTATCCTGGCACCACACGGCCAGGTCTCTGACCTCCTCCCTATAGGCTGTCTCATCGTTGTCGGTGATCAGTCCTACCACTGTTGTGTCGTCGGCAAACTTAATGATGGTGTTGGAGTTGTGCCTGGCCATACAGTCATGGGTGAACAGGGAGTACAGGAGGGGACTGAGCACGCACCCCTGAGGGGCCCCCGTGTTGAGGATCAGCATGGCAGACGTGTTGTTACCTACCCTTACCACCTGGGGGCGGCCCATCAGGAAGTCCAGGATCCAGTTGCAGAGGGAGGTGTTTAGTCCCAGGATCCTTAGCTTAGTGATGTGCTTTGAGGGCAGTATGGTGTTGAAAGCTGAGCTGTAGTCAATAAATAGCATTCTCACGTAGGTGTTCCTCTTGTCCAGGTGGGAAAGGGCAGTGTGGAGTGCAATAGAGATTGCATCATCTGTGGATCTGTTGGGGCGGTATGCAAATTGGAGTGGGTCTAGGGTTTCTGGGATAATGGTGTTGATGTGAGCCATGACCAGCCTTTTAAAGCACTTCATGGCTACAGACGTGAGTGCTACGGGTCGGTAGTCATTTAGGCAGGTTATCTTAGTGTCCTTGGGCACAGGGACTATGGTGGTCTGCTTGAAACATGTTGGTATTACAGACTCAGTCAGGGACATGTTGAAAATGTCAGTGAAGACACTTGCCAGTTGGTCAGCACATGCTCAGAGTACACGCCCTGGTAATCCGTCTGGCCCTGCGGCCTTGTGAATGTTGACCTGCTTAAAAGTCTTACTCACATCGGCTACGGAGAGCGTGATCACATAGTCATCCGAAACAGCTGATGCTCTCATGCATGCTTCAGTGTTGCTTGCCTCGAAGCGAGCATAGAAGTGATTTAGCTCATCTGGTAGGCTTCTGTCACTGGGCAGTTCGCGGCTGTGCTTGACTCTTTGCCTGTTTGATGGTTCGTCGGAGGGCATAGCAGGATTTCTTATAAGCTTCCGGGTTAGAGTCCCGCTCCTTGAAAGCGGCAGCTCTACCCTTTAGCTCAATGCGGTTGTTGCCTCTGATCCATGGCTTCTGGTTGGGGTATGTACGTACGGTCACTGTGGGGACGACGTCATCGATGCACTTATTGATGAAAACGGTGACTGACAAGGTGTACTCCTCAATGATATCTGAAGAATCCCGGAACATATTCCAGTCTGTGCTAGCAAAACAGTCCTGTAGCTTAGCATCTGCGTCATCTGACCACTTTTTATTAACCGATCACTGGTGCTTCCTGCTTTAGTTTTTACTTATAAGCAGGAATCAGGAGGATAGAGTTATGGTCAGATTTGCCAAATGGAGGGCGAGGGAAAGCTTTGTATGCGTCTCTGTGTGTGGAGTAAAGGTGGTCTAGAGTTTTTTTTCCTCTGGTTGCACATTTAACATGCTGATAGATATTAGGTAGAATGGATGTAAGTTTCCCTGCATTTAAGTCCCTGGCCACTAGGAGCGCTGCCTCTGGATGAGCGTTTTCCTGTCTGCTTATGGCCTTATACAGCTCATTGAGTGTAATCTTAGTGCCAGCATCGGTTTGTGGGGGTAGATAGACAGCTACAAAAAATATAGATGAAAACTCTCTTGGTAAATAGTGTGTTCTAGAGCTTATCATGAGATTCTCTACCTCAGGCGAGCAAAACCTCAAGACTTCCTTACTATTAGACAAGGCTTGTGATTCATCACTGAATCATCAGTGAAAGTCCCTGAATTACCAAATACTTTATGAAATCTCTGTTTTCTGTGAGATGCAGAATGTCCTTTTCAGATCAGAACAGGGAGGTTGCAGCCAGAGTTGTTTATGGTGTGTATAATGTTTTTGCAGCCAAAGGGAGCCACGTGAAGTACAGGTACAGTTAAACTGTACTGAACATTATCATCCTGTAAGTGTCTTACTGAATAGCTGTCTGTCTGTCTGGGGAAATGGTCCAAAGAGGATCTGGTTTACACCTGATCTCAGGTTGACCTATAGTATCTGAAGATTATGCCTTTGTTAAATGTTTTTCATGAAGAAATGGAATGTTGTTTGTGTTAGTAGCAAGAGGGAATGTTTTGGGTGTGACGCCAAATACAACAGACCGGAAGTGTCTTGTAGACAGGGGAGACTGGGGATTGGCCAGAAGAGGGAGTTTCATTGTTTATAAATAGGGGGGTTAGGCGAGGAAGACGTCAGAACGGCCATGGCAATCAGAGGAGCCGTTCTCCGGGTGTCATGTCACCTGTCATTTATGCTGTAACCTCGTGATTTTAATAAAAGCCTCTAACACGATGCAGCATAACGGACTCTTTGTTGACAGCAATAATGAAAAACCATTCATCAGATACGACAGACCCTATTGCTGTTTTGCCTCCAGCAAGTTGTATAAAGCTCATTAAATGTGGTGTTAAATGCAAAGTACAAAAATACCTTAAAAAGTGTCAACTAAACATTCAAAGATCTCAGTGGTTACTTCCTAATACGAAGGGGAACTGAGGAGTAAAAAGAGAAAACTGATCTCTGTTTACTGAAGACTTCAGAGCTGTGTGAGGACAAGCATAATCAACACAAGCCTTGTCATGAAAACTAAAGCTACGATTAAGTTCAACATAATTATGTTGTATATGTTGGCTCCTGTTACTATAGTTACTGTAATATTCCCAAACAAAATATGAGTGAGCAGCTTTGTGACTTACTGGCTATAATCTTAGACTCATATTACTATACAAAAACACTTGTCCAGGAACACCTAGAGAAGGCTACCCACAGACAGAATACCTCCAGGATAAGGTTTGAATCACAACAGAGGAGCTGATTGGTAGCTTGGTACATCATCCTGAGTTTGATTCTAAGGGTGGGTTGCACCAATATGGTTTAAATTAATCTAGGATTAGAGCTAATCTAGGTTTTGTAAATCTAGGTTTATAATTAATCAGAGACGTGTTGCACCACTTAATTTTAAATCTGGATCAGTAAATCTATGATTAACGGCTTTAAACTATGATTAATGACATGTTACAGTACACCCATATATGAAGTATTTCGTGAGTTGAAACAAAGTAGCTACGGGGGGTATGGAAAAAAATTAATAATAATAATAATAAAAAATTATGCACTAACTGTAAGTCGCTCTGGATAAGAGCGTCTGCTAAATGAGTCAAATGTAATGTAAATGTAGCTAGCTACTTGACAAATGAGGCAACAAAGTTGCTGTTCCTTGATAAAATAATAACAATGTAGCACTGCTGCAACTCCATCGTGAAAGGTTCTCATGGGTTGGCTGATTTGAAATAAATTCCGTTATTTGCCAGTACTAGACAGAAAACTTGTTCATTAGCTAATGTTAAAGAAGTTCAGATTTCTCCACTTATGAAAAAAACCTTGTCGGAGCTGATGGAGGAATTTAGTAACGTACTGGAGTATAAAAAGACAGACAACACGACTGTCAAAAAGAAGGAAGACACCTTTCCTTTCCTTTAATTGAGCTAACACCCTGTGCCATGGAGAAACAGCAGTGCCTGGATCTTGCACCAGCAGCAAAAACACCAGACAGGCCAAGCAAACGCCCCAGAACTGACATGAACCAAGCTCCTATTGATGTTTTGGAGCTGGAGAGAGAGAGAAAAATATTATGCAGATTGAGGTCCTGAATTTACAAAAAGAGCTACTGCAAACTCAGAAACAGAAACTCCTTCAGGGAAACAAATGACCACTGTGTAAAGAATGCTGATCTTTTTATTTATTCAAATAATTATTTATTAAAACAATGCTTTCCCAAGCATTTTGATGCCCTCCAGTTTTGTCCCCAATCTTGTGTTTTGGTGCTTCCAGTTCCACCCTGTATGGTATTGAGAATAACAAAGTCTTAATAATACATTTGAATACAGATAGCCTAATTAGGAATTGTACGCGTCAATCTAAATATAATATTATTTTTACATTTCACATTATACACACCTTAGGCAGCAAAATGGTTCTCAATCAAGGTTCTCCTCACAGCATTCCCATTTGCATTGGCAACATGTTGCACCTGGCAATCTTCTCCATTCTCCTCAGGTAGGTCCTCCTCAGTCTCCTCGGGGAGATCGTCTCCTTGTCTCTTGCCAAAGTTATACAGAACTGCCACTGCAATAATGATTGTCAGTGTAGTGTCCATCTTCGTGCGGAGCCCCTCCTGTAGGCACGTGAATCTTGTTTTCCACACTCAAAAACTCTCTATAAGACCTCTTGCCAGGATATGAGAGGTGTTGTATTCTCTCTCTTCAGGTGTTTAAAAGGGATGTCATAAGGTACCCACGACAGGCATATCCATTGTCACCTAGTTGGTGGCCTTCATGTGCCCCCCTTTCCAGCATTGCACACAGACAACTATTGTCAAAGATTATGCTGTCATGGGTGGAACCTGGCCATCCAGCTACGATGTTGGTGAGCTGACCTTTGTCATCACAGACAGCCTGCATGTTGATGGAGCAGTAACCTTTCCGATTATGGAATAGTTCTCCATTCTCGCCACTAGGGTTGGGAATAGGAATGTGTGTACAGTCTATTGCCCCTAGTACACCTGGGAATCTAGCTCTCCTGTAAAATCCAGCTGCTGTTTCCTCTGTAGGATTGAACCTTATGTACTGATTCTTCAGACCGGCAATAGCACTGGACACTCTGACTACAATCCTGCAGACGGTTGACTTGTGGAGTCCAAAAAGATCCCCATCCACCATCTGGAAACATCCAGTTGCGTAGAACGGTAGGGCCACCAGGAGCTGAAGTAGTGGGGGTACAGCCGCGTTCCTATCACTCCCATGCTTAATGGTTGGTGCAGCCTTTCTTTCTAGTTGCATTACAGAGTCCTTGGAGAAGCGGTATCTCCTTGAAAACTCATCATAAAACTAAATTATTCTCTGAGGAACTCTGTCGTTTTGGTCTCTCCACAGTAGATATGCTGCCATTTTATCAGTTAAACCACCTCAAGTGGCAGTTTAGAATTATTCTCCAATCTAAATGTATATTCTTTTTCTTTTTTTTAAATCGAGCAACAGTCTTAAAATTAATCTAGGTTTAAAGTGAAAACTAAACTTAGATTATAGGAAGGATTTAATTTAACTTGAGATTAGTTTAAAACTAGGTTTAAAATTGGGTTCAACAAGATTAATAGATAAACCTTGATTTAACCCAGTTTAAGAGTTAATCCATGTTGGTGCAACCCACCCTAACAGACTGCAACTCAAGGAGACTCCATGTGGTGGAGGAAGGTAACTGTTGACTCTGAAGGACTGAAGGTGCGACTGATCAACACATTTATTTCTGTGGAAATCAAATGTTTACTATTGGTATAATTTAGGGAGTCATCAGGTTTGAAGCAGGTATTTGGCAAGAGTTCTCCTTGGAAAGGGAACAAGCTCAAACACTTCTCCAGTTGTTCACCTGCCGTGGGAAAGGGAGCAGCTTAGACCAGTTTCAGGGTTACAGGTGCCTGGCTAGCTCGTCACTACCTGCTGCCCATGTATACATACACTACACTATACACACCAGGCAGTAATAACTAACAATTATAAACTGGGTGGTTCGAGCCCTGAATGCTGATTGGCTGACAGCCGTGGTATATCAGACCGTATAACACGTGTATTACAAAACATTTATTTTTACTGCTTTAATTACATTGATAACCAGTTTATAATAGCAATAAGGCACCTCAGGGGTTTGTGATATATGGCTACCGTTGCGAAGTGCCTAAGAACAGCCCATAGCCGTGGTATATTGGCCATATACCGCACCTCCTCGGGCCTTATTGCTCAAGTAGAGACTCGCCTTCTGGGAACAGGTAATTCAGAGGGGGAGGGAGGGAGAGGGGAAGGTACACTCTTAGAAAAAATGGTTCCAGAAGGGTTTTTCGGCTGTCCCCATAGGAGAACCCTTTTTGGTTCCAGGTATAACTCTTTTGGGTTCCATGTAGAACCCTCTGTGGAAAGGCTTTTACATGGAACCCAAAAGGGTTCTATCTGGAACCAAAAAGGGTTTTTCAAAGGGTTCTCCTATGGGGAGAGCCGAAGACCCATTTAGGTCCTAGATAGCACCTTTTTTTCTAAGAGTGTAGGGAGGGATAGAGAGAGAGACAGAGAGAGAGAGACAGAGAGAGACAGAGAGAGAGAGAGAGAGAGAGAGAGAGAGAGAGAGAGAGAGAGAGAGAGAGAGAGAGAGAGAGAGAGAGAGAGAGAGAGAGAGAAAGAAAGAAAGAAAGAAAGAAAGAAAGAAAGAAAGAAAGAAAGAAAGAAAGAAAGAAAGAAAGAAAGAAAGAAAGAAAGAAAGAAAGAAAGAAAGAAAGAAAGAAAGAAAGAAAGAAAGAAAGAAAGAAAGAGAAAAGTACCTTGTTGATACTTTCTCTACCTTCTCAAAATTCTTGAATGTGAACCTTTTTTGGTGATTCTTTTTCTTCTAGTATCTGAAATAGTGAAACAATATAGATGAAAAACTGTATGTAACCAAAAGTAAACAGAGAGAGAACTTTGGGAGAAATGTTTTCCTCTGACATTCCTGTACTCTAGTACATTCACAGTTAAGGTTAGGTTCCAGCAAATAAATAACAGAAGATCCCTGGGGGCAGAATCGCTCTCTCTCCCTGTCACTGCCTGTCACTCCCTATCTATGATGCCACAACACACTATGACACATCTCTCAGCATTATCCCCTGAGAAAATATGATCAGACAAAAATTTGACAAAAGTGATCACTGCCTCTAAATTAATCCCTTCATTAAAAAATATAAATTACAGTGGGATACATTCAGCATGTGAGTTTAAAGGAACTTGTGAGTTGACTGTGTCTGGAGGATAGTCACCTAAATCGTCTGAGAATGATAAAGATTCTCATGTTAAGAAATAAAGTATTATAACAACTCTTATTACACCTGATGACCACTTCGATTTAATTTACATGTCATGATGAATGTGATGCTCTGTCAATCCTGAACCACATGAGTGGGTTATTGCATGCTTGGATAACCCACTGAAACTGTGACTCCGTTCTCTTCAGCATGACCCCTGGGCACGGAATAATTACATCACAAATCACACAAAACAATCTCCCCCTGACTCATGCCCAACCCCCCACACAGATGCACACATAGATAACCGAATTTGTAGGAGAAAACCACACATCCCAGTTTCATCAACCATTATACTGAAACCAAATACAAATTCTCCCATAGTAGCATCACATGAGTGCAACATGCCTTCTAGCCTTTAGTTCACACCCACAACAATAGCAATGTCTGAAAATACTACTATTTAGTCTCTATATAAGCTAATTCACACTTCTAAGAAAAAGGTACAGTAACAATGTTTGACTATCCAACCGCAGGAGTTATAGTTCTATGAGAACTACACAAAGGCTGCGTTTATACAGGCAGCCGAATTCTGATCTTTTTATAATTGGTCTTTGACCAAAGATCTGATGTGAAAAGATCTGATGTGATTGGGCAAAATACCTATTAGTGGAAAAAAAGATCAGAATTGGGCTGCCTGTGTAAACGCAGCCACAGTGACCCAGCCAGTTTAGCAGAACTCGGTTGTACTTTTATAATCCAAAGCCAGCATAAATTAGAGTGTGTGAGGCCCAGACCTACCCTCTCTACCTGCTGACACGTGTAATGTATTCCCCCCCAAGACTAACTCACAGGTGGATTGAACTACCTGTAATGTGAAGTAACGTAGCTTTAGTGCCAAACTGTTTCATTCACAGCGACATCACTGTAAAATCAGCTGGAATTCAGCTCAAAAACTATTTTGTGTGTAGTCTGGCATTGTTTCAAGTCAACATGATCTGATGGGAGTCCCAGAGCTGCAAAGGTCAGCCATGGGGCCAAAAAGAGTTTCACTTCGAGCACGTTTTTGGCACTTTCTGTGGCGTGAAAGGTACTAAAGGTATAGTTTAGACCAGGGCTGTTCAATTTTGGAGGGCCAAAATAGTTCTGTTTTGGTAGTTAATTGCACTTACCTGGTGTCCCAGGTCTTAACTAGTCTCTTATTAGAAGGAGAAGATTAAAACCAGAAGTATTTTGGCCCACCAGGACCGACATTGAACAGCCCTGGTTTAGACAGGAGTAACAGGTGTTTTTGTCTCTTTGTGGCCAACGTCATGTGATCCTTGGAGTAGTGTGTGTCCTTTATTTAAACTGCATGTCTCAACAAGCCTTTTATTTGTCACACCCAGAACAACAATTTCTGGAAACACCCCCATTCAGTTTCAACAGCCTCTTTATTAAGAGTTCCACAACAACATGATCAACATTACACCATAGAACCAGATGTATGCTGTTTGACAAAAAAACTAGAAACAATATAACAATATATAACAACATGTTACTACACTGTTACTAGTGTAATTACAGTGTTACTACAGTGGTATAAGAGAACACTGGATAAGAAGAAGAAATGGAAAGGGTTACCAAAATAAGAAAAACAGATATGTTGCAAGAAAGTTCTGCTTTCTGAGTGTCTATGTTGTTTGGGGCATTATGGGGTAGCAGCACAGCTGATGTTTGAGTGTTTGATTACATGTTTACTATGTGATCTGGTGTAGGACGCCTGATCCTAAAATAGTGGACCCTCTGAGGCCTATCTGATCCCCAGTGGTGGGAGTATAATCTCAGTTTGAAGGAGATTCGCTCCAAAACAATCTTTCCTCCTCAATGCGTAGTACCTGAGTGTGGAACTCAATCTTCTTGGGTTGCTCCATGCCAGGGTATCTTTAACGTGCTACCTGCCTGGGTAAAATAGAGGCATTTTAGCTCTTTAACAGTGGCCTCTTTCATACAGTATCTCACAAAAGTGAGTACACCCCTCACATTTTTGTAAATATTTGAGTATATATTTTCATGTGACAACACTGAAGAAATGAAGAACAGGTGATGGACTGGCCAGTCTCCAGACCTAAACCCTATTGAGCATCTGTGGAGCATCCTCAAACGAAAGGTGGAGGAGTGCAAGGTCTCTAACATCCACCAGCTCCGTGATGTCGTCATGGAGGAGTGGAAGTGGACTCCAGTGGCAACCTGTGAAGCTCTGGTGAACTCCATGCCCAAGAAGGTTAAGGCAGTGCTGGAAAATGATGGTGGCAACACAAAATATTGACACTTTGGGCCCAATTTGGACATTTTCACTTAGGGGTGTACTCACTTTTGTTGCCAGCGGTTTAGACATTAATGGCTGTGTGTTGAGTTATTTTGAGGGGACAGCAAATTTACACTGCTATACAAGCTGTACACTCACTACTTTACATTGTAGCAAAGTGTCATTTCTTCAGTGTTGTCACAGTGTTGTCACACAAATATATACTCAAATATTTACAAAAATGTGAGGGGTGTACTCACTTTTGTGAGATACTGTATATGGAAACAATCTGTATGGTTGGTTGAATGATACCTTAACAGACATGGCTGGAGGGGAGTGAACTTTTTCTCTCAAGAGAATGAGTAGAGTAACAGGACAATCATTCACTGACTCAATACGGTAGTCTTTATCAGATTGTATATTTATGTTCAATTGTACTGTTCAAATTTGTGAAATAGCTTTAATGAAATGCAGTGGTGTAGTGCTATTTCTTTGGTGCGGGAGCGCCCCCCAAAATGTTTAATTACGTCATCATTTCTAAATCAAAGTTTGTACCGACAGATGTAGCCTATTGAATATTATTATAGAATATGCATGAAATGCATCCTCCAAATGCAACGTCTGTCTATGCCCACACATATTGTCTCCAGAAAAAAACACCAAGTTAGGCATACCTCATTTCAAAATAGGCCATCATCACTGTCAATCGTGAATGATAATTCTTCACGTTTTACCAGTGAAATGTCCAAGCTGCATCTGCATGGTCTCAATCAGTTTAATGGGAATATGCATTTACATTTTCTTGAATAACTGTTTCGTGAGTGAATTAGAGCAGATGGTGTTAACAAACTATTAGCCTTTCTTGCATTTTGTTTCAATCAAAGCATACTGTAAATCCTGCCTAGTGGAATCCGCTGTTGAGTTTTGGCTGCATGAGAAAAGAAATGTGACTATTCAGCTTCAGCTAACCATCCTAAAATCTCACTACAAATGAGGAGGTGTTATAGGCCTACAATGCTATGCTATTATATTCAGTTCTGTTATTTAAAATACTAATTCATCATTATGTGATCTTGCAGTAATTGATTCAGCTTCAGTAATTGATTCAGCTCTGTGTATTCTCAAATTGAAAAAAGTGAGGGAGCGCTGCTCCCTTGCGCTCCTGCAGCCCTACACCCCTGATGAAATGTACCTTTAGTTTAAATATTTGTACTGTTTCTGTAAGGGAAAATAGATTATCTCATAGAAAGGGAACATGTCTTCATTATTTTGACAATGTCACAAGCCTGGGAAACCAAAGAGCACCTTACATATTTACTCTTGTTGCAGTCTTGTAACATATTCTATGCGAGGGATTCTAAACTCAAGCAGGAAAATAATAAGTTACAGCAGGCCTATGTATTCAAGGGGATGTGGAGGATGATATATTGTTTTTTGACATAACTAAATAAGTGGATATCTTGGTTAAACTCTACCATTATAAAGGTGTGTGTGTAGTCTGGCATTGTTTCAAGTCAACATGATCTGATGGGAGTCCCAGAGCTGCAAAGGTCAGCCATGGGGTCAAAGGTGTAGCGTGAATGTCAGGTAATAGATAGCCAAAGCAAAATAACATTTTGTTAAAACTCGCTAATCTAAAACTCTATATAGAGCCAACCCTTTGATTTGAGAAATGAAAGGGCTCTGTTCATACTAAGAGGAAAGGGGTTGGGAACTATCTCAATGTAATTGTCTGAATGTCAGATTATAATACTTCTCTACTTCTATTTGAGTTTGATGTAAAAGTAGAAAATCCTTATTCTCAGACATGAACAGAGGTTTTTATATTAGTTTAATACCACAGAATGTAGTGTAAGCATGAAACCCTGATACTGAGTTTAAACTTTAAGGGTGTTGGCACACATGGTTACTCTTTATAGTTTGGCTAAAACTGTTTGAACACTGGTGAGTCACAATGTGGCTGTTCCACCTGTACCATTTAATAGACAAGAGAAGACAAAAAACATCATGACGACATATGCCCTGGGGGGGAAGCGGCAAGGCATGTCAAAGGTGTGTTTGAGCGTTTGTGTGCCAAGCCCCTCCCAAGTCAGGTGTATAAAAGCACCTGCTCCCACTATGGCTTAAACATTGACACTTGGATATCTTTCAAGCAAGACATACCAAGGAACTGATTCCTAAGAAGACACTCATTTTTGGCAGATTTCCTTCATCGACTCCTCCAGGACTTAAAGAAGAAGAAAATATGGTATCTGCTGCGTTTCAGATGCTGGGCACAGCCCTGGGCATCATTGGCTGGATCGGGGCCATCGTGGTCTGTGCCATGCCTCAATGGAAGGTCACAGCCTACATCGGCGAGAACATCATCACAGCCCAAACCACTTGGCAAGGCATCTGGATGAACTGTGTGGTCCAGAGTACAGGTCAGATGCAGTGTAAGGTATACGACTCCATGCTGGCTCTACCCCAGGACCTCCAGGCTGCTCGTGCTCTCATCATTATCTCTATCATGATGGGCCTGGTGGGCATCCTGCTCGCCGTGGCCGGGGGCAAGTGCACCAACTGCGTGGAGGATGAGAGGGCCAAATCCAGAATAGGCGTGGGCTCGGGTGTAGTCTTCATCATCGCTGGCGTCCTGTGCCTCATCCCCGTCTGCTGGTCGGCCAACACCATCATCAGGGACTTTTACAACCCCATGCTGAACAACTCTCAGAAGATGGAGCTGGGGGCCTCGCTCTACATCGGCTGGGGGGCCGCGGCCCTCATGATATTGGGAGGAGGGTTCCTCTGTGCCAACTGTCCCCCTAAAGAGGACAATTACCCCACTAAGTACACAGCTGCCAGGTCCGCAGCACCCAAGGACTATGTTTGAGGAGCATCAGAGAGAAACGTCAGAGAGAGAAGGAAGAGAAAGAAAAGCAAGAGAGATCATAAAAGACAGAGAGAGACTATGTATATTTATACAGGTGCTGTGCAGTGTGATCCTTACTGTCACACATTGTGATTTTGTGATTGTTCGATCATGTTTGTATGATATCACAGCTTGATTCGACTGCTAAGTGACAAAATTCCAATGTATTTGACTTTAGCTAAAGACAGACAGTACTTCCAGACAGTGGCACTTGTATAAGTAAAAAATTACATGATGGCATGTAACGCACCCAGAAAAGGGTGTGGATGGACAATGTCAGCTAATACTCCTTCAGACGTATATTCACAATACATAGAATGAATAAGAACTAACCGAAGCTATTATTTGAAAACATTATAAAATATTTCAGAATGAACTGAATGGGTTTCCCATAACGTTTGCATTGAAAGTGTACATTTCATTCATCATTTTTACTAAATATATATTTTTTAATGTATGTGTGATTCTGTAAATGTGATAAAAACTGTAAATAAATATTTTTGTTCAACTTCAAATGCACTGTCTCATGTTTTCTTTGACTGTACATGAGTAACAACCTTTGATCATATATCAAATGAATGAATCTTTATCCCTCAGCATGGTCATGCTTATTCGTAGCTCTTCAGCCACACCCCACACCAACCGTCAAACAGACTATTTCATTGAGAAATGACAGAGTAGATAGATTAGACTACTATTTAGTAGACAGTTTCACCTTAAGAGTAAACATCTCCATTCTCTTGTAAATATATACCATATATACCCTCTAGCCATGCTGAAATGTAGGCCTAACATTTACTACATTAGCCTAGTTCAATAACATGCACCAAAATTGGTACATTTAACTTAAGCGAAAAAAGACAACTGATTGATGGCTAGATAAGACCTGAGGTTGAGAAATGCTTTAGTCTACACTAAAATTTTGAGTAGGATGATTCACTTTTGAAGTTCCCATAGTCTCTTGACCATCCTTCATTGTCCAATAGTGCCCCCTAAAAACAACATTCTGTTACATGTTCCCCATCACTGCTAACTACACCCCACTTCATTTGGTATTTTGGTAGTCTCAGTGAAAACATTGTGTGTCCTGAATAAAGTGTAAATCAGTGTGCAGTCATTTAAAAAAACAATAGTTTTAAACACCTCCAAATAACACATTTCCGAATAACCCAACTCTTTCTCCATATCCTTCTTGTTAAAACTCCATAGTCAGTTTCCAAGTCATTCTTTGATATCAGTCACATAGTAGTGAGTCAGAAGTAATAGCTGTTTTGTTTCTGTGTCAGGTGGCTATATGACCTTGAAGCTGCTCTTTTCTCTTAGGTCAGCACTGCTAGAGGTCACTGGGCTTCTGTCTGTTTGTGTATAAACATCTATCAGCAAATGGGAGCAGAGCAGGGACTTTTAGTATCATATGCCTGCATCATATCTCTGTTTTTAACACATTACAAACTCCACCTTCTACAACACTACAACTCTATAAATACTGGCCTCTTTTGTGTGAACCATCTTTGAACTCTTTGGGAATAGCTGGACTCCTCGGGATCTGTCCGTTAGAGTGTGATACTCAGGTAGGCGTGTGTGAGACTCAGGTTGGAGTGTGTGAGGTCAGGAACAATCAGTTGACAGTGTGTGTGTGAGGAACTATTCAGTCAAGATGGTTTCCCAGGGGATCCAGATTATGGGAATTGTCATGTCATGGATCGGGTAGTTGATGGTCATCATTGTGTGTGCCCTGCCTATGTGGAAGGTTACAGCCTTCATCGGAGCCAACACTGTCACAGCACAAACCATCTGGGAGGGAATGTGGATGAACTGTGTGGTGCAGAGCACGGGCCAGATGCAGTGTAAGGTCTACGACTCCATGCTGGCTCTACCCCAGGACCTCCAGGCTGCCAGAGCCATGATCATCATCTCCATCCTGACCGGTATGATCGGCATCTGCTAGTCGATCGCTGGAGGGAAATGCACCAACTGCATAGCAGAGGAGGGATCCAAGGCTAAAGCCTGTATCGTGGCTGGAGTCCTCTACATCATCTCAGGCATCCTCTGCCTCATCCCAGTGTCCTGGTCGGCCAACACCATCATCAGGGACTTCTAAAACCCCCTGCTGATCGAGGCCCAGAGGAGGTAGCTGGGGGCGTCTCTGTATATAGGCTGGGGTGCCGCAGCACTGCTGTTGATGGGAAGGGGGCTGCTGTGCTGTGTTTGGGTACACCTACTCATTCAAGGGTTTTTCTTTATTTTAACTTTTTTATACTTTGTAGAATAATAGTGAAGACATCAAAACTATGAAATAACACATATGGAATTATGTAGTAACCAAAAAAGTGTTAAACAAATAAAACATATTTTGTATTTGAGATTCTTCAAAGTAGCCAACCTTTGCCTTTATGACAGCTTTGCACACTCTTGGCATTCTCTCAACCAGCTTCACCTGGAATGCTTTTCCAACAGTCTTGAAGGAGTTCCCACATATGCTGAGCATCTGTTGGCATCTTTTCCTTCACTCTGCGGTCCAACTCATCCCAAACCATCTCAATTGGGTTGAGGTCGGGGGATTGTGTAGGCCAGGTCATCTGGTGTGTTGGGTTAAATGTCCTGTTGAAAAACAGATGATTGTCCCACTAAACCCAAACCAGATGGGATGGCGTATCGCTGCAGAATGCTGTGGTAGCCATGCTGGTTAAGTGTGCCTTGAATTCTAAATAAATCACAGACAGTGTCACCAGCAAAGCACCCCCACACCATCACACCTCCTCCTCCATGCTTCACGGTGGGAACTACACATGTGGAGTTCGTCCGTTCACCTACACTGCATCTCACAAAGACACAACGGTTGAGACCAAAAATCTCCAATTTGGACTCCAGACCAAAGGACAGATTTCCACTGGTCTAATGTCCATTGCTCATGTTTCTTGGCCCAAGCAAGTCTCTTCTTCTTATTCGTGTCATTTAGTAGTGGTTTCTTTGCAGCAATTCGACCATGAACGCCTGATTCACGCTATCTCCTCTGAACAGTTGATGTTGAGATGTGTCTGTTACTTGAACTCTGTGAAGCACTTATTTGGGCTGCAATTTCTGAGGCTGGTAACTCTAATGAACTTATCCTCTTCCTTTCCTGTGGCGGTCCTCATGAGAGCCAGTTTCATCATAGCGCTTGATGGTTTTTGCGACTGCACTTGAAGAAACTTTCAAAGTTCTTGAAATTTTCCGGATTGACTGACCTTCATGTCTTAAAGTAATGATGGACTGTCGTTTCTCTTTGATTATTTGGGCTGTTCTTGCCATAATATGGACTTGGTCTTTTACCAAGTCTTTTACCCCCGCCTTGTCACAACACAACAGATTGGCTCATTTAGAAGGAAATAAATTCCACAAATTAACTTTTAACAAGTCACACCTGTTAATACAAATGCATTCCAGGTGACTACCTCATGAATCTGGTTGAGAGAATTCAAAGGGTGTGCAAAGCTGTCATCAAGGCAAAGGGTGGCTACTTTGAAGAATCTCAAATATAAAATATATTCTGATTTGTTTAACACTTTTTTGGTTAATATATGATTCCATATGTGTTATTTCATAGTTTTGATGTCTTCACTATTATTCTACAATGTAAAACATTTTAAAAATAAAGGAAAACCCTTGAATTAGTAGGTGTGTCCAAACTTTTGACTGGCACTGTATATAAGATATATATATATTTTTTTATATTTTCCTTCATTTTTTTCCCCTAACCCTACCAGACCTCCCCTAATCGTAGTATACAAATGGACAACAACACTTAAGCTTCTACTTCCAGCTTTTACATACTATATACAATTAACGGACACAGTATATTTTACAATAGTTATCTTTTGTTTGTTTTTAGGCCCATCCTTCAGCTCCACTCAACCCCTCCCATCTATCTCTGAACACCATCCAGTTTTGATTTGTATTTGCCATATATATTTTTCAACTGTGCTGTGATGTTTCACAAAAGTTCTGAATCTTTCTATTCTCATAGATTCTACATATTGTAAATGAATGTCACGGTTTCGGCCGAGGCTGCTCCTTCTCCTTGTTCGGGCAGGCTTCGGCGGTCGTCGTCTCCGGAGTACTAGCTGCCACCGTTCTATGTTTCTATGTTTGATTGGTTTTGTCTGTTTGTTACACCTGTTCATTGTTAAGTGTTCATTATGCGTCCTATTTAGTTCTCTTGTGTTTGGTCAGGTGTTGTGTGTAATTGTTCGATGTCACGTGTAGTAGTTGGTTCGCTGTTCTGTGCTCTCTGTATTTCGTTTGGTTTGAGAGAGTCCTGCACGTTGTGCGCATTTACTTTGGTTCTTACCAGTGTGCGTATGTTTCGCCTGTGGCCTGTTGCCGTGTTTGGCTTGTATTTTCGGACTTCACTAAAGACATCTGTTTCGAATCTCTGTGTGTCCTGCGTGTGATTCCACGTTACCTCTACACTCAACCCTGACAGAATTACACACCATCTCTATGGAATCAGCAGGAGCACCCGCACCCACAGAGATCATCGAGGAGCGCCTTCGTGGACAGGAGGACAGGATCAACCAAATCGGGCACGCCCTGGACCGAGTGATGAACACCCTCCATCGATGGGAGACCAGCGGGGTACCCACACCCCCACCTACCGCACCATCACCATCGGTCAGCCCGCCTGTCCAACTTCCGGAACCCAGTGGGATTCGGCTCTCGCTCCCGAGGGCGTACGACGGCACCGCTGCCGGGTGTCAGGGGTTCCTGTTGCAAGTTGAACTCTACCTCGCCACCGTACACCCGGCGCCCTCGGGACACGAGAGCGTTTCCGCCCTCATCTCCTGTCTCACCGGCAAGGCGTTGGAGTGGGCCAACGCCGAATGGAGGAGAATAGACGCCGCTACTATCACCTATGCGGAGTTCTCCCGCCGCTTCCGTGCAGTGTTTGACCATCCACCGGAAGGGAAAGCGGCGGGGGAGCGTCTATTCTACCTCCGGCAGGGGATGAGGAGCGCTCAGGAGTTTGCACTGGAGTTCCGGACTCTAGCGGCAGATGAGGGGTGGAATGAGCGGGCACTCATAGACCACTTCCGCTGCAGCCTCCGGGAGGACGTCCGCAGAGAGTTGGCGTGCAGGGATACCACGCTTTCATTTGACCAATTGGTTGACATGGCCATTCGGCTGGACACCCTGCTCGCTACCCGCGGGCGTCCCAGGTGGGGGTCGCCCATTCCACCCTCCAGCACCTCCGAGCCGAGCCCTATGGAGCTCGGAGGTGCTGGCGCTAGAGGAAGGAGAAGAAGGAGCCCGAGGGGGGCCGTCCCCTGCACCAACTGTGGCCGTGGAGGGCACACCGCGGCTAGGTGCTGGGGAGGGTCTCCTGGTGGAGGAGAAGGCAGGCCACACATTGGGGAGTCCTCCCAGGTGAGTAGGCGCCCCACTTACCCAGAGCTTTCTGTCGTACACATAACCATACCTGTTTGTTTTCCACAGGTTGCACCTCGTTCCCAGCATAAGGCGCTAGTAGATTCAGGCGCAGCTGGGAATTTTGTAGATCGCAAATTCTGTGTAGAGTTAGGGATTCCCCTCCTTCCGGTAAATAATCCTTTCCCTGTACATGCCCTAGATAGTCGTCCGTTAGGATCCGGGTTGATTAGGGAGGTCACAGTGCCACTTAGGATGGAGACGCAGGGGGGTCATGAGGAGACAATTCAGCTCTATCTGATCGACTCTCCTGCGTATCCGGTGGTACTGGGGCTTCCCTGGTTGATTACCCATGATCCTACTATTTCGTGGCGAGAGAGGGCTCTTAAGGGGTGGTCTGCTCAGTGTGAGGGGCTATGTCTGGGTGTTTCCGTAGGGGCGACCTCGGTGGAGAGTCCGAACCAAATGCCCGCATTGCACATTCCCCCCGAGTATGAGGATTTGGCACTCGTGTTTAGCAAGACGAGAGCGGCGCGGTTGCCACCTCATAGACAGGGGGATTGTGCGATAGATCTCCAGGCAGGAGCTGCGCTCCCGCGGAGCCATGTGTATCCTTTGTCACAGGAGGAGAAGAGGGCAATGGAGACATACATTGCCGAGTCTCTGAGACAGGGATACATACGGCCCTCCACTTCACCCGCGTCCTCGAGCTTCTTTTTTGTGAAGAAAAAGGATGGAGGTTTGCGCCCGTGTATTGATTACCGCGGTCTCAATCAGATTACTGTGAAATATAGTTATCCACTCCCGCTGATTGCGACTATGACGGAGTCATTACACGGGGCACGGTTCTTCACAAAATTGGACCTCAGGAGCGCATATAACTTGGTGCGCATTAGAGAGGGTGATGAATGGAAGACAGCATTTAGTACTACCTCCGGTCATTACGAGTATCTCGTCATGCCATACGGGTTAATGAATGCTCCATCAGTCTTCCAATCCTTTGTAGATGAGATTTTCCGGGACATGCAGGGGCAGGGAGTAGTCGTGTACATAGACGATATTCTGGTGTACAGTTCTACCCGGGCCGAACATGTAGCCCTGGTGCGCCGAGTATTGAGGAGGTTGTTGGAGCATGACCTGTATGTCAAAGCCGAGAAATGTCTGTTCTTCCAGGAGTCGGTCTCCTTTTTGGGTTATCAGTTGTCTGCATCAGGGGTGAGGATGGAGGTTGACCGTGTGTCAGCCGTGCGTAATTGGAAAACACCAACCACGGTTAAAGAGGTGCAGCAGTTCTTGTTTTTTTTTAAACCGGAGGTTTATCCGGGGTTTTGGACAGGTGGCAGCTCCCATAACGTCCCTTCTGAAGGGGGTCCGGTGCGCTTGCGGTGGTCAGCTGAGGCGGACAGGGCTTTTGGGAGACTGAAGGACCTGTTTACCTCGGCTCCAGTGCTGGCGCACCCGGATCCCGCTTTACCATTCCAAGTGGAGGTGGACGCGTCTGAAGCCGGTATCGGGGCTGTTCTCTCACAACGGTCCGGCACACCACCTAAACTCCGCCCCTGTGCTTTTTATTCGAAAAAGCTCAGTCCGGCGGAGCGTAATTATGACGTAGGGGACAGGGAGCTGTTAGCCGTGGTACAAGCCCTAAAGGTGTGGAGGCATTGGCTTGAGGGGGCTCAACACCCTTTTCTCATTCTGACTGACCACCGTAACCTGGAATACATTCGGGCAGCTAGGAGACTGAATCCTCGCCAGGCTCGGTGGACTATGTTTCTAGCCCTGTTCGTGTTTAAGATCACTTACATCCCTGGGTCCCAGAACGGGAAGGCAGATGCCCTGTCTCGGCGGTATGACACGGAGGAGAGGTCCGTTGAGCCCACTCCCATACTACCTAAGTCTTGTCTGGTTGCACCGGTGGTATGGGAGGTCGATACGGAGATCGAGCGGGCATTACGCACCGACCCTAGCCCTCCACAGTGTCCGGTGGGTCGGACGTACGTCCCGCTCGAGGTCCGGGATCGGCTCATTTATTGGGCTCACACGTCACCCTCCTCCGGGCATCCAGGTATTGGCCGGACAGTGCACTGCCTTAGCACAAAGTACTGGTGGCCAACGTTAGCCAGGGATGTGAGGATTTATGTCTCCTCCTGCTCGGTGTGTGCCCAGTGTAAGGCGCCCAGACACTTGCCCAGGGGTAAGTTACAACCCCTGCCCGTTCCACAACGACCCTGGTCTCACCTCTCGGTGGATTTTGTTACAGACCTTCCCTCCTCACAGGGGAATACCACCATCCTGGTCGTTGTGGATCGGTTCTCGAAGGCCTGTCGTCTCCTTCCCATGCCGGGTCTTCCTACTGCCCTACAGACCGCTGAGGCTCTATTTACCCACGTCTTCCGGCATTACGGGGTACCCGAGGATATAGTGTCTGATCGAGGCCCCCAGTTTACCTCCAGAGTCTGGAGAGCGTTTATGGAACGGTTGGGGGTTTCGGTGAGCCTTACCTCGGGTTACCACCCGGAGAGTAATGGGCAGGTCGAACGTGTCAACCAGGATGTGGGTAGGTTTCTGAGGTCATATTGCCAGGGCCGGCCGGAGGAGTGGGCGAGATATGTTCCCTGGGCCGAGATGGCACAGAACTCTCTCCGCCACTCCTCCACTAAACTAACCCCTTTCCAGTGTGTGTTAGGGTACCAGCCGGTTCTGGCACCTTGGCATGAGAGCCAGATCGAGGCCCCTGCGGTGGATGAGTGGGTGCGGCGCTCGGAGGAGACGTGGAACGCTGCACACATCCATCTGCAGCGAGCCATCCGTCGACAGAAGACGAGCGCCGATCTCCACCGCAGTGAGGGGCCAGTGTACGCACCTGGAGATCGAGTCTGGCTCTCAACCAGAAACCTGCCCCTCCGCCTGCCCTGCCGGAAGCTGGGTCGGCGGTTTATTTAAACTGTGTGTTTTCACCTTGTGGTTGTGGGTTTTTGTTCCTGTACAGTCGTTGTCACTGTGGACTTCTCGTATCGTCATTTGTTTTGTGGTTTTCGTGTTGCACTTTAATTAAATAAAGTCATGTTCGCTCAACGCGCTGCGCTTTGGTCCACTCCCTCATTAGACGATCGTGACAGAAAAACCCACCGTAAAAGGACCAAGCAGCGTGTCCAGGAGCAAGGAGGCTGGACATGGGAGGAAGCGCCGGGTAAGGAGATCGAGAGGCTGGCGATGGCCCAGGTGGGCAAATCGTGGTCCTGGGAGGACATGCTCGGGGGCAAGGGACCTTGGGGTAGGATCAAGGCCCTGGCGAGAGAGGAGCAACGGCGTCAGCAGGGCCATCGTCGGACGGACGAGAGGCAACCCCAAAAAAAATTTGGGGGGGGGGCACAGGGCTTGGGCGGCTGGGCAGCAGGAGGCTGCCACAGGGCAATTCGGAGGGGAGGCCACCGGGTTTTGGGGGCCAGAAGGCAGGTTGGCTCGGCCGGGATGGAGAGCGGAACCAACTTCCCGTACTCAGGCATGGCAGCATGGGACGGGGCAGGTTCCGCGGTATGCGGAGCAGCGTACGGTGCCACGAGTGGTCCGGCACAGTCCTGTACGTCCTGTGCGAGCACCCCGCACGTGTCGTGCAAAGGGGGGTATGCAGCCAGGACGGAGTGTGCCGGCTCAACGCTCGTGGTCTCCTATGCCTCTCCGCGGTCCCGGATATCCTGCTCCAGTATCACGTGCTGTCATGTCGGTACGGGTACACAGCCCTGTACGTCCTGTGCGGATGCCTCACACAGAGTGTGTGAAGGTAGGCATTCAGCCGGGACGGGTTGTGGCCGCTCTTCATTCCAGGTCTCCTATCCGTCTCCACAGTCCGGTGAGGCCTGTCCCTGCTCCACGCACTAAGTTAATGGTGCGCGTTGCCAGCCCAGCCCGGCCTGTCCCTGCTCTACGCACAAAGCCTACGGTGTGCGTCGCCAGCCCAGCCCGGCCTGTTCCTGCTCCACGCACAAAACCTACGGTGTGCGTCGCCAGCCCAGCCCGGCCTGTTCCTGCTCTACGCACAAAGCCTACGGGGTGCGTCGCCAGCCCAGCCCGGCCTGTCCCTGCTCTACGTACAAAGCCTACGGTGTGCGTCGCCAGCCCAGCCCGGCCTGTTCCTGCCCCACGCACAAAACCTACGGTGTGCGTCGCCAGCCCAGCCCGGCCTGTTCCTGCTCTACGCACAAAGCCTACGGGGTGCGTCGCCAGCCCAGCCCGGCCTGTTCCTGCTCCACGCACAGAACCTACGGTGTGCGTCGTCAGCCCAGCCCGGCCTGTTCCTGCTCCACGCACAGAGCCTACGGTGTGCGTCGTCAGCCGGATCCAGCCTGTTCCTGCTACTCGCACCAAGCCAAGGGTGCGAGTCGTCAGCCTGGTTCAGCCCGTTCCTGCTACTCGCACCAAGCCAGGGGTACGAGTCGTCGGCCTGGTCCAGCCCGTTCCTGCTACTCGCACCAAGCCAAGGATGCGAGTCGTCAGCCTGGTTCAGCCCGTTCCTGCTACTCGCACCAAGCCAAGGGTGCGAGTCGTCAGCCTGGTGAGGCCCGTTCCGAATCCACGCATCAAGCCTAGGGTGCGTATCGTCGGCCAGGTCCGGTCCGTTCCTGCCTCACGCGCCAAGCCAGGGGTGCGCGTCGTCAGTCCAGATCCTACCAGCTGGGTCAGATCGGACCGGGGGCGCTACGGGGGGATTGAAGAAGGGTGGTGGTCAAGCCCGGAGCCGGAGCCGCCTCCGAGGAGTAATGCCCACCCAGCCCTCCCCTGTTTGGGGTTTTTGAGGCGCGGTCGCAGTCCGCGCCTTTAGTGGGGGGTAGTGTCACGCTCTGGCTCCGGGACTTTGTATGTTGAGCCAGGGTGTGTTCGTTTCGTTGTGTTCTGTTTGGTTGGGTTGTCTATTTGGTTGTGTTTCCTTGTTTGGTCAAATGACTCCCAATCGGAGGTAACGAGTGTCAGCTGTCGGCTCGTTATCTCTGATTGGGAGCCATATTTAAACTGTGTGTTTTCACCTTGTGGTTGTGGGTTTTTGTTCCTGTACAGTCGTTGTCACTGTGGACTTCTCGTATCGTCATTTGTTTTGTGGTTTTCGTGTTGCACTTTAATTAAATAAAGTCATGTTCGCTCAACGCGCTACGCTTTGGTCCACTCCCTCATTAGACGATCGTGACATAAGTTTTGAATCCAGCGTCATTTTGTGTATCAGTTCATAAACCATGTGCCATGGAATCGGTACAACGAAAATCTTTTCCCAACTATTTTGCAATCTATATGGCATAACTGTTCTTTTTTTTTTCTTTAAATGAAACTGGTATACCTTTTTATTTATCACAATTTTCTTTAACCAATTTCGGTCTTTAACGTAGGGCCGACAGACAAGTTCCTTACTTTCTCTCCCTTCCACTTGCCTCTTCCATTTTTGTGGTAATGCTGCAATTAGTTGGTTGTAATGTTGAGTAGATGTTGTTCATGTCAGTGAATGTTAAATATCTACTTAATTAAATTGAATTTAAATTAGGACACTGTGCTCGAAGGACTTGTCTGATAGTTATTTTATAAGTGTAATATAATGTTGTTGTTTTTTAAACACCTATTTTCTCTACCACTGAAGTACCCTGTTGATATCCATTAATGTAAAATGAAATCCATTAAGTTAGGAATATATCAAGTTATGTCTCCATTTTGGCACTGTCTTAACATTGTTCCTGTAATTAAAACAATTGTATCATCATTGTAAATAAACTGTACAATATAATCAGTCTGTATTATCCATTTATTTGTGAAAGTGCAACAATTAATCCCTCAAATGTGTACTTTGACTGGAGTATTAGTGAGGTGAATGATCTATCTGTTGAGGTAAATCATTTGAGCCAGTATCAGTACATACACCCCTATGCTCTGCTCTGCTTGGTGTGTAAACCTTGACCTATTTAGAATGACTTGTGAGATGCTTGATAACAATCAGAGATGCATGTTGACTTGATCATAAATCTGAAAAACAATAAGATGGGGAAAATAAGAATTTGGCTGTGTTTACACAGGTGCATATAAGCGTGCTTTGCCATGGCATGGTCGACTGGAACAATCATAGGCTACACGCTTTTATAAAGTGAACCACTGTTGGCATTTTAGCACCATCTAGAAGTAGGCTACTATGCCTTCAGCTTGTTTGCAAATCCTGGGCATTAGCCTCGGCGTGATCAGATGGTTTGGATACATTATCATCTGTGCGCTTCCCATGTGGAAAGTGATCGCATTTCTTGGCAACAACATTGTCACAGCACAGATAATGTGATTGGCCTTTGGATTAACTGCGTGGTAGAGAGTACGGGGCAAATGCAGTGTAAAGTCTACGACTCCATGCTGGCACTACCTCAGGACCTACAGGCGCCCCGCGCCCCCTGATGGTCATCTCCATCATGGTCGCACTCATTGCCATCCTGCTGTCTATGGCTGGGGGCAAATGCACCAATTGCATCGAGGACGAACAGTCAAAGTCCACAGTCGCCACAGCATCTCGGGTATTTTTCATTGTCGCTGGCATCCTGGTCTGCTTGCAGAAGCGGTGCATGGGTAAAATCACTGGGGAAGCCAAAACAATTTAGTCCAATCAATGTAAGCTAAATATGATGTGGCTGTCCATGGTTCTGATTTCTGTGTGCATGCGTGGGTAGAAAGTAGAAAAACATGACTCACCCTACTTGTAGAGAAATGGCAATGCCATCCTCCTCTCTTTTATGTTGACGAAACAGTCTATCACTGTCATACAGTACACCCTTTAAGTTTTTGTTGTCCTAGGCTACCAGGCTAAAATGCTTGCTCGCTAGGCTAACTTCCGTTCATGGGCAATGTTAGCTAGTTAACATTAATTAGCCTTCTACATCTAGCTACATATTGCTTACTCCTGTGAGAAACATTCAGCCTCTTGCGAATTGAAGGAAAATTATGAAACAAAGAGACGAAATATACATTTTTGTTGGGCTTCCCTTGGCATCCATGAATACACGCCACTGTCTGCTTGTCAGCTCACGTGATCATCCGAGACTTCTACAAGCCTATACTGATTGACACACAGCAGCAGGAGCTCAGCTCATCACTGTTCATAGGCTTGGGGTCCGCGGGACTAATGATTCTGGGTGGAGGATCTCTAGCCAGTGTCCACCAGGCCAGGATCGGGGACACTCCTCCAAATAAAACGTGGCGAGATCTGTAAAATCCTACTCGGCAAGAGCAGATGGAAATGTTTGCTTTGAACATTGAATAGCCTAACAATGTTGCTTTGGGCCTTTGTGAACAGACTTTTTTGTTTTTACTCCAATCATTTTAATTTCAAAGTTTTTAAATTGACAAGAGATGTCTGTTTTTATTCCATATTTGAATGAGTGATATCAAACTGTTGATTCCTTTCATTGCTGGAATTGTGATTGATGGGTGTGGAGTAGTTGGACAGCTGCCTGTTTAGGATGGGCTACATAGTCTGGCCATTTACCTTGAGGCAGTGTGGTAAGATTGTCCACAAAGTAAATTAAACCAAATGCCAATAAAACTATTTAAATCTCCTCAAGGGCCCACTTGCTGACTGCAAACTGGTCTCAGAGCATTTCATATTCCGTGAACTTCCATTTAGTATGGTATGTTACATTTCCTATGGTATGTATTAATTTGTGGATGTCCATCACCCATTTCGTATGATATGTTACGAATTACATTTAGTACTATATGTTAAGAATTTGCAAAACGTAGTGTATATGTTATGAATTTTCAAAACATATGATATGTTTCGAATTCTAGCTAGGTAGCTAACGTTAGCTAACTGGCTAACATTAGCTAGGCTAGGGTTTAGGGTTAAGTTTAGGAGTTAGGTTAAAGGGTTAAGGTTAGGGGAAGGGTTAGCTAAAAGGGTTAAGGGAAGGGTAGCTAATATGCTAAGTAGTTGCAAAGTACTAAGTAGTTGAAGTTGCTAAAATGCTAAAGTTGTCCGTGATGTGATTCAAACTCACAACCTTAGGGTTGCTAGACGTTCGGGTTATAACCCACCCTGACCAACCTCCCAACCTACTTTTCGGTGGGAGGAAGTGTAACCATCTAAACTCCAGGTTGTTTTGAACCTGTCGCATATGAAAGAGAGCTTTCTGAAGATGACAGTATTGAGTTAAAGATTGTCACCACTCCGTCAGCTCTGTCTGAGTGTCACACAGTATCTACAGTGTGACAGGCTGAGGAATCTGGTCTGTCCGGAACAACTCACCTGGTGGCAGGAAACCACTCCTCCTGCACATTCTTCCTGATCATCAATTAGACATGCCACATAGCTCCAGACCTAGGCAGCCAGACTTCTCTTTCTCCCACTCCAGACACAGCCTCTCGCCATGGGGAGGATTGGCAAGGAGGTGTCGGGCCAGCTGCACAGCTTAATCAGCTTCGTGGGGGTGGCAGTGACCACGGGTATCCCCATGTGGAGGGTGACCAAGTGCATCGGTGGCAACATCGTGACAGGCCAGATCGTGTGGGATGGCCTGTGGATGAACTGTGTGATGCAGAGCACGGGACAGATGCAGTGTAAGATAAACGACTCTGTGATGAGGCTAACCATTGGTGCTCTTCTGGTCCTCATCCCAGTCTGCTGGACAGCGGCGTTCACTATCTCAGACTTTAATAACCCTCTGACCATCGAGACCGAGAGGAGGGAGATAGGAGCCTCCATCTACATCGGCTGGGGCTCCACAGCGCTGCTCCTCATCGGGTGGATCATCCTCTGCACCTCCTGCCCACCCCAGAAGATGTATGGGTACCCAGGCTATCCTCAAGGAACGCCCATGTATCCTATCCAGACCAACCAATGGTCCAGGCAGGGCCCTATGTGAGAGTTTACACCCCAACCAGCAGACCCTACTCAGGGACATGGTCGTATGTACCAAACAAGCCGTATGCAGCACCAATAGCATACACTGCACCTGGACGGCCTGGACAGTATCTGTAACAAAGTGAAATGGAAAGAGGGAAGGTCTCCCTGAATATTGACTGGTATTCTCAAACTTGATGTTTTCAAGCTATTGTTTTTTGCTTAGCTTTGCCTCTGCAGAGTGTAATTGCACCACCAAAATGTATTTATATCATGTACTTTTGTCCACATTGATATGTAGATATTATTATTGATGAGAATAACATGCAATTTATAGACAAAAGTGTTTTGGCGTGAATACAATTAATTTTGTTTACGAGTGTTTGCACCTGCACACGAGGAAGAATCTGTTCTTTCAAATGTTGACAATGTAAATCCTTATGTCTTGACTACTAGTATGCAAACATTATGAGACATTTTAGCAGCAACCTGTGTTCTTCTCCCATTGTGCAACCGATACTGTTGTTTTGTAAATAGCTGGTTGGTCTATGACTTGTGATGTATCTGTACACGAAAAACAACACATTTTTCTGTAAATATTATATAAAATAATGTGAAGTCTTAATGTGTCTTTGTGGAAAAGTTTGGAAACAACAACTGCAATTTCAAATGTACATGAACTATGAGCAATAATCATACCAATAATCAAAGCCTATGCATTTTCTAACTTACTATTCATGTTTTAAAAGTTGCATTTTGAATTAAACTCTCCCTTAAATCATTAATCTAAAAGTCTAAGCCTTTGGGGGGAGGGGGGTACTAAGCTAACACATGGAATTGTTTTAGGATGTTCATACCATGGATCATTTAGCTATTTGTTTTGGAATTTTAGGACCCCTTTAGGTATCAAAGAAAGATATTAATAAATTATTTTAAAAAATATTGAATTTGGCCTTTACTACTATAGCCCATAGAAGCGCATTGAATAAGACATTCATAAATGTAAAAAAAGACAGTAAAAAATAAATATTGAGGAATAAGGTTTTCAAGTGTCTGTCCTAAATCTAGGAGATATAAGAAAGCTCAGGAAATATATTTTTACACATATTTAACCCCTTTATTTTTGTTGCCACAAAACTACCTCCATACTTCTTATATTCATTTGTATGGGTTACTTTAAGATGAGTCCTGTGACACTTAGTTTGTAGCCCAAACGGTTAGGATGCTACAGACAGAAGTTGGCACATCAGCGTTACTGACATCAGACGAGTCCCGTGGGGTTTGTAGGGGTTGTAGAGCAAAACGGAGAACACCATCGTGTTAGTGAAAGTCTCATCTTTCCATATTAGATTCTAGGCCAAACTGTTTGGATGCTACTGACATTTTCGCGAGAAGACCAATTTTCGGGATGTCTCATGGGCTGACAAACACTGCTGTAGCTCGGCCACCTTCCACCGCTGATGCGGAAGGCCGACATAGGCGGATGTGGCGGATTGAGACACAGCCCATGCAAAAAAAGATATCTTTAGCTTAAACTGATGGATTTTGATGGGGTGCGTCAATAGACTCTTAAGGATTTTAAGAGATCAATATCTTTCAGTTACATGACGACATATCTGTGAATCTCCTTTTATTTTGGCGATATCATGGTTACTCAAAAGCTACCTCATATCTCCTCTTTCCAAATATACAAACATCCCACTGGGAACACACTGGTTGAAACAACATTGTTTCCACGTCATTTCAATAAAATTAGGTCAGTTGAACCAACGTGGAATAGACGTTGAATTGACGTCCATGCTCAGTGGGATGGTTTTGAGAGTCTAAAATGTAACTCAAATAGGTTATTAAATTAGATTACCAACAGCTTTCTTTAAAATCAAGGTATCTTTGATCTGTACCGGACTTAAAGGCAATGTTCTGTAATGTGTTTATTTAATGTATTGGTTTATTACATAAAAGAAATGCCCTGTGTAGCTCAGTTGGTAGAGCATGGCGCTTGCAATGCCAGGGTTGTGGGTTCGTTTCTGACGGGGGGCCAGTATGAAAAAATGTATGCACTCACAAACTGTAAGTCGCTCTGGATAAGAGCGTCTGCTTAATGACTAAAATGTAAATGGTTTCAGGATCAAAACCAAGAAAACAGAAACTGAATATAGGCCTAAACTTACTTCTGGCTATCACAATTCTGGTGGTATTAGCAACTTGATTACAGGAAACAATAGCTGCAATAAACAATGTCATCATGACAACGAGGAACAAAAGGAGTAGCTTCGAACTTCCGGCCATGACTAATGAGAATTCAGGTGGCAATGTTGACTGCTTATCTCTCTACCCTGAAACCAGTGGGCAGACAGGCCTAACCACCTAGCCAACCGGTGTTCACTACATAGGCAGGTCTCGTTTTCGTTAGCATGTCCAAAGAGATTGATGCGCATCTCATCGAAACCGGTCGTCAACCACACCTACCGATTGGGGAAGTGAAAGAATCTGGTCCGGCTTGAAAATTACCATTTCATCTGGTTTCAGGTCAGGGGTAAGGAGCTTGACTCCTCCCTTTCAGGAGCAGAGAGATCCATATAACTTCAGGGGACATGACTGAGCCATTAGTTAACAACGACTACAACCAAGCTGAGCTGACCTGCGTTGACTGTCCTCTACAACCTCTTCCTGAGCTTCATTGATTTTACAACAAAAAACAAGAAGTCTTCAAAATGGTGTCGATGGGAAGACAGATGCTGGGCTTAGTCCTGGCTATCATCGGGTTCCTGGGGACCATCATTGTATGTGCCCTGCCTATGTGGAAAGTCACAGCCTTCATCGGAGCCAACATCGTGACTGCTCAGGTCATCTGGGAGGGCCTGTGGATGAACTGTGTGACCCAGAGCACGGGACAGATGCAGTGCAAGATCTATGACTCCCTTCTGGCCTTACCCCAGGACCTGCAGGCCGCCAGAGCTCTGAGCGTCATCGCCATCATCGCGTCATGCTTTGGTATCCTCCTGGGAATTGCTGGAGGAAAGTGCACCAACTTCGTGGAGGATGAGGCTTCCAAAGCTAAAGTAGCCATTGCCAGCGGGATTATCTTCATCGTGGCTGGCGTCCTCATCCTCGTCCCTGTCTGCTGGTCCGCCAACACCATCATCAGGGATTTCTACAACCCCCTGCTGGTCGAGGCCCAGAGGAGGGAGTTGGGGGCCTCGCTATACATCGGCTGGGGCACCGCAGGGCTCCTGATCCTGGGAGGGGGGCTCCTCTGCAGCTCCTGCCCACCCAAGGAGGAGCGTGACAACTACCCAGTGAAGTACTCACAGGCAAGGTCCACAGCTACCAGCAGAGCTTACGTTTGAGCTGGAAACTGTTGAAAAATAGACTATAAATTATTTGATTATCTTTGGTAATCCTCTGTGAATTGAAAATACCATGCAAGTTACTGGTATTATCAAGTCTTGTTCTTCTGCATTTTACGTTTTGAAAGTGATGTGAAATCAGAACAGAGTGAATCTATGAAAAATAAATTGTGCTTCAGAACTTTGCAAGAAAAAGACAAGACAGAACTGATGCCTATAAGAAATGACAATACAGAGAAGTAGTGCTACTGTATATGCTGTCTGGAGGGATCATCTCATGAGTCATGGGTTGATGACTGAAGTGAATTGAAGCCATTCCCATAACCCTAACTTCTCTTTTACTGTATAAGGACACCGTGCCAGAATGATAATATTGATATTCATGTAAGAACATGGACAATATGATTTGAGAGTTAAACCATAGGTACAATATATTTGTATGATTGACTTGTCATAACTTTGTACAGTAGATCACAGTATGTTTTGCAAATAGCCAAGTTTGTCTGTTCAATATATGTTCCTTGATTATGTCTAAAGAACTTATTCAATTGCAAACCTTATTTTTTTTATAAAAAGTTTCCAACAAAGTTTATACATTGGTGTTAACTGTCTTTTTTAAGAAATAGACTCCCAGTTACTGTGATTTCCTTTATCAGCTGAAATCTTAGCTGAAAATGTCTGATAGCATAGTATTTAGGTGAATTGAACTACTGATGATCCTCCCTCGCTGTCTTCTGTTTGAATGACACCAAAAGTGGTTTTGGAAAGTGGGACTTAACATCCCATTGATTCGAGTAAGAAATTAAGGAAAATATTTTGCCCTGTCACACAATCCTGAGAACACCGATTTCTTCTAAGGATTTGAAATAGATTTACCCTATTATCCCCACTGAGACATTTACTGTAAAGACTGGCAGTGACATATTGACACCAATTCGTTTTCAAAATCTTTGAGGGGCAAGAATGCCCAACTTAAGTCAGGTGAGATAAGAAAAAAATAACAATTGTCTGTGAAACAGTTCTGCTATTTAAACTGTCTTCCTCTCAGAACCAGCTATGTAGAGATGGTGTGCACAGATGGGCCAACATGTATAGGCCTACTGGATATTTTGATAATTTATTGTTGTTTAGATTAAAAAATACTAGAATTTAGGTCTGTCAGACAGACATTAGAAAAACTGGAAGAACCTGGTTTGTTTTCATTGTTGAAGAGACAATAGTCCCTACTTTCTTTAACTAAGAAGCATTAAGAACAGTATCACCTTATCACCCACGAAACTACATCGTAATTCCTTGTGCCAAGTATACCAAAACATGTCACATCTTCTTCTTGTGACAGTGACACACTTTTTACATACTGTACATTACATTATGCTTAAGTTAACAGTGCATATTCTAAAAATATGTTGTATGACTTTAAACAGATCAGATTATCTCTCGCACTCTTCTCCTGATAATGTCAAATCCCATTGAAAGTTCATTTTGCTGTTTGAGCTTTCAAGCTGGTGATTTTTCCGGCACATACCAACATCCTCGTTCCTCATAGGGTGTTTGAACAATAACAGCTTTTGTAAACCGATCTACCATCTCCAAAAAGGAGAATTAAATGAAATTCCAACCTTTATTGTCCACAGACAACAAATAATCATGTAAGACTGGTATTCTTTGGCTGGCTCTCAGTTTATTATAACTGGAACAGCCAGTAACACTCTTCTTTCTCCTTTTGAAATGCACATAACCACCTGATCACCTTCCAATATTAACTCGGAGACACAAAGAGTCAGTCAACGAGTAGAGAGAGACAGAGAGACATTGCATTCAGAATGGGTTCCATGGGCATGCAGATGCTGGGCAGTGCCCTGGCCTTGCTCGGCTGGGTGGGGACAATTATCGTCTACGGCGTGCCCATGTGGAGGGTCACAGCCTTCATCGGAAACAACATTGTCACCTCACAAACCATCTGGGAGGGCATCTGGATGAGCTGTGTGGTCCAGAGCACAGGCCAGATGCAGTGTAAGGTATATGACTCCATGCTGGCCCTCAGCTCTGACCTGCAGGCTGCCAGAGCGCTGGTCGTGGTGGACATCGTGGTGGGAATCGCCGGCCTCCTCATGGCGTTCCCCCGGGGGGAATTGCACCAACTTTGTGGTGGAGGAGGTGGCCAAGGCACGGGTGATGATGGCGGCAGAGGTGGTGCTCATCATCAGTGGTATCCTGTGTCTCATCCCTGTATCCTGGACGGCCAGTATCATCATCCAGTACTTCTACAACCCGCTTGTGGTGGATGCCCAGCGGAGGGAGCTGGGGGCTGCGCTCTACATCAGCTGGGGGGCTGGGATCCTGCTACTCCTGGAAGGGGGGCTCCTCTGTGGTAACTGCTCCCCCAAGGAGGATGACAAATCCCCCTCTGTGAAATATCTACTGGCCAAGTCATCAGGAGGTCACAACAAAGCAGCAGGTTTTGTGGCAAGCCCCTCCACACCAACAAAGACCTACATTTAACATGACAGTTCATGGGACAAACTGGTCGGCATGAACATTTCAAAAGGTATTGGTGGTATAAGGTACAGTTGAAGTCGGAAGTTTACATACACTTAGGTTGGAGTCATTAAAACTCGTTTTTCAACCACTCCACAAATTTCTTGTTTACAAACTATAGTTTTGGCATGTCGGTTAGGACATCTACTTTGTGCATGACACAAGTAATTTTTCCAACAATTGTTTACAGACAGATTATTTAACTTATAATTCACTGTATCACAATTCCAGAAAATGATGTCATGGCTTTAGAAGCTTCTGATAGGCTAATTGACATAATTTGAGTCAATTGGAAGTGTACCTGTGGATGTATTTCAAGGCCTACCTTCAAACTCAGTGCCTCTTTGCTTGACATCATGGGAAAATCAAAAGAAATCAGCCAAGACCTCAGGAAAGAAATTGTAGACCTCCACAAGTCTGGTTCATCCTTGGGAGCAATTTCCAAACTCCTGAAGGTACCACGTTCATCTGTACAAACAATAGTACGCAAGTATAAACACCATGGGACCACGCAGCTGTAATACCGCTCAGGAAGGAGACGCATTCTGTCTCCTAGAGATGAACGTACTTTGGTGCGAAAAGTGCAAATCAATCCCAGAACAACAGCAAAGGACCTTGTGAAGATGCTGGAGGAAACCGGTACAAAAGTATCTATATCCACAGTAAAACAAGTCCTATATCGACATAACCTGAAAGGCCGCTCAGCAAGGAAGAAGCCACTGCTCCAAAACCGCCAAAAAAAGCCAGACTACGGTTTGCAACTGCACATGGGGACAAAGATCGTACTTTTTGGAGAAATGTCCTCTGGTCTGATGAAACAAAAATAGAACTGTTTGGCCATAATGACCATCCTTATGTTGGAGGAAAAAGGGGGTTGCTTGCAAGCCGAAGAACACCATTCCAAATGTGAAGCACAGGGGTGGCAGCATCATGCTGTGGGGGTGCTTTGCTGCAGGAGGGCCTGGTGCACTTCACAAAATAGATGGCATCATGAGGAAGGAAAATTATGTGGATATATTGAAGCAACATCTCAAGACATCAGTCAGCTTGGTCGCAAATGGGTCTTTCAAATGGACAATGACCCCAAGCATACTTCCAAAGTTGTGGCAAAATGGCTTAAGGACAACAAAGTCAAGGTCTTGGAATGGCCATCACAAAGCCCTGACCTCAATCCTATAGAAAATGTGTTGGCAGAACTGAAAAAGCGTGTGCGAGCAAGGAGGCCTACAAACCTGACTCAGTTACATCAGCTCTGTCAGGAGGAATGGGCCAAAATTCACCCAACTTATTGTGGAAACCTTGTGGAAGGCTACCCGAAACGTTTGACCCAAGTTAAACAATTTAACGGCAACGGTACCAAATACTAATTGAGTGTATGTAAACTTCTGACCCACTGGGAATGTGATGAAAGAAATAAAAGCTGAAATAAATCATTCTCTCTACTATTATTTTGACATTTTACATTCCTAAAATAAAGTGGTGATCCTAACTGACCTAAGACAGGGAATGTTTACTAGGATTAAATGTCAGGAATTGTGAAAAATTGAGTTTAAATGTATTTGGCTAAGGTGTATGTAAATTTCCGACTTCAACTGTATATGGACGGACAGTGGAATATGAAGGAAAAGGTTCCAGTGGAAGGATGTTGTATGCACAGACAGTGTACTATGAAGGAAAATATGCACACGTTTTTGATTGCTTAGCCAGGGAAACACTACACTCTTAGAAAAAAGGGTTCCAAAACGGTTATTCAGCTGTCCCCATATGATAACCTTTTTCGGTTCCCTCTATTGAAAGGGTTCTACATAGAACTCAAAATGGTTCTACCTGCAACGAAAAAGGGTTCTCCTATGGGGATAGCCAAAGAGCCCTTTTAGGTTCTAGATAGCACGTTTCTTTGTAAGAGTGTATGAGTGTATTTACATGCCACTGTTTAGATATATGTACACTACCGTTCAAAAGTTTGGGGTCACTTAGAAATGTCCTTGTTTTCCATGAAAACATACATGAAATGAGTTTGAATAGGAAATATAGCATAATGCATAGGAAATGTAGTCATTGACAAGGTTAGAAATAATGATTTTTAATATAAATAATAATTGTGTCCTTCAAACTTTGCTTTCGTCAAAGAATCCTTCATTTGCAGCAATTACAGCCTTGCAGACCCTTGGCATTCTAGTTGTCAATTTGTTGAGGTAATCTGAAGAGATTTCACCCCATGCTTCCTGAAGCACCTCCCACAAGTTGAATTGGCTTGATGGGCACTTACGTACCATACGGTCAAGCTGCTCCCACAACAGCTCAATAGGGTTGAGATCCGATGACTGTGCTGGCCACTCCATTATAGACAGAATACCAGCTGACCGCTTCTTCCCTAAATAGTTCTTGCATAGTTTGGAGCTGTGCTTTGGGTCCTTGTCCTGTTGTAGGAGGAAATGGGCTCCAATCAAGTGCCATCCACAGGGTATGGCAAGATCCCTTTTACCCTGTACAAATCTCCCACTTTACCACCACCAAAGCACCCCCAGACCATCACAATGCCTCCACCATGCTTGACAGATGACATCAAGCACTCCTCCAGCATCTTTTCATTTCGCCTGAGCCTCACAAATGTTCATCTTTGTGATCCGAACACCTCAAACTTCGATTTGTCTGTCCATAACACTTTTTTCCAATCTTCCTCTGTCCAGTGTTTGTGTTCTTTTGCCCATCTTAATATTTTATTTTTATTGGCCAGTCTGAGATATAGCTTTTTCTTTGCAACTCTGCCTAGAAGGTCAGCATCCCGGAGTCACCTCTTCACTGTTGACGTTGAGACTGGTGTTTTGCGAGTACTATTTAATGAAGCTGCCAGTTGAGGACCTGTGAGGTGTCGGTTTCTCAAAGTAGACACTCTAATGTATTTGTCCTCTTGCTCAGTTGTGCACCGGGACCTCCCACTCCTCTTTCTATTGTGGTTAGAGCCCGTTTGCGCTGTTCTGTGAAGGGAGTAGTACACAGCGTTGTATGAGAACTTTAGTTTCTTGGCAATTTCTCGCATGGAATAGCCTTCATTTCTCAGAACAAGAATAGACTGATGAGTTTCAGAAGAAAGTTATTTGTTTCTGGCCATTTTGATTCTGTAATCGAACCCACAATTGCTGATGCTCCAGATACTCAACTAGTCTCAAGAAGGCCAGTTGTATTGCTTCTTTAATCAGTACAACCATTTTCAGCTGTGCTAACATAATTGCAAAAGGGTTTTCTAATGATCAATTAGCCTTTTAAAATGATAAACTTGGATTAGCAAACACAACGTGCCATTAGAACATAGGACTGATGGTTGCTGATAATGGGCCTCTGTACGCCTATGTAGATTTTCCATTAAAAATTGTTTCCAGCTACAATAGCCATTTACAACATTAACAATGTCTACACTGTATTTCTGATCAATTTGATGTTATTTTAATGGACAATTTTTTTTATTTTCTTTCGAAAACAAGGACCTTTCTAAGTGACCCCAAACTTTTGAACGGTAGTGTAAATGTTATTTGTTTCTCAAAGTATTGCATGGCAATGTAATTTTCAACCATTTAAAGGAAGTTGATTTTACAGTCCACTGTTGCAAATTATATTAGTCAGCACCTATTAATACTGTTGTATGGTCTCTTTTATTACATGACACTATCTTTTCATATTTCAGGTGTGTGTGTTGATTCAGTTCTCCCACTGATGTTCTTGTTTTCCATATGCATTCATCATGATCATAAAATACTGTCTGTGAGGTTAAAACAGAACACTGAGAAAACCTGTTTGACAGGAACTGGTGTCAGAGAACTCCACCCAGGCTTCAAACTCAATGACTACATCACTTCAATGTGTTTTTCGACCAACATATACAATTACAAGGCCTCCAGACATTGGGTTGACATTTACATTTACATTTACATTTACGTCATTTAGCAGACGCTCTTATCCAGAGCGACTTACAAATTGGTGCATTCACCTTATAGCCAGTAGTACAACCACTTTACAATTTTTGTTTTTTTTGTTTGACTGTATGTCTATTGTGACAGTTATTATTGTAAAGGGGCAATCAATCCACTCTTAACGTCTAAATCAATAAAATAATCAATTATGGTTGAGTTAATAAAAAGACTGGAGTGAGTTGAGTCAGTTCACACTAAGCTGTGAGAAAGCAGTGTTATGTTCCCATGCTATCAGATCTGTCGATCAGGGAGAGAGAGGGGCTCGAGTTACGCCGTTCTCATGCAGAAAAATACAATCCCTTCCTTTAGTTATTTGTCTAATTTGTCTCACCAGTAAATTCTCTTAGCCTTAGGTGTTTTTGTTATTGTGTTATTAAGATAAACTTTTACATCAACTCATTGATTGTCACATTATATTTAGTAGTGTTACAGAAAGACTGTCCATTAATATTCAGTAAGATTGAATGATCAAATCATCCTCATATTCCGCCCAGTATCAACTTTAGCATAATTGTTTCACTCAGAATGACTGTTTCACTGTTTCTTGTTCTCTTTCTATTATATTCAAAGAAACCTGCAATATAGTGCAACACCTCAGTCATGTCCCTCCATCAAATACACTGATGACACACTACTGCTTCCTAGTGGTATATCATTATGCCCTTTCTCAGCACAGTTCTTTTACGACAAATGATGAAGAAACTGTCTACCCCCCACATGACAAAAACTATGACAAACCTCCTAACAATGCCACCTACCATTGTAAACATCCTGTGACGTTTATCTAATAGGAACATAGATGGGAAACGCTGCTCAGAGTCACGGAAATGAATACATTTAATTTGTTTTGTATATCACTTTATTTAGTAAAGTCAAACTCATGTCAAGTTAACGAGATATATCACATCTCAATGTTGTGCTGACTGAATCACTGACCTTGTATAGTCCATTGTAGGCACACTGTTGAATAATTAAATCTGGCAATTCACTATTTAAACCATTCTGGTTTAGTAGATCTTCAATGTATTTTTAGCAGCGAAGTGAGAAGCAAAGCGTGGTAACTGTGAGTGGCTAGAGGAGAAAATTGTAAACAGAACATACTGTAGCAAATCTATCTCCATATAATCATTATGGTAGTACCCCAACTTCCACTGTAAAATAGATTATCCACTACTGGAGTTTTCATGTGAAGTGGCAAAGATACTTCATAAAAGGTTATCTATCAATGGAGCATCCCTCCCTTCATGTCCAATATGGAACAACCCCTTGTTTACTGCAGTTGGCAAGACACAGAACCTGGCAACTCCAAAACATCATTTAGACGGGGCAGGATATAAGGGTGAGAGATACAGTATCATTCCACTGAAAGAGTTTCTAGCAGAATTTGGCCTGAATGATATGGCATTTATACCCTATTTGCAGCTCAAATCAAATTTTTAATGAATTTCCTAAAAGGGATCTAAAAGTGTGATAAGCAACAAACTGAGGGGTGCTGCTAATGGGAAAGGAACAGTTTCCGCATTATACAAGCTGATTGGCCACTCCTCCCCAAACAGCAACATCCCTACTCAGTTACGTTGGGAAGAGGACTTGGGCATATCTCTCACCGCAGCACAGTGGGATGCAATATGGAAAAACACAACATCGATATCCAACTGTGTAAGGTATACAATTATTCAAACGAAGGTCTTGCACAGGGATTATATCACACCTCATAGGTTGAAAAATATGGATCAAAGCCTTTCATATTTGTGTTGGCATGGCTGTGGTGAGGTTGGTACACCAATGCATCTGTTCTGGAAATGTCCAGCCGTCAAAAGATTTTGGACTGAGGTAGATATGTTGCTGGAATTCTTTATGTATGTATCCCACTTTGTCCTGTAGTGTGCCTGTTAGGGAGTACTGTACGGTGGACAATGTCCAACTTAGAACCACGCAATGCATCATTGCTTTGGCCTTCCTTTCAGTCAAACAGACAATATTTTTAAATTGGAAAGTGCATAAACTGCAGTGCTTCAGCATGGACAATTGGTTAAGGGAATTCATGTACTTATTGACCTCCCCCCCCGCAGGCTTGACTTCTGCCAGGTCACAGTATGAAAATGCATGGACTCAGTACTGTAAGTTGATTTAGATAAGAGTGTCTACTAAATGACCAAAACTTTTCCGTTGTTGTCTTTGTAAATGGAAATTAAAAAAGTATAAATAGAAAAAAATATGTGTGGTATGAACCAGCCATGAATGAGCAAACAGCCATGTTGAGCATATTGTTAATACTTATTTTCCCTTTGTTTCATCCCCAGTTCTGGGCAAACTGTAGCGCCCCCCCCCCCCCCCCCCCCATGGCTGTGGAGGAGCTGGGCATCACCCTGTCCATGGTGGGCCTGGCAGGCACCATCTTGATCTGCGCCCTGCCCATGTGGAAGGTCACAGCGTTCATTGGCACCCACCTGGTGGTCATGCAGGTGTTCTGGGAGGGCCTGTGGATGACCTGTGTGTCTGAAACCACGGGACAGATGCAGTGTAAGATCTACGACGCTCTTCTAGACCTGTCCCCTGACCTCCAGGCGGCCAGGGGCCTCATCGTCATCAGCATGGTACTGGGCTGCCTGGCGTTCCTCGTCTTCCTCCTGGGGGCTAGGTGCACCAACTGCCTGAGCAATCCCAGGGTCAAAGCCTGCGTGGTGCAGGCCGCAGGGGTCACCTTCGCCCTGGCTGGGTTAAGCACCATAGTGGCTGTGTCCTGGACGGCCCAGTCCATCATTAGGGACTTCTATAACCCGCGGGTCCCTGAGATGCTGAAGAAGGAGATGGGGGCGGCCATCTATGTGGGCTGGGTGACCTCTGGGTTCCTGTTCTGTGGAGGAGGGGTGCTGTGTACCAGCTGTCCTCCAGGGGGGAGAGAGGGCAGGCATGGATCCAGCAGTAGGTACACCCTGGCTAGGACGCCCACTCACAGCAGCTACGCCATAAAGAACTATGTGTGAGGGGGGAGTGCTTTATTTGCCTGTTAACTTCAGGCAAATAGAGTTGGCAGTTGTTGGCACTCTGAAGAGACATGTCACAGCATGTTTTTCCATGAGAACATTGTAATTGTGTACATTGTAGGACTGGTCATGCAGTCTATTGTCTGACTTTGATACATTTAGAATTGCCCTGGAACGATTAATTTTTTATTTTATTTCACCTTTATTTAACCAGGTAAGCCAGTTGGGAACATGTTCTTATTTCCAACTGCGACCTGGCCAAGATAAAGCAAAGCAGTGCGATAAAAACAACAACAACACAGAGTTACATATGGGATAAACAAAAACGTACAGTCAATAACACAATAGAAAAATAGAAAATCTATATACAGTGTGTGCAAATGAAGTAAGTTATGGAGGTAAGGCAATAAATAGGCCATAGTGCAAAATAATTCCAACTATTTTATAGCTTTGGTGGAAGTTATTAAAAATAAGATCATGTTAATTAATTCTTGTTACAAAATAAGTCTGACTTAGGTACTTGTAGCTATTCAAATGTTCACTATCACCATGAAAGATGTTTGCTGAGGAAATATCTGTTATTGAAAGATAATCACTGAAAATCAATAGGTTACTGTTATTGACAGTACAAGTACATCCACTGAATGAACCAGATTGTTTTTACATCCCTGTGTTGTATTTTACATCTTATTCAACTGTGGTTATTACTTGTAATGTGTTTTGTAACAATGTTTATCACAGTTTATTTTGTGACTAGAATCTGCATGCAAAGAAAATAGATTTTAGAGGGCAACAAAGCATGTTATTTGATTGATTTGCGATTTGATCCGAATATAAATAAACATTTTGATTCTAAATTACTTTTATTGCATCTCTTTTATTTATCTTATTGGAAAAAGTGTATCAAAACTGATTAGAAGGGAGAACATCGAGCATTCAGAATTAAGTGTGAAAGACTAGATGCTGTACATGGTGAGGCACACAAGGCTTATTTCACAATTACATTTTCCTACAAGACCACAAAGTCAGAGGCTGAAGTCAACAGAAGACACAGTGGCATCTTTGTTTTAGTGGCTGTGGCGAAACTGAAAAAGAGGGATTGTTGTGAAACCATGGCACAGTAAACAGAAGGAATCCCCTTTATTCCCCAGCTGTAGAGCTGCACTGCTGCCCCACGCCCTTTTCTTTTCAGGAATCCGGAAGGAGCGCTTTCACATCACACAGGCTAGACACACACAGGCACAAACACGCTCACAGGCAGGCACACACACACAGGCACACATACACCCCACCCTGCTGTGCCTGCAGCTGGTTAAACCCTGCTGTTAGGCCTCTTCCTGTGAGGAGCTAAGCTCAGCTCAGTCATGAAGAGGCAGTTGGAGTTAGCGGCGTTGGGCCTGGGCATTACAGGCTGGCTGTGCGCCATCCTCACCCGCTGTCTGCCCCTGTGGAAAGTCAGCGGCACTCTGGACAACTCCACAGCCACGCTGCCGGCATACTGGGACGGGGTGTGGCTGGAATGGGACTACTGGGACCTCAACCATGACGGTAGCCTCCACTGCTCCTTCTACCAGTCTTTGTTATCCCTCTCTGGAAACTTCCAAACATGGAGAGGCTTGATCATGGCTTCTATAGCTGCTGGAGGTTTTGCTGTGCTCATCAGTATCATTGGAGAGGTGTGGTTTCCGAAGAGGAATCAGGTGAAAGTTGTCTCCGGTGTGTTGTTTGTGCTGTCTGGAATACTGCTGCTTGTCCCTGTTGCTTGGACCTGCCACCACACTAACGAGCCACTGGAGGGTGCTGTGGTGCTGAGGAGAGACTGGGGACCTGCTCTGTACATAGGATGGATCTCCTTCTCTCTGATGTTAGTAGTGGGAGGGTTTCGCAGTACCAGATGCCCCACGTTCCAGCAACAGGAGGAGTCAGAAAGAGGGGGTTACCCTCCAGGTTATCCTGGGGTGGAGCAGGAGCCAACCAACCCCCTGGATACTATCCACAGGACTGCTTTTAGACACAGCCAGTATGCTCGGGAAACAACACAGCCTTAATGAGAAGATGCAATCACTGAGGGCCTTGAGTGAGGAACCTTCCACCTATGAACTATTCTTCTGTGAAATCCTACCTAAATTGCATATGTATTAGGTATGAATGGATTTCTAGGTACTATAGTAAATGTTAGAAGTCATTATTCTACTGCAATGAAGCACTTTGAAAGATGTTGAAGAATTTATGATAAGGGTAAAGGAGTAGCACTAAACATGGAGAGTGAATTGCGCTTTCAACTGTAATAATTGGGTCTGAAATGTTGTCAATTTGCTTAATTTTTGTATTGCTGGTGAGGGTTAAGCATTAAAGTGTTACAGTGCCTTCAGAAAGTATTCACACCCCTTGATGTTTTCCACATGTTGTTGTGTTACAGCCTGAATATTTTTTTAAAATTACATTTAGATTGTGTGTCACTGGCCTACACACAATACCCCATAATGTCAAAGTGGAATTCTGTTTTTAGACATTTTTATAAATTAATAATAAATGAAAAGCTAAAATGTCTTGAGTCAATAAGTATTCAACCCCTTTGTTATGGCAAGGCTAAATAAGTTCAGGAGTAAAAATGTGCTTAACAAGTCACATAATAAGTTGCATGGACTCCCTCTGTGTGCAATAATAGTGTTTAACATGATTTTTTTATGATTACCTCATCTTTGTACCCCACACATACAATTATCTGTAAGGTCCCTCAGTCGAGCAGTGAATTTTAAACACAGATTAAACCACAAAGACCAGGGAGGTTTTCCAATGCCTCGCAAAGAAGGGCACTGAATGGTAGATTGGTAAAACATTTAAAAAGTAGACATTGAATATCCCTTTGAGCAAGGTGAAGTTATCAATACACCCAGTCACTACAAAGATACAGGCGTCCTTCCTAACTCAGTTGCCGGAGAGGAAGGGAACTGCTCAGGGATTTCACCATGAGACCAATGGTAACTTTAAAACAGTTACAGAGCTGAATGGCTTTGATAGGAGAAAAGGGAGGATGGATCAACAACATTGTAGTTACTCCACAACACTAACCTAAATGACCAAGTGAAAAGAAGGAAGCCTGTACAGAATAAAACTATTCCAAAACATGCATCCTGATTGCAATAAGGCACTAAAGTAAAACTGCTAAAAATGTGTCAAAGAAATGGACTTTATGTCCTGAATACAAAGCGTTATGTTTGGGGCAAATCCAACAACATATCACTGAGTACCACTCTTCATATTTTCAAGCATGTTGGTGGCTGCATCATGTTATGGATATATTTGTCATTGGCAAGGTCTAAGGAGTTGTTTTTTATAAAAAGAAACGGAATAGAGCTAAGCACAGGCAAAATCCTAGAGGAAAACCTGGTTCAGTCTGCTTTCCAACAGACACTGGGAGACAATTTGACCTTTCAGCAGGATAATAACCTAAAACGGAAAGCCAAGTATAATATAAATAATAATATGCCATTTAGCAGACGCTTTTATCCAAAGCGACTTACAGTCATGCGTGCATACATTATTTATTTTTTTGTGTATGGGTGGTCCCGGGGATCGAACCCACTACCTTGGCGTTACAAGCGCCGTGCTCTACCAGCTGAGCTACAGAACAGAGGACCACTACAAGTATACTGTACACTGGAGTTGTTTACCAAGACGACATTGGATTTTCCTGAGTGGCCTAGTTACAGTTTAGTCTTAAATCAGCTTGAAAATCCATGGCAAGACTTGAAAATGGCTGTCTAGCAATGATTAACAACGAACTTCACAGAGCTTGAATAATCTTAATAATAATTAGAAAATAGTGTGCAATCCAGGTGTGCAAAGCTCTTAGAGACTTACCCAGAAAGACTCACAAGCTGTAATCGCTGCCAAAGGTGATTCTAACATGTATTGACTCAGGGGTGTGAATACTTAAATAAATGAGATATTTCTATTTAAATTTTCAATACATTTGCAAACATTTCTAAAAACATGTTTTCACTTTTCATTATGGGGTAATGTGTGTAGATAGGTGAGAAAAACGATCTACAAAATGTGGAATAAGTCAAAGGGTATGAATACTTTCTGAAGGCACTGTACAATTATGGTATGGTACAATTTCTGCTCTTGAATAATGTCAGTAACATAAATTCTTGATATTGTCACTTTACCTGCATAAACTTGGGATTAAATCACAAAATAATTAATAAAAACAATGAAATAGATGAAATAGATTATTACGTTTTTATTTGCAATTGTTTATAAGGAAAGACTCATTTAATTTTGAAAAATAACAAAAAATTAAGTGGTTAAATGAACTATTCATAATAAAATGACTTTTCAAACATGGTGAAATGGCACACTTGGTAAAATGAAAGGCAGGGTCAAAACCATATTAATTACTTGAGTAGAAGTTGACTCATAAAAATTACTTCATTCAATTATATAGAGCCATTTTCTGTTTATAAGCAAACGTCACATTCGAGTTGTGCACGTGCATGCTCGCAGCAAAAAGCCCTGTGGCAGATAGCTATACACCGATGTCGGGACCTTGACAAACTTAGCAGTGAGTGATGACCATGAAAACACAAGACTGATGGCTATAGCTATGTTCAACAAGTATATTATTCTTCTGGCTTTATCTATCTAGCTCCATTTGTGATATTTTTCTAGATAAATCAACCCTCCGATGACATCTGCGATGTTGTAGATGTTAACCATCGGATTCCACGTTTGTTAACTTGCACAAGCTGCATTTAACATCACATGTTGTCCTATCCACTTCCATGTAAACAATCCCCTTTCATGCGCATGCAACTTTTCATGACACGGCCGGAAATGGGTCAATATAATGATTGAAAATGTTCTGTCAGTGTTTGTCAAAACTCATAATATGAAGTGAAAAACTGGTCAATACCTGACAAGACTCAAACTTGTTTTGTAAACTAAATAAATACAGAGCATCTCAATATTTGAGCACAGGTTTCCACCAACCTCCGCGCTAAAGCATCATGCAACTTGCAAGAGGTTATAAATCCAGTAATCTCGGCACCCAGAAACAAATCAGCAGTCACGAGAGACTATACATCCAGTAGTTGTATTTAGGGCAGGAAAATATATATATTTAAATATACAGAGTCTGGAAATAAGAAGGGCTCCATTGGTATTAGAAATAGCGGTCTCTTTAATTATGGGTTTGCAGTTTGTGTGGCAAGATAGTGTATGTATGTAGTCCTATAGGGCTCTGTGTGAAGGCTATTCCAGCCTCTCGTCTCCCTCTTCCACATCCTTCAGACTGAGCACCTCCAGGGAACCTTTACCTTTCGTCTCACAGCGGATCAACTCATCTATCTCCCTGAAGCAGCCTGGGTCCACCAGACACACCTGGAGGATGGAGGGAGGGGGAGAGAAATATATATAGAGAGGGGGAGGGAGAGAGTTGTTGTTGTTGCATTACTTGAACTATTTACCACTCATAGCATATACAATGTATTACATATTCGTTTGGGTATCATGTCTAGATAAGATATAACCATTTCAGTTTAGAGCAGGGGTATCAAACTCATTCCGTGAAGGGCCTAGTGTCTGCAGATTTTTGGTTTTTCCTTTCAATTAAGACCTAAACAACCAGGTGAGGGGAGCTCTTTACTAATTAGTGACCTCAATTAATCAATCAAGTACAAGGGAGGAGCGAAAACCCGCAGACACTCGGCCCTTCGTGGAATTAGTTTGACACATGTGCTTTACAGCCCCACAGTGTTGACCAGAGGGATCTGTCTCTCACCATCTCCAGCTGGTCGTCAAAGTCTTCACTTTCCACCACCTTGAGGAGGGGTTTGAGTTTCTCCTTCAGCCTCTTGCCGTCCTTGGCCGGCAGGACCAGCCTTAGCCTCATGTGAGCCCTCTGGATTTCTATGGAATCCTTCAGCTGCCTGATCACCTCCAGAGCCTAGGGACAAACAAACAGCCGTTAGATTCATGGGGCATTAGCATGACAAAGACTGTCATTAGTTGGTATGTACTGAAAGCCATCCATGTAAGTATCCTGGTTTATATAGCTAAACAACATACATGTTAAGAATGTTTAATATGAGAGATCAAACTCCTCACATTTGAAGGGAATAATGTATGGCTACATCTTGCCACTGCTTGTATAAGGGAAAGAGGTCTCATCTGGAAAAGTTCACATAGCCTTTTTGGAGAAAACAACATGTGACATCTAGACGTTGAGAGATAAGGGTGGTGTGGCCATGAAATAAGTTAATAATTTACCCTAAGGGGAGTAACTGTATATTCAATGTAAGGATGACTATGCATTTGTATTTGGATAAAAGGAAAGCTTTGAGCCAAGGAGAGTAGATGTTCCATGGAGCACCTCGGCTTTGTTACATAATAATAAAGTCTAATTTTTGGATTCACAAGCTCCAGTTTCTTGAGATATTTTTGAGTTGACTACTTTTGAGTCAAATATTTCTACCACAATGTCTAGGCTCCAGAGTGTACTGTAGCAACAACACTATGTCCCAGCCATACCTGCTGCTTGGTGCTCTTGTTGGCCTTGACAGAGTAGTGGATATCCTTCATGGCCCTCTCTATGAGGTTGACTGTGTATGGTCGCTTGGTCTCTGGGTTCACACACTTCTCCGCCACGATGGTCGCAATGTCTCTGAAACTCGTCTCCAACTGGCTCTGCCTCTCCTTGTCTGAAACCTGGAGTTCTCCTTTAGCTAAAATCTGACCGACAAAGAAAAGACAAATACAGAATAGGCAAATCTAACAGCAATACAGAATAGGCAAATCTAACAGCAATACATAATGTTGAATGTGAGTTTAATATTAGTTACTGGTGTTAGTTTGTATTTGTCAATGTATTTACTTGTTTGCATATCTCGGTCAGGTCATCTGTTCCAAAGGCTTTTGACAGATCATCTTTCTTGGCAACCTGACCCTTAGAAACATTATTGAAAACAGAGCTGGTCTGCAACACTTCATCCAGGTCCTTCTCTCTGTGTAATTGGCAAATGGAAATGGTATGGAAATGTATTAAGCGTTTACATGGGGTTTTGCTATCACCGTTTCTTAATCCTGGTCCTGGGGATCCAAAGGGGTGCAATTTTTTTGCCCTAGCACTACACACCTGATTCCACTAATCAAAGGTTTGACGATGAGTTGGTTAGTGGAATCAGGTGAATAGTGCTAGGGCAAAAATAGAAGCACTGTGCTAGATGATGCTTTCAATACCTATAGTGATTGTAAGGCTAATCTCTACAACCTAAAACCAAATATTGTGTGAACTCTGACCAGCTACTGGATTTGGTTCTGAGGGAGGTCCCATTTTTTTATTCAAAAGATGCCAGGTGTAGGTGCTTCAAAGTCCAAAGAATCAGTGATGCAAAACACATGGCACCTAGACTGTTCCTCAAATCCCCATTATTCCACAGCCTCTCGGCCCTGGGTAAGAATATGATGCACGATACAAGGCCAGTGATAGGTCATGACTTGCTCCTCCGAAACAGCACATATTGTTTAAACATTATTTAGTTACATTCGGAGCTAATTAGAAATACATCAAAGATGAAAACATACTATCATTTGTCTGACATAATGGTAGTGTTTGCTATATGCCTCGGTGGGTATCAAACAGATAGATTTAGCTAGCTAGCTTCTTGCTGCTAGCTAGCTATCAGCTAAATTCCTTAAATACTCACGCTCCAGATCTCCAGCTCATCACTTTATTTTTGTAGCAGGCGATTTCAAATCGTTTTCCTCCCTTTTTCATCCTCACCACCGCCACATTTGTGAGTCGGATCTGGTTTGTTGGTGTAAATATGGACATATTTCTGCTTTACAAAACAGAGTAATCTGTCAGTAAGGCGATAAATTTCTTGCGGCGTTGGTGTGCTATGAGTTTCACAACAATTCCGCTGGACTGAAACACATACTAGGTACAAACGTTCCGACTTTTTGTTGGTCTCTAGTGGAAGCTGTTTTGTAATTCTTCTTCTTCAAGGTTTATTGGCAGACTACACTCATACGGTGTATTGCCGCCACCTACTGTATGGGGTTGTAAAGAATACCCCAAAAACAAAATGTTTTGAATGAAAAAATTCATACTAATTACCAAAAACAAAAAAACACTATCCAAATTCCCGATACTACACTGAATGTCAAACAAAAACAAAACTCCTTCAGTTGGATTTAAATGTCTATTCAGATCCCTACACAGACCTGTTTTGTAAAAAAAAAAATATTTACATTTTATACGGTACGATAACGACTGCTACTATTAAAGAAAAATATGTTTACTTTTTATGTATTTGACAAACGAGATAAAATAACGCTTGTAAATGAATGGCGACTTCATAAATTCACTCTGGCTATCTACTCCAATTTCAGAGCACTCTCATCTGAGTGTGGCAGAGCGCAGAATAACTGATGAATTTACGAACGCTCAACGCCCGTTGAATATGGCTGGTGTCAGTAAATGTCGGCAAAAGAGGGTAATTCAATTGTTGCCAGCATCACAGTTAGTCACAAACACTCTAGATAACATGAAAACAGCCTAACCAGCCTTGCTAGGGGGAGTAAAATGGTCAGAGTGAGGTGTTCTTCATTTGTGTCTGGAAATAGCTAGCAAGTTAACCAACCTTGCTTGACTGCCATTGTGAGGTCAGAACGCTCGGATCAACCCTATTCCCCGGCCAGAGCGTCCAATGTGCGCTCTGAATGCTCCGAGAGCAAAACGCTCAGAAATTACCAATGGACAATCTGACAACGCTCTGAATTTACGAACACCCATGAGCACTCCAGAGTGAATTTACGAACACACCCTAAATTGCTCATGACGTTGTTCCTGTACCGGTGTATTTCAGTCAGAGAATATAAATAATAATAATAATAATATGCCATTTAGCAGACGCTTTTATCCAAAGCGACTTACAGTCATGCGTGCATACATATTTTTGTGTGTGTATGGGTGTTGGAAAGTAATGGAGGAGAGTAGTGTAAAACTATTGCTATGCCAATGAGATATCATAACATTTTATAAAATATAATCAGATTTTTATATAAGTGATACAATTAAATCTCAAATTCCCACAATTCATTTTGTTTCATCACGGTAACAATGTGGCTGCTTCCAGCTGCTGAACTTCGATGTTCCTTAAAACCTCTTGAGGATAGGACCCTTCATCTCAATTTCCGCCTAAAATGACACACCCAAATCTAACTGCCTGTAGCTCAGGACCTGAAGCAAGTGTCGCAAAAGTTTCAGACTGATACATTAAAGAATGAGAGAGCTACATAAGATTTTGTATGACGTCTCCGATGTGTCCATCACGAGTTTGCCCAAATGTGGCCGAATTGGTCAATTTATACATTTTCAAGTACATAACTATATAGAACATACAAAAATGCTATGGTAATAAAAAATTCAAAAGTGTACACACTCCCAGGAATGTCATCAAATCAAATCAAATTTTATTGGTTACATACACGTGTTTAGCAAATGTTATTGCGGGTGTAGTGAAATGCTTGTGTTTCTAGCTCTGACAGTGCAGTATATCTAACAAGTAATATCGAACAATTTCACAACATATACCAAATACACACAAATCTAAGTAAAGCAACAGAATTAAGAATATATAAATAAACATATGGACAAGCAATGTCAGTGGCATAGACTAAGATACAGTAGAACAGTATAGAATACAGTATATACATATGAGATGAGTAATGCAAGATATGTAAACAGCTTCTAATGTGCTAGTGAAGATTATTTAACAGTCTGATGGCCTTGAGATAGAAGCTGTTTTTCAGTCTCTCTGTCCCAGCTTTGATGCACCTGTACTGACCTCGCCTTCTGGATGATAGCGAGGTGAACAGGCAGTGGCTCGGGTGGTTGTTGTCCTTGATTATCTTTTTGGCCTTCCTGTGACATCGGGTGCTGTAGGTGTCCTGGAAGGCTGGTAGTTTGATGGATCATTAGCGCCCTACATAAAAAGGTACTAATGTCTACATAAAAGGTACTAACCTTCACACCTGTAGATGGCCGGGCCGGGGTGGGTGTGGAGCCAGAAACAGCAGAGGGGTCAGACTGGAGGAACCCGTTCCTACGTTTGAATGAGTTGTGGATGGAGGACTTGAAAGTGGTCTCTTTGGAGTTTGCTCTCAGAGGTCATCTGTCTCTACCACTATTAAGGATTATTTATTTTTTTAATCAATTACAACACAAGTTTATTATTACTTATTTTATTTAACCTTTATTTTAGCAGGGGATGAGCCCTGCATCAATACATCAAATACACAACACATATCTATAAACATATATATTATATAGAGTATGGGGAACACAATCACTATAATGGAATATGTGGACCAATAGGCAATAAGACCCTCAAAAACCACAGCCACAGCATGTCATAGCTAACATAACATACATATAGGCTACGCTAATACAGTGTATACCTCAGGTCTATATACACTGCTCAAAAAAATAAAGGGAACACTAAAATAACACATCCTAGATCTGAATGAATGAAATCATCTTATTAAATACTTTTTTCTTTACATAGTTGAATGTGCTGACAACAAAATCACACAAAAATGATCAATGGAAATCAAATTTATCAACCCATGGAGGTCTGGATTTGGAGTCACCCTCAAAATTAAAGTGGAAAACCACACTACAGGCTGATCCAACTTTTATGTAATGTCCTTAAAACAAGTCAAAATGAGGCTCAGTAGTATGTGTGGCCTCCACGTGCCTGTATGACCTCCCTACAACGCCTGGGCATGCTCCTGATGTGGTGGCGGATGGTCTCCTGAGAGATCTCCTCCCAGACCTGGACTAAAGCATCCGCCAACTCCTGGACAGTCTGTGGTGCAACGTGGCGTTGGTGGATGGAGCGAGACATGATGTCCCAGATGTGCTCAATTGGATTCAGGTCTGGGGAACGGGCGGGCCAGTCCATAGCATCAATGCCTTCCTCTTGCAGGAACTGCTGACACACTCCAGCCACATGAGGTCTAGCATTGTCTTGCATTAGGAGGAACCCAGGGCCAACCGCACCAGCATATGGTCTCACAAAGGGTCTGAGGATCTCATCTCGGTACCTAATGGCAGTCAGGCTACCTCTGGTGAGCACATGGAGGGCTGTGCGGCCCCCCAAAGAAATGCCACCCCACACCATGACTGACCCATCGCCAAACCGGTCATGCTGGAGGATGTTGCAGGCAGCAGAACGTTCTCCACGGCGTCTCCAGACTCTGTCACGTCTGTCACATGTGCTCAGTGTGAACCTGCTTTCATCTGTGAAGAGCACAGGACGCCAGTGGCGAATTTGCCAATCTTGGTGTTCTCTGGCAAATGCCAAACGTCCTGCACGGTGTTGGGCTGTAAGCACAACCCCCACCTGTGGACGTCGGGCCCTCATACCACCCTCATGGAGTCTGTTTCTGACCGTTTGAGCAGACACATGCACATGACACCTGCTGGAGGTCATTTTGCAGGGGTCTGGCAGTGCTCCTCCTGCTCCTCCTTGCACAAAGGCTGAGGTAGCAGTCCTGCTGCTGGGTTGTTGCCCTCCTACGGCCTCCTCCACGTCTCCTGATGTACTGGCCTGTCTCCTGGTAGCGCCTCCATGCTCTGGACACTACGCTGACAGACACAGCAAACCTTCTTGCCACAGCTCGCATTGATGTGCCATCCTGGATGAGCTGCACTACCTGAGCCACTTGTGTGGGTTGTAGACTCCGTCTCATGCTACCACTAGAGTGAAAGCACCACCAGCATTCAAAAGTGACCAAAACATCAGCCAGGAAGCATAGTAACTGAGAAGTGGTCTGTGGTCACCACCTGCAAAACCAGTCCTTTATTGGGTGTGTCTTGCTAATTGCCTATAATTTCCACCTGTTGTCTATTCCATTTGCACAACAGCATGTGAAATTTATTGTCAATCAGTGTTGCTTCCTAAGTGGACAGTTTGATTTCACAGAAGTGTGATTGACTTGGAGTTACATTGTGTTGTTTAAGTGTTCCCTTTATTTTTTTGAGCAGTGTATTATATATATATATCAATAGAAATCAAATAAAAATATCTCAAATTAATATGCAACCATTTAAACAACTGCATTAGCATGAGAAGCAAAAAAGGTATTTACTTACTGATCTAAAAGTATCTTCTTCCAAAAATCTTTTTTGCGTGCTGAACTCCTCATCCATTGTTCTGTGTCACTCTCCCGGTCAATTTCTGCAATAATCTCATCCCAATTTGTATACTTGGACTTAGATTTAGCTTATCCACTCTAAGTAGCCATGTTGTACTTTTTCAGTTATTAGAAAAGTGTGTAGAAGAAAGCGAACCGCTGCGTAACGTAAACATCCCTGCGTCCTGTTGATTTTCAATTGAGAATTAATCGTTTTACGCAGAGCTCCAGCATAACAGCCATTTGTCCTACAAAGAGCGATCACATACTCATGAAAGCCCAGCTCATTGGCTATCTACCTAGCTATGTTACAAAAGGAAAGGTGGTCATTGGACCAAGACACTGTCACTCAAGTTAACACTGCCCGTTTCATTGGTGCAAACAGTGCCTTGCAAAAGTATTCATCCCCCTTGTCGTTTTTCCTATTTTGTTGCAGTACAACCTGTAATTTAAATTTATTTTATTTGGATTTCATGTAATGGACATACACAAAATAGTCCAAATTGGTGAAGTGAAATGAAAAAAAGAACTTGTTTAAAAAAATTCAATAAATAAATAACGGAAAAGTGGTGCGTGCATATGTATTCACCCCCTTTGCTATGAAGCCCCTAAATAAGATATGGTGCAACCAATTCCCTTCAGAAGTCACATAATTAGTTAAATAAAGTCCACCTGTGTGCAATCTAAGTGTCACATGATCTGTCACATGATCTCAGTATATATACACCTGTTCTGAAAGGCTCCAGAGTCTGCAACACCACTAAGCAAGGGGCACCACCAAGCAAGCGGCACCATGAAGACCAAGGAGCTCTCCAAACAGGTCAGGGACAAAGTTGTGGAGAAGTACAGATCAGGGTTGGCTTATAAAAAAATATCCGAAACTTTGAACATCCCACGGAGCACCATTAAATCCATTATTACAAAATGGAAAGAATATGGCACCACAATAAACCTGCCAAGAGAGGGCCGCCCACCAAAACTCATGGACCAAGCAAGGAGGGCATTAATCAGAGAGGCAACAGAGACCAAAGATAACCCTGAAGGAGCTGCAAAGCTCCACAGCGGAGATTGGAGTATCTGTCCTTAGGACCACTTTAAGCCTTACACTCCACAGAGCTGGGCTTTACGGAAGAGCGGCCAGAAAAAAGCCATTGCTTGAAGAAAAAAATAAGCAAACACGTTTGGTGTTCACCAAAAGGCATGTGGGAGACTCCCCAAACATATGGAAGAAGGTACTCTGGTCAGATGAGACTAAAATTAAGCTTTTTGGCCATCAAGGAAAATGCTATGTCTGGCACAAACCCAACACCTCTCATCACCCCGAGAACACCATCCCCACAGTGAAGCTTGGTGGTGGCAGCATCATGCTGTGGGGATGTTTTTCATCGGCAGGGACTGGGAAACTGGTCAGAATTGAAGGAATGATGGATGGCGCTAAATACCGTGAAATTCTTGAGGGAAACCTGTTTCAGTCTTCCAGAGATTTGAGACTGGGACGGAGGTTCACCTTCCAGCAGGACAATGACTCTAAGCATACTGCTAAAGTAACACTCGAGTGGTTTAAGGGGAAACATTTAAATGTCTTGGAATGGCCTAGTCAAAGCCGAGACCTCAATCCAATTGAGAATCTGTGGTATGACTTAAAGATTGCTGTACACCAGCGGAACCCATCCAACTTGAAGGAGCTGGAGCAGTTTTGCCTTGAAGAATGGGCAAAAATCCAAGTGGCTAGATGTGTCAAGCTTATAGAGACACACCCCAAGAGACTTGCAGCTGTAATTGCTGCAAAAGGTGGCTCTACAAAGTATTGACTTTGGGGGGGGGGGGGTGAATAGTTATGCACACTCAAGTTGTCAGTTTTTTAATCTCATTTCTTTTTGCATCTTCAAAGTGGTAAGCATGTTGTGTAAATCAAATTATACAACCCCCCCCCAAAATCAATTTTAATTCCAGGTTGTAAGGCAACAAAATAGGAAAGATGCCAAGGGGGGTGATTACTTTCGCAAGCCACTGTAATGATGGCTGACCTTCATGGGCTAATTGACGTGTTGCGTAGCCAATACGTAATGTAGAATGATGAAACAAGGTTTGGTTACCTTGAGTGTCTGAGGATTGCACAGAAACCGAACTTGACCTGGTGAGACAAGGTTTAGCGGATTAGATTTCATAAATTGTTTGTTGCAAATTGAAAGAGTCGGAATTCATGCGAAAAGATGTATACATCATGGATCGTGTTAGGATATAAAAATTGATTTTATCAAACAAAACTACGCTACATTTTATCTCTGGGACCCTCAGGATGACAAATCAGAGCAAGATTACTAAATGTGACTACATTATTTACCGTCAGAGGTGAATCATGTATCAAACCAGTTGCCTTGATAAAAGTGTTTTGTTGTTGTGCACTATCCTCAAACAATAGCATGGTATTCTTTCGCTGTAATAGCTACTGTAAATTGGACACTGGAGTTAGATTAACAATCATTTAAGCTTTCTGACCATATAAGACATGTCTATGTCCCGGAAAGTTGGCTTTTGTTTACAACGCCATTCTAGTCAAATATCTTATATTGAACAGCAACTGTCCCAATTTCGGGACACTGATCCTGTTTAATTAAACACTTGTCAATATTTACATCGGTGATACAAAACATTGCACAGGAGACAGAAACGACAATGTTGCGGGGCTCAACTTTACTGCTTTTGGATTTGATAACCCATGTTTTTGGCGCTGATATTGATGGTGATTGAGAGTGTCGCAGAGAGATAACTGGGTATCTGAAAGTGAAAGATGAGATGAGGATAGTCCAGTCAGAGGATTTTTGATGTCATTGAAAGAATAACCTTGAGCCTGCTAGCAGCTGCTAGATTCTAATTCAAAAACAACTTTTGTGTCCTTTCTGAGATCTCTAGCTGATGTGTATGTATATTATGGAGATCCTAAAATTACTAGCGGGGCTATGTCATAAACCCTAAAAGTTACAGAATGGGTTGAAAATGACATCCATATTGGTCTGGGAGAAATCCAAACCAGTCTAATTGGAATGAATGGCAGTAGAGGCATTATCCTGATCATAATTATGCAGGAAAATAAAAGTAAGGCATGTGATATATCAGAAATTGTGTAATAGAATTATTGGCAAACTAAACTATTGTCATATAATTATAAATACAGTTTACACGTTATTTTTATTTTATTTTTTTTCACCTTTATTTAACCAGGTAAGCCAGTTGAGAACAAGTTCTCATTTACAACTGCGACCTGGCCAAGATAAAGCAAAGCAGTGTGATAAAAAACAACAACACAGAGTTACATATGGGGTAAACAAAACATAAAGTCAAAAATACAACAGAAAATATATATACAGTGTGTGCAAATGTAGCAAGTTATGGAGGTAAGGCAATAAATAGGCCATAGTGCAAAATAATTACAATTTAGTATTAACACTGGAATGATAGATGTGCAAGAGATTATGTGCAAATAGAGATACTGGGGTGCAAATGAGCAAAATAAATAACAATATGGGGATGAGGTAGTTGGGTGGGCTAATTTCAGATGGGCTGTGTACAGGTGCAGTGATCAGTAAGCTGCTCTGACAACTGATGCTTAAAGTTAGTGAGGGAGATAAGTGTCTCCAGCTTCAGAGATTTTTGCAGTTCGTTCCAGTCATTGGCAGCAGAGAACTGGAAGGAATGGCGGCCAAAGGAGGTGTTGGCTTTGGGGATGACCAGTGAGATATACCTGCTGGAGCGCATACTACGGGTGGGTGTTGCTATGGTGACCAATGAGCTAAGATAAGGCGGGATTTGCCTAGCAGTGATTTATAGATGACCTGGAGTTAGTGGGTTTGGCGACAAATATGTAGTGAGGACCAGCCAACAAGAGCGTACAGGTCACAGTGGTGGGTAGTATATGGGACTTTGGTAACAAAACGGATGGCACTGTGATAGACTACATCCAATTTGCTGAGTAGAGTGTTCAAGGCTATTTTGTAAATGACATCGCCAAAGTCAAGGATCGGTAGGATAGTCAGTTTAACGAGGGCATGTTTGGCAGCATGAGTGAAGGAGGCTTTGTTGCGAAATAGGAAGCTGATTCTAGATTTAACTTTGGATTGAAGATGCTTAATGTGAGTCTGGAAGGATAGTTTACAGTCTAACCAGACACCTAGGTATTTGTAGTTGTTCACATACTCTAGGTCAGACCCGCCGAGAGTAGTGATTCTAGTCGGGTGGGCGGGTGCCAGCAGCGTTCGATTGAAGAGCATGCATTTAGTTTTACTAGTGTTTCAAAGCAGTTGGAGGCTATGGAAGGAGTGTTGTATGGCATTGAAGCTCGTTTGGAGGTTTGTTAACACAGTGTCCAATGAAGGGCCAGATGTATACAAAATGGTGTCGTCTGCGTAGAGGTGGATCTGAGCGTCTCCAGCAGCAAGAGCGACATCATTGATATGCACAGAGAAAAGAGTCGACCCGAGAATTGAACCCTGTGGCACCCCCATAGAGACTGCCAATGGTCCAGACAACAGGACCTCCGATTTGACACATTTAACTCTATCTGAGAAGTAGTTGGTGAACCAGGCGAGGCAGTCATTTGAGAAACCAAGGCTATTTAGTCTGCCAATAAGAATGCGGTGGTTGACAGAGTCGAAAGCCTTGGCCAGGTCGATGAAGACGGCTGCGCAGTACTCTCTATTATCGATCGCAGTTATAATATCATTTAGGACCTTGAGCGTGGATGAGGTGCACCCATGACCAGCTCGGAAACCGGATTGCATAGCGGAGAAGGTACGGTGGGATTTGAAATGGTCGGTGATATGTTTGTTAACTTGGCTTTCAAAAACTTTCGAAAGGCAGGGCAGGATGGATATAGGTCTGTAACAGTTTGGATCTAGAGTGTCACCCCCTTTGAAGAGGGGGATGACCACGACAGCTTTCCAATCTCTGGGAATCTCAGACGTTATGAAAGAGAGGTTGAACAGGCTAGTAATAGGGGTTGCGACAATTTCGGCTGCTAATTTTAGAAAGAAAGGGTCCAGATTGTCTAGCCCAGATGATTTGTAGGGGTCCAGATTTTGCAGCTCTTTCAGAACATCAGCTGTCTGAATTTGGGTGAAGGAGAAGCGGGGGGGGCATGGGCAAGTTGCAGCGGAGGGTGCAGAGCTGGTGGCCGGGGTAGTGGTAGCCAGGTGGAGAGCATGGGCAAGTTGCAGCGGAGGGTGCAGAGCTGGTGGCCGGGGTAGTGGTAGCCAGGTGGAGAGCATGGGCAAGTTGCAGCGGAGGGTGCAGAGCTGGTGGCCGGGGTAGTGGTAGCCAGGTGGAGAGCATGGCCAGCCGTAGCAAAATGCTTGTTGAAATTCTCGATTATTGTAGATTTATCGGTGGTGACAGTGTTTCCTAGCCTCAGTGCAGTGGGCAGCTGGGAGGAGGTGCTCTTATTCTCCATGGACTTTACAGTGTCCCAAAACCTTTTTGAGTTAGTGCTACAGGATGCAAATTTTTGTTTGAAAAAGCTAGCCTTTTCTTTCCTAATTGCTTGTGTATATTGGTTCCTAACTTCCTTGAAAAGTTGCATATCGCGGGGGCTATTCGATGCTAATGCAGTACGCCACAGGATGTTTTGGTGCTGGTCAAGGGCAGTCAAGTCTGAGGAGAACCAGGGGCTGTATCTGTTCTTAGTTCTGAATTTTTTGAATGGGGCATGCTTATTTAAGATTGAAAGGAAAGCACTTTTAAAGAACAACCAGGCATCCTCTACTGACGGAATGAGATCGATATCCATCCAGGATACCTGTGCCAGGTCAATTAGGAAGGCCTGCTCGCTAAAGTGTTTTAGGGAGCGTTTGACAGTGATGAGTGGTGGTATACTCCCGAGTGGCGCAGTTGTCTAAGGCACTGCATCGCAGTGCTATCTGTGCCACTAGAGATCCTGGTTCGAATCCAGGCTCTGTCGTAGCCGGCCGCGACCGGGAGACCCATGGGGCGGCACACAATTGGCCCAGCGTCGTCCAGGGTAGGGGAGGGAATGGCCGGCAGGGATGTAGCACAGTTGGTAGAGCATGATGTTTGCAACGCCAGGGTTGTGGGTTCGATTCCCACAGGGGGCCAGTATGAAAAAATAAATACAATAATAATAATGTATGCACTCTGGATAAGAGCGTCTGCTAAATGACAAAATATATTTTTTTTAATGTTGTTTGACCGCGGACGCGTTACGGACGCAGGAAATAAGGCAGTGATCGCTGAGATCCTGGTTGAAGACAGCGGAGGTGTATTTAAAGGGTAAGTTAGTCAGGATGATATCTATGAGGGTGCCCATGTTTACGGATTTAGGGTTGTACCTGGTAGGTTCCTTGATAATTTGTCTGAGATTGAGGGCATCTAGTTTGGATTGTAGGATGGCCAGGGTGTTAAGCATATCCCAGTTTAGGTCACCAAGCAGTACAAACTCTGAGGATAGATGGGGGGGCAATCAATTCACATATGGTGTCCAGGGCACAGCTGGGGGCTGAGGGGGGTCTGTAGCAAACGGCAACAGTGAGAGACTTATTTCTGGAAAGGTGGATTTTTAGAAGTAGGAGCTCAAAATGTTTGGGCACAGACCTGGATAGTATGATAGAGCTCTGCAGGCTATCTTTACAGTAGATTGCAACTCCACCCCCTTTGGCAGTTCTATCTAGACGGAAAATGTTGTAGTTGGGGATGGACATTTCTGAATTTTTGGTGGCCTTCCTAAGCCAGGATTCAGACACTGCTAGAACATCAGGGTTGGCGGAGTGTGCTAATGCACTAAATAACTCAAAATTAGGAAGGAGGCTTCTAATGTTAACATGCAAAAAGCCAAGGCTTTTACGGTTACAGAAGTCAACAAATGATAGCGCCTGGCGAGTAGGAGTGATACTGGGGGCTACAGGGCCTGGGTTAACCTCTACATCACCAGAGGAACAGAAGAGGTCTAGAATAAGGATACGGCTAAAGGCTTTAAGAACTGGTCTTCTAGTGCGTTGGGTACAGAGAATAAAGGGGGCAGTTCTCCGGGCGTTGTAGAATAGATTCAGGACATTATGTACATACAAGGGTATGGAAGGATATGAGTACAGTGGAGGTAAACCTAAGTGTTTGGTAACAATGAAGGAGATGGCATCACTGGAGACACCGATTGAGCCGGTCTCCGCGTGTATGGGAGGTGGAACAAAGGAGCTATTTGAGGCAGTTTGAGAGGGACTTGGGGCTCTACAGTGAAATTGTATAATAAGAACTAACTGGAACAGCAATAGGCAAGGCATATTGACATGGGAGAGAGGCATAACGCAATCACAGGTGTTATTCGAGAGAGCTAAGACAACAACTGGAAATGGCGATGAAAATTTGGGCTGAGGCTAAACAGATAAAACAGGACAGGGTACCGTGTAAAGGAACAGTCCAGCAGGCATCAGCTGTGCAGCTGAGTGATCTTAAGGTCCAGTGAACAGCAATGTGAGTCCGAGAGCAGTTCGAATTGGTGCTACAGCACAGACGATCAGGAAGCAAGGCTGTTGAATTGCGTGTGCTAGCGGGCCAGGGCTAGCAGATGGATCTTCGTGGTCGTCGCAACGGGAAGCCTGTTGAAACCACAGATGATTACGTCGGCAGACCAGTCGTGATGGAACGGCGGGCTCCGTGTCGACACTAGGAGGTCCCGTACAGTTGACAGAGAGGTAGATAGCCAGGAGATGGGCCTGACTCGAGGCTAGCTCAAGGCTGATTAGCCAACTACAACATCCATTCGGTTCCAGCTAGCTAGTTGCGATGATCCGGTGTTAAAGGTCCAGTGATTCAGTGATTCCGGCAGAAAATCCGATATGTTCTGGGTCGATAATACGCTGTGCAGACTGGCCGATAATAGTCCAGGCTAAAGCTGGCTGGTAGGTATTGCAGGCCATGGACAATGGTGAAAACCCCCCCGCTTATGGTGGCTAATAGCAAGTAGCTAGTTAGCTGGCTACTCCCGTCCGGTAGACAGAGAGGTAGATAGCCGGGATATGGGCCTGGTTCGAGGCTAGCTCAAGGCTAACTGGTGCTTGCTTCGGGAGCAGTGGTGATTAGCCAACAGCAACATCCATTCGGTTGCGGCTAGCTGGTTGCGATCCGGTGTTAAGGTCCAGTGATTCAGTTATTCCGGCAGAATATCCGATGTTCTGGGTGAAAAAACGCTAACGGTGGCTAATAGCAAGTAGCTAGTTAGCTGGCTAGCTAGTTTCAACTGGAAATTCTAGATAAAAGGTAAGTAAATAATAGAATCCGTTCCACATTGAGTGAGGCGGGTTGCAGGAAAGTATATTTGTAGAAGGATGAAAAGTGTGATAGGGGAATATATACAACAAAAGACAAAAAAAGAAAAAAACTGGCTATTTACACAGACACACAAGAGTACACGACCGCACTGCTACGCCTTCTTTATACCAATGTTCTGTATAAATAGCTTTTTTAAATATATGTAAACAGACCATAAATATCTCATTTGTTGTTTTCTTGGAATGCTGTGAGTGCTATTACATGATACAATATCAGTTCTTGTTGCTTTTACAACTTGTCTAAGTCCTATCATCAGCTGATTTTAGGCAGTTTATGACTGTAGATTGACTGCATTGTTTGAATGGAATGTTGGCATATTGGCAATTAAATTGAAACATTTATGGAATCATTCCTCTAAAACTAATGATATGCAACATTCAAGATTAGCATTAGCTAATGGTGGTGGAAAATGGTGTTTCATAAAGAAAGTATGCATACTTTCCCAGTTTTTATCACCTTTTCGCCATTAAATCAAGTTAAGGAGGAAATGTATGCCTTTGCAGCCTGAATGGAGAATATTTTATGCACAAACCGGTCCTCGGGGATACGAATGTATAGCCGGCTGCATACATTCCATTTGGGCCGTAAGATGAAACGACTCGATATCACCATTTGCCAGCCTTTGGGATAATCCTGAACATAATGTCTTTGCAGGAACAAGGAAGACAGACCGCAATAATAACAATTTAGGGTGTGTTCGTAAATTCAATCTGGAGTGCCAGAAAGCTGGCAATAATTTAATTATGCTTTTTTGCCAACGTTTACTGACACCAGCCATATTAAAGCGGTGTTGAGCGTTCGTAAATTCAACAGTTATTCTGTGCTCTGGCACACTCAGACGAGAGTGCTCTGAAATAGCGAGGGAGTAGATAGCCAGAGCGAATTTACAAATGCACCCCAAGAGTAAAATTGAGTGCTTGGGACTATCTGCATTTTTGTCAAAATGGAGTTGTTGACATAGCCTTGTTCTGTTCAATGTTCTCTACCTATATAGTTCTCTAAATACCCCAATTAATGTTGTTAAGTTCAAAATAATACAATATAAAGATAGCTGACACCATTCAAACCAATGAGGGTTTGGAACTTTAAAACCAATTATCTCAGAATCATCTTTTTGCAGATAGAACCTTGTAGTCCCAAGCTCTCCAAATGAATGACTATCACTGGAACTGAATCTATGTGCCTCACACAAGTTATTTTTCTCTGTACCCCATTAGAATACCCTTACCAATCCAGTGAGCCCCTGGCTCTACAAAGCTGTGAAGAAGAATTGTTACAGTGTTGAGAAGGAGAAAGTGGTTAATGTATCTGAAGTAAAGATCTTCTATGGATCACAGACTGGGACTGCAAAGGTAAGAGGGCGATTCTGCAACCATGGACTTTTTTTTAGTGGTACAGGGTTCGATTTTTCTGAGAAAATAATAGTTGTAGGGATGCATGGTTTTTATTAGCTCTCAAGAACCCAAGGGGGCATACCCAGCCCTTGGGTTCTTATTTGAATTTATGGACCACAGCACGGCCAATGTGTACTACAGTCCCGACGCTTAGAAACGTTCCCTTGCAATATGGTTTTGGAAACCTTTAGGCCTAACTTTTATATTACTGAGAAATAATTGTACAAATACAAAAGATACACTTACTGTATGCAGTTTTAGCACAGATTCACATGGCTGTGTTTTGAATACCGCATGCTTCCAGCAGACATATGACACTTCCCTCTTATCCTGACATTTCCATTGGAGCGCAAATGGGGAGGAAGTGTCGTAAGTCAGCTGGAAGCGTGTTTTAAAAAACATCGTACAGTAAGTATATTGTTTATATTAAAATTGATGATATGAAAGTAAAGATCCAAAGGTTTCCAAAACCGTATCGCAAGGGAGGATTATTAACATTAGACAGAGCGTCGGGGCGCTTAACATAATCGCCCTGCACGGCAGGTACAGTGCCTTCAGAAAGTATCCATACCCCTTGACTTATTCCACATTTTGTTGTGTTACAGCCTGAATTCAGAATGGATTAAATATTTTTTTTAATCACCCATCTACACACAATACACCATAATGACGAAGTGAAAACATGATTTTAGAAATTGTATCAAATTTATTGAAAATTAAATACAATAAATATATAATTTACATAACTGTTCACACCTCTGAGTCAATGCTTTGTAGAAGCACATTTGGCAGCGATTACAACTGTGAGTCTTTTTGGGTAAGTCTAAGAGCTTTCCACACCTGGATTGTACAATATTTGCACATTATTCTTTCAAAATTCTTCAAGTTCTGTCAAAATGGTTGTTGATCATTGCTAGACAACCATGTTCAGGTCTTGCCATAGATTTTCAAGCAGATTTAAGTCAAAACTGTAACTCAGCCACTCAGGAACATTCACTGTCTTCTCGGTAAGCAACTCCAGTGTAGATTTGGCCTTGTGCTTTAGGTAGGTTATTGTCCTGTTGAAAGGTGAAATAATCTCCCAGTATCTGGTGGAAAGCAGACTAAACCAGGTTTTCTTCTAGGAGTTTGCCTGTACTTAGCTCCATTCCGTTTCTTTTTTATCCTGAAAAACTCCCCAGTCCTTAATGATTGCAAGCATACCCATAACATGCTGCATTAACCACCATGCTTGAAAATATGTGTAGTGGTACTCAGTAATGTGTTGTATTGGATTTGCCCAAACATAACACATAACAAAAAGTAAACTGCTTTGCCAAATTTTTTGCAATATTACTTTAGTGCCTTGTCGCAAACAGGATGCATGTTTTGGAATCTTTTCTCTACAGGCTTCCTGCTTTTCACTCTGTCAATTAGGTTAGTATTGTGGAGTAACTACAATGTTGTTGATCCATCCTCAGTTTTCTCCTATCACAGCCATTAAACTCTGTAATTGTTTTAAAGTCACCATTGGCCTCATGGTGAAATCCCTGAGCGGTTTCCTTCCTCTACGGCATCTGAGTTAGGAAGGACGCCTGTATCTTTGTAGTGACTGGGTGTATTGATACACCATCCAAAGTGTAATTAATAACTTCACCATTCTCAAACAGATATTCAATGTCTGCTTTTTTTATTTTTACCCATTTACCAATAGGTGCCCTTCTTTGCTAAGCATTGGAAAACCTCCCAGGTCTTTGTGGTTGAATCTGTGTTTGAAATTCACTGCTCGACTGAGGGACCTTACAGATAATTGTATGTGTGGGGTACAGAGATGAGGTAGTCATTCAAAAATCATGTTAAACACTATTATTGCACACAGAGGGAGTCCATGCAACTTATTATGTGACTTGTTAAGCAAATTTGTACTCCTGATCTTATTTAGGCTTGCCATAACAAAGGGGTTGAATACTTATTGACTCAAGACATTTCAGCTTTTCATTTTTTATTCATTTGTAAAAACAAAACAAAAAAACAGCATGATTCCACTTTGACATTATAGGGTATTGTGTGTAGGCCATTGACAAAAAAAATCGACATTTTATCAATTTTAAATTCAGGCTATAACACAACAAAATGTGGAAAAAGTCTAGGGGCGTGAATATTTTCTGAAGGCCCTGTAGGTTCGTGAATGGACTGAAAGGCGCTAGCATTACAGTACATGAATGGGCAAGGTTTTTATGAGCAGAATTGCATACTGGAATTAACTTTCATTGATAATTAATTTGTCCCAGGGCTTTGCTATAGAGCTAGCAGAGGAGGTGAAGACTTTGGGCTTGCCAGCTGAAGTGATCGACATGAAGATTATGAACCAGATGACAGACTAGCTGATGAGGTGATGTTTCCTTTATCCTGGAAGAAAATGATTCTGTAATTATACTGACCTTAATTGGTATCTATCTGGGAAGTCATGTTTAAATTTTAAAAGTTGTGAGTAACTATAACTTGTTACCATACTATTATATGTTATCATTCACATACTGATTTCGTGCAGTACTGAAGTGCTACTATCTTAGCTTCAAGTTTGCCACTTTTTGTAATTATTTTTTTGTATTCTTCAAACCAATGGCTAGCACATGTATAAATATGTTAAATAAATCTTGTTCAACCAGGAAAGATGTATTATTTTCATCAGTATTCCATTTTGTTTTGCAATACTCCACTCTATATGAGAAATTAATTGGAGATTGGTCGCCTGGTGCAGCAGCCTGATAGGAAATTGCCATTTATTCAACAGGGATACTTTACAGTTTGGAGATGAAAATCCCTCTCCCCAAAGAGAATTGACCACAGGTGCTCAGCCCGGCCACCGGCCCAGAGATCTAGTTACAGATGCTCAGTGCATTGACTCTCTGTACCCAGTGATCAGTCATGATGCTCTCTCCCTTGAGCAGCATAGAGTGTTGCAGGCAGCTCTTTGCCGTAGGAAACCATGGGGCTAAGGGCACCCTACACTGGCTGCCCTGTAGGGCTTAAATCATTTACAATGTTGCTCTGCTTTGGAGATTTGTTCTGCCTTCAAATTGTTGTCCTCATACTTCATCATAGTACTCCCTATGCTGCTGTTCTGTTATTGATTCCTACTTTCATTCTGGTTGCATGCAATGCAGTAGGTTGTCCATAGCTGCATCCTCATTCCTATGAAGTGCACTTCATTTGGCTCTGGCCAAATGTATTGTACTTTATAAGGAAATGGGGCCATTTCTGTCTCACTGGATGTATATACCAGATATATCATTTATCCTTATTCTATATGTCTATGCTACATATTCTTCCACTTTCCATCTCTCTCTCTCCAGTGCTCCAACAAGTCAGTGTGTTTCTATTAGCTATGTACGGCAGGTAGCTTAGTGGTTAAGAGTATTGTGCCAGTAACCGAAAGTTCGCTGGTTCTAATCCCTGAGCCGACTAGGTGAAAAAGCTGTCGATGTGCCCTTGAGCAAGGCACTTAACCCTAATTGCTCCTGTAAGTCGCTCTGGATAAGAGCGTCTGCTAAATGACTAAAATGTAAATGTACACTGACGGACAGCCCACAGAGAATGGTTCTGTAAGTGGCTGGAGGAGGCATCCACTGACTTCAGATATGGGGAAACCTACCTGAATAGACTGAGATATGCAGTGTTTGGCCTGGGCAACTCTGTGTATGGCAGCCACTACAATACGGTAAGAGATCTGACAAAACATTTCTCCCATTGATATGTTTCCACTATGTGTGGTGCTACTTACACTTATGAAATGCAATCAGTTTCTTTGCTTGTCTGATACTTTTATGGATATTTTTTTGCATATTATACATTCCTCTTTTTGTACACACTAGAATACTAAGCTCATTCAGTTGATTACCATTACCACTATGACTGTTCTCTCCTGTCCAATAGCTAACCATCCACTTTCTCTAGGCTCACTGAAAACACATAATTCAACCCCTTCTTCCCTCTCCTTTAGGTGAGTAAGCACTTGGACAGCATTTGAGTGGCATTTGTGTTCTGTCCAGAGGAGATGGCAACTGCAACGTAGTGAAGACCCGTAATGGCAGCATGCAGGCTGACTTCCTGGTCTGGAAGACCAAGTTCCTGAACTGCCTGCAGGCCCTGGTTGCAGGCTCGCAGTGGAAACTGTAAGACGGGCGGTTCCTGTAAGAGCAGGAACAGACTAAGGATAACCAGGCATCTCCAGAACAGAGCTCTGAGGCAACACTGAACTTAACATTAGTAATGGGAGGTATGCATGTTATCTCACAGAGCTGATTTGTGGTTCACGTAGCTCAATGCAAGTTTATTCTGTCCACAATAAGGTATTTACATTTTACATTTAGCAGACGCTCTTATCCAGAGCGACTTACATTAGCAATTAGGGTTAAGTGCCTTGCTCAAGGGCACATCAACAGATTTTTCAACTAGTCGGCTCAGGGATTAGAACCAGCGACCTTTCGGTTACTGGCACAACGCTCTTAACCACTAAGCTACCTGCCGCCCCTGCCGCTACCTGCATTCAACTGAAATATCTTCCGCATTTAACCCCACCCCTCAAAGAGGTGCGGAGGGGCTGCCTTAATCGACATCCATGTCATTGGCACCCGATGCTAAGGCTTGTGCTTCAGTCAGAAACAGAAATGATTCTAGCTAGTTCATTGCTGGAGTGAGTAACTGACGGCATAAATAATGAGGAAGTTAATTAGCGGGGATAGCTTTGTCTCGACTCTGGTGTGGCTGGGGTGATAATCCACAGAGAGAAACTGGCTACAGGAACAAAACTGCCTGCTTTACCTTTCCTGCCAAAAGCTTAAACTGATGAGGGAAAACAATTGCCAGATGAACACCCCGTCCTATCAGCACATCTACAACAAGCATAATCTGCAACTCCAAAGACTGATCAAGGCTGAAACAAAAACCTCTAGAGACCACAAGCCTTAAAATGGAACTCAGAAATAGTGTAGAAAAAAGGAAATCCAGTTAAAAAATATTTGATTCAAAATAAATCGCCCTGCACGGCAGGTACAGTGCCTTCAGAAAGTATCCATACCCCTTGACTTATTCCACATTTTGTTGTGTTACAGCCTGAATTCAGAATGGATTAAATATTTTTTTTAATCACCCATCTACACACAATACACCATAATGACGAAGTGAAAACATGATTTTAGAAATTGTATCAAATTTATTGAAAATTAAATACAATAAATATATAATTTACATAACTGTTCACACCTCTGAGTCAATGCTTTGTAGAAGCACATTTGGCAGCGATTACAACTGTGAGTCTTTTTGGGTAAGTCTAAGAGCTTTCCACACCTGGATTGTACAATATTTGCACATTATTCTTTCAAAATTCTTCAAGTTCTGTCAAAATGGTTGTTGATCATTGCTAGACAACCATGTTCAGGTCTTGCCATAGATTTTCAAGCAGATTTAAGTCAAAACTGTAACTCAGCCACTCAGGAACATTCACTGTCTTCTCGGTAAGCAACTCCAGTGTAGATTTGGCCTTGTGCTTTAGGTAGGTTATTGTCCTGTTGAAAGGTGAAATAATCTCCCAGTATCTGGTGGAAAGCAGACTAAACCAGGTTTTCTTCTAGGAGTTTGCCTGTACTTAGCTCCATTCCGTTTCTTTTTTATCCTGAAAAACTCCCCAGTCCTTAATGATTGCAAGCATACCCATAACATGCTGCATTAACCACCATGCTTGAAAATATGTGTAGTGGTACTCAGTAATGTGTTGTATTGGATTTGCCCAAACATAACACATAACAAAAAGTAAACTGCTTTGCCAAATTTTTTGCAATATTACTTTAGTGCCTTGTCGCAAACAGGATGCATGTTTTGGAATCTTTTCTCTACAGGCTTCCTGCTTTTCACTCTGTCAATTAGGTTAGTATTGTGGAGTAACTACAATGTTGTTGATCCATCCTCAGTTTTCTCCTATCACAGCCATTAAACTCTGTAATTGTTTTAAAGTCACCATTGGCCTCATGGTGAAATCCCTGAGCGGTTTCCTTCCTCTACGGCATCTGAGTTAGGAAGGACGCCTGTATCTTTGTAGTGACTGGGTGTATTGATACACCATCCAAAGTGTAATTAATAACTTCACCATTCTCAAACAGATATTCAATGTCTGCTTTTTTTATTTTTACCCATTTACCAATAGGTGCCCTTCTTTGCTAAGCATTGGAAAACCTCCCAGGTCTTTGTGGTTGAATCTGTGTTTGAAATTCACTGCTCGACTGAGGGACCTTACAGATAATTGTATGTGTGGGGTACAGAGATGAGGTAGTCATTCAAAAATCATGTTAAACACTATTATTGCACACAGAGGGAGTCCATGCAACTTATTATGTGACTTGTTAAGCAAATTTGTACTCCTGATCTTATTTAGGCTTGCCATAACAAAGGGGTTGAATACTTATTGACTCAAGACATTTCAGCTTTTCATTTTTTATTCATTTGTAAAAACAAAACAAAAAAACAACATGATTCCACTTTGACATTATAGGGTATTGTGTGTAGGCCATTGACAAAAAAAATCGACATTTTATCAATTTTAAATTCAGGCTATAACACAACAAAATGTGGAAAAAGTCTAGGGGCGTGAATATTTTCTGAAGGCCCTGTAGGTTCGTGAATGGACTGAAAGGCGCTAGCATTACAGTACATGAATGGGCAAGGTTTTTATGAGCAGAATTGCATACTGGAATTAACTTTCATTGATAATTAATTTGTCCCAGGGCTTTGCTATAGAGCTAGCAGAGGAGGTGAAGACTTTGGGCTTGCCAGCTGAAGTGATCGACATGAAGATTATGAACCAGATGACAGACTAGCTGATGAGGTGATGTTTCCTTTATCCTGGAAGAAAATGATTCTGTAATTATACTGACCTTAATTGGTATCTATCTGGGAAGTCATGTTTAAATTTTAAAAGTTGTGAGTAACTATAACTTGTTACCATACTATTATATGTTATCATTCACATACTGATTTCGTGCAGTACTGAAGTGCTACTATCTTAGCTTCAAGTTTGCCACTTTTTGTAATTATTTTTTTTGTATTCTTCAAACCAATGGCTAGCACATGTATAAATATGTTAAATAAATCTTGTTCAACCAGGAAAGATGTATTATTTTCATCAGTATTCCATTTTGTTTTGCAATACTCCACTCTATATGAGAAATTAATTGGAGATTGGTCGCCTGGTGCAGCAGCCTGATAGGAAATTGCCATTTATTCAACAGGGATACTTTACAGTTTGGAGATGAAAATCCCTCTCCCCAAAGAGAATTGACCACAGGTGCTCAGCCCGGCCACCGGCCCAGAGATCTAGTTACAGATGCTCAGTGCATTGACTCTCTGTACCCAGTGATCAGTCATGATGCTCTCTCCCTTGAGCAGCATAGAGTGTTGCAGGCAGCTCTTTGCCGTAGGAAACCATGGGGCTAAGGGCACCCTACACTGGCTGCCCTGTAGGGCTTAAATCATTTACAATGTTGCTCTGCTTTGGAGATTTGTTCTGCCTTCAAATTGTTGTCCTCATACTTCATCATAGTACTCCCTATGCTGCTGTTCTGTTATTGATTCCTACTTTCATTCTGGTTGCATGCAATGCAGTAGGTTGTCCATAGCTGCATCCTCATTCCTATGAAGTGCACTTCATTTGGCTCTGGCCAAATGTATTGTACTTTATAAGGAAATGGGGCCATTTCTGTCTCACTGGATGTATATACCAGATATATCATTTATCCTTATTCTATATGTCTATGCTACATATTCTTCCACTTTCCATCTCTCTCTCTCCAGTGCTCCAACAAGTCAGTGTGTTCCTATTAGCTATGTACGGCAGGTAGCTTAGTGGTTAAGAGTGTTGTGCCAGTAACCGAAAGTTCGCTGGTTCTAATCCCTGAGCCGACTAGGTGAAAAAGCTGTCGATGTGCCCTTGAGCAAGGCACTTAACCCTAATTGCTCCTGTAAGTCGCTCTGGATAAGAGCGTCTGCTAAATGACTAAAATGTAAATGTACACTGACGGACAGCCCACAGAGAATGGTTCTGTAAGTGGCTGGAGGAGGCATCCACTGACTTCAGATATGGGGAAACCTACCTGAATAGACTGAGATATGCAGTGTTTGGCCTGGGAAACTCTGTGTATGGCAGCCACTACAATACGGTAAGAGATCTGACAAAACATTTCTCCCATTGATATGTTTCCACTATGTGTGGTGCTACTTACACTTATGAAATGCAATCAGTTTCTTTGCTTGTCTGATACTTTTATGGATATTTTTTTGCATATTATACATTCCTCTTTTTGTACACACTAGAATACTAAGCTCATTCAGTTGATTACCATTACCACTATGACTGTTCTCTCCTGTCCAATAGCTAACCATCCACTTTCTCTAGGCTCACTGAAAACACATAATTCAACCCCTTCTTCCCTCTCCTTTAGGTGAGTAAGCACTTGGACAGCATTTGAGTGGCATTTGTGTTCTGTCCAGAGGAGATGGCAACTGCAACGTAGTGAAGACCCGTAATGGCAGCATGCAGGCTGACTTCCTGGTCTGGAAGACCAAGTTCCTGAACTGCCTGCAGGCCCTGGTTGCAGGCTCGCAGTGGAAACTGTAAGACGGGCGGTTCCTGTAAGAGCAGGAACAGACTAAGGATAACCAGGCATCTCCAGAACAGAGCTCTGAGGCAACACTGAACTTAACATTAGTAATGGGAGGTATGCATGTTATCTCACAGAGCTGATTTGTGGTTCACGTAGCTCAATGCAAGTTTATTCTGTCCACAATAAGGTATTTACATTTTACATTTAGCAGACGCTCTTATCCAGAGCGACTTACATTAGCAATTAGGGTTAAGTGCCTTGCTCAAGGGCACATCAACAGATTTTTCACCTAGTCGGCTCAGGGATTAGAACCAGCGACCTTTCGGTTACTGGCACAACGCTCTTAACCACTAAGCTACCTGCCGCCCCTGCCGCTACCTGCATTCAACTGAAATATCTTCCGCATTTAACCCCACCCCTCAAAGAGGTGCGGAGGGGCTGCCTTAATCGACATCCATGTCATTGGCACCCGATGCTAAGGCTTGTGCTTCAGTCAGAAACAGAAATGATTCTAGCTAGTTCATTGCTGGAGTGAGTAACTGACGGCATAAATAATGAGGAAGTTAATTAGCGGGGATAGCTTTGTCTCGACTCTGGTGTGGCTGGGGTGATAATCCACAGAGAGAAACTGGCTACAGGAACAAAACTGCCTGCTTTACCTTTCCTGCCAAAAGCTTAAACTGATGAGGGAAAACAATTGCCAGATGAACACCCCGTCCTATCAGCACATCTACAACAAGCATAATCTGCAACTCCAAAGACTGATCAAGGCTGAAACAAAAACCTCTAGAGACCACAAGCCTTAAAATGGAACTCAGAAATAGTGTAGAAAAAAGGAAATCCAGTTAAAAAATATTTGATTCAAAATAAAATGTTTATGCCCACATCAGGTGGTCATTTTGAGGAGTGCCCAAAATTTAGACAAGCCGTAAAGTATCTAGGGGACCAGGATGGCGCATCCCCTTCACCGGTGACACTCAAGCTGGACTTGAGGACAGATGTTCTAAATAGTCAGATGGATGCTGAGGTCCTAGTCCTGCTCCATGGGCTCCTCACTGGTCCCCGTGTCCAGGCTGCCGCTTTCCATGGCGCCCTCTGCAGGTGGCTCAGGAGTACTGCTGGAGGGAGCAGGGGCTCTCTCTTCCCTGGCTCCGCTTTCCTCACTGCTACTGCTGCTGACGCTACTGCTGCTGCTGACTGGGTCACTGCCCTCATCGCTGTCCCGGGCCTCAGGGCTCTCCAGGACACCAGCAGGGGCCTGCTGTTCTGACTGGTCCATGTCATTACATTCCTCTTGGGAGCCACAAGGAACCTCCCTCTCTCTCTATTTCTTACACTTTTATCTGGAGTGGATTCCTTGACAATACTGCTATACTAAACACGTATGCATGCACTTGCCCTCTTTCTCGTATTGTCATGGTAATGTGAGTTAGCTGCGCTACTTTCTCCTCCTGCAGTCTCCGGTGCTTTATTTAATCCGGCCAACGCCGATGAATATGTGGTGGGCAACATCATTTTAATCAGCCACGTACCCTGAGGAGTTCCCAAACTCCATACATATGCATTTCTTTATTTAATCAAGCAGCTCCAACAAAAGAAAATGACTTTTAATCAAATGTATCCCATATGGGATCCTGTATGTGTTTAATCATGGATGTATTTAAGATTAGTTGTGGATTTATGCCTTCATAAATCTGAAGGTGGTTCGACTTCTTTAGGAGATGCTTGAAGTAAGTGAGGCAGGTCTCTCGTGTACAAGGTGTGAGTGATCTCTCCCTATTTTTCTCCCACTTACTACCTCTGTTCTCACCTACCTTTCTTATTCTGTCCATCTCTCTCTTTCTAGCCATGAAGTGCTTTTAAAGGCTGGTCATGGATCACATCAACACCATTATCCCAGAAACCCTAGACCCGCTCCAATTTGCATACCGCCCCAACAGAGCAACAGATGATGCAATCTTTATTGCACTCCACACTGCCATTTCCCACCTGGACAAAAGGAACACCTATGTGAGAATACTATTCATTGATTACAGCTCGGCGTAGCCATTTGATTAGATGTTCAGGAGTCTTATGGCTTGGGGGTAGAAGCTGTTTAGAAGCCTCTTGGACCTAGACTTGGTGTTCCGGTACCACTTGCCGTGCAGTAGCAAAGAGAACAGTCGATAACTAGGGTGGCTGAAGTCTTTGACAATTTTTAGGGCCATCCACTAACACTGCATGGTATAGAGGTCCTGGATGGCAGGAAGCTTGGCCCCAGTGATGTACTGGGCCGTACGCACTACCATCTGTAGTGCCTTGCGGTCGGAGGCCAAGCAGTTGCCATACCAGGCAGTGATGCAACCAGTCAGGATGCTCTGGATGGTGCAGCTGTATAACTTTTTGAGGATCTGAGGACCCATGCCAAATCTTTTCAGTCTCCTTAGGGGGAATAGGTTTTGTCGTGCCCTCTTCATGACTGTCTTGGTGTGCTTGGACCATGTTGGTTTGTTGGTGATGTGGACACCAAGGAACTTGAAGCTCTAAACCTGCTCCACTACAGCCCCGTCGATGAGAATGGGGGCGTGCTTTGTCCTCTTCTTTTTCCTATAGTCCACAATCATCTCCTTTGTCTTGATCATGTTGAGGGAGAGGTTGTTATCCTGGCACCACATGACCAGGTCTCTGACCTCCTCCCTATAGGCTGTCTCCTCGTTGTCGGTGATCAGGCCTACCACTGTTGTGTCGTCGGCAAACTTAATGGTGTTGGAGTCCTGCCTGGTCATGCAGTCATGGATGAACAGAGAGCACAGGAGGGGACTGAGCACGCACCCCTGAAGGGCCCCCGTGTTGTGTTGTTACCTACCCTTACCACCTGGGGGCGGCCCATCAGGAAGTCCAGGATCCAGTTGCAGAGGGAGGTGTTTAGTCCCAGGGTCCTTAGCTTAGTGATGAGCTTTGAGGGCACTATGGTGTCGAACGCTGAGCTGTAGTCAATGAATAGCATTCTCACATACAGTGGGGAAAAAAAGTATTTAGTCAGCCACCAATTGTGCAAGTTCTCCCACTTAAAAAGATGAGAGAGGCCTGTAATCTTCATCATAGGTACACGTCAACTATGACAGACAAAATGAGATTTTTTTTTCCAGAAAATCACATTGTAGGAATTTTAATGAATTTATTTGCAAATTATGGTGGAAAATAAATATTTGGTCAATAACAAAAGTTTCTCAATACTTTGTTATATATCCTTTGTTGGCAATGACACAGGTCAAACATTTTCTGTAAGTCTTCACAAGGTTTTCACACACTGTTGCTGGTATTTTGGCCCATTCCTCCATGCAGATCTCCTCTAGAGCAGTGATGTTTTGGGGCTGTTGCTGGGCAACACGGACTTTCAACTCCCTCCAAAGATTTTCTATGGGGTTGAGATCTGGAGACTGGCTAGGCCACTCCAGGACCTTGAAATGCTTCTTACGAAGCCACTCCTTCGTTGCCCGGGCGGTGTGTTTGGGATCATTGTCATGCTGAAAGACCCAGCCACATTTCATCTTTAATGCCCTTGCTGATGGAAGGAGGTTTTCACTCAAAATCTCACGATACATGGCCCCATTCATTCTTTCCTTTACACGGATCAGTCGTCCTGGTCCCTTTGCAGAAAAACAGCCCCAAAGCATGATGTTTCCACCCCCATGCTTCACAGTAGGTATGGTGTTCTTTGGATGCAACTCAGCATTCTTTGTCCTCCAAACACGACGAGTTGAGTTTTTACCAAAAAGTTATATTTTGGTTTCATCTGACCATATGACATTGTTGATTTCTTCAAACCAAGCTGCTTACCTATTGCAGATTCAGTCTTCCCAGCCTGGTGCAGGTCTACAAATTTGTTTCTGGTGTCCTTTGACAGCTCTTTGGTCTTGGCCATAGTGGAGTTTGGAGTGTGACTGTTTGAGGTTGTGGACAGGTGTCTTTTATACTGATAACAAGTTCAAACAGGTGCCATTAATACAGGTAACGAGTGGAGGACAGAGGAGCCTCTTAAAGAAGAAGTTACAGGTCTGTGAGAGCCAGAAATCTTGCTTGTTTGTAGGTGACCAAATACTTATTTTCCACCATAATTTGCAAATAAATTCATAAAAAATCCTACAATGTGAATTTCTGGATTTTTTTTCTCAATTTGTCTGTCATAGTTGACGTGTACCTATGATGAAAATTACAGGCCTCTCTCATCTTTTTAAGTGGGAGAACTTGCACAATTGGTGGCTGACTAAATACTGTTTTTCCCCACTGTAGGTGTTCCTTTTGTCCAGGTGTGAAAGAGCAGTGTGGAGCGCAATAGAGATTGCATCATCTGTGGATCTGTTGGGGCGGTATGCAAATTGGAGTGGGTCTAGGGTTACTGGGATAATGGTGTTGATGTGAGCCATGACCAGCCTTTCAAAGCACTTCATGGCTACAGATGTGAGTGCTATGGGTCGGTAGTCATTTAGGCAGGTTACCTTAGTGTTCTTGGGCACAGGGACTATGGTGGTCTGCTTGAAACATGTTGGTATTACAGACTCAGACAGGGAGAGGTTGAAAATGTCAGTGAAGACACTTGCCAGTTGGTCAGCTCATGCTCGGAGTACACCACCTGGTAATCCGTCTGAATGTTGACCTGTTTAAAGGTCTTACTCACATCGGTTACGGAGCGCGTGATCACACAGTCCTCCGGAACAGCTGATGCTCTCGTGCATGTTTCAGTGTTACTTGCCTCGAAGCGAGCATAGAATTAATTTAGCTCGTCTGGTAGGCTCGTGTCACTGGGCAGCTCGCGGGTGTGCTTCCCTTTGTAGTCTGTAATAGTTTGCAATCCCTGCCACATCCGATGAGTGTCGGAGCCAGTGTAGTACAATTCGATCTTAGTCCTGTATTGACGCTTTGCCTGTTTGATGGTTCGTCGGAGGGCATAGCGGGATTTCTTATAAGCTTCCGGGTTAGAGTCCTGCTCCTTGAAAGCAGCAACTCTACCCTTTAGCTCAGTGCGGATGTTGCCTGTAATCCATGGCTTCTGGTTGGGGTATGTACGTACAGTCACTGTGGGGACGACGTCATCGATGCACTTATTGATGAAGCCAGTGACTGATGTGGTGTACTCCTCAATGTCATTGGAAGAATCCCGGAACATATTCCAGTCTGTGATAGCAAAACAGTCCTGTAGCTTAGCATCTGCTTCATCTGACCACTTTTTTATTGACCGAGTCACTGGTGCTTCCTGCTTTAGTTTTTGCTTGTAAGCAGGAATCAGGAGGATAGAATTATGGTCAGATTTGCGAAATGGAGGGCGAGGGAGAGCTTTGTACGCGTCTCTGTGTGTGGAGTAAAGGTGGTCTAGAGTTTTTTCCCTCTGTTTGCACATTTAACATGCTAGTAGAAATGAGGTAAAACAGATTTAAGTTTCCCTGCATTAAAGTCCCCGGCCACCAGGAGCTCCGCCTCTGGATGAGCGTTTTCCTGTTTGCTTATGGCCTTATACAGCTCATTGAGTGCAATCTTAGTGCCAGCATCGGTTTGTGGTGGTAAATAGACAGCTACGAAGAATATAGATGAAAACTCTCTTGGTAGATAGTGTGGTCTACAGCTTATCATGAGATACTCTACCTCAGACAAGCAAAACCTTGAGACTTCCTTAGATATCGTGGACCAGGTGTTGTTTACAAATATACATAGACCACCACCCCTTGTCTTACGAAAGGCTGCCGTTCTATCCTGCCGATACAGTGTATAACCCGACAGCTGTATGTTATTCATGTCTTCGTTCAGCCACGACTCGGTGAAACATAAGATATTACAGTTTTTTATGTCCCGTTGGTAGGATATTCGTGCCTGTAGTTCATCCACTTTATTATCAAGCGATTGTAAATTGGCAAATAGTATCGATGGCAAAGGCAGATTAGCCACTCGTCGCCGGCTCCTTACCAAGCACCCCGATCTCCTTCCTCGATATCTCCTTTTCTTTCTACTGCGAATGATGGGTATGCGGGCCCTGTCGGGTGTCTGGAGCAAACCCCTCTCATCCGACTCATTAAAATTATTCGTCCAGTTCGAGGTGAGTAATCGCTGTTCTGATGTCCAGAAGCTATTTTCGGTCATAAGAGACGGTAGCAGCAACATTATGTACAAAATAAGTTACAAACAATGAGAAAAAACACACAAAATAGCACGGTTGGTTAAGAGTCCATAAAACGGCAGCCATCCCCTTCGGCGCCATCATGTTCACCCAAACTAGCATACTACGTAGAAATGTAATGGGCATGCATTATACAAGGTTTGCTAATATGGACACTTGATTGGAACATAGCCATGGTTTCAATTTCAGTTTCAACATAGTTCATGGTACTGTATGGTACTGTATCTGTGAGGCTGAAGGGTAACCATTTTCTAACTTCATACCATTGATCCATAAGCCATTATGATGTATTTTTTTTTTACAACTTCTCCTGGCTGTTTTTGCCATAGTATTGTAGCACAACACAGTCAAAGGCCTCCCATCCTCTGATTTGCCGACAAGCACATGCTCTATTTGGCTTCTGTGAACTCAGGCTCCATGGAGACACCAGAGTGAGTGGTGTGAAGCCTCCTTGCCTTGCTTTAGCAGCTAACACATAAGCTGAACATGTGACTGTGGAGTAAACGTGGTTTCATTGAAGAAAAAGCGGAGAAAGCGGCAGATGGTTTGGTAGACACCAGCCTGGGCAGGCGAAGTGGGGACTTGCGTAAGAGTGAGCTGTGAACGTGCTGTGGACGCCCACTCCCCAGACTTCTGGGGACGAGTGACTCAAGATGAGATGAGGGAGAGGAGACATTTACTCCTCATCTCATTTTAATCACACTCACTGGTGGAGATAGAAGGAATGGAGAGAAAGAGTAAGAGCTACAAGTATCCATCCCCTCTGTCTACCTGTCCATTTGATTGGCATGTCCTTTACATCTGAACCAGAATGGGAACGTTTTCAACGCCCACAATTAGCAAATAATTTGGTTGTTCAGTGATAAAAACATATCAAGCATGCCCAATATAAAACATATGTATCGTATCATGTTATAAAACATTTGCCTAACCAGGAGGGAAATATTATTTAGTGAGGTTGGATTCCTCAAAGTTGATCCTGACCTCTATAACCAGGAAGGAGCACTTCTTTCTCAACTGTCAGTTATCATGTTTGCCAGCAGGGGAAAGTGTGTGTGTGTGTGTGTTTGCTCAAGACGGGGTGTGAAATAAATTATGTTTTGTGTGTTTTCAGCATCTCGGGATGGCTGAAGGACAGTAAAGGCCATGACTTGAGTATGTACATATTCTACCTTTTCCTTCTTTCACTTTACGTTGAACTTTAAGAATTTTGCCCATTCTCTTTGTTCACAATGTGTTCGGTGGAATGTATGACATCTTTACGTGTCAGTGATGGATTTGAGGAGAAAGACACATGAAAGATAGTCCACTGTGTTCAGACAGATTGAGATCTGTTCAGTGTATCTAGGGAGATATTTGAGGAGGAACATGGGAGAGATTAAAATAGACAGCTGAGTTCTGAAGAATCTATTTAATTTGTATTTTTAATTTTTACAATATTTCCTTGCTTGTCAATGGTCATCCACAGTCAATGAGAAGAGTATGTTTCTTACAAATAATGAAGGCCTATATGAGCATTTAGTCCAGGAGAGATCTTTTTAATCCATGACTGTTTGATTAAAATTAGTTTGCACGCTTGCTTCCCCATTGTCAAGAGATATGTCTTGAGTTTTGTTCCATATTAAGTTTGAGTTCCCTCAGGCCCCTAGACGGACATATAAAAAAGCAATCCAGCAATTAACCACAATGCAACAGTCTACATTCACTTAAATACCGGAAGATTAATTTCAGAACATTGACCCAGAGGGAACTATACGTATGGAATATAGAACACTGAGCTGAAGCAGTTCCAGAATGCTAAGGAACGTTTTTAATTGGTCTCAACTCAATGCAGTCATTGCTACTCATTCAAATGAATCACCCATTTTGTGAGCTGGGTGGAGAAAAAAGACAAACACTTTCAGGTACATTGGCTGGCTGTGAGTGAGCAGGATGTTTTGGGTCAGGATGTCACACATTAGATTTCGAAGCTTAGTTTGGCACCAGCTGGTTCTATCCAGAGCCATATACAGTGCATTCGGAAAGTATTTACTCCCCTTGACTTTTTCCACATTTTGATACGTTACAGCCTTATTCTAAAATGAATTAAATAGTTTTTCCCCCCTCATAACTCTACCCACAATACCCCATAATGACAAAGCAAAAACAGGTTTTAAAAAGTTTTGCAAAATAAAATAAATGAAATATGACATTTACATAAGAATTCAGACCCTTTACTCAGTACTTTGTTGAAGCACCTTTGGAAGCGATTACAGCCTCGAGTCTTTTTGGGTATGACACTACAAGCTTGGCACATCTGTATTGGGGGAGTTTCTCTCATTCTTCTCTGCAGATCCTCTCAAGTTCTGTCAGGTTGGATGGGGAGCGTTGCAGCACAGCTATTTTCAGTTCTCTCCAGAGATGTTCGATTGGGTTCCAGTCCGGGCTCTGGCTGGGCCACTCAAGGACATTCAGAGACTTGTCCCGAAGCCACTCCTGCATTGTATTGGCTTTGTGCTTAGAGTCGTTGTCCTGTTGGAAGGTTAACCTTCGCACCAGTCTGGGGTCCTGAGCGCTCTGGAGCAGGTTTTCATAATCTTTCCCTTGATCCTGACTAGTCTCCCTGCCGCTGAAAAACATCCCTGCAGCATGATGCTGCCACCACCATGCTTCACCGTAGGGATGGTGCCAGGTTTCCTCCAGATGTGACACTTGGCATTCAGGCCAAAGAGTTCAATCTTGGTTTCATCAGACCAGATAATCTTGTTTCTCATTCTCTGAGAGTCCTTTAAGTGCCTTTTGGCAAACTCCAAGCGGGCTGTCATGTGCCTTTTACTGAGGAGTTGCTTCCGTCTGGCCACTCTACCATAAAGCCATGATTGGTGGAGTGCTGCTGATTTGGTTGCCCTTCTGGAAGGTTCTCCCATCTCCACAGAGGAACTCTGGAGCTCTGTCAGAGTGACCATCGGGTTCTTGGTCACCTCCCTTCTCCCCCGATTGCTCCGTTTGGCCAGGCGGCCAGCTCTAGGAAGAGTCTTGGTGGTTCCAAACTTCTTCCATTTAAGAATGATGGAGGCCACTGTGTTCTTGGGGACCTTCAATGCTGCAGACATTTTTTGGTACCCTTCCCCAGATCTGTGCCTCGACACAATCCTGTCTCGGAGCTCTACGGACAATTCCTTCGACCTCATGGCTTGGTTTTTGCTCTGACATGCACGGTCAACTGTGGGACCTTATACAGTTGAAGTCGGAAGTTTACATACACCTTAGCCAAATACATTTAAACTCAGTTTTTCACTATTCCTGACATTTAATCCTGGTACAAATTCCCTGTTTTAGGTCAGTTAGGATCACCACTTTATTTTAAGAATGTGAAATGTCAGAATAATAGTAGAGAGAATTATTTATTTCAGCTTTTATTTCTTTCATCACATTCCCAGTGGGTCAGAAGTTTACGTACACTCAATTAGTATTTGGTAGCATTGCCTTTAAATTGTTTAATTGGGTCAAACGTTTCGGGTAGCCTTCCACAAGCTTCCCACAATAAGTTGGGTGAATTTTGGCCCATTCCTCCAGACAGAGCTGGTGTAACTGAGTCAGGTTTGTAGGCCTCCTTGCTCGCACAAACTTTTTCATTTATGTCCACACATTTTCTATAGGATTGAGGTCAGGGCTTTGTGATGGCCACTCCAATACCTTGACTTTGTTGTCCTTAAGCCATTTTGCCACAACTTTGGAAGTATGCTTGGGGTCATTGTCCATTTGGAAGACCCATTTGTGACCAAGCTTTAACTTCCTGACTGATGTCTTGAGATGTTGCTTCAATATATCGACATAATTTTCCTCCCTCATGATGCCATCTATTTTGTGAAGTGCACCAGGCCCTCCGGCAGCAAAGCACCCCCACAGCATGATGCTGCCACCCCTGTGCTTCACGGTTGGAATGGTGTTCTTCGGCTTCCAAGCAACCCCCTTTTCCTCCAAACATAACGATGGTCATTATGGCCAAACAGTTCTATTTTTGTTTCATCAGACCAGTGGACATTTCTCCAAAAGGTTCGATCTTTGTCCCCATGTGCAGTTGCAAACCATAGTCTGGCTTTTTATGGCGGTTTTGGAACAGTGGCTTCTTCCTTGCTGAGCGGCCTTTCTGGTTATGTCGATATAGGACTCATTTTACTGTAGATACTTTTGTACCGGTTTCCTCCAGCATCTTCACAAGGTCCTTTGCTGTTGTTCTGGGATTGATTTGCAATTTTCGCACCAAAGTACGCTCATCTCTAGGAGACAGAACGCGTCTCCTTCCTGAGCGGTATGACGGCTGCGTGGTCCCATGGTGTTTAGACTTGCGTACGATTGTTTGTACAGATGAACGTGGTACTTTCAGGCATTTGGAAATTGCTCCCAAGGATGAACCAGACTTGTGGAGGTCTACCATTTTTTTTCTGACGTCCTGGCTGATTTCTTTTGATTTTCCCATGATGTCAAGCAAAGAGGCACCGAGTTTGAAGGTCGGCCTTGAGATACATCCACAGGTACACCTCCAATTGACTCAAATTATGTCAATTAGCCTATCAGAAGCTTTTAAAGCCATGACATCATTTTCTGGAATTTTCCAAGCTGTTTAAAGGCACAGTCAATTTAGTGTATGTAAACTTCTGACCCACTGGAATTGTGATACAGTGAATTATAAGTGAAATGATCTGTCTGTAAACAATTGTTGGAAAAATTACTTGTGTCATGCACAAAGTAGATGTCCTAACCTACTTGCCAAAACTATAGTTTGTAAACAAGACATTTGTGGAGTGGTTGAAAAACGAGTTTTAATGACTTCAACCTAAGTGTATGTAAACCTCTCACTTCAACTGTATATATTTACCACAGGTGGACTCCAATCAAGTTGTAGAAACATCTCAAGGATAATCAATGGAAACAGGATGCACCTGAGCTCCATTTCGAGTGTCATAGCAAAGGGTCTGAATACTTATATAAACAAGGTATTTCTGTTTTTTATTTGTAATACATTTTCCAACATTTCTAAAAACCTGGTTTTGCTTTGTCAGTATGGGGTATTGTGTGTAGATCGGATGATGAAAACGTTTTATTAAATCAATTTTAGTATAAGGCTCTAACGTAACAAAATGCACTGTATATAGTGAGTTCAGGCAGGTTTTAGAACGGCTGCCATGTTATCGTCTTAAAAAATATGAGAGAGCCTCCGACAATTCCCTATGAAATGATCCGCTGTAAACAATCAAAACAGAGCAAATTTAACAGATGTTTTTATTGATTAGCATTCGGGATAATGTGTATCCAAGTCTGTACTGTGTTGTGGTGTCAACATATTGCATGTAAACAGCACATTGCGGAAGCGTCAATTATCACATAGCAATGGCTATGGAGGAGAAAGTGGCGCTCTCAGATAGTTCAGAGAGAAACCGCGTTGGCCCGACTCTTTACAGTATGATTGGTTCTACACAGAGCCAATCTATTTAGAGAGTTGAGAAAATGCGGTTTCTGCATTATGATGCATTTATTTAAACATTCTAGGGCAGACATGTTAACTCTCCATCAGTATTGACATTACATGCAGAATATTTAAACAATGCTTTGTAACTGAATGTCTAGAATTAGAACAATATTAATACTTAACCTAACTCTCTAAATATATGGCTCTGGTTCTTCCCATATAATTATACTGAACAAAAATATAAACCCAACATGCAACAATTTCTAAGATTTTACTGAGTTACAGTTCATATAAGGAAAACCATCCATTGAAATAAATAATTTAGGCCCTAACCTATGGATTTCACATGACTGGGAATACAGATATTCATCTGTTGGTCACAGTTACCTTAAAAAAAGGTAGGGGCGTGGATCAGAAAACCAGTAAGTATCTGGTGTGACCACTATTTGCCTCATGCGGCGTGACACATCTCCTTCGCATAGAGTTGATCAGGCTGTTGATTGTAGCCTGTGGAATATTGTCCCACTCCTCTTCAATGGCTGTGCGAAGTTTCTGGATATTGGCGGGAACTGCAACACGCTGTCGTACACGTCGATCCAGAGCATCCCAAACATGCTTAATGGTTGACATGTCTGGTGAGTATGCAGGCCATGGAAGAACTGGGACATTTTCAGCTTTCAGGATTTGTGTACAGATCCTTGCGACATGGGGCTGTGCATTATCATGCTGAAACATGAGGTGATGGCGGTGGATTAATTGCACGACAATGGGCCTCAGGATCTTGTCACAGTATCTCTGTGCATTCAAATTGCCATAGATAAAATGCAAATGTGTTCGTTGTCCGTAGCGTATGCCTGCCCATACCATAACCCCACCGCCACTATGGGGCACTCTGTTCACAACGTTGACATCAGCAAACCGCTTGCCCACACAACACCATACACGTGGTCTGCGGTTGTGAGGCAGGTTGGATATACTGCCAAATTCTCTAAAGCGACGTTGGAGGCGGCTTATGATAGAGAAATGGACATTCAATTCTCTGGCGACAGCTCTGGTTGACATTCCTGCAGTCAGCATGCCAATTGCATGCTCACTCAACTTGAGACATCTGTGGCATTGTGCTGTGTGACAAAACTGCACATTTTAGAGTGGCCTTTTATTGTCCCCTGCACAAGGTGCATCTGTGCAATGATCATGTTGTTTAATCAGCTTCTTGATATGCCACACCTGTCAGGTGGATGGATTATCTTGGCAAAGGAGAAATGCTCACTAACAGGGATGTAAACAAAAATGTGCATGAAATTTGAAAGAAATACGCTTTTTGTGCGTTGCTGGGATTTTTTTTCTTCAGCTCATGAAACATGGGACCAACACTTAACATGTTGCGTTTATATTTGTGTTCAGTGTATAATGGCATTTCTAGACTATATATACAAAAGTATGTGGACACACTTTCAAATTAGTGGATTCGACTATTTCAGCCACACCCGTTGCTGACAGGTGTATAAAATCGTGCACACCGCCATGCAATCTCCATAGACAAACATCGGCAGTAGAATGGCCTTACTGAAGAGCTCAGTGACTTTCAATGTGGCACCGTCATAGGATGCCACCTTTCCAACAGGTCAGTTCGTCAAATTTCTGCCCTGCTAGAGCTGCCCCGGTCAACTGTAAGTGCTGTTATTGTGAAGTAGAAACGTCTAGGAGCAACAATGGCTCAGCCGCGAAGTGGTAGGCCACACAAGCTCACAGAACGGGACCAACTAGTGCTGAAGCACGTAGTGTGTAAAAATGGGTTTGGCGGATGCCAGGAGAACGCTATCATCCCCAGTTCATAATGCCAACTGTAAAGTTTGGTGGTGTGGGGCTGTTTTTCATGCTTCAGGTTAGGCCCCTTAGTTCCAGTGAAGGGAAATCTTAACTCTACAGCATGCAATGACATTTTAGAGGATTCTGTGCTTCTAACTTTGTGGCAATAGTTTGGGGAAAGCCCTTTCCTGTTTCAGCATGACAATGCCCCTGTGCACAAAGCGAGGTCCATACAGAAATGGTTTGTTGAGATCGGTGTGGAAGAACTTGACTGGCCTGCACAGAGCCCTGACCTCAACCCCATCGAATACTTTTGGGATAAATTGGAACCCGACCTCACTAAAGCTTTTGTAGCTGAATGGAAGAAAGTCCCCTCAGCAATATTCCAACATCTAGTGGAAAACCTTCCCAGAAGAGTGGAGGCTGTTATAGCAGCAAAGAGGGACCAACTCCATATTAATGCCCATGATTTTGGAATGAGATGTTTGACGAGCAGGTGGCCACATACTTTTGGTCATGTAGTATATGGCTCTACCACTAGAGGATGTCAAAGACAGGTAGCCTAATACTGACTGTACCTCAATACATCAGACTTCCTCTCAAAACACCATTGAGACAGCAGGTCATCAATCGCTGTGCCAAGCTTATAATGAATTCACTGACAGTCTGCCGAGTGGGTGAAAACGCGCTTGGGTGATGAAATTTCACTTCCTTATGTTTAACATACATTTTACCAAGACATATGATTCTTCATGTTCTTAATCGTTCAGTGGGGTCTTTCTCTAACATATCTTTCACATTATATTTGTAAAAAGTCGGATTTCGTAACCTAATACATCCGATAATAAGCTCTGAGCTCTGTTGACAGAGTGGTGCCGCTTTCTCGCAGGAACTTTTTAGTATTTTAGTATTTTCAGTGGGTCACAAAAAGCTAAATTAGCATGACACGAGCTGAATTAAATGTAAAATGATTTTAAAATAAAAAGCTTGTGGTATGCTCAGTTCTTCCATTGACATTTCACAGAAATATGCTTGTTTTTGTGAGAAATATTCGAAAAAGAACAGGAATTTTGCATTAGTATGAAATAATAGGAAAATACAACATGTCATGTCTCAAAATGTACAGTATATCTATCTTACCTCCTATACTGTTTGACGTCCCCCGGATTCGAGAAGAAAGATGACGAGTTCAACGGTGATTCTGTCAGTTTATCCTTAAATCTCGCAGAGCATCCAGCCTAGCTGACGCAATACATTTTTTTAGGTTTTTGCACCCTTTTTTACTCTGGCCTCCATCGATTTAGTCACCCGAATTATGCCCTTACAATTTTTTTTTGCAGTTTTGAAACGGCAGTAAAATTGCAGTAACTGCAGTCAACTGTAGTATTTTGGATGCAGTAATTGCAGAATAACTGCAGTGTACTGCAGTTATACTGCACTCTAGCTGCAGTTATACTGCAGTGTACTGCAGTTATATGTCACGCCCTGGCTCTGGGGACTCTTATATGTTGAGCCAGGGTGTGTAGGGTCTATGTTTTGTGTTCTATGTTCAGTTTCTAGTTCATGTGTTTTCTAGGTTTGCCGGGGTGGTTCTCAATCAGAGGCAACGAGAATCAGCTGTTGCTTGTTGTCTCTGATTGGGAACCATACTTAGGCAGCCTGTTGTGCACTTGTGTTTGGTGGGATCTTGTTCCGTGGTGGTTTGTGTTGTTAACCGAGGACTTCACGTTTCGTTTTGTTGTTTTGTTGTAGTCATTAAGTACTAATTAAAAAGATGTACGCATATCACGCTGCGCCTTGGTCCAATCATTATGACGATCGTGACAGAAGATCCCACCAAAACAGGACCAAGCAGCGTGTCCAGGAGCAAACACCGGAGGTAACGTTAGTGGATGTCCTCCTCGGTTGGGAGCAGATCACGGAGGAGGAGGCCGTCCGTTACCGGAGGGCGATGAAGGGGGAGACCCAGGCAGGAGAGGAGAAGCGGCGCCAACCGGGCCGTCGTCGGACAGGCGAGAGGCACCCCCAATAATTTTTTTGGGGGGGCACACGGCATGGACGACGGGGCTGCTGGAGGCAGATAAAGGGCGAGTTTGTGGACGAGGAGAGAAGGCCACCAGGTTACGGGGGCCATTGGTCAGTAGAGGGAAGGAGAGTGTAGAGGCACGGCGAGAGGTACTGAGGTGTGTTACCAGTCCGGTCCGGCCCATTCCTGATCCCCACACAAGGCCAGTGGTGTGTGTTCCCAGTACGGTCCGGCCTGTTCCTGTCCCTCGCACCAAGCCTGTGATGCGCGTTGCCAGCCCGGCCCGGCCTGGCCTGTCCCTGCCCCTCGCACCAAGCCTATGGTGCGCGTCGCCAGCCCGGCCCGGCCTGTTCCTGCCCCTCGCACCAAGCCAATGGTGCGCGTCGCCAGCCCGGTCCGGCCCGTTCCTGCTCCCCGCACCAAATCAATGGTGCACGTCGTCAACCCGGCCCGTTCCGGCTCCCCGCACCAAGCCAGTGGTGCGCGTCGTCAGCCCGGTCCGGCCCATTCCTGCTCCCCGCACCAAGCCAATGGTGCTCGTCGTCAGCCCGGCCCGGCCTGTTCCTGCTCCCCGCACCAAGCCAGTGGTGCGCTTCGTCAGCCCGGTCCGGCCCATTCCTGCTCCCCGCACCAAGCCTGTGGTGCGCGTCGCCAGCCCGGTCCGGCCCGTCCCTGCTCTCCGCACCAAGCCTGTGGTGCGCGTCGTCAGTCCGGCACAGCCCGTGCCTGTTTCACCGGTGCCTGGTCAGGTACCGATGTCCAGTCCAGCTCCAGCCAGCGGGGCCAGACCAGACCAGGGGCGCTACGGGGGGGTTGTTAGAGGGTGGTGGTCACGCCCGGAGCCGGATCCGCCTCCGAGGCGGAATGCCCACCCGGCCCCTCCCCTGTTGGGTTTATGTTGGCGCGGTCGCAGTCCTTTGGGGGGGGGGGGGTACTGTCACGCCCTGGCTCTGGGGACTCTTATATGTTGAGCCAGGGTGTGTAGGGTCTATGTTTTGTGTTCTATGTTCAGTTTCTAGTTCATGTGTTTTCTAGGTTGGCCGGGGTGGTTCTCAATCAGAGGCAACGAGAATCAGCTGTTGCTTGATGTCTCTGATTGGGAACCATACTTAGGCAGCCTGTTGTGCACTTGTGTTTGGTGGGATCTTGTTCCGTGGTGGTTTGTGTTGTTAACCGAGGACTTCACGTTTCGTTTTGTTGTTTTGTTGTAGTCATTAAGTACTAATTAAAAAGATGTACGCATATCACGCTGCGCCTTGGTCCAATCATTATGACGATCGTGACATTATACTGCACTCTGACTGCAATCTTTTTTTGTAAGGGTGGCCATCTTACAAGGGTTAAAAACTCCAATAACTTTTGAACGGATTATGATAACCTATGTTCCAAACCTCATGTCTTTCTTAGAGTAGTATCTACACAATTAACATTGGTCAAAATATGTGTTTTTGATTGGACACCCTACTGGCAGTGAATACAGTAATTATAATAAATACCTTGAAAATGCCTGTCTGTCTCTTGATAATGTATATCAATAAACATCATTTAATGTTGTTAATATTAGTTTGAAAAGCACTGCTCGGGTATACAGTATCTTTGTCCCAATATGCAGGAGGGCTGATTTGTCTCTACGTCATTGTACACATTTGACCATTTGACATCAGAAACTAAGTCAGTGACTATGGACTGTAGGTGTTTTTGTGTATCAACCCCTCTCTGGCTCTTGACTCTGTGTTGTTGACTCTGCCAGTAGGAAATACAGTATGATGCTTCACTATTGTTCCTCCTATTGATTCTCTTTGACTAATCACCTTGGAGAATAGCTTGGTCAAAATATATTCATAACTTTACTGCCACATTAAGGCCAGTGAGCTTTTCTAATACTGATGGCAGTGCATAAAAAATGTTTATTTGCTAGGCTCTATCTGGGAGCAATGCCAGACAGTGAGAGTTAAAAGGAACTTTGGCCTTGCTGCTAGGCTATTTGCTGGGTTGGGTCTGTTGTGTTGTGTGAGGACCACTGTCATTAGTGGGTAACTGAGGGGTCAGTGAGTACAGATATGACTTGTTTCATTGTTGATTCCCCTCAACGAGTATCTAGGCCAGGTCTGAGTGGAGGGGAATAAGGTACAGCAGCAGTTACAGCCAGAGTTGCTCAGCTTGGCTGTGTCTGTCTAACCATCAGCCTAAATAATAATAATAATAATAATATATGCCATTTAACAGATGCTTTTATCCAAAGTGAAATGTGTCTGAGCCCTTCCCAGTTCTCTCTCTTTCTCTCTCTTCTCTCTTTCCAGATAGGATGCAACATCATGACTGTGTCTGTGAGCATCACACAGGGACATGCAGGGCAGTGGGAACATGTTTGGACCATACAGAACTACAGGGATATATAGTGCTCACACTGACACTCCAGATTGCAGCACTCAGATTTATGTTGTATATCTACTGAAAAATCAAATCAAGGTTTATTGGTCGCATACACAGTTTAGCAGATGTTATAGCGGGTGCAGCGAAATGCTTATGTTACTTGCTCCTAACAATGCAAAACAAATCACAATAAAAAAATTCAAGAAACGTCAGAACAAATCTAATTAACAACCCAAATAGCACTGCAACAGTAGCAATCTTGTCGGTCATAGGAAATAATACTAGAAACTTTCTGAGCAAATAAAGTAAAAAAAGAACACTAAAATAAACAAAAGACTGCAAAGTTGGCTGGGAGCTAGCAAGAGGGCGACCATCGTCGACGCCATACTGACAGGCGTAGTCAGGTCTAGTAAGTCAAGGGATGAGGTGTTGAAGGGCAGAGTTTCCCAAACGTGTTACAAATTATTTGCCAGAGGATATTAGTATTCAAATGTCACCATCAGTAAAAGCTGTCATGTAAAAACTTCCCAGCGTGAAATAATTTAGTTCCCAATCGTTCTGATTGTGTTCTGATTGTGACATCATGTTGTAACATTTCTCACAGCGTGAAAATGTTCCCAGTTCAGTAATTGCTCTGGGATGGCTGAGCTCGTTCAGATGTCTCTCTCTCTCACACCCTCTCTCGCCCTTGATTTAGCTAGCTAGCATAATTAGCTGTCAGCTGGTCGAAATGGCTTGTTCTCAGAGGTGTGCAGTTTTAGCATGTTTGTATAGCTAAATAAACAAATATATAAGATAGGTTTTAGCAAAGTATATACAACTGTTTTACATTGAACTATTTTTACATGACACGGGGCACAGTACAGTAATCCCTTTACATGGTGGAGGAGGATGTGGGAGGACTGTCTGATGCAGAGTGATGGGTTACTTATTAAGTCTATCCTACGACAAAACCCCCCCTCTACCAGGGATGCCATGGCTGTCAAAGCTGTGGAGTTCCTCGCTAAGCAGGGCTGAACATGGCTTGTCTCTGACTTCAGACATGCTTCACGTACGCACACTCACACACAAACACATGCATCTCCACCCCTCTCTCTGCAGCATAAACCCAGCTGTAGAGAGCAGACAGAGCTGACAGATAGCTTCTGGCTGGGCTCAGAGCCTCAAACTTTAGCCAGCTACCCCAGCAGTAAGCTAAAGTACTGCACAGCAGTGTCTGTCTAGGAGGCGATAAGCAGAAAGAGACAAACAGTCTTCTCTGTACAGCCCCTCGAACCCAGACAGATGCCAGCCAGAGCTAGACTGTTGATACGTTCGGATGCACAGGCATCGTTTGACACACAACACCACTGAGGCTGTGCAGAACCGGGCTGTTGTGTTGTTTTGTTTTCCCCCGCTTCAGAGAGAACATGGACTTGGCCTGCATTTAGAGAGTTTATCAAGGCTCAGGATAAGACCCAGATGCAGACAGTTTGAAATAGCAAAACTTTATTTACAAAAACAGGGGGCAGGCAAACGACAGGCAGAGGTCAGTAATCCAGAGCAGAGTCGGAAAGGTACAGAACGGCAAGCAGGCTCAGGCTCGGGGTCGGCAGAATGGTCAAAACTGGGAAAAACAGGGACTAGAGCAAAAAAGGAGTACGGGAAAACCGCGGGTAAGCTTGACGAGACAAGACGAACTGGCAACAGACAAACAGAAAACATTGGTATAAATACACAGGGGATAATGGGGACAAATGGGAGACACCTGGTGGGGGGTGGAGACAAGCACAAGACAGGTGAAACCGATCAGGGTGTGACGAGAGACTATGGGATGTTTGGGTCACTGGCTCTAGTCAATACGTAAGTAAGTGCACTGTCCAGTCGCCTGAATTGCAAAGAAGTGAAAAAAAGGCATGAGTTTTGTTTATTGGCGTATAAAGTATACAGTATCTTCTAGGCCCCGGTTCTGAAATATTAATAATTATAATTTTAACACTAAAACAAATTGTTTTATAGGCAATCTTTAAATCATGATACTACGGTACTGTGATTAAAAACAGATGTGATGCTTGATAATACAATTATTAAGATATGGATATTTTTCTGGTTAGAATTTATTTTTTGTCATTTTGTTTGTTATTGTTAGGCCTAACAAAGTTGATTTACTTTCCCAAAATGCAGATATTTTCCAGAAATCCTGGTTGAAAAATTCCAGGAATAAGCAGGAAATCCAGGCCATCCTACCAGGATTTCATGAAAACCTGTGGTCCCTGTGACTGTCATTCCAAAAACATTATACCAAAAGACAAAAATCTCTTGAAAGGTCACTATTTGTTGTAGTAAGGTTGTTTAGTATTTTTACAATGGGTTCCAATTTTATTGTATTTTTTCATATATTATTGTTATTTGCTCGCTCACCACAATTAAATCTGTTAAACAGTAAATCAACTGTGTATGGCCTTTATGTATTTTATTCATAATTTGTGTACAGTCTCGTTGGGTATAATCATCATTCACATCAGATTTGTTTAAAAAAATGTAATCCCAGCCCCCATCCCCGCAAGAGGCCTTTTGGTAGGCCATCATTCTAAATAAGAATGTGTTCTTAACTGACTTGCCTAGTTAAATAAAGGTTAAATACAAAATAATTAAAAACACCTGTATTTGGGGAGTTTCTCCCATTCTTCTCTGCAGATCCTCTCAAGCTCTGTCCGTTTGCACAGCTATTTTCTGGTCTCTCCAGAGATGTTCGATCGGGTTCAAGTCCGGGCTCTGGCTGGGCCACTCAAGGACATTCAGAGACTTGTCCCTAAGCCACTCCTGTGTTGTCTGGGCTGTGTGCCTAGGGTCGTTGTCCTGTTGGAAGGTGAACCGTTGCCCCAGTCTGAGGTCCTGAGCAGGTTTTCATCAAGGATCTCTCTGTACTTTTTATCCGTTCATCTTTCCCTTGATCCTGACTAGTCTCCCAGTCTCTGCCTCTGAAAAGCATCCCTACAGCATGATGATGCCACCACCATGCTTCACCGTAGGGATGGTGCCAGGTTTCCTCCAGACGTGACGCTTGGCATTCAGGCCAAAGAGTTCAATCTTGGTTTCATCAGACCAGATAATCTTGTTTCTCATGCTCTGAGAGTCCTTTAGGTGCCTTTTGGCAAACTCCAAGCGGGCTGTCATGTGCCTTTTACTGAGGAGTGGCTTCCGTCTGGCCACACTACCTTAAAGGCCTGATTGGTGTAGTGCTGCAGAGATGGTTGTCCTTCTGGAAGGTTCTCCCATCTCCACAGAGGAACTGTGGAGCTCTGTCAGAGTGACCATCGGGTTCTTGGTCACCTCCCTGACCAAGACCCTTCTCCCCCGATTGCTCCGTTTGGCTGGGCGGCCAGCTCTAGGAAGAGTCTTGGTGGTTCCAAACTTCTTCCATTTAAGAATGATGGAGGCCACTGTGTTCTTGGGGACCTTCAATGCTGCAGACATTTTTGGTACCCTTCCCCAGATCTGTGCCTCGACACAATCCTGTCTCGGAGCTCTATGGACAATTCCTTCGACCTCATGGCTTGGTTTTTGCTCTGGTATGCACTGTCAACTGTGGGACCTTATATAGACAGGTGTGTGCCTTTATAAATCATGTCCAATCAATTGGATTTACCACAGGTGGACTCCAATCAAGTTGTAGAAACATCTCAAGGATGATCAATGGAAACAGGATGCACCTGAGCTCAATTTCGAGTCTCATAGCAAAGGGTCTGAATACTTGTGTAAATAAGGTACTTCTGTTTTTTATTGTTAATGCATTTGCAAAAATGTCTAAAAACCTGTTTTCACTTTGTCATTATGGGGTATTGTGTGTAGATTGGTGAGTATTTTTAATTGTTTAAATCCATTTTAGAAAATATGGCTGTAACGTAAGAATACGTGTAAAAAGGGAAGGGGTTTGAATACTTTCCGAATGCACTGTGTGCACGCTTGCATGAAAACACACACTATCCACTCTCTCCACTTTCACACACACAAACACGTCCACAACTTGACAGAGTATACCAGCCCAGAGATAACTAGCTCCTGAAGAGCCCTTCTACTCTGAGAAGATTACATATAGTTCCCTGTAGTCAGGTCTGAGCAGTGGCAGCAGTACCCAATACAAGTAATTGGGTTGGACCGATGGCGGTGCGTGTGCCGTCACTAAACAAGGCTAATCTCTAAGGCCAGTCGTCCATCATCATGGCATCTGAGAACATGACTCTGTAATACCTATTCAAACATTCAGGGAAACTTTCCGTCAGGACTTCATTTATCTTGCATCTGTGTAGTCATTGAACAGCGAGTCCCTGGAAGCATGGTGTATTTACATGGTGTACTGTGTGGTATGCCTCTCTCCCATGCAGTGTCATTTAATGCACCAGTCTGGCAGATTGGTGTACCTGTCTTAAAGAGCCCAGAGCGGTAGCACTGGGTCGGGTATTGGAGAGGACTTCTACCCCTGGTCCCTGGAGCCCAACGGTGGTGTGGTTGCGATTGATGGTTATTTAACTGAGTAAAGTTTGGATTGATGAGCTCTGCTTAATTGATTGATTGACTGAAGGGATTTCCCGTTGAAAGCTAGACTTCCTCATATGGCTTGGCTACAGTAGCAAGTAGCTAATCAGTCAATCAAGAAGATGAGTGTCAACACCATTGATTACTGCAATTTGCTTTGCTGCTAGAAAGCTCTTTGAAGATGCTGCAGCTTGGTTGATCAAGGTGGGAATCTGTCTGTTCCTGTCTGTCAGGAATTGCTTAGTAGCTGCGAGGCTTGGGAAAAGTCACTGCTCCATGGGCATCCAGTAATATAGAGATCTACAGTATATTGCTCTGTGGGTGTCCATTGTCATCCAAGAAGTCATGACTCTTCAGATAGAATCACCTAACCCTTGATTTTCACAGTCCCGTCAAACATCAAAGACTGAACTTGGGAGTTATTTTATTTAAGATGAAGTGCTTTCAATTTTGCTTGAAATACTCTAGCAATTATCAGATGCCTTAATTTGCTGCGCCAAAATTCTGTTCCCTCTCCTTTGAAGAGTTATCCATCTGTCAGAGACATATTACATCACAAAAAATCAACAGGTGTTTGAAGTAATTGTCTGCCTACTGTTGCTTGGAATCAATCTACCCTTTTGTTTACCATTGTAGTACTTTTTGTTCTGTTGACCTTTCCCTGTAGCAGCAGAGAAGGTAACATCCCTGAAGACCTTCTATTCTGTACCGTACATTAATTAAATCACTATCGCCACTCTCAGCATTACAGTTTATTACTGAGGGGCATGATTCATGTCTGTGTGATTGGTAGAGCAATGTCCTAAAGCAGGTCCCCTTTTGTCAACATTGTTCTGGTGGTGACATTTACAGCCGTAATATCAGTGGTGCTCAGTGACTCATAACCTCATGGACAACCTTGTCAGGCATAGAGCAGTTAGCAAGGCCAATAGGGGTGATGATGCCTGAGATTGGCAAACGTGATGATGCCCAACCTAATCTCACCATCCAGGGCCAAGATCTATTTAGTGCTGCATAGACAACGTCTATGGTGGTTGTCACGCACAAACTGATCATGGACCATTCTAATCCTAGCCTATTCAGAGATGATGCCCATATGGTCATACACAGTGAAGTGACATTGCATGTCATTTGGTCTATAAATAATGTATTGTGTATTATTTATAAATACTGATTTTAAAGGCATCATGTTCCCATTGCTGTCTGTGGTTTGCCCTGAGACAATTGACCCATTGGAATACATGTCTCACTGGTGTCTGTGGTATTGAAATTTGGACATAATGCGCAAAATATGCTAATATCGGTACCATGACTTGAATGTAATTTGTGCCACAAATGCCGAAACGTTAGCAATTTGGAAACAATGACAGGGAAATAAAACCAAATAATAGATTCCTGTCAATACTTATCCATTGACTGCTTACAGGGTAAGGAACCAATGTGTCATTTAGTAATTTGGGTGAACTATCCCTTTAATGATCCAAAAGTGTTGTTTTTACAAGCCCTTATCAAATCACTGTCATGGGTGAAAGAAAGGACATTGTTGCCAAATTGTTATTAAAGGTCAGTGTGAGAGTAGGCAAGTTTATGTCAATAAAACACCTTTTTACCTTTTCAATGCCATGCAATGGGGCAAACAGACACTAACCCAGAGTTTTGTTGGGCCAAACAAAAACTAACCCAGAGTTTATTGCGGGCAAACAGAAACTAACCCAGAGTTGTGTGTGTTTGCTGCAGAGAAGAGAGGAGGGCCAGGAGGATGGACAGATGGTGAAGCTGTCCAGGCTGAACGGAGTGATGAAGGCTGAGGAAAAGGAGGAGAGGAGAGAGATGATCACTCCTGCCCTGAGGGAGGCCTTGACTAAGCAGGGTAAGGAGCAGACCTGCAGTGCACACCATAATCACTACAGAAATACAGTCAAGGTACTGTAACACTGGAAGCAGTAGAGAAATATAATGGAATTGTGGTTGCAATTTTACCGTACTGAAATACTCAGCTATGCATGCACTTATAATTTACATGGTGGAACGTTAGTTCTAGTAAGAGGTCATGTTTCATAAAACATTATCTTTAGGACTTTGCAAAACAGATTAAATTCATCAGTAATTGCTGTACCTTCGCTGGTCCAATAGTTCCCTTAATTCCTGCCACTTGGGTACATAAGTGTATCTGTGCGGAGGTTTAAATTATCCAGCTTCGATAATCTGCTATGAAAATCTGCTCTGAAACAGACCCACAGCACCAGATGCTTCAGAGCAGCATGTTCTTAACCTTCCTGTCTACAGAGACACTGAGGAAAAAAAGTTATAATTCACTTGGAGAAAAATAAAGGGATATTAGGGTTGGGAGGAAGTGTGTGTGTGTTGCCTAACGGGAGAGGAGTGGGCTAGCGCCGGGAGTGTGTGTGTTGCCTTACGCGGCTTAATGATGCAGTCCGGTCCAATTACCCTGTCTTCCTCCTCTCCACTGCTGCTCCTACCGGTGGCGTCCCAGGAGACTTCACTCTCTTCTCCTCTTCCCAACACAGGTGCTGTATCTTTCTCCCCCTATGGCTATAGCCTTGACTAGTGGTCCTCAAGACAGTGGTGGGCATCAATATGGCAGGTGTAATAGATTTATATAGATTTCCTTACTGCATTTGTAAGAGAGCTCTAATACCAATAACATGTTAATCAATCCACTGGTTGGTTGCCTCTGCTCAGCAAAAAAAATATTTTGTGCCTAGTTAGGAATACTTTTTCACCTGCATTTGGTTTGCAGTAAATTATTTAGGATGGCATTGAGCAGTATCATTCTATAGTCATATAGAATATGGTAGTTTATCCCCTCTTGCACCTTACTAATGTACTGCTTGTCAACATGCTGCCTGAGCATGAGTAATGAACATTATAAACAATAACATTTTAAATACTGAGCTACAATGTATAAAAAAGGGGACGTTTTGTTTAAAAAGTAGTCATTTTTTCCTCTATAAAAGGTAGGGATCAAAATGATGGACACCCCTGTTTTCAATACCATTCAGTACTTCACCTTGCGAGGATAACGGCACTGAGCCTTTTTCTAAAATGTTTAATGAGTTTGAGAACACATTGTGAGGGATCTTAGACCATTCCTCCTCCATTCCTCCCATGTTTCATCCCAGTAAAGGTCAAATTTGTTTACAAATTTGTTTACATCCCTGTTAGTGAGCATTTCTCCTTTGCCAAGATAATCCATCCACCTGACAGGTGTGGCATATCAAGAAGCTGGTTAAACAACATGATCATTGCATAGGTGCACTCTAAAATGTGCAGTTTTGCCACAGATGTCTCAAGTTTTGAGGCAGCATGCAATTGGCATGCTGACTGCAGGAATGTCCACCAGAGCTGTTGCCAGAGAATTGAATGTTAAATTCTCTATCATAAGCCACCTCCAATGTCGCTTTAGAGAATTTGGCAGTACATCCAACCGGACTCACAACCGCAGACCACATGTATGGCGTCAGTCAACAGATTCGTTAATATTTAATCAGTATTAGCCTAAAACTTGAGCCATAATGAGTAAAAAGTTTGGTATTTGTCGACGTAAAATGTATTATTCGTTCCAGTTGGGGAATGAACAGGTCTGTAGAGGAGCTCTCCGACAGGACTGAGAAGGGTAAAGAGATTGAGAAACTAATCTCAGTGTCAAGACTTCCTCCGACGCTGCCTCCTCTCCTTGTTTGGGCAGGCTTCGGTGTTCGTCGTCACCGGCCTCCTAGACAATGCCGCTCCTCATCTCATCATTCCATTTGTTTCGTCTTGTTTATTACACACACCTGGTTCATATCCCCTCATTAGTACCTGTATAAGTCTTCCCTCTGCCCCCCCCCCCCTGTCTTTGTGTGTGATTAGTTATTGTGGAGGTGACTTTGTATTTTGTATTGCCGGGATGTTCACTCGTGTGCCTTGTTTTTCTCCAGTGCGCCGTATTTATCACACTGGAGTGTTTTACGCATTGCTGCGTACCGCTGTGTTCCTGAATAAACCATATATTCTGTGATTTACCCTCCAATCCTGGATTCGAGGCGTCGGCTGGGGGGCCTGCAGTACCTCGTGGAGTGGGAGGGGTACGGGCCGGTGGAGCGGTGCTGGGTCACGGTGAGGGATGGCCTCGATCCCTCCCTGTTGCAGGATTTCCACCGTTGCCATCCGGCTCGCCCTGCCCCGCGTCCTCCTGGCCGTCCCCGAGGCCGGTGTCGGCGTGCTGCTGGATCTGCGTGTCAAGGGGGGGGTACTGTCACGACTTCTTCCGAAGCTGCCACCTCTCCTTGTTCAGGCAGGCTTCGGCGTTCGTCCTGACTGGCCTTCTAGACACTGCCGCTCCTCATCTCATCATTCCATTTGTTTTATCTTGTTTATTACACACACCTGGTTCATATCCCCTCATTAGTACCTGTATAAGTGTTCCCTCTGCCCGCCCTGTCTTTGTGTGTGATTAGTTATTGTGGAGGTGACTCTAGCTCGGTGGAGCTACTTTGTATTTTGTATCGCTGGGATATTCACCCGTGTGCCTTGTTTTTATCCAGTGCGCCGTATTTACCGCACTGGAGTGTTGTCACGGGTGCTGTAGGTGGGTGTGGTGCAGGAATCAAGCGCAGGATGCAGAAACTAAGTCCAAAAGACTTTAGTGAAATATTCACTTAGTACACGAGCTCAACAAGCCCGGAGGCGAAATAAAGGCGCACACAGGCGTCAAACAAAAGGCGCACTAACATGTGCGAAAAACCCTCTCCAAAACAACGGAGGGAAACACGTAGCACAGAAAACCAAACAGAAGCGCAATCACACACAACACCTGACACACACAACGAGAACTAAATAGGACACTAATGAACACTAACTGGAAACAGGTGTACAACATCAAGACAAAACCAAACGAACATGAAACATCCAACGGTGGCAGCTAGTACTCCAGGGACGACGACCGCCGAAGCCTGCCCGAGCAAGGAGGAGGAGCAGCCTCGGCCGAAACCGTGACAGTACCCCCCCCGGCCTCGGGGACGACCAGGAGGACGCGGAGCAGGGCGCGCGGGATGCCCCCGGTGGAACTCCGACAGGAGAGACGGGTCTAGGATGTCCCTCCGCGGCACCCAGCACCGTTCCTCCGGGCCGTACCCCTCCCACTCCACGAGATACTGGAGACACCCCATCCGACGTCTCAAGTCCAAGATGGACCGAACGGTGTACGCCGGAGCCCCCTCGATGTCCAGTGGGGGCGGAGGAGTCTCTCCTATCTCACCTTCCTGGAGTGGACCCGCTACCACCGGCCTGAGAAGAGACACATGGAACGAGGGGTTAATATTCTTATATTCAATAGGCAGATGTAACCTATAACACACCTATTTCAGTCTTCTCAGGACTTTAAAAGGCCCCACAAACCGCCGACCCAGCTTCCGGCAGGGCAGGCGGAGGGGCAGGTTTCTGGTCGAGAGCCAGACTCGATCTCCAGGTGCGTACACCGGCCCCTCACTGCGGTGGAGATCGGCGCTCGCCTTGTGTCGACGGATGGCCCGCTGCAGATGGACGTGTGCAGCGTTCCACGTCTCCTCCGAGCGCCTCACCCAATCATCCACCGCAGGGGCCTCGATCTGGCTCTGCTGCCAAGGTGCCAGAACCGGCAGGTAACCTAACACACATTGGAAGGGGGTTAGGTTGGTAGAGGAGTGGCGGAGAGAGTTTTGGGCCATCTCCGCCCAGGGAATATACCGAGCCCACTCCTCCGGCCGGTCCTGGCAATACGACCTCAGAAACCTACCCACATCCTGGTTGACTCGTTCTACCTGCCCATTGCTCTCCGGGTGGTACCCCGAGGTAAGGCTCACCGAGACCCCCAAACGCTCCATGAACGCTCTCCAGACTCGGGACGTAAACTGGGGGCCTCGATCAGACACTATATCCTCGGGTACCCCGTAATGCCGGAAGACATGGGTAAATAGTGCCTGTGCGGTCTGTAGGGCAGTAGGAAGACCCGACATAGGGAGAAGACGACAGGCCTTAGAGAACCGGTCCACAACGACCAGGATGGTGGTATTCCCCTGCGAGGGGGGAAGGTCTGTCACAAAATCCACTGAGAGGTGGGACCAGGGTCGTTGTGGAACGAGCAGGGGTTGTAACTTACCCCTGGGCAAGTGTCTGGGCGCCTTACACTGGGCGCACACCGAGCAGGAGGAGACATAAACCCTCACATCCCTGGCTAACGTGGGCCACCAGTACTTAGTGCTAAGACAATGCACTGTCCGGCCAATACCCCGATGTCCAGAGGAGGGTGACGTGTGAGCCCAGTAAATGAGTCGATCCCGAACCTCGAGCGGAACGTACTTCCGACCCACAGGACACTGTGGAGGGCTAGGGTCGGCAAGCAACGCCCGCTCGATTTCAGCATCGACCTCCCACACAACCAGTGCCACTAGACAAGACGCCGGTAGTATGGGAGTAGGCTCAACGGACCTCTCCTCCGTGTCATACCGCCGGGACAGAGCATCTGCCTTACCGTTCTGGGACCCAGGGATGTACGTGATTTTAAATACGAACCTGGCGAGAAACATACTCCATCGAGCCTGGCGAGGGTTCAGTCTCCTCGCTGCCCGGATGTACTCCAGGTTCCGATGGTCAGTCAAAATGAGGAAAGGGTGTTGAGCCCCCTCAAGCCAATGCCTCCACACCTTAAGGGCCTGAGTAGGTCGAGGTGGACGCGTCTGAGGCCGGTATAGGGGCCGTACTCTCTCAACGGTCCGGCACGCCACCTAAACTCCGCCCCTGTGCTTTCCACCGAAGTCGCCCCCACGGAAACACCCAGATATCGCCCCTCACACTGAGCAGACCACCCATTGAGAGCTCTCTGTTGCCACGAAATGGCAGGGTTATGGGTACTTAACCAGGGAATTCCCAGCACCACCGGGTACGCAGGAGAGTCGATCAGATTTAGCTGTATAGTCTCCTCATGACCCCCCTGCGCACACATCCTAAGTGGCGCTGTGATTTCCCTAATCAACCCCGACCCCAACGGGCGGCCATCTAAAGCATGAACGGGAAAAGGCTTGTCAACAGGCAGGAGGGGAATCCCTAAATCTAAACAAAACTTCCGATCAACAAAATTCCCAGCTGCACCTGAATCTACTAGCGCCTTATGCTGGGAATGAGGTGCAACCTGTGGAAAACGAACAGGTATACAAAAGTGCACAACAGAGAGCTCTGGGTAAGTGGGGCGTCTACTCACCTGGGAATGCTCCCCAGTGCGTGGCCTGTTGTCTCCTCCTCCTGGAGACCCTCCCCAGCACCTGGCCGCAGTGTGCCCTCCACGACCGCAATTGGTGCAGGGGACAGGCCCCCTCCGGCTCCTTCTCCTCCTTTCTCTAGCGCCAGCACCCCCGAGCTCCATAGGGCTCGGCTCGGAGGTGCTGGAGGGTGGAATGGACGGACCCCACTCGGGACGTCCACGGGTGGCCAGCAGGGTGTCCAGACGGATGGACATGTCGACCAACTGGTCGAAGGTGAAATTGGTGTCCCTGCAGGCCAACTCACGTTGAACGTCCTCCCGTAGGCTACATCGAAAATGATCGATGAGGGCCCGTTCATTCCACCCTGCGTCTGCCGCTAGAGTCCGGAACTCCAGTGCGAACGCCTGTGCGCTCCTCCTCCCCTGTCTAAGGTAGAATAGACGCCGCTTTGCCCTCAGGTGGATGGTCGAACACGGCCTTGAAGCGACGGGAGAACTCCGCGTAGGAGATGGTGGTGGCGTCTATCCTCCTCCACTCGGCGTTGGCCCATTCCAACGCCTTGCCCGTGAGACAGGAGATGAGAGTGGAAACGCTCTCGTGTCCCGAGGGCACCGGGTGTACAGTGGCCAGGTAGAGCTCCACCTGCAGGAGGAACCCCTGACACCCGGCAGCTGTGCCGTCATACGCCCTCGGGAGCGAGAGCCGAATCCCACTGGGTTCCGGATCTGGGACTGGTGGACCGACCGATGGTGGTGGCAAGGTAGGTGGAGGTGTGGGTACCCCTCTGGACTCCCATCGGTGCAGGGTGTTGATGACATCCTGTAGAGCGGTCCCCAGTTGTCTGATCTGGTCATCCTGGCCGCGGACATGCTCCTCCAGTGACTCAGGTGCGGCTGTTGCTCCTGCTGATTCCATTGATAAGGTGTGTGATTCTGTCACGGGTGCTGTAGGTGGGTGTGGTGCAGGAATCAAGCGCAGGACGCAGAAACTAAGTCCAAAAGACTTTAGTGAAATATTCACTTAGTACACGAGCTCAACAAGCCCGGAGGCGAAATAAAGGCGCACACAGGCGTCAAACAAAAGGCGCACTAACATGTGCGAAAAACCCTCTCCAAAACAACGGAGGGAAACAGGTAGCACAGAACACCAAACAGAAGCGCAATCACACACAACACCTGACACACACAACGAGAACTAAATAGGACACTAATGAACACTAACTGGAAACAGGTGTACAACATCAAGACAAAACCAAACGAACATGAAACATCCAACGGTGGCAGCTAGTATTCCGGGGACGACGACCGCCGAAGCCTGCCCGAGCAAGGAGGAGGAGCAGCCTCGGCCGAAACCGTGACAAGTGTTTTACGCATTGCTGCATACCGCTGTGTTCCTGAATAAACCATACATTCTGTGATTTCCCCTCCTGCACCTGACTCTGTCCAAAATCACCCACTACACTCAGTTCATATCCTGTCCTGTGTATTGAGTGCATTGATAGTGTAATGCTGTATTTTGGCCTACAGGGTTTCCTAGAGAACCCAGCATTATTGATAAGGGAGGAAGATCTCAGTGTGTCTTTGGATTCTGTGGAAAGTGAAAACATGTTATTTTGTTGAAATGTAGTATACCTCCACCTTCACCTCTCAATTTTAAGTATATGGATTACTCTTGGTTTACGGGTAGACTGGTGACTGTCTGATTACTCTCATGTAGCCGTGGGAGATTAATACAGTGTGAAAGGGGCATGACTGCAGTTGGAGTGGGTGGCTATAAACCCTACAGCAGCACAGGTTTGGAGGTCGTCTCTCTCTGTGGCTGACCTGGTCTTCACATGAGCCTCTCCACGTAGAAGGGGACAGTTAATCGGATCCACTGAGAAGGAGAGGAGAAAAGTCCCGTCTACCACCCCCTCGCTCATTCTCTTTCTGGGCAGACAGACATAAAAGGCAGTTGGAAGTGAAAGGCGTTGGAAGTGAAGGTTTCTACCTAATGAACACAGGATGGGAAAGGGCCCTCAGATTAGACTCAACACTAACTCCCACTTGGCCTTGTTCTCTTCTCTGTGCTGCATCCAGCAACGGCCTGTCTTCAGCAGAATTGTAATACATTCAAGTCGGAACAACAGCCCCAGTTCCCAGCACCTCAGAATTTGCCCAACATGGGTCGACAAATAAGTAATAAACAGTAGTTAGCCTATCCTCAGGGGGATTGTGGGTAAGAAAATGATATAGTGTGTGTGTGTGTGTGTGTGTGTGTGTGTGTGTGTGTGTGTGTGTGCGTGATACAATTGATTTCCTGTGGGTGTAAAAGAGGCATCCTGGATCGATAGCCAGCCCACCAGTGTTTGGATAAATGGTAAATGCATCTTAATCCCCCATCGTGCATCACACCGTTGGGCCTTTGCTAGAGCACAATAGACTGAGGTACATTTTATTTACTTTATTTTACAGCATAGCTCAATTACACCAGGCTTTAACCTATCCAATAACAGGAGGACACCAGTCCTGAGATCGATAATACAGTGAGGGAAAAAAGTATTTGATCCCCTGCTGATTTTGTACATTTGCCCACTGGCAAAGAAATGATCAGTCTATAATTTTAATGGTAGGTTTATTTGAACAGTGAGAGACAGAATAACAACAAAAAAATCCAGAAAAACGAATTAAGTATTTGACCCCCTCTCAATCAGAAAGATTTCTGGCTCCCAGATGTATTTTATACAGGTAACGAGCTGAGATTAGGAGCACGCTCTTAAAGGGAGTGCTCATAATCTCAGCTTGTTACCTGTATAAAAGACACCTGTCCACAGAAGCAATCAATTAATCAGATTCCAAACTCTCCACCATGGCCAAGACCAAAGAGCTCTCCAAGGATGTCAGGGACAAGATTGTAGACCTACACAAGGCTGGAATGGGCTACAAGACCATCGCCAAGCAGCTTGGTGAGAAGGTGACAACAGTTGGTGCGATTATTCGCAAATGGAAGAAACACAAAATAACTGTCAATCTCCCTCGGCCTGGGGCTCCATGCAAGATCTCACCTCGTGGAGTTGCAATGATCATGAGAACGGTGAGGAATCAGCCCAGAATTACACGGGAGGATCTTGTCAATGATCTCAAGGCAGCTGGGACCATAGTCACCAATAAAACAATTGGTAACACACTACGCCGTGAAGGACTGAAATCCTGCAGCGCCCGCAAGGTCCCCCTGCTCAAGAAAGCACATACAGTGGGGAAAAAAAGTATTTAGTCAGCCACCAATTGTGCAAGTTCTCCCACTTAAAAAGATGAGAGAGGCCTGTAATTTTCATCATAGGTACACGTCAACTATGACAGACAAATTGAGAAAAGAAAATCCAGAAAATCACATTGTAGGATTTTTAATGAATTTATTTGCAAATTATGGTGGAAAATAAGTATTTGGTCACCTACAAACAAGCAAGATTTCTGGCTCTCACAGACCTGTAACTTCTTCTTTAAGAGGCTCCTCTGTCCTCCACTCGTTACCTGTATTAATGGCACCTGTTTGAACTTGTTATCAGTATAAAAGACACCTGTCCACAACCTCAAACAGTCACACTCCAAACTCCACTATGGCCAAGACCAAAGAGCTGTCAAAGGACACCAGAAACTAAATTGTAGACCTGCACCATGCTGGGAAGACTGAATCTGCAATAGGTAAGCAGCTTGGTTTGAAGAAATCAACTGTGGGAGCAATTATTAGGAAATGGAAGACATACAAGACCACTGATAATCTCCCTCGATCTGGGGCTCCACGCAATATCTCACCCCGTGGGGTCAAAATGATCACAAGAACAGTGAGCAAAAATACCAGAACCACACGGGGGGACCTAGTGAATGACCTGCAGAGAGCTGGGACCAAAGTAACAAAGCCTACCATCAGTAACACACTACGCCGCCAGGGACTCAAATCCTGCAGTGCCAGACGTGTCCCCCTGCTTAAGCCAGTACATGTCCAGGTCCGTCTGAAGTTTGCTAGAGAGCAATTGGATGATCCAGAAGAGGATTGGGAGAATGTCATATGGTCAGATGAAACCAAAATATAACTTTTTGGTAAAAACTCAACTTGTCATGTTTGGAGGACAAAGAATGCTGAGTTGCATCCAAAGAACACCATACCTACTGTGAAGCATGGGGGTGGAAACATCATGCTTTGGGGCTGTTTTTCTGCAAAGGGACCAGGACGACTGATCCGTGTAAAGGAAAGAATGAATGGGGCCATGTATCGTGAGATTTTGAGTGAAAACCTCCTTCCATCAGCAAGGGCATTGAAGATGAAACGTGGCTGGGTCTTTCAGCATGACAATGATCCCAAACACACCGCCCGGGCAACGAAGGAGTGGCTTCGTAAGAAGCATTTCAAGGTCCTGGAGTGGCCTAGCCAGTCTCCAGATCTCAACCCCATAGAAAATCTTTGGAGGGAGTTGAAAGTCTGTGTTGCCCAGTGACAGCCCCAAAACATCACTGCTCTAGAGGAGATCTGCATGGAGGAATGGGCCAAAATACCAGCAACAGTGTGTGAAAACCTTGTGAAGACTTACAGAAAACGTTTGACCTGTGTCATTGCCAACAAAGGGTATATAACAAAGTATTGAGAAACGTTTGTTATTGACCAAATACTTATTTTCCACCATAATTTGCAAATAAATTCATTAAAAATCCTACAATGTGATTTTCTGGATTTTTTTCCCTCATTTTGTCTGTCATAGTTGACGTGTACCTATGATGAAAATTACAGGCCTCTCTCATCTTTTTAAGTGGGAGAACTTGCACAATTGGTGGCTGACTAAATACTTTTTTTCCCCACTGTATACAGGGCCGTCTGATGTTTGCCAATGAACATCTGAATGATTCAGAGGAGAACTGGGTGAAAGTGTTGTGGTAAGATGAGACCAAAATGGAGCTCTTTGGCATCAACTCAATTCGCTGTGTTTGGAGGAGGAGGAATGCTGCCTATGACCCCAAGAACACCATCCTCACCGTCAAACATGGAGGTGGAAACATTATGCTTTGGGGGTGTTTTTCTGCTAAGGGGACAGGACAACTTCACCGCATCAAAGGGACAATGGACGGGGCCATGTACCATCAAATCTTGGGTGAGAACCTCCTTCCCTCAGCCAGGGCATTGCACACGCAATGCGTGTGCTAGCCACCGCTAGCACACACAATCAACAGCCGTGCCTCCTGCTAGCCTGTGCTGTAGCAGCCATCGAACTACTCCTGGACTCACCTTTTGCTGTTCACTGGACCTTATGATCACTCAGCTACACAGCTGATGCCTGCTGGACTGTTCCTTTACACGGTACCCCATTCTGTTTATCTGTCCTGTTTATCTGTTTAGCCTCAGCCAAAACTTTCGTTGCCATTACCAGTTGTTGTCTTAGCTCTCTCGAATAACACCTGTGATTGCTTTATGCCTCTCTCCCATGTCAATATGCCTTGCCTATTGCTGTTTCGGTTAGTTCTTATTATACAATTTCACTGTACAGCCCCCAGTCCCGCTCAACCTGCCTCAGATAGCTCCTTTGTCCCACCCCCCATACACGCGGAGACAGGCTCAATCGGTGCCTCCAGTGATGCTACAGTCAGGGAAAAAAGTATTTGATCCCCTGCTGATTTTGTACGTTTGCCCACTGACAAAGACATGATCAGTCTATAATTTTAATGGGAGGTTTATTTGAACAGTGCGAGACAGAATAACAACAAAAAAATCCAGAAAAACACATGTCAAAAATGTTATAAATTGATTTGCATTTTAATGAGGGAAATAAGTATTTGACCCTTCTGCAAAACATTACTTAGTACTTGGTGGCAAAACCCTTGTTGGCAATCACAGAGGTCAGACGTTTCTTGTAGTTGGCCACCAGGTTTGCACACATTTGAGGAGGGATTTTGTTCCACTCCTCTTTGCAGATCTTCTCCAAGTCATTAAGGTTTTGAGGCTGACGTTTGGCAACTCGAACCTTCAGCTCCCTCCACATATTTTCTATGGGATTAAGGTCTGGAGACTGGCTAGGCCACTCCAGGACCTTAATGTGCTTCTTCTTGAGCCACTCCTTTGTTGCCTTGGCCGTGTGTTTTGGGTCATTGTCATGCTGGAAAACCCATCCACGACTCATTTTCAATGCCCTGGCTGAGGGAAGGAGGTTCTCACCCAAGATTTGACGGTACATGGCCCCGTCCATCGTCCCTTTGATGCGGTGAAGTTGTCCTGTCCCCTTAGCAGAAAAACACCCCCAAAGCATAATGTTTCCACCTCCATGTTTGACGGTGGGGATGGTGTTCTTGGGGTCATAGGCAGCATTCCTCCTCCTCCAAACACGGCGAGTTGAGTTGATGCCAAAGAGCTCGATTCTGGTCTCATCTGACCACAACACTTTCACCTAGTTCTCCTCTGAATCATTCAGATATTCATTGGCAAACTTCAGATGGCCCTGTATATGTGCTTTCTTGAGCAGGGGGACCTTGCGGGCGCTGCAGGATTTCAGTCCTTCACGGCGTAATGTGTTACCAATTGTTTTCTTGGTGACTATGGTCCCAGCTTCCTTGAGATCATTGACAAGATCCTCCCGTGTAGTTCTGTGCTGATTCCTCACCATTCTCATGATCATTGCAACTCCACAAGGTGAGATCTTGCATGGAGCCCCAGGCGGAGGGAGATTGACAGTTATTTTGTGTTTCTTCCATTTGCGAATAATCGCACCAACTGTTGTCACCTTCTCACCAAGCTGCTTGGCGATGGTCTTGTAGCCCATTCCAGCCTTGTGTAGGTCTACAATCTTGTCCCTGACATCCTTGGAGAGCTCTTTGGTCTTGGCCATGGTGGAGAGTTTGGAATCTGATTGATTGATTGCTTCTGTGGACAGGTCTCTTTTATACAGCTAACAAACTGAGATTAGGAGCACTCCCTTTAAGAGTGTGCTCCTAATCTCAGCTCGTTACCTGTATAAAAGACACTTGGGAGCCATAAATCTTTCTGATTGAGAGGGGGTCAAATACATATTTCCCTCAATAAAATGCAAATCAATTTATAACATTTTTGACATGCGTTTTTCTGGATTTTTTTGTTGTTATTCTGTCTCTCACTGTTCAAATAAACCTACCATTTAAATTATAGACTGATCATTTCTTTGTCAGTGGGCAAACGTACAAAATCAGCAGGGGATCAAATACTTTTTTCCCTCACTGTATCTCTTTCATCTTTACCCAATGCTTAGGTTTACCTCCACTGTACTCATGTCCTTCCATATCCTTGTCTGTATATAATGCCCTGAATCTATTCTACAACGCCCAGGAAATCTGCCCCTTTTATTCTCTGTACCCAACGTACTAGAAGACCAGTTCTTAAAGCCTTTAGCCGTATCCTTATTCTACTCCTCCTCTGCCGCTCTGGTGATGTAGAGGTTAACCTAGGCCCTGTAGCCCCCAGTATCACTCCTACTCCCCAGGCGCTATCATTTGTTGACTTCTGTAACCGTAAAAGCCTTGGTTTCTTGAATGTTAACATCAGAAGCCTCCTCCCTAAGTTTGAGTTATTCACTGCGTTAGCACACTCCGCCAACCCTGATGTTCTAGCTGTGTCTGAATCCTGGCTTAGGAGGGCCACCAAAAAAGAAATGTTCATCCCCAACTACAACATTTTCCGTCTAGATAGAACTGCCAAAGGGGGCGGAGTTGCAATCTACTGTAGAGATAGCCTGCAGAGCTCTATCATACTATACAGGTCTGTGCCCAAACAGTTTGAGCTTCTACTTCTAAAAATCCACCTTTCCAGAAATAAGTATCTCACTGTTGCCGCTTGCTACAGACCCCCCTCAGCCCCCAGCTGTGCCCTGGACACCATATGTGAATTGATTGCCCCCCATCTATCCTCAGAGTTCGTACTGCTTGGTGACCTAAACTGGGATATGCTTAACATCCCGGCCGTCCTACAATCTAAACTAGATGCCCTCAATCTCTCACAAATTATCAAGGAAACTACCAGGTACAACCCTAAATCCGTAAACATGGGCACCCTCATAAATATCATCCTGACTAATTTACCCTCTAAATACACCTCCGCTGTCTTCAACCAGGATCTCAGCGATCACTGCCTCATGCCCTGCGTCCGTAATGGGTCCGCGGTCAAACGACCACCCCTCATCACTGTCAAACACTCCCTAAAACACTTCAGCGAGCAGGCCTTTCTAATTGACCTGGCCCGGGTATCCTGGATGGATATTGACCTCATTCCGTCAGTAGAGGATGCCTGGTTGTTCTTTAAAAGTGCTTTCCTCTCCATCTTAAATTAGCATGCCCCATTCAAAAAATTCAGAACTAAGAACAGATATAGCCCCTGGTTCACCCCAGACTTGACTGCCCTTGACCAGCACAAAAACATCCTGTGGCGTACTGCATTAGCATCGAACAGCCCCCGCAATATGCAACTTTTGAGGAAAGTCAGGAACCAATGTACACAATCAGTTAGGAAAGCAAAGGCTAGCTTTTTCAAACAGAAATGTGGATCCTGTAGCCCTAACTCCAAAGAAATTTGGGAGACTGTAAAGTCCATGGAGAATAAGAGCACCTCCTCCCAGCTGCCCACTGCACTGAGGCTAGGAAACACTGTCACCAACGATAAATCTACGATAATCAAGAATTTCAATAAGCATTTTGCTATGGCTGGCCATGCTTTCCACCTGGCTACCCCTACCCCGGCCACCAGCTCTGCACCCTCTGCTGCAACTTGCCCATGCCCCCCCCCCAGCTTCTCCTTCATCCAAATTCAGATAGCTGATGTTCTGAAATAGCTGCAAAATCTAGACCCCTACAAATCAGCTGGGCTGGACAATCTGGACCCTTTCTTTCTAAAATAAGCAGCAGAAGTTGTAGCAACCCCTATTACTAGCCTGTTCAACCTCTCTTTCGTATCATCTGAGATCCCCAGAGATTGGAAAGCTGCCGCGGTCATCCCCCTCTTCAAAGGGGGTGACACTCTAGATCCAAACTGTTACAGACCTATATCCATCCTGCCCTGCCTTTCAAAAGTATTTGAAAGCCAAGTTAACAAACAGATCACCGACCATTTCGAATCCCACCGTACCTTCTCCGCTATGCAATCTGGTTTCCGAGCTGGTCATGGGTGCACCTCAGCCACGCTCAAGGTCCTAAACGATATTATAACCGCGATCGATAAAAGACAGTACTGTGCAGCCGTCTTCATCGACCTGGCCAACGCTTTCGACTCTGTCAATCACTGCATTCTTATTGGCAGACTAAATAGCCTTCGTTTCTCAAATGACTGCCTCGTCTGGTTCACCAACTACTTCACAGATAGAGTTCAATGTGTCAAATCGGAGGGCCTGTTGTCTGGACCTATGGCAGTCTCTATGGGGGTGCCACATGGTTCAATTCTCGGGCCAACTCTATTCTCTGTGTATATCAATGATGTCGCTCTTACTGTTGTGACTCTGAGATCCACCTCTACGCAGACAAAACGATTTTGTATACATCTGGCCCTTCATTGGACACTGTGTTAACAAACCTCCAAACGAGCTTCAATGCCATACAACACTCCTTCCGTAGCCTCCAACTGCTCTTAAACTCTAGTAAAGCTAAATGCATGCTCTTTAATCGAACGCTGCTTGCACCCGCCCACCCGACTAGAATCACTACTCTCGGCGGGTCTGACTTAGAATATGTGGACAACTACAAATACCTAGGTGTCTGGTTAGACCGTAAACTCTCCTTCCAGACCAGGGACGGCTTGTTCAATAGGGCGATATGGGCGACGCACTGCCAAACGGGAAAAGGAAGGGATTTTTTTTCTAATCAATTATATCACGGCAACAGCAGTTATCAGTGTTCACGTCTGATCTGCCAGCCACTAAATGTCAAATCAGGCTAAAGTCGTGCTTCAAATGGCCCGCCCGTTTTTTGGGCGATTTCAGTCAGGTTGAAAATCGCCCAGAAGTCTCTCATAGCCTGTCATGTAAAATCTATTTTTTTCACATTTCAAAGCTTTCAATACATTCTCTATGGGTGTCTGTGGGCATGCACTTACGCGCTTTCGTCATACGTGACGTAACGTTGAACGTAACTAAGACAATGGCGGCTAGCAGCGTCTATGTTGCGACCTGCAGTGTGGCGTTATTTTATGTTTTTAATTTGTAGACTTAGTTTACAAACATTCTGCAAACATTCTGCTTTGGACTGATCTTCGGTTTTGGACTGATCTTGTTGATCGTGTACATACCCGCTACGAACGGACTAAATAATGAAAACGCTGCTGGCAGCGGAATCCCAATACAGCTGGGAGACTTGGCTGGATGACAGAGTCCCGGACAGAGAGGTGGAGCCGGCCGGCTTCACCCTGGTCAGAGCGGACCGCGATCCTGGTAAGAGAGCGACTCTGTACCCCGACATTGAACTGCTTTCTGTGTCATTGAACCTTACTATTGTTGATAAAACAAGTTTACTGGAGAACGGAGACCAAGTAGAGACTTTTGGACAAGGTGGATAATTGTATAATATAAGGCAGTTTATTCAGAGGTAAAGATATCTGGAATCGCGTGCACGGACCCGTTCGTCAAACTCGTAGGGAGTTTATCAGAAGAGCCCCTAAACATTGTGTGCTGACATTTTATACAATAAAATGAAGTAGGTTGAATCTAGTAGTTCTGATCTTCTGATTGGTCCTGATGAGTTGGGCGAGGTCACCTCCAGGCTAGTGTCACTGTTGCATTGGCTCTGAGTCGGGTTCTCTGTCTTCAGATGTTCAGCCTAAGAGAAGAGGATTTGTGTGTGTGTGTGTGTGTTTGTTATCAGTGTGTGTGTGTGTGTGTGTGTGTGTGTGTTTGTTATCAGTGATGATGTGTGTGTGTGTGTGTGTGTTTATCAGTGATGATGTGTGTGTGTGTGTGTGTGTGTGTGTGTGTGTGGGTGTGTGTGTGTGTGTCCTCAGGGCAAGAACTCGTGAGTTGGAAGAACTGAGAGACCTATGGCGTGGGTGTTATCCTTAGCCACCTGCTGACAAGGCTGACAAGATAGGACTCTTGTTCATTGTATTGAATACAAAGGCCCAACACAAAATGGGTCATGCACAAGATTTTAGCTATAACATTATATATTTACTACGACAGTACATTCAACCAAAAGCTAATATAACAAAGGCATCAGAGATTATTTATAATCTGTCACAGAAACTGGAATCCATCTCCCCAGATCAGTCAATAAATGCTTCTGGTATTGACTTATATGCTGCCCCTGTCTTCATGTTGTTGCTGGACATATCTTTTTTAAAATGTGTGTAGGTCACCTAAATCATCAGAAAAATTGCCCCTCCTGAGAATTTTTTCAGGAGCCGCCACTGTTCCAGACTCACATTAAGCACCTCCAATACAAAGCTTTTGCACACAAAAAAAGCCTCCTTCACTAATGCTGCCAAACATGCCTTCGTAAAACGGACTATCCTACCGATCCTTGACTTCGGCAATGTAATTTACAAAATAGCCTCCAACACTCTACTCAGCAAATTGGATGTAGTCTATCACAGTGCCATCCGTTTTGTCACCAAAGCCCCATATACTACCCACCATTGTGACCTGTACGCTCTCATTGGCTGGCCCTCACTACATATTAGTCGCCAAACCCACTGGCACCAGGTCGTCTATAAATCTCTGCTAGGTAAATCCCCGCCTTATCTTAGCTCATTGGTCACCATAGCAACACCCACCCGTAGTATGCGCTCCAGCAGGTATATCCCACTGGTGATCCACAAAGCCAACACCTCCTTTGGCCGCCATTCCTTCCAGTTCTCTGCTGCTAATCAAATCAAATCAAATCAACTTGTATTTGCCGCTTGCGCCGAATACAACAGGTGTAGACATTACAGTGAAATGCTTACTTACAGCCCTTAACCAACAATGCATTTTTTTTTTAAATAAAAAAGTAAAATAAAACAAAAACAAAAAAGATTTGAGGAAAAAAAGAGCAGAAGTAAAATAAAATAACAGTAGGGAGGCTATATACAGTGGGGTACCGGTGCAGAGTCAATGTGTGGGGGCACCGGCTAGTTGAGGTAATATGTATATGTGGGTAGAGTTAAAGTGACTATGCATAAATAATTAACAGAGTAGCAGCAGCGTAAAAAGATGGGGTGGGGGTGCAAATAGTCCAGGTAGCCATGATTAGCTGTTCAGGAGTCTTATGGCTTGGGGGTAGAAGCTGTTGAGAAGCCTTTTGGACCTAGACTTGGCGCTCCGGTACCGCTTGTCGTGCCTTCCTCTGACACCGCCTGGTATAGAGGTCCTGGATGGCAGGAAGCTTGGCTCCAGTGATATACTGGGCCATACGCACTACCCTCTGTAGTGCCTTGCGGTCGGAGGCCGAGCAGTTGCCATACCAGGCGGTGATGCAACCAGTCAGGATGCTCTCGATGGTGCAGCTGTATAACTTTTTGAGGATCTGAGGACCCATGCCAAATCTTTTCAGTCTCCTGAGGGGGAATAGGCTTTGTCGTGCCCTCTTCACGACTGTCTTGGTGTGTTTGGACCATGATAGTTTGTTGGTGATGTGGACACCAAGGAACTTGAAGCTCTCAACCTGTTCCACTACAGCCCCGTCAATGAGAATGGGGGTGTGCTCAGTCCTCTTTTTTTTCCTGTAGTCCACAATCATCTCCTTTGTCTTGGTCACGTTGAGGGAGAGGTTGTTATCCTGGCACCACACAGCCAGGTCTCTGACCTCCTCCCTATTGGCTGTCTCATCGTTGTCTGTGATCAGGCCTACCACTGTTGTGTCATTGGTAAACTTAATGATGGTGTTGGAGTCATGCCTGGCCATGCAGTCTTGGGTGAACAGGGAGTACAGGAGGGGACTGAGCACGCACCCCTGAGGGGCCCCCGTGTTGAGGATCAGCGTTGCAGATGTGTTGTTACCTACCCTTACCACCTGGGGGCTGCCTGTCAGGAAGTCCAGGATCCAGTTGCAGAGGGAGGTGTTTAGTCCCAGGATCCTTATCTTAGTGATGAGCTTTGAGGGCACTATGGTGTTGAACGCTGAGCTGTAGTCAATGAATAGCATTCTCACGTAGGTGTTCCTCTTGTCCAGGTGGGAAAGGGCAGTGTGGAGTGCAATAGAGATTGCATCATCTGTGGATCTGTTGGGGCGGTATGCAAATTGGAGTGGGTCTAGGGTTTCTGGGATAATGGTGTTGATGTGAGCCATGACCAGCCTTTCAAAGCACTTCATGGCTACAGAGGTCAGTGCTACGGGTCGGTAGTCATTTAGGCAGGTTATCTTAGTGTACTTGGGCTCGGGGACTATGGTGGTCTGCTTGAAACATGTTGGTATTACAGACTCAATCAGGTACATGTTGAAAATGTTGGTGAAGACACTTGCCAGTTGGTCAGCACATGCTCGGAGCACACGTCCTGATAATCCGTCTGGCCCTGCGGCCTTGTGAATGTTGACCTGCTTAAAAGTCTTACTCACATTGGCTACGGAGAGCATGATCACATAGTCATCCAGAACAGCTGGTGCTCTCATGCATGCTTCAGTGTTGCTTGCCTCGAAGCAAGCATAGAAGTGGTTTAGCTCGTCAGGTAGGCTTGTGTCACTGGGCAGCTTGCGGCTGTGCTTCCCTTTGTAGTCTGTAATAGTTTTCAAGCCCTGCCACATCCGACGAGTGTCAGAGCTGGTGTAGTACGATTCAATCTTAGTCCTGTATTGACTCTTTGCCTGTTTGATGGTTCGTCGGAGGGCATAGCGGGATTTCTTATAAGCGTCCGGGTCAGAGTCTCGCTCCTTGAAAGCGGCAGCTCTACCCTTTAATGACTGGAACGAACTGCAAAAATCTCTGAAGCTGGAGACTCTTATCTCCCTCACTAACTTTAAGTATCAGTTGTCAGAGCAGCTTACCGATCACTGCACCTGAACACAGCCCATCTGCAATTAGCCCACCCAACTACCTCATCCCCATATTGTTATTTATTTTGCTAATTTGCACCCCAGTATCTCTATTTGCACATCATCTTCTGCACATCTATCACTCCAGTGTTAATACTAAATAGTAATTATTTTGCATTATGGCCTATATATTGCCTTCCCTCCATAACCTACTACATTTGCACACACTGTATATAGATTTTCTATTGTATTATTGACTGTATGTTTTGTTTATCCCATGTGTAACTCTGTGTTGTTGTTGTTTTTTTGCACTGCTTTGCTTTATCTCGGCCAGGTCGCAGTTGTAAATGAGAACTTGTTCTCAACTGGCATACCTGGTTAAATAAAGGTTAAATAAAAAAATTAAAACAATTGGGGAGTTTCTCCCATTCTTCTCTGCAAATCCTCTCAAGCTCTGTCAGGTTGGATGGGGAGCGTTGCTGCACAGCTATTTCCAGGTCTCTCCAGAGATGTTCAATCGGGTTCAAGTCCGGGCTCTGGCTGGGCCACTCAAGGACATTCAGAGACTTGTCCCGAAGCCACTCCTGTGTTGTCTTAGCTGTGTGCTTTGGGTCGTTGTCCTGTTGGAAGGTGAACCTTCGCCCCAGTCTGAGGTCCTGAGCGCTCTGGAGCAGGTTTTCATCAAGGAACACTCTGTACTTTGCTCCGTTCATCTTTCATTCGATCCTGACTAGTCTCCCAGTCCCTTCTGCTGAAAAACCTCCCCACAGCATGATGCTGCCACCACAATGCTTCACCGTAGGGATGGTGACAGGTTTCCTCCAGACGTGAAGCTTGGCAATCAGGCCAAAGAGTTCAATCTTGGTTTCATCAGACCAGAGAATCTTGTTTCTCATACTCTGAGAGTCCTTTAGGTACCTTTTGGCAAACTTCAAGCGGGCTGTCATGTGCCTTTTACTGAGGAGTGGCTTCCGTCTGGCCACTCTACCATAAAGGCCTGATTGGTGGAGTGCTGCAGAGATGGTTGTCCTTCTGGAAGGTTCTCCCATCTCCACAGAGGAACTTTGGAGCTCTGTCAGAGTGACCATCGGGATCTTGGTCACCTCCCTGACCAAGGCCCTTGTCCCCCGATTGCTCCGTTTGGCCGGGCGGCCAGCTCTAGGAAGAGTCTTGGTGGTTCCAAACTTCTTCCATTTAAGAATAAATGAGGCCACTGTGTTCTTGGGGACCTTCAATGCTGCAGACATTTTTTGGTACCCTTCCCCAGATCTGTGCCTCGACACAATCCTGTCTCGCAGCTCTACGGACAATTCCTTCAACATCATGGCTTGGTTTTTGCTCTTACATGCACTGTCAACTGTGGGACCTTATATAGACGGGTGTGTGCCTTTACAAATCATGTCCAATCAATTGAATTTACCACAGGTGGACTCCAATCAAGTTGTAGAGACATCTCACGGATTATCAATGGAAACAGAATGCACCTGAGCTCAATTTGATCCAAGATGGCGTAGCAGTGCGGTCGTGGTTTTATTCATTGTCCTAGTGTAAATATCCCGTTTCTTGTTTTTTTTTGTCTATTTTGTATATATTTCTCAATTTTACTTTTCATTCTTTAACTAAATATACTTTCCTGCAACCCGCCTCACCCAACGTGGAAAGGATTCTATTATTTCTTCATAACTTTCATCAAGAACCTTAAGCTGAATCTAGTGTAGCTGCAACTGAATGGCTACTTGCTATTAGTCACCGTTAGCGTCTTCACCATTGTCCGTGGCCTACACTATCCACCAGCCAGCTCTAGCTCTAGCCTGGACAATTCGTCGGCCAGTCTGCACAGTGTGCTATCGACCCAGAGCTTATCGGACTTTCTGCCGGAATCACTGGACCCTAGCGTCGGATCATCGCAACCAGCTAGCTAGCTGCAACCTGTTGTTGGCTAATTACCATTGCCCCATAGCAAGCACCAGTTAGCCTTGAGCTAGCCTCAGGCCCATCTCCCGGCTATCTACCTCTCTGTCAACCGGACGGGACCTCCTAGTGTTGACACTGAGCCCCGCCGATCCAACACGACTGGTTTGCCGACGAAATCGTCTGATGTGGTTTCAACAGGCTTCCTGTTGCGACGACCACGAAGATCCATCTGCTAGCCCCGGCCCGCTAGCACACGCAAACTACAACTGTGCTCCCTGCTAGCTGTGCTGAAGCATCAATTTGAACTGCTCTCGGACTCACATATTGCTGTTCACTGGACCTTATGATCACTCAGCTGCACAGCCGATGCCTGCTGGACTGTTCCTTTACACGGTACCCTGTCCTGTTTATTCTGTTTAGCCTCAGCCCAAACTTTATCGCTATTACCAGTTGTTGTCTTAGCTCTCCCTAATAACACCTGTGATTGCTTAATGCCTCTCTCCCTTGTCAATATGCCTTGCCTATTGCTGTTTGGGTTAGTTCTTATTATACAATTTCACTGTAGAGCCCCTAGTCCCTCTCAAACTGCAAAAATCTCTGAAGCTGGAGACACTTATCTCCCTCACTAACTTTAAGCATCAGTTGTCAGAGCACCTTACCGATCACTGCACCTGTACACAGCCCATCTGAAATTAGCCCACCCAACTACCTCATCCCTATATTGTTATTTATTTTGCTCATTTGTACCCCAGTATCTCTATTTGCACATCATCTCTTGCACATCTATCATTCCAGTGTTAATACTAATTGTAATTATTTTGCACTATAGGTATATTTATTGCCTTACCTCCATAACTTGCTACATTTGCACACACTGTATATATATTTTTCTGTTGTATTTTTGACTTTGTTTTGTTTTACCCCATATGTAACTCTGTGTTGTTGTTTTTATCGCACTGCTTTTCTTTATCTTGGCCAGGTCGCAGTTGTAAATGAGAACTTGTTCTCAACTGGCTTACCTGGTTAAATAAAGGTGAAATAAAAATAAATAAAATAAAATTTCGAGTTTCATAGCAAAGGGTCTGAATACTTATATAAATTAGCTATTTCTGTTTTTTATTTGTAATGCATTTGTAAACATTTCAAAAAAACTGTTTTTGCTTTGTCATTATGGGGTATTGTGTGTAGATTGATGAGGAAAAAATAATATTTTATCAATTTTAGAATAAGGCTGTAACGTAACTAAATGTGGTAAAGGTCAAGGGGTCTGAATACTTTCTGAATGCACTGTAGCTGCACAGTAACCAAAACACACTTGGTATCCTAGTAGGATGAAAGATGACACGTCAATGCAGCCATTATGAGCACTCAAAATGTCAACACCTGAAATGTCATGCGTTTTTTTCTCTCTCATGGCATCTATATCATTCTGCTCTACCTCACACACAGGACTGAAATAGAACTTCCTATAAATGCTGTGTCTTTTGAAATGCATAGATGGGAAGGCCCCTCTTGAATCCCTATGGGGAACCCTTGATACAAAAGCACTAGCATGTATCTGGATGATAAAAAAATACAAATACAATTATTCTGTTTGATGGGGCTGACTTCAGAGCAGGGGCTGTCAGAGTTTGAAACGCTGTCCAATCCACAGCTGGTATAGACAACCCTTCATCGTCATGTACACTTATATCACACTCAGCCTCAACGCCTAACATGTTGCTAATTTGAATGTGTGGGCTTTGCTATTGGGAAATCACACAAATCGTACATTTATTTTTTTATGCTATTGGCAAATGGTCTAGTGACCTCTCACATGTTATTCAACCATTATTACTATGTTGTTACTATGTAACATTAAGCGAGTTGCAATCTATCTACTCATTTTTGTTGTTGTTGGGACAATTTGTTTGTTATTGTTTCTCTACAGAAGAGCTTCATAAACTGTTCATTCGATTGTGAGGTTTGAATAGTGTAAGAAGACAACAACATATTTGGTGAGAATCACAACATAAGTACAAAATCCCTTCTAGCTCTTAGAAAGGGCAGTAGCCTACTTTGGGTGTACAATTTTCAATTAGGACTACAGTATTATTTCATCTGCAGTTATTCTACTGATATTTAAACTGTTACCAATAATATGTACACATTAATATTCTCTTATGATTGCAAGTATTATGTCTCATCTTTTAACAAATGCAATCTATTAGCTTCCAAAATGTCAGTAGGATGGAATGGCTTGTCCTGTACTTTCACTCAGAGTGCATTGAGTGAATGTTGGAAAAATATCTTGGTTCCTTTCTAAACATAGCAATGTGAATGCAAAGAGGACTCTGACCTCAAAACAGTTGAAATGAACTGGCAAAAGAGCTGAGTCCTCATTAAAAGGCAAGGGCAGTGTGAATGCAAGAGAACTGAGTTATTTTTTTTGGGGGGGGTTTACCCCGAAGTTCACTTTAAAGAGGACTGAGATCAGTTATTTTGAAGAGGACTATATGTGGAAACACCGTAATTCTGTCAAATATGTCTGGTTTATGTTTGATTTGATAATATATAGAGTCTAATGGGATGTAGCTAGATAGTTCAGTCCTCCAGTTAGTTATATTTCGGGTGGATATGAGGCTTTCCAATTGATGGCTATCCATTATTTTGCAGCAATTAGACCTAGATTACAAAACTTTCTCTGATATTGATCACCAATATTTACATTTCCCAACAGACATAATCGTGGAGATGGATGGATATAATTCCTAGACACAATGAAATGATAGCACATACATTATCCCAAAATGGTGTCGGTTTGTCACAGGAACACAGCATATTTAATAGGGTTCCTATGTGCTTTTTGCATCTCCAACAGAGACCTACTCATTCATAATGAATGCTACTCGTGTAGACAGGTTATGATGGGGAGAAATACGTGACTATTTTATATCTTTTCTCTTTTAGAGGATACAAACTCATAGGAAGTAATTCAGGTGTCAAGCTTTGTCGTTGGACCAAGGTAAGGTAGATACGATTATTTATTCCTTATATGGGTAATCTCACATTCATAAACATGTACCTTTGAATAACTAAATGACAGGTGTTTTTCTTTCCGCCAGTCCATGCTAAGAGGAAGAGGAGGTTGTTACAAGCACTCCTTTTATGGCATCGAGTCCCACAGGTGTATGGAGACCACCCCTAGCCTCGCCTGTGCCAACAAGTGTGTCTTCTGCTGGAGGTGGGTGCAACTGAACTATGATTGTTGGTGTGATTGATTTAGAGATTTTAGAATAATTCATGCAACAGTTTATTACATTATATTACATTATTCTCATACGCTCAGTGCAGTCGTACTTTATCCTCATCTTAACCCAATAACCAGAGCTGCATTTCACAATATGGCTAAGAATGCCTAGACCCTTTTTGTTTATTGCTGCAAGTTCCAGAAGAGCATAGTATGGATGAAACCAGTCAGTGCTCACCCCGTCATTAACTGATGGCCATGCTATTGCTTAGCTAACCAAAAGCTAACGAGGCAGCTAATGATTAACGTGTGGGTGATTAATGATCGTGCTAATTAAAGGGAGAGAGGTTAGAAGTTGAATCACGTAATGTGACATTGCTTGGGACTGGAGAGGCCAGATATTTCTCCTAAAGTTACCTTCGAAATAGCCTGGTCCCTGACCTGTTTGTGCTGTCTTCCGAACTCCCTATAACTCCTATGGTAAGACCGCACAAACAGATCTGGAACCAGGCTAACCTTTGCAAAAATGAGGATTATAAAACTCCTTTCTGAAAGGTCTCTGTCAGTCCAGGCCTCTGGTGAATGGGGTGCTGTCAGTAGAAATAGTCCCGTCTGAGTTGAGGTCCCTATCCGGGCGATGAATAACAGCAGAACATTGACAGACACAGAGGTATTGTCTTAGCTGTCCTTCAGCAGCAGGGGGCACCCGAACTGATGGGTAGACTGAATGTTCTCTAGTCTAGTGAACTGTGAGGTGGAATACAGAGCCCCTGATGTGTGTGGATTTCCTCACTTTATAGTTTTCTATATTTACTGCCACCTGTTGCATTTGTGCCTACTGTACTTTCATTTAAATCTAGTGTCTAAAAATAAATGGTGTAAACTTCTGTTAGCTGGTGCCCTTTAGGGACTGAAAGGGTCATGGCAGGCCAACATAAGAGGTCACCAGACCAGTCTGGTTACTTAGCCAGCCCCCCTGGGGATAGACAGGTCTGGGGCAGAGTGTGTGTGTGTGTGTGTGTGTGTGTGTTTGTGTGTGTGTGTGACCAGACAGAGCTGTCCTCTCTGATCTTGTCTCTCTGTCCCGACAGATACCACACTAACCCGGTGGCCACAGAGTGGCGCTAGAAGATGGACCCTACTGGAGGCTGTGAAGAACCAGCAGAACATGATCCGACAGTTCAGAGGTAACACACACACTAAAAAACATGATCCGACAGTTCAGAGGTAACCGTAACAACACATTTGCTTTGTTTACACTGATGACAGAGCAATTTGAACTCAAATGAAGTGAACATTTTTACTTCAGGAATAGGTTGGCCTAACAGCTCACCACAATACCTAATCTAGATTCAAGAGACTAAACTTCCCCATCAAGTTGAGAGTCGCTCAAGAGTCACGACACATGCTACAATGAAGCAGAGCTATATGAGAGCTCAAACTGTGTCACAGACCTGGTCAGGCTAACAGACAGACAGACGCTGGGCCTGGGGGATATTTGGCTTACATTTGGGATGCAGAGTGGCTCTCAGTGCAGTGAGGTTCTGGTCTGATTCAGTCATCAGCACCATGTCTGTCCGGCAACTGTCACACCTCTCCTCACCGGGACCAGAGTGTGACGCACTTGTCACTGGGCCTGTCTCAGATTTGTCTCTGGTTTGTAAAGCAACAGCTCAGTCGGCCATGACATATCCAGCAGTCAGTAAAGAGAAAAACACATGGCATCTGTCTTCATTTGTAATCAATGGGTGATGGGCACACTCACAGCTTGACTGCAACATCCTCTCATTATGAAATTATTCAGCAGTTTATTAGGTGGCCTTTGACTGTAGAAGTTGATGATTTATTCTAAGATAACCCAAACACAAAACAAAATGCTGCCTTACCCACCCTATTGGGATCAAGGGAGTTCTCTCTCCCTGCTCTCTGTCGTGACTGCACTGATTCAGTCAATTTAGCCTGGAAGGACTCAAGTGTCACTTTTTCTCTCTTCGTTAAGTGCTAATTCCATCCAGTCAAAGGAACATGTCATTCCAATTCGTTTCTCATACTCAACCCTTTGATGGACATCTGGATTGGAGTAGTTAGCGACATGTCTACTGGGACTGAAATGAACCCAACCGAGTTGCATTGCTGATTAGGGAGCTTGTGGTGGGACCAGGGGGTTGGTGTTGGCAGGGGAGGGGTGGTGTGTGTGTGTGTGTGTGTGTACGAGTGACTCAATTCTCTTGAAGGATTCTGATTTGCTTGTCACATTCTTCAATGGTGGTGATGTCTGTTTTCATTTAGCCACTTAGTTTACCACTCAGACACTAATACCCAGATTCTTAACCATCTGCATCCCTCCTCCCACGTTCTCGTTAGAATAGATACTTCTGGCCTCCCGAGTGGCGCAGCGGTCTAAGGCACTACAGATCCGGGATCGATCCGCGCCTTGGATACCCATGAGGCGTCGCACAATTGGCGCATGCACGCTGGCTTCGGTCGCCAGCTGTACGGTGTTTCCTCCGATACATTGGTGTGGCTGGCTTACGGGTGGGGTCGTGTTTCAGAGGACGCATGGCTTTCGACCTTCACCTCTCCCGAGTCAGCACGCGAGTTGCAGCGATGGGACAAGACTGTAACTACCAATTGGATATCATGAAAAAGGGGTTACATTTTAAAAAAAAAACAAGAACAGATACTTCTAATGGAGCACCATGTCTGCGTTGATAAAGTACTGTATGAACAATCCACTTTGGAGTGAACAAGTGCCCCTCGAGAGCACAGCCAGCCACCCATGTGGGAGTGTAATGTGATTCCACATCACATAATATCAATAAAATAGACACATAATGAGGTCTGAGGGACGTGTGTGTGTGTGTGTGTGTGTGTGTTTGTGTGTGTGCGTGTGTGTGTGTCAGCCTGGGTTGGTTATATGACTGAATTAAAGTGTGATTTCTCCAAGGGCCCTGTATGAGGGCTGGGGGAATGTACAATTATGTTTTTCAGCTTGATGTCTCTCAGTGTAAAGCTGTTCTGTGATGCGATTTACCCTTCAAATGTATCAGAGACACAAGCCTGGCTTCATCAATGGAAATTATTTTATGGATTCGTTGTCGCTTGTTGCCATTCTTCAAGTTAATGTTGTTTCATACTGCATTGATCCACAGTATATTACTTTTTTTTGTGTAATGCAATGATCTTCAATTTTGTGTGCACATCTGTGTGTTTGTGTGTGCGTGCAAGGAGAAATACACTGAATGAGTGGGGCTTGTGTTGATTCTAAGCAAGTTCAGCAGCGTCTAGGCTCTGCCAGGAGATCCATGGGAGCTGGAGAGACTGAGACCTCCCAGTGGGGAGAGGAGAGGGACTGGGCCTGTATCCAACCTACCATCTCTCTCTCTCTCTCTCTCTCTCTCTCTCTCTCTCTCTCTCTCTCTCTCTCTCTCTCTCTCTCTCTCTCTCTCTCTCTCTCTCTCTCTCTCTCTCTCGTCCTCTCTCTCTCGTCCTCTCTCACTCTCTTCCTCTCTCACTCTCTTCCTCTTCATTTTTGTACACGTCCCTCCTTGGCTTCTCTCTGATTTCTCCCACTCCATATTTTATTCACACCAGCCCATTCCTTTTAAAGGAGAATGGAAACACTACCCTAAATAACCCCTTTCTTGCTTTTATTATTCATAATAAGGCATAAAGTTCCCCTTGAGGGAGACTGAACGAGTGTACACCACAGGCAGAAGAGGTTTGCATCGTCATTAGGCTCTCTGGCTCTCTCTTACCCTGACCACTGACCTCTCTCGCACTCTGTCCTATCACAGGTGTGCCTGGGGTGCGTCCGGAGCGGTACGAGGAGTGTCTGGAGGTGATGCACTTCGCCCTGTCCCTGGTGGGAGAGCCAATCATGTACCCCAAAATCAATACCTTCCTGCGCCTCCTCCACACACACCGCATCTCCAGCATCATGGTCACCAACGCACAGTTCCCCCAGGAGATCAGGTGGGGGCACCACTGAAGTTCTTGGAAGGTGAAGAGATGTGGTTTTGGCACAACCCTATGGGAGAGGAGAGGAGGTGGCTGCTCCAGCTCTGTCTCTTTCATTCTTTCATTCTTCAAAAAAGTCATCCTGTTCTTTATTTTCTTACTGTCACCTTTCATTTATCTAGGGTGTGTTCGGGCGGCACTCTTTCGCTCTGACCCCCACCTCTTCTCTCATTTGAAGTCTTCACAAACACAGAACCACATCAGTATCTAAGATGGGGAGAAGTCTGTATTTAATAAAGCGTTACTCTTCCTTCTTAATAGCACTATCAACAAGGCAGATCCTACAGGCTCTAGTTTTGTCGCACCTGGACTACTGTTCAGTTGTGTGGTCAGGTGCCACAAAGAGGGACTTAGGAAAATTGCAATTGGCTCAGAACAAGGCAGCACAGCTGGCCCTAGGATGTACACAGAGAGCAAACATTAATAATGGCTCAAAGTAGAGGAGAGATTGTCTTCATCACTACTTGTATTTGTGAGAGGTATTGACATGTTGAAAGCACTGAGCTGTCTGTGTAAACAACTAGCACACAGCTCAGACACCCATGCATATGTTACGCCCCTGAAAAAGGGGAGAAATAATCACGAAAGTGATGCACTTATGTTTCCTCACTGAAAACTTTAGTATAATCCTTTTACAAAAATACCACATTTTACAGAACAACAGATCTACAGGAACCAAAGTTGTGTAGGGTACAAAGCTTATTCAAGTCACAACAGCATAAACTGTAATTCACTAAAACATATACAAATGTTTCAATATAACTGTCAAACACAAAGTAGCTTTAGCTCAGTAACCCATAACTACATTTATCAACCATGTCAACAAAGTATTGGAAACACATTATACAAATAACCCCAAATATATTATTAACAGCGCACATGTTCATTCACAATTAGCATAAAATGGCAGCTACTCTCAGTACGAAGCTATTCTTCGCTGCAACCAAGCAGGTTTCACTCACACACGCACCTAATAACTCTCTTCAACTTAACTCTAACTTACTCAAGATGTTACTAACACATACCTTAAACTCTCTTGACATGTTAGCAAGTTATTACATTCAAATTAACTCGTTTTATATCAATAACGTACCTGAAAAAGGGGAGAAATAATCACGAGAGTGACGCAGTTATGTTTCCTCACTGAAAACTTTAGTATAATGAGGAAAAAAGACCGCGATTTCCCCAGAAAGTTGGGTGGAGACCAGAGCAATCGATCTCAGGCTCATAGATTAAGAGCATTTAGTAGATCACAGATTAACACTTTTACCCTTAAATTAGGCACCACAAAATAAAGTAGTCAATATAACGTTTACACATTCCTCTTACAATATTTACCCTTTGTACACTTGACGGATTTTAACACAATTATGAATTTTATCAATCTCTATGAACTAGTACTGGATGCATGATCTTTTTAACCTTAGATATTTTAAGATCCTTACATACCATGAACTTACTAATACTTTTTAGTGTATAACAGGCTATGAATATGTCCTTTAACCTGTCACACTCTCCCCGACAAAATAAATGTTTTCCCAACATTACCAACATTGTCTTCTTAAACAGTCTATAAGCACTGGACGTAGAAAATCCTCTTCTGTAAGCTAGTACTTGAGCAGAGGTCAAAGTTCACAGTTCAAATAGAACCAAGAAGTTATATTCACAGTCCATATCTGTTGACCAGCTGTATAAACAGTCCATAAGCAGTCTTTTCTCATACTATTGTCAACAGTCCATCAGTTTTAATGATCTATATGCATAGTCTGCTAATTGTCTCGTGACAGTCTGTGAAATCAGTCAGTAGTCCATGGTCAAACATGTCAACTCTGTAGCCTCAAGTTTGCTGAAGTCCATACATGTAGGGTGGCTGAAGGTAATATCGCTGTAGTGATGGCAGCCATGGAACCAGTCCTGGTGCAGGGTAGACAGGGAACAACTGTGGCTGTGGCTGGATACTGTAGCAGGAAGGGATACCAAGCTGATCATAGGTGATACGTCTTGGAGGGTGTCTCTCTCTTTGTGGCAGCTGGTAAGCTGGTTCCTCAGGTTCAGCAGCAGCAGTTAATGAAGGAAAGGCACTTAGTGGACGATCATCAGGCACATTTTCAGCAGGCAAGTTCATCTCCTCAGCAGGCAGTTCTTTAACTGTTGTTTTCTCCTCCAGCTGATTTTCAACAAGCGGCTGTGCTGGTAGCGTATCAGGAACTGGCACCGCAACTGTCTGTTTCACTGGTGGGGGCCTGTTTTCCGACTCTCTCGCTGGTTCAGCATACCTCTCAGGTACTGTAGGAGATGTGGGGACCTGTAGCGGCTCATGATGAAGGTCATATTCATCCCCGCTGTCTTCATCAGAATCTAGAGGCTGTGATCCAGGCTGATGTCTCTTTTTCTTACTTTTGTCATCTTTAGTCATTTCTGGTTGTCTCTCAAACGGTAAGTGGTCACAGGACATGAGCAGGTTTCTGTGCAGGACCCGGGAGCGTCCCCTACCCTTTTCTGGTCTCAACTCATAAATCGGCAGGTCTGAACCCATTTGTCTCACTACTGTGTGAATTTGATCTTCCCAATAGTTACGGAGTTTGCCTGGTCCTCCTCTTGGTGTCAGGTTTTTAATCAGAACTCGCTCGCCAGGCTGTAGCACTGAACTCCTAACTTTAGTGTCATAGTACTTCTTACTTCTTTCAGCAGCTTTCTGAGCATTTTCATTTGCAATGGCGTATGCTTCTTCCATTCCTCATTTCCAGTTCTCCACGTAGTCTCGCTGGTTACTGGAACCTGCCTCTGTGCACAATCCAAAGAACATATCAACTGGAAGCCTGGGTGATCTCCCAAACAGAAGATAAAATGGTGCTATAACTGCACCCCACTTCGCAACGGGTGCAGTTATAGGCATAAACCAGTTTGTTTAGAGACTCCTTCCAGTTTGACTTTTGTGTCTCAGTTAGTGTCTTTAGCATTTGCAACAATGTTCTGTTCATTCGTTCCACTTGACCGTTCCCCATCGGGTGGTAGGGTGTTGTTCTGGACCCCGCCATGCCACTGAGTTTCTTTAACTGATGGAACAACTGATTTTCGAATTCTCCCCCTTGGTCATGGTGGATGCGGGAGGGGAACCCAAACTTCAGGGCAAAGTCATTGAAGATGAGATTTGCAGCAGTTTTTCCTGACTTTGATGTGGTGGCGTAGGCTTGAGTGAAACGTGTAAAATGATCAACAATCACGAGGATGTACTCATATCCCCCTTTGCATCTGTCGAGATGGAGGAAATCTATACATACCAGTTCAAATGGCTGTGTTGTCACAATGTTTGTCAGAGGAGCTCTTGTTTCATGGCCTGGCTTTTTCTGCTTGACACAGCTACAAGTTTTAGTCACATAGTGCTCGATGTCAGATTGCATATAAGGCCAGAAGAAGCGGTCACGTACTAGGGTTACAGTGCGATCAGTACCTTGGTGTCCCATGTTATTGTGCAACTCTTCCATCACTTTACCTTTGTACTGCTCTGGTAGAACGAACTGCTTGCAGGCTGTAGTGATTCTGTAAAGAATACCATCACTGTCGATTGTCAATTTGTCCCATTCTCTGAATAGGCATTTTGTCTTTGGACTGAATTCCTTTTGCTCTTTAACTGGCGGTTTGGAACCAGACAGCTTGAAATCGAGCACAGGACGGATGACCGGATCAGACTCTTGTGCCTCTCTTATCCCCTCTTTTGGGATCGAGCTGATTGTTGCTGTAGTTGTCTCACCTTCAGCTGATACTGACATAGATGCAGCTGAAATTGACCAAGGCACAAAAGGCTCTTTCTGTACCTCTACTGCTTGTATCGTGGCGGCAATGGTGTCTGGTGGAAGCTCCTCAGAACATTCTCTCATCAGTGACTCTACATCCAGTGGCATCCTCGACAAAGCATCTGCATCACTGTTCTCTCTGCCTGGCCTGTACTTTATTGTAAAGTGGAAATCAGCCAATTCTGCAACCCACCTGGAAGTGGTTGCGTTCAGTTTGGCAGTAGACAGAATGTAGCTGAGCGGGTTGTTATCGCTGTATACAGTGAAGGTCGGAGCATAGTACAAATAATCATGGAACTTATCAGTGACTGCCCATTTTAGAGCTAGAAATTCTAGCTTGCCAGAGTGGTAGTGATAGTTCTTCTCAGCTGCTGTTAAGGTTCGAGAGCCATAAGCAATGACCCTAAGCTTCCCATCTTGCTCTTGATAAAGAACTGCTCCCAAGCCTTGGTGTGACGCATCAGTGTGTACAACAAATGGCTGAGTGAAGTCAGGGAAACCTAAGACTGGTGGGTGAAGCAGACACTCAATCAGCTGTTCAAGTGCCTGTTGATGTTGGTCAGTCAACAGGATTGGCTTGTTTGAGGGCACCACATGACTTACTTTCTTTGTTTTTGCTTTCCGTGGGTGGTCAGGTATTTTCTCTGAATCTGCTTTCAGGAGGTCATACAGACAGCTGGCCCTCCTAGAAAAGTCTTTGATGTACTGTCTGTAGTAAGTGAGTAAACCAAGCATTTTTCTGAGCTGGCCCACAGTCTGTGGTCTGATCTCTTTCAATGCTCTTACTGCTTCAAAATCGGCTGGGTCAACTTTGCTGCCGTCTGCAGATACTATTCTGCCCAAATAAACGACCTGGGGTTTAAAGAGATCACACTTACTTGGCTTGAGTTTGATGCCATACTCTCTATAACACTGCAAAACCTTTTGCACATCATTCACATGGCTGTCGAAAGTTTTACTGAAAACTAGCGTGTCGTCCAGATAAGGAATGCAGATGTTGTCCCGGAGCCCTTCCAAACATTCCTCCATACAACGCTGAAAAGCTGCAGGAGCGTTCATGAGGCCGAATGGCATACGTATCCACTCATAGAGTCCCCATGGGGTCACAAATGCTGTCAGTGATCTGCTTTCTTCAGAGATGAACCCTTGGTGATATGCTTTTCCCTGATCTAAAAGGGAGAACCAGGAATTACCACCTAAACTGTCCATGATGTCCTGGACCCGAGGGATGGGCTGGCGGTCGGGATGTGTCTTTCTGTTCAGGTCTCTGTAATCTATACACAACCGGAGGGTCCTGTCCTTCTTCCTAGCGCAAACGACAGGTGAAGAATATGAAGAGTTTGACTTCCTAACCCAACCCTGGGCTATGAGGTCATGAAGGTAACCCTTCAGCTCCTGATACAGTGGCCTGGGCACTGACATGTATGTGCGCTTGACTGGTTCAGAGTCCTTTAGAGAAATAGTCATTTTCAATCGTTCAATGCAGCCAATGTCATTGTCTGATCTGGAGAAGGAGTGACACTCTTCTCTAAGCATTTTCCTAACAACCTCTCTCTGTTCTTCGGTTAGGTGACTTTAACCTACTGGTGGATCCCACTGTTCAGTAGCAGTACATGGGGTTTGAACACTGGTGTGATTCACTGTGGCTGGGGTGACAGCTTTTTCAAAGACTTGGGCAGGTAACACAGTCATAATGGTTTGTACTGTACCGATTATGGTGCGTCCTAGCAGGGCAATGTCGTGGTCAGTGGGGTTAGAGACATCAAGCATGACAACTGGAAAAACACCTTTCCTAACTCTGACTAGTGTGTCAAAGAACTCAAGTTCATCTGGCCACTGCGGGTTCAGGTCTGGCTGGAAAAGCATTGTCATGTCATCTTTGAAAGGCTGGGAAGCTACCCGGCACTCAATCTGAATGCTACTGTGTTTTGGTACAGCAACCTTCTCTTTCTTGGTTTTCACTGCGTATTCATCTGTCTGTTCTGCGCTAACAGCCTGTATAAAAGCTCTCACCTTATTTCTTTTGAGGCTTGGGAAAGCTTTTTTTTACTGTACTGTACCGTTTAGTCTTTTCGGTCATTGTCAGGATGTGCTCAATAACATTGAAACCTATGATGGGATGAGATAGGTGACAGCCTTTCATTACCAGCACTGGGATGATCAGTTCCTTCGTTTGGTCAGTTTCAGAGGCTAGCCGAAAAGTTGTTTCAATCCATCCCAGGTACGGCATTTCAGTCCCATTTGCTGCCGTCAATCTTAGATCATCAGGTGAGTCCAGAATTTCTGAAACATCCCTCAGCCTTGCGTTTGGGAGAGATTCCGCTTTCCATCGTTCATCAATGACCGATACCTGAGAGCCTGTGTCCCATAGAGCTTGGAGGTGGTGGCGATTCAGGTGACACTCAACAAGGCACTGTCTACCGACTAGCGAGGTGACCTTATGGGGGTGGCAACCTTGAGCTAGGGATGGTAAAGAGTGGGCATTTTCTTCTGTACAGGAAAGCTTTTCACAGGTAGAGTCAATTTTCAGGTGAGTGCATTTTTCCTTATGTTTAGTCCAATGTTGGTTTTGACATCCTTTGGAACAGTACAGTGTCTCTTTACATGATGAACATTGTTTCAGGTTCTCAAATGACTCTTCTCTGGCACAATTTGCACATTTCTGGGACTTTTTGGTAGCTACGGTTAACACTTGTCCCTCAGCGGTAACCCTTCCCCGTTTAAAGGGGCCTGTTTGGATGGTCTGACTCCCCGGATTTTACATCCAGCTTGAAAATGTTCTCCACTCCCACATCGGAAGCAGTGTGTGCAGCGTGCATCTGTTCTGGCCTGCTGGCAGACAAAACACCTCCTTGGAGCTTGAGCAGAGCGGTTGGTATACAGGTTAGGTGCATATTGATACTGCACAGGGTCAGGTGCTTGGGGCTGACTGTAGTTGCTGTAATACTGCTGCTGGGAAACAGGTGGCTGGGGGTCCCTATCTGGCCTCCTAACTGGAAGTGGGGCATGGGCATAAGGCGATGACTGAAACATAGGCTGCTGTAATGTCTCCTTAATCTGAGCAATCTCTGCACTGAGACCTTTTAGGGAAGCTACACCTGTCTTAAGTTCAGCTAACTCTGTTAACAGTTCTGCGGGTATCTTAGCTTTGGCTTCCTTCACAGGACACTTTGCAGATGGCGTGTCTTCTAACTGGACTACACTTACAGTTGTAGCAGGCTGTGGGGCATTAAAACGCTTTTTGTTTCGTCTTTCTATCTCATTAGCACAAGCAATGTTAAGCTTCTCTAGCAAAACCTCATCTGATGTTTCGCTATCAAGCAGGAGAGGCTGCATGTCTATCCTGATACTGTCACTCTGGAGACCTGTAAGGACTGTGTGTAAACACATGCGCTGGACTAGAGCAGGGTCATACTTAAGCCCTGATTCTGACTCCTGGGACGCAAATTAATACTTTCTGCCTCAAATCTAAGATGCGCATCAGGAAGCTTTGAGGGGTCTCCTTGCTATGCTGTGCTTCTGAAGCTAGCTGTTTGTAAAGCTCTGTTGCACTCTTCTCTTGGAAGTGGGAACGCAGGATGCATCTAAGTGTGGGAAGAGTTAGCTGGGGTTTACCTTCCAAGTAGCTGCGTAGCTGTGAGCCTGGAGAAATAGCCCTGATTACTGCGACTACTATTTCTACCTCAGGATAGCCTCTGTTAAGTCCATTCTCAATCTGATGGGCAAGGCTGGAAAAAGTCAGTTTATCTTTCTGGCCCGGTTCACCTATCTGACCAGAAATGTTTAACTCTTTGCGCCAGTATGAGCCGGGCTGTGCACTGGGTGCGAGCTGCATGCTCCTCTGAAGATGGGCAGGGGGTTGGGGCTGGCGCAGAGAATCACTGGTTTTGTCTGCAGTACTCTGCTCAGTTCCCACCCCTTGTTGTGGGGTTACAGTTCTCAGTCCCTCGATTATGTGATGTGTTCTGGCTGTTTCAATATCATGGTCAGTTTGCCCTGTCTTGCTATCTATGCCACTGATCATCTCTGTCATTTTGTCTTTAAGTAACATTAATTCCGACATGCCGCCATCTTCTAACTCTGCAACTTCCTCTCTTTCAAGGAACATCACAATGTGAGTCATCAGTGATATGCGGGATTTGTCTTGAACATCTCTTCTCTGTTCGCCTGATATGTCAAGGAAATCACATACGTCTAGTAACTTGTCTTTAGTCAGGGTGTGCAATTCTCCTACTACCTCTTCCTGTAGTTCTTCCAAGGCGGTTGTCATGTTGACAGGACAGGAGGAACCTTTACTGTGCAGGAGTTGACTCTGAATTAGATGGTCCTTACTGTCTCTGATGGTCTCTCAACGGCCTCAGTTGACACGTACTTAACCCCCAACTTCCAGATCCCCTCGAACAGCAACACTTTCCTCACTGCAGCCTGCCTGGGTTGTTAGCTGGCTCGGAATTCAGCGACCAGGATGTGGAAGCCGGACATCTGAGCAGCAATCTCAGCGGAGCCTCCAAAATGTTACGCCCCTGAAAAAGGGGAGAAATAATCACGAAAGTGATGCAGTTATGTTTCCTCACTGAAAACTTTAGTATAATCCTTTTACAAAAATACCACATTTTACAGAACAACAGATCTACAGGAACCAGAGTTGTGTAGGGTACAAAGCTTATTCAAGTCACAACAGCATAAACTGTAATTCACTAAAACATATACAAATGTTTCAATATAACTGTCAAACACAAAGTAGCTTTAGCTCAGTAACCCATAACTACATTTATCAACCATGTCAACAAAGTATTGGAAACACATTATACAAATAACCCCAAATATATTATTAACAGCGCACATGTTCATTCACAATTAGCATAAAATGGCAGCTACTCTCAGTACGAAGCTATTCTTCGCTGCAACCAAGCAGGTTTCACTCACACACGCACCTAATAACTCTCTTCAACTTAACTCTAACTTACTCAAGATGTTACTAACACATACCTTAAACTCTCTTGACATGTTAGCAAGTTATTACATTCAAATTAACTCGTTTTATATCAATAACGTACCTGAAAAAGGGGAGAAATAATCACGAGAGTGACGCAGTTATGTTTCCTCACTGAAAACTTTAGTATAATGAGGAAAAAAAAACGCGATTTCCCCAGAAAGTTGGGTGGAGACCAGAGCAATCGATCTCAGGCTCATAGATTAAGAGCATTTAGTAGATCACAGATTAACACTTTTACCCTTAAATTAGGCACCACAAAATAAAGTAGTCAATATAACGTTTACACATTCCTCTTACAATATTTACCCTTTGTACACTTGATGGATTTTAACACAATTATGAATTTTATCAATCTCTATGAACTAGTACTGGATGCATGATCTTTTTAACCTTAGATATTTGAAGATCCTTACATGCCATGAACTTACTAATACTTTTTAGTGTATAACAGGCTATGAATATGTCCTTTAACCTGTCACACATACCCCACAAGACATGCCACCAGAGGTCTCCTCACAGTCCCCAAGTCCAGAACAGACTATGGGAGGTGCACAGTACTACATAGAGCCATGACTACATGGAACTCTATTCCACATCAGGTAACTGATGCAAGCAGTATAATCAGATTTAAAAAACAGATACAAATACACCTTATGGAACAGCGGGGACTGTGAAGCAACACAAACATAGGCACAGACACATGCATACACACACGATAACATACGCACTATACACACACGTACACATGGATTCTGTGTTGTAGATATGTAGTAGTGGAGTATGGGCCTGAGGGTTGTGAATTCTGTAATGAATGTATTGTACTGTTTTTAAAATGGGAAACTGCCTTAGTTTTGCCGGACCCCAGGAAGAGTAGCTGCTGACTTGGCAGCAGCTAATGGGGATCCATAATAAATACAAATACAAATACATTCAGGCTTCTGAATGGCAGGGCCGAGCCGGGTCAGATAAAAGCCTTAATCTGGATCAGAATTGCAAATCACACTTTTCACTGTGTCTGTCAGCCTTGCATTGTCTTCGTCTTGCTCTGTATACCAGCACGGTGCCTTAGGCGTCCCCCTCGCGCTCCTTATGAAAAATACATCTTCACCTTGCATGTCCTTGAGTACACACACTGAGTGTACAAAACACTATCTTTTGTTCTTTCCATGACATAGACTGACCAGGTGAATCCAGTTGAAAGCTATGATCCCTTATTGATGTCACTTGTTAAATCCACTTCAATCAGTGTAGATGAAGGGGAGGACACGGGTTAAAGAAGGATTTTTAAGCCTTGAGACAATTGAGACATGGATTGTGTATGTGAACCATTCAGAGGTTGAATCGGCAAGACAACATATGTAAGTGCCTTTGAACGGGGTATGGTAGTAGGTGCCAGGTGCACCGGTTCGTGTCAAGAACTGAAACTCTGCTGGGTTTTTCACGCTCAACAGTTTCCCATGTGTATCAAGAATGGTCCACCACCCAAAGGACATCCAGCCAACTTGATACAACTGTGGGACACATTGGAGTCAACGTGGGCCAGCATCCCAGGGGAACGCTTTCGACACCTTGCAGTCCATGCCCCGACGGATTGATGCTGTTCTGAGGGCAAAAGGGGGGAGGTGCAACTCAGTATAAGGAAGGTGTTCTTTATGTTTTGAACACTCAGTGTATATGCACAGTGGTAAACGACTATTACACACACAAAGCCTCTTGACACACACATACACACACACACACACACAGTCCCCCTTATCGCAGGAAGGGGCGTTGAGCACAATGAGAGAAGCAGATTGTGTCTGAGTCGGGGGAACAAGAGAACACAACAGCACACTAATGTCAGTTCAGAATGTCTCTCTCTCCCTTGTAGAAGACACTGTTCTGCTCTGCTAAGCATTTTGAGGATAGAACAGAACACTGTGGCAACACACAATTAAAACCTCTTTGGAACTGACTGCTGAATAGAGCAGAGCAGTCTTGGAGAGGCGCTGACTGCTCCACTTGCCTGTGTGACTGACTCAACGTTCACCCAACATTCCTACAACGTCCCCCTAACTTTTCTACAACGCCCCCCCCCCCCCCCCCCCCCCCCCAATGTTCCTACAGCACAACGTTTCTCTTCTGTTCCTATGAGAAAGCTGAAATGGCATTTGATTGAACATGTTAAAAGCAGGCTTCACGGCACTATACTGTAAGTGCATCATTATTAATTGCTACAGCTACCTACTGTAACACTGCCCATGATTTAGTTATGTTAATGTTGTCATCTAAGTTGACGTTGACACACAGGCACAGAGGCTAAAAACATTTTATTTTGATGGCATCGGGATTTTTGGAACGGCAAGCAGTACCGGAGCACCAAGTCTAGGTCCAAAAGGCTTCTCAACAGCTTCTACCTCCAAGCCATAAGACTCCTAAACAGCTAATCATGGCTACCTGGACTATTTGCACTGTCCCCCCACCCCCACCCCATCTTTTTACGCTGCTGCTACTCTGTTAATTATTTATGCATAGTCACTTTAACTCTACCCACATGTACATATTACCTCAACTACCTCAACTAGCCGGTGCCCCCGCACATTGACTTTGCACCAGTACCCCCCTGTATATAGCCTCCCTACTGTTATTTTATTTTACTTCTGCTCTTTTTTTCTCAACACTTTTTTGTTGTTGTTGTTTTATTGTACTTTTTTATTAAGAATTAAATGCATTGTTGGTTAAGGGCTGTAAGTAAGCATTTCACGGTAATGTCTACACCTATTGTATTCGGCGCATGTGGCAAATGAAATTTTATTTTATTTAATTTTTACTATGGTTTCTCAGTTGCCATGTTATTGCCAAAGCGCTGACCTCCAGTCACGTATCAGTTTTAGAGGTAAACATCGACTTTCATGGCCACATATTTACCTTGGTGGTCCCTGATTCAAAGCTCTGACCTTTGAACCACATCCAAACAGATCAATCTTCCTAGGCAGATGTCCAACCAGACAGCTTGTTCCTGCCAGGTCATCCTATCGTTTCATTGGTTGTGGCCCTACCTTGTCTGTCATCCTATTGTGTCATTTGCTGTGGCCCTTCCTTGTCTGTCATCCTATCATGTCATTGGCTGTGGTCCTGCCTTGTCTGTCATCCTATCGTGTCATTAGCTGTGGCCCTGCCTTTTCTGTCAGAGACCTGACTTACAGTATGGTCCCTGCTCCCTGGTCTGTCAGAGGAGGGGGGAATGGGGGGCAGCTTCCATCAATCATCCACAAGCACCACCCGTCACTACCCACAGTCACAGACAAGCTGTCTGAATTTATCGAGTCAGATGCACAGACATGACCTTGATTGGAAACTGCAAGTGTTCACTTAGGGAAGGGGAAGTGTGTGTGTGTGTGTGTGTGTGTGTGTGTGTGTGTGTGTGTGTGTGTGTGTGTGTGTGTATGGATGGATGGAGGGGGGACAGGTGTGAGGATTAGGTGATTCAACAGATTAATCGAGTGTTGAAATTCTCGCAGAATCCTTCCAACAGTTGCTTATTTGGCTAAATGAACTCTCTGTCATTGCCTGTGTCCTTGCCACTCTGGGTAATTACTACGGGTGTACTGTGGGGTATTTATTGGAGTGAAAAGTGTTGTTTGTTTTGTTACCTCTACCAAACCTCTTTGACATTGTCTGTTCCCTTTGTTACTCATGCAGCTACATCCTCCTGCTGCTGTACTGGTAGTTTACAGCCAAGTGCAATCAAGCCTCCCCTCTCTCTCTCTCTCTCTCACTCTCTCACTCTCTCACTCTCTCACTCTCTCACTCACTCACTCACTCACTCACTCACTCACTCACTCACTCACTCACTCACTCACTCACTCACTCACTCACTCACTCACTCACTCACTCACTCACTCACTCACTCACTCACATATCAGTGTACAGCAAAGTGTTTTCGATCACTGCTGAAAGAGCTACTTCCTGTGCTTGGCCCTCCTATGTTGAACATAATAAACGGCTCCTATCCTCCGGATGTGTACCAAACTCAGTAAAAGTGGCAGTAATAAAGCCTCTCTTGAAAAAGCCAAACCTTGAACTGGAAATATTGGTGTATATTGAATCTCCCATTCCTCTAATTTTTTTGGGGAAAAACCGTTGCTCAGCAACTCACTGCCTTCCTGAAGACAAATAATGTATACAAAACCCTCCAGTCTGGTTTTAGACCCCATCATAGTACTGAGACCACACTTGTGATGGTGGTAAATTACCTTTTAATGGCGTCAGACCAAGGCTCTGCGTCTGTCCTCGTGCTCCTAGACTGTAGTGCTGCTTTCTCCACCATCGATCACCACATTCTTTTGGAGAGATTGGAAACTGTAATTGGTCTACTCGGACAAGTTCTTGCCTGGTTTAGATCTTATCTGTCGGAAAGATATCAGTTCGTCTCCGTGGATGGTTTGTCCTCTGACAAATCAATGGTACGTTTTGGTGATCCTCAAGGCACCGTTCTAGGACCACTATTGTTTTCACTATATATGCTACCTCTTGGTGATGTCATTCGGAAACACAATGTCAACTTTCACTGCTATGCAGACGACACACAGCTGTACATTTCAATAAAACATGGTGAAGCCCCAAAATTGCCTACCCTGGAAGCCTGTGTTTCAGACATAAGGAAGTGGATGGCGTCAAATGTTTTACTTTTAAACTTGGACATAACAGAGATGCTAGTTCTAAGTCCCAAGAAACAAAGAGATCTGATGTTGGATCTGACAATGAATCTCAATGGATGTACAGTAGTCTCAAATAAAACTGTGAAGGACCTTGTCTCTCTTTTGAGGAACATATCAAGAATATTTCAAGAGCAGCCTTTTTCCATCTTCGTAACATTGCAAAAATCAGAAACTTTCTGTCCCAAAATTATGCAGTAAAGCTAATCCATGCTTTTGGTCCTGCCATACATACTTACATGTAAACTGCAGTCACAAGACACAGGCCTCCTAATTGTTCCTAGAATTTCTAAGCAAACAGCTGGAGGCAGGGCTTTCTCCTATAGAGCTACATTTTTAAGGAATGGTCTGCTGATCCATGTGAGAGACGCAGACTCGGTCTCAACCTTTAAATCTTTACTGAAGACTCATTTCTTCAGTAGGTCCTATGATTGAGTATAGTCTGGCCCAGGGGTGCGAAGGTGAACGGCAAGGCACTGGAGTGTCGAACACCCTTGTTGTGTCTGCCTGGCCGGCTGCCCTCTCTTCACTGGGATTCTCTACCTCTGACCCTATTACAGGGGCTGAGTCACTGGCTTGCTCGCGCTCTCCCATCCTTCTTATACTCGGGTTCGTGGGGGAGATCGTCGTGGGCTATACTTGGCCTTGTCTCAGGGTAGTAAGTTAGTGGTCTGTTGATATCCCTATGGTGGTATGGGGGCTGTGCTTTGGCAAAGTGGGTGTGGTTATTTCCGGCCTGGTTGGCCCTGTCCGGGGGTAACTTTGGATGGGCCCACAGTGGCTTTATAAATACATTTGATTGATTTAATTTGAATGATCTCTCCGGAGGGAGGACCCAATCCTGTGGCACTATTGGAGTCGACAGTAATCCAGTAACATTCACTGGTTAACATGTTGAGGTGCAAAATCGTCTTGGCAGCCTGCCCTACTCAAGGAAGAGAGGGAGAGAGAGGCGCAAACTAAAATGTTTCTCACCTGCTGTCACACTGATTTCTCTCTCTCTGTGATCTCTCTAACTAAGATCTCTCTCTCACTCACTATGATCCCCTCATTCTCTTTCTCTCCCTATCTCTCTCTCTCTCTTCCCCCTCTCTCGCTCTCTCTATCCCTCTATCTCATCCCCGTTTCGTATTCCTCTCTGGCCTCTTCCCCTCCAGGAGTCTGGTACCAGTGACCCATCTCTATGAAAATATATTTTTTAAATGAAAATCTGTCCAATAGCATGAACATTATCGTGATCCATGTCCTAATTTGAAAAGGAAACAGTATAGAATTCTCATCATCTCCACGATTCAAAATTGAAAGGCAGGAGAGTTAAGATAAGAGTGGTTGGCGTGGCGATGATGGGTGCCTTCTGACGTCTTATCTTTTCACTCTCCAGGAGCCCAGTGCATCCTGGGAGTTTTCCTTTACCAGTCAAAGCGGAGAGGGAATACAGTAGCACTCTCCCTGAAGTATCACTGGCTTTACATACTGGCTGGCATTACAGGAATATGCTACATTATGATTTCTATCATATGCTGTACATGTAAATGCTGAATTTCACATGCACAGACATCGCAATGTCACTTGCTGGATGATTGAAGAGGTATGGTACAGTGTGATGATAATACAGTGCCTTGCAAAATAATTAATCCCCATTGGTGTTTTTCCTATATTATTGCATTACAACCTGTAATTTAAACTGATTTTTATTTGGATTTCATGTAATTGGCATACACAAAATAGTCCAAATTGGTGAAGTGAAATTTAAAAAATAACTTGTTTCAGAAAATTCTAAAACATAAATAACGGAAAAGTGGTGTGTGCATATGTATTCACCCCCTTTGCTATGAAGCCCTTAAATAAGATCTGGTGCAACCAATTACCTTCAGAAGTCACATAATTAGTTAAATAAAGTCCACCTGTTTGCAATCTAAGTGTCACGTGATCTGTCACATGATCTCAGTATATATACACCTGTTCTGAAAGGCCCCAGAGTCTGCAACACCACTAAGCAAGGGTCACCACCAAGCAAGCGGCACCATGAAGACCAAGGAGCTCTCCAAACAGGTCAGGGACAAAGTTGTGGAGAAGTACAGATCAGGGTTGGGTTATAAAAAGCACCATTATATCCATTATTAAAAAATAGAAAGAAAAAGGTACCACAACAAACCTGCCAAGAGAGGGCCGCCAACCAAAACTCACGGAACAGGCAAAGAGGGCATTAATCAGACAGGCAACAAAGAGACCAAAGATAACCCTGAAGGAGCTGCAAAACTCCACAGCGGAGCTTGGAGTATCTGTCCATGGGACCACTTTAAGCCGTACACTCCACAGAGCTGGGCTTTACGGAAGAGTGTCCAGAAAAAAGCCATTGCTTAAACAAAAAAATAAGCAAACACATTTGGTGTTCGCCAAAAGCCATGTGGGAGACTCCCCAAACATATGGAAGAAGGTACTCTGGTCAGATGAGACTAAAATTGAGCTTTTTTGGCCATCAAGGAAAACGTTATGTGTGGCGCAAACCCAACACCTCTCATCACCCCGAGAACACCATCCCCACAGTGAAGCATGGTGGTGGCAGCATCATGCTGTGGGGATGTAGGGCGGCAGGTAGCTTAGTGGTTAAGAGCGTTGTGCCAGTAACCGAAAGGTCGCTGGTTCTAATCCCTGAGGCGACTAGGTGAAAAATCTGTCGATGTGCCCTTGAGCAAGGCACTTAACCCTAATTGCTCCTGTAAGTCGCTCTGGATAAGAGCGTCTGCTAAATGACCAATTATTTATTTATTTATTTATGTTTTTCATCGGCAGGGACTGGGAAACTGTTCAGAATTGAAGGAATGATGGATGGCGCTGGCGCTAAATACAGGGAAAGTCTTGAGGGAAACCTGTTTCAGTCTTCCAGAGATTTGAGACTGGGATGGAGGTTCACCTTCCAGCAGGACAATGACACTAAGCATCCTGCTAATGCAACACTTGAGTGGTTTAAGGGGAAACATATAAATGTCTTGGAATGGCCTAGTCAAAGCCCAGACTTCAATCCAATAGAGAATCTGTGGTATGACTTAAAGATTGCTGTACACCAGTGGAATCCATCCAACTTGAAGGAGCTGGAGCAGTTTTGCCTTGAAGAATGGGCAAAAATCCCAGTGGCTAGATGTGCCAAGCTTATAGAGACATACCCCAAGAGCCCTGCAGCTGTAATTGTTGCAAAAGGTGGCTATACAAAGTATTGACTTTGGGGGGGTGAGTAGTTGGCACGCTCAAGTTTTCTGTTTTTTTGTCTTATTTCTTTTTTGTTTCACAATAAAACATATTTTGCATCTTCAAAGTGGTAGACATGTTGTGTAAATCAAATGATACAAACCCCCAAAAAATCCATTTTAATTCCAGGTTGTAAGGCAACAAAATAGGAAAAATGCCAAGGGGGGTGAATACTTTCGCAAGCCATTGTATATGTTCATACATCAGTGTGCTGGTCCTTTATTGTGGCCGAGGTTAGTGGAAATGTCTATTTCCTCATGATTATAATGATATACAGTACTAGGAGCACTGTAGTGCAATGTGATTCTATTCATTATCATATTTTCTCTGTGCTTGAAATGAGAGAAATATGAATACGAAAATAGGAAAGGTCTGTTTATGCCATTAGGGAGTTTTGAGTGACAAATAATGGCAATAACCTCTGCAGCTTTCTACTCCAGTTTATTTAGATCATCAACAATACGCCCGTGGAATGGGAATCTCAGTGTTTCTTTGTAATTCATTCCAAGCCTACATTTAATGGTCTGCTTCTCAGCTTCTTGAGGAAACTCAACTCAACTCTGGGACTGATTAGTGAACAGTAACCCCCAAACAAATCTCTGAATATGCAAGTCACTGGCGAAGTCTGGGATTGAACCCGTCTTCATTTCATTGTACCCTCTGGAAATTGCAAGGAACTACAGATGTAGGCTATATTATAAGTCGAGTTTTACAGTAACCCTCTCTTATTCTCCCAAGACTTATGTTCCCTGTGAAATGTTTCAGAGAGAGAGAGAGAGAGAGAGAGAGAGAGAGAGAGAGAGAGAGAGAGAGAGAGAGAGAGAGAGAGAGAGAGAGAGAGAGAGAGAGAGAGAGAGAGAGAGAGAGAGAGAGAGAGAGAGAGAGAGAGAGAGAGAGAGAGAGAGAGAGAGAGAGAGAGAGAGAGAGAGAGAGAGAGAGAGAGAGAGAGAGAGAGAGAGAGAGAGAGAGAGAGAGAGAGAGAGAGAGAGAGAGACTTAATATTTGGTGAAAGTTCTGTCACTATCATTTGCTGTCGTATCGCACCTCAGAGCGGAAGAGAAGCATTGTCTGCCATCCGCCTTGAAAACAGTTCATGAAGTTCACTCAAAATGCAATGCACAGGAGAAATAGAAGAGGGGTAATTTTTGTTCTAACTTCAAAGAAGAGGACCTTGACCTTGCTAGCAGCACATGTTTTCCATCTGAATAGAATAGTTGGAACTCCAACGCCTTTGTCAATGGTGACGTTCCGCAGAATAACTATTTATATTTTGTTATTCCTTTTATTACACACTCACTCACCGTCTGACGGACACAGCCATTCAACACAACATTCTCTCCTTCTCCACACATTCTCACTCACACACACACACACACACACACACACACACACACACACACACATACAGTTGAAGTCGGAAGTTTACATACACTTAGGTTGGAGCCATTAAAACTCATTTTTCAACCACTCCACATATTTCTTGTTAACAAACTACAGCTTTGGCAAGTCGGTTAGGACATCTACTTTGTGCATGATACAAGTAATTTTTCCAACAATTGTTTACAGACAGATTATTTCACTTATAATTCACTGTATCACAATTCCAGTGGGTCAGAAGTTTACATACACTAAGTTGACTGTGCCTTTAAACAGCTTGGAAAATTCCAGAAAATGATGTCATGGCTTTAGAAGCTTATGATAGGCTAATTGACATCATTTGAGTCAATTGGAGGTGTACCTGTGGATGTATTTCAAGGCCTACCTTCAAACTCAGCGCCTCTTTGCTTGACATCATTGGAAAATCAAAAGAAATCAGCCAAGACCTCAGAAAAAATACTGTAGACCTCCACAAGTATGGTTCATCCATGGGAGCAATTTCCAAACGCTTGAAGGTACCACGTTCATCTGTACAAACAATAGTACGCAAGTATAAACACCATGGGACCGTCATACCGCTCAGGAAGGAGACACGTTCTGTCTCCTAGAGATTAACGTATTTTGGTGCGAAAAGTGCAAATCAATCCCAGAACAACAGCAAAGGACCTTGTGAAGATGCTGGAGGAAACAGATACAAAAGTATCTATATCCACAGTAAAACGAGTCCTATATCGACATAACCTGAAAGGCCGCTCAGGAAGGAAGAAGCCACTGCTCCAAAACCGCCATAAAAAAAGCCAGACTACGGTATACAACTGCACATGGGGACAAAGATCGTACTTTTTGGAGAAATGCCCTCTGGTCTGATGAAATAAAAATAGAACTGTTTGGCCATAATGACCATCGTTATGTTTGGAGGAAAAAGGGGTTTGCTTGCAAGCCGAAGAACACCATCCCAACCGTGAAGCACGGGGGTGGCAGCATCATGCTGTGGGGGTGCTTTGCTGCAGGAAGGACTGGTGCACTTCACAAAATAGATGGCGTCATGAAGAAGGAAAACTATGTGGATATATTGAAGCAACATCTCAAGACATCAGTCAGGAAGTTAAAGCTTGGTCGCAAATGGGTCTTCCAAATGGACAATGACCCCAAGCATACTTCCAAAGTTGTGGCAAAATGGCTTAAGGACAACAAAGTAAAGGTATTGGAGTGGCCATCACAAAGCCCTGACCTCAATCCTATAGAAAATTTGTGGGCAGAACTTAAAAAGCTTGTGTGAGCAAGGAGGCCTACAAACCTGACTCAGTTACACCAGCTATGTCAGGAGGAATGGGCCAAAATTCACCCAACTTATTGTGGGAAACTTGTTGAAGGCTACCCGAAATGTTTGACCCAAGTTAAACAATTTAAAGGCAATGCTACCAAATACTAATTGAGTGTATGTAAACGTCTGACTCACTGGGAATGTGATGAAAGAAATAAAAGCTGAAATAAATCATTCTCTCTACTATTATTCTGACATTTCATATTCTTAAAATAAACTGGTGATCCTAACTGACCTAAGACAGGGAAATTGTGCTAGGATTAAATGTCAAGAATTGTGAAAAACTGAGTTTAAATGTATATGGCTAAGGTATATATAAACTTCCGACTTCAACTGTACATGCAAGATGGCGTAGTAGTGCGGTCGTATATTGTGTTGTGTCCTCATGTAAATATACTGTTTTTTAAATGTTTTTTTGTCTTTTATTTCTTATATATTTCTCTATCTCACTTTCCTTTAACTAAATATACTTTCCTGAAACCTGCCTCACGTAATGTGGAACGGATTCTATTATTTCTTTATTTTTATCAAGAACCTACGGCTGAAACTAGCCAGCTAGCCAGCTAACTAGCTACTTGCTATTAGCCACCGTTAGCGGTCTTCACCACTGTCCGTGGCCTGCACTACCTACCAGCCAGCTCTAGCCTGGACAATTATCGGCCAGTCTGCACAGCGCGATATTGACCCACAGCATATCGGATTTTCTGCCAGAATCACTGAATCACTGGACCTTATCACCGGACAATCGCAACTAGCTAGCTGCAACCGAATGGCTGTTGTTGGCTAATCACCACTTCCCGACATACAAGTTAGCCCTAAGCTAGCCTCGAGCCCATCTCCCAGCTATCTACCTCTCTGTCAACCGGACGGGACCATCTAGTGTCGACACGGAGCCCCGCCGATCCATCACGACTGGTCTGCCGACGTAATCGTCTGATGTGGTTTCAACAGGCTTCCCGTTGCGACGACCACGAAGATCCATCTGCTAGCCCCGGCCCGCAAGCACGCGCAATCAACAGCCGTGCCTCCTGCTCGCCTGTGCTTTAGTAGCCCATGATCTGATCCCGGACTTACTTAGTGCTGTTCACTGGACCTTATGATCACTCAGCTACACAGCTAATGCCTGCTGGACTGTTTCTTTACATGGTACCCCATCCTGTTTATCTGTTTAGCCTCAGCCCAGTTGTTGTCTTAGCCCTCTCAAATATCACCTGTTATTGCGTTATGCCTCTCTCCCATGTCAATATGCCTAGCCTATTGCTGTTTGGGTTAGTTCTTATTATACAATTTCACTGTAGAGCCCCAAGTTCAGCTCAACCAGCCTCAGAGAGCTCCTTTGTCCCACCACCCATACACGCGGAGACCAGCTCAATCGGTACCTCCAGTGATGCTATCTCTTTCATAGTTACCCAATGCTTAGGTGTACCTCCCCTGTACTCATATCCTTGTCTGTACATAATGCCCTGAATCTATTCTACAACACCCGGAAATCTGCCCCTTTTCTCTGTACCCAACGCACTAGAAGACCAGTTCTTAAAGCCTTTAGCCGTATCCTTATTCTATTCCTCCTCTGTTCCTCTGGTGATGTAGAGGTTAACCCAGGCCCTGTAGCCCCCAGTATCACTCCTACCCCCCAGGCGCTATCATTTGTTGACTTCTGTAACCGTAAAAGCCTTGGTTTCTTGAATGTTAACATGTTTGAGTTATTCACTGTGTTAGCACACTCTGCCAACCCTGATGTTCTAGCAGTGACTGAATCGTGGCTTAGGAAGGCCACCAAAAATTCAGAAATTTCCATTCCGAACTACAACATTTTCCGTCTAGATAGAACTGCCAAAGGGGGCGGAGTTGCAATCTAATGTTGTAGTTAGATATGTGAATTGCTTGCCCCCCATCTATCCTCAGAGTTTGTACTGCTTGGTGAACTAAACTGGGATATGTAGGCCATCCTACAATCTAAACTAGATGCCCTCAATCTCACACAAATTATCAAGGACCCTACCAGGTACAACCCTAAACCCGTAAACATGGGCACCCTCATAGATGTCATCCTGACTAATTTACCCTCTAAATACACCTCTGCTGTCTTCAACCAGGATCTCAGGGATCACTGCCTCATTGCCTGCGTCCGTAATGGGTCCGCGGTCAAACGACCACCCCTCATCAATATCAAACGCTCCCTAAAACACTTCAGCGAGCAGGCCTTTCTAATTGACCTGGCCTGGGTATCCTGGATGGATATTAACCTCATTCCATCAGTAGAGGATGCCTGGATGTTCTTCAAATGTGCTTTCCTCTCCATCTTAAATAAGCATGTCCCATTCAAAAAAGTCAGAACTAAGAACAGATATAGCCCCTGGTTCACCCCAGACTTGACTGCCCTTGACCAGCACAAAAACATCCTGTGGCGTACTGCATTAGCATCAAACAGCCCCCGCGATATGCAACTTTTCAGGGAAGTCAGGAAACAATATACACAATCAGTAAGGAAAGCAAAGGCTCAGTTTTTCAAACAGAAATGTGCATCCTATAGCACTAACTCCAAAAAGTTTTGGGACACTGTAAAGTCCATGGAGAATAAGAGCACCTCCTCCCAGCTACCCATTGCACTGAGGCTAGAAAACACTGTCACCACCGATAAATCCACGATAATCGAGAATTTCAATAAGCATTTTGCTACGGCTGGCAATGCTTTCCACCTGGCTACCCCTACCCCGTCCACCAGCTCTGCACCCTCCGCTGCAACTTGCCCATACCAGCTCTGCACCCTCCGCTGCAACTTGCCCATGCCCCCCCCCCCCGCTTCTCCTTCACCCAAATTCAGATAGCTGATGTCCTGAAAGAGCTGCAAAATCTGGACCCCTACAAATCAGCTGGGCTAGACAATCTGGACCCTTTCTTTCTAAAATTAGCTTCCGAAATTGTCGCAAACCGTATTACTAGCCTGTTCAACCTCTCTTTCGTATCGTCTGAGATCCCCAGAGATTGGAAAGCTGCCGTGGTCATCCCCCTCTTCAAAGGGGGTGACACTCTAGATCCAAACTGTTACAGACCTATATCCATCCTGCCCTGCCTTTCGAAAGTATTTGAAAGCCAAGTTACAAACAGATCATGTTATGGCTATGGTTCAACCCAGCACTCAGAGAAACCAACACGACAAAGGGAGTGGAAGAAACAAAAATATTTTTAATAAAAGTTCAAATTGTCTAAGTCCAAAAACAACTGAAGTAAAGGAACAGAGTGGGCTAGTCGGCTCCGGAGGAAGGAGAGGCTGAGGCAGGCAGGCAGGCAGGCAGGCAGGCAGGCAGACCGACAGGCAGGAAGGCAGGCAGGTTGGGAGGTATGTCCGAAACTAAAGACAAAACAAACGACAGGTTAAGGAGAGTGGAGAGCCAGGCTGAAGACAAAGACAAAATACTTTACTGGTGAGCCAAGTTACCGCTCTGGTAAGAACAACGATCTGGCGCCGGTGGAGAGCCATGCCCAGGAATAAGTAGTGCAGGTTGATGAGAGAATAGGATGCAGCTGCGTAGGCAGGAATCACTGGAAACAACCCGCAGCTGCACAGGAGAGGCAGATCCTGAGCACGCCCCCTGCTCCACTCCAGACACACCCACATAAAGGGGACAAACACACATACAACAGAAAAAGAGGGGACAAAACAAGGAGGAAGGGAAACAGAAAAGGGAGAGACAAGCTGCCCACATAACAGTACCCCCCCCTCAATGGTCGCCACCTGGCGACCCACCAGGCCTGTCAGGGTTGTCGTGATGGAAGTCCGTGATCAGCTGAGGATCCAACACAAAACGCTTAGGGACCCAAGACCTCTCCTCTGGTCCATAACCTTCCCAATCGACTAGGTATTGGAGACCCCTACCCCGCCTCCGAGAGTCCAGGAGCCTACTGACGGTGTAGGCCGGATGGTCGTCAATGAGGCGAACAGGTGGAGGTGGATCAGCCGGCGGACACAAAAGGCTGGAGGACACAGGTTTCAGTTGGGAGACGTGGAAGGTAGGGTGTATCTTCATGGCTGAAGGCAACTTCAAACGAACCGCAGCGGGGTTAATGATGGACTCCACCACAAACGGACCCAGGTACCGAGGAGACAGCTTGCGTGATTTGGTACGAAGAGGTACGTTCTTAGATGACAGCCAAACCTCTTGACCAGGATGAAACACAGGTGCGGGAGTCCTACTCCTATCCGCTGTTGTCTTGTTCCTGTCGGTGGTCCGAAGCAATGCTTCCCGAGCGTCGCTCCACACTCTCTGGCAGCGGCGGAGGTTCTCCTGAACCGAAGGAACAGCCAATTCCTTCTCCTGAGCAGGAAACAGAGGGGGTTGATAACCCATGGTAACCTCGAAGGGTGAAAGACCGGTGGCAGAGGCGGTGAGGGAGTTGTGGGCGTACTCTATCCAGGGCAGATGTTTAGCCCAGGATGATGGATGTTGAGCAGCCACACAACGAAGGGTTGCTTCGAGGTTTTGATTGGCTCTTTCTGTTTGACCGTTGGTCTGGGGATGAAACCCTGAGGACAGACTAACGGAAGCACCCAAAGCAGAACAGAAACCCTTCCAAACACGGGAAGTAAACTGTGGGCCTCTATCAGATACGATGTCCACAGGTATTCCATGGGGACGGAATACATGTTGGACTAGGAGGTCCGCTGTCTCACTGGCAGACGGTAATTTTGGTAATGCTATATAGTGGACAGATTTAGAGAATCTGTCCACAATGGTAAGTATAGTATCATTACCTTCAGACTTGGGTAGGCCGGTGACAAAATCCATGGCAATGTGGGACCAGGGACGGCTGGGAACTGGGAGGGGTAGCAGCAGCCCCGAAGGGGACTGATGGGAGGCTTTGCCCCGAGCACAGGTTGAACAGGCTGCCACAAAAGCCCGAACGTCAGTTTCCATTGAAGGCCACCAAAAATGTCTCCTAAGCAGCGTCAACGTGCGTCTCATCCCAGGGTGACCAGCAAAACGGGAGGTGTGAATCCACTGCAACACCTGAGACCGGACCGTCTCGGGAACAAAGAGTAGGTTGGGAGGTCCATCACCCGGTCCCGGGTCCGTGGCAAGTGCAGTCTTCACAAGAGACTCGATCTCCCACTGAACAGCCGCCACGACGCATGAGGAAGGCAGGACTGCCTCAGGCTCGCTGGTCTCCGAAGGGTCAGCAAACTGGCGGGACAAAGCATCTGGTTTAACATTTCTTGACCCCGGTCTGTATGTAAGAATAAAGTTAAACCTACTAAAAAACAGGGCCCATCTGGCTTGGCGTGAGTTGAGTCTCTTAGTGGCTTGGATGTAAGCCAAGTTTTTGTGGTCAGTCCAGACCACAAACGGCAATTCAGCTCCATCCAGCCAGTGCCGCCATTCTTCCAGTGCAAGCTTGACCGCCAGCAGTTCCCGGTTTCCAACGTCGTAATTCCGTTCTGTGGGTGACAATTTCTTGGAGAAGAAAGCACAGGGGTGAAGCCTTTGGTCAGTGGGGGAGCGCTGGGAGAGGACTGCTCCCACACCTGAGTCCGACGCGTCCACCTCCACAACAAACTGCAGAGAGGTATTGGGGTGTATCAACACGGGGGAGGTGGAAAACAGTTCCTTCAAAACCCCTACCGCCTGCTCCGCCTCAGGGGACCACCGAAAAGGGACTTTAGGAGATGTGAGTCTTGTAAGGGGTGCCACCACTCTACTAAAACCCTTAATGAATCTACGGTAGAAGTTAGCAAAGCCCAAAAATCGTTGAAGTTGCTTACGGGTGGTGGGTGTGGGCCATTCCGTCACTGCCCGGATCTTCTCGGGGTCCGCCTTCACCTGCCCGCTCTCAATTATGAATCCAAGGAACGATGTAGACTGTTTGTGGAACTCACACTTCTCTGCTTTGACGTACAGCTTGTTCTCCAAGAGCCGTTGAAGAACTTGACGGACGTGTGACTCATGCTCCTCGGGTGACTTGGAAAAAACAAGAATATCATCCAGGTATACAAAGACAAAACGGTTCAAAAAATCCCTAAGAACATCGTTCACCATGGCTTGGAAAACCGCAGGGGCATTTGAAAGCCCAAAGGGCATGACCAAATACTCAAAATGTCCCAGTGGAGTGTTGAAAGCGGTTTTCCACTCATCTCCCTTTCGGATTCGGACAAGGTGATAAGCATTCCTGAGGTCGAGCTTGGAAAACACTGTGGCGCCATGCAGAGGTTCAAAAGCTGAGTTGATGAGTGGAAGGGGATACTTGTTTTTAACAGTTATGTTGTTTAAACCCCTGAAATCGATACAGGGGCGTAACGACTTGTCCTTCTTTTCCACGAAAAAGAAACCTGCACCCAAAGGAGACGACGAGGGACGGATTATGCCCGAGACCAGAGAATCACCAATGTACTGCTCCATTGCCTCTCTTTCCGGTCGGGACAGATTGTATAACCGACTAGAGGGCAAGGGAGCACCAGGAAGCAGTTCAATAGGGCAATCATAAGGCCTATGTGGTGGTAGAGACAGAGCCTTGTCCTTACTGAAAACCTCCGCTAAGTCATGGTATTCTTTGGGGACAGATGACAGATCAAGAGGAGCTGAGGGAGGAGTTGGGTTACACTTAGTGGGGGGAACCGCTGACCTCAGGCACTCGGAATGGCAGTTAGTGCTCCAACTGAGAATGGTGTGACGTGTCCAATCAATTTGTGGGTTGTGAAGAGCCAACCAGGGGAAGCCAAGGATTAGGGAGGTAGCTGAGCCAGACATAACTCTTAGCTGAATGCTTTCACAATGATTGCCAGAAATCACTAGGGAAACGGGGGTGGTTTGATGAGTTATCTCCGCGAGGAGGCGCCCATCAAGGGCTGTGACCCGGATGGGGGTAGGTAGTGGCTCCATGGGGATACGAGCTTGTGTAACGAACTGGTGGCTAATAAAGTTGTCTTCTGCACCTGAGTCTATGAGAGCTGAGAGTGGCAGGGAATGACTCTGGAAACGTAAGGTTACAGGTACTTGTAATCGGGGAATGATGGGTTCAGGATCTAACTCTGGGCTCGCAAGTAGACCCACCGTTACGAGCGAGCCTTGTCTTTTGGCCGCTTAGGGCATGTAGCCAGAATGTGTGTGGCGTCTCCACAGTACAGGCACTCACCCGCCTGGAGGCGCCGTTGCCGCTCAGCTGGAGGTAGTCGAGCTCGACCCACTTGCATAGGTTCCTCCTCTGTGCTCGGGATGGAATCAGGAACAAGAAGCTGCCGACTCCGGAGAGGCGAGACTCGAGTGGTTGGAGGCTGGGGAACTCGTCCTCCTAGATGTGGCCGATCGCCTCTCTCCCGACGCCTCTCCCGCAACCGATTGTCTAGCTTGATGGACAGGGAAACGAGAGAATGTAAATCATGTGGCTCATCACGAGCAGCCAGTTCATCCTTAATGGCTTCATTCAAACCGTTTAGAAATGCTCCTTGAAGTGCCACATTGTTCCACTTGGAGTCCGCTGCCAACGTCCAGAACTCAATAGAGTACTCTGCCACACTGTTAGAACCCTGCCTCAAATTAAAAAGTATCTTGGAGGAATTACCCACATGGTCAGGATGGTCAAAAACAGTCTTCAATTTAGCAGAAAAACCAGCGAAAGTCAATCCAGTCCAAGTTTGATTTGAGCACACAGCCTCAGCCCAAACCAGAGCTCTCCCTCTTAACAACCCCAGAACATAATGTACCTTAGAGGAATCAGTAGAAAATGACAGTGGTCTCTGCCGAAAAATCAAGTCACACTGAAGCAAAAATCCCCGGCACTTGTCCAATTCACCATGGAACGGTTCAGGCGACGTGACAGGGGGTTCCCGATGGAACGAAGCCTGCATCATGTCCGAGGAACCAACTTGGGGTGCATCAAACTGGGGGTCAGAGAGAGATGGAGAACTGATAACAGACAAATTAGAGACTTGTGTAGTTAACTGAGTCACCTGGTTCAGCAGTTGATGATTATTTTCCAAAAGAGTCCGAATCAGTTGGTCATGCTGTCCTAGCAACGTTCCTTGAGCCTGGATAGCTTGTTGGAAGCTGTCTTCGTTTGCCCCGTGCTGTCTCTCTGTTGGGTCCATGGCCAGATCGTTCTGTTATGGCTATGGTTCAACCCAGCACTCAGAGAAACCAACACGACAAAGGGAGTGGAAGAAACAAAAATATTTTTAATAAAAGTTCAAATTGTCTAAGTCCAAAAACAACTGAAGTAAAGGAACAGAGTGGGCTAGTCGGCTCCGGAGGAAGGAGAGGCTGAGGCAGGCAGGCAGGCAGGCAGGCAGGCAGGCAGGCAGGCAGACCGACAGGCAGGAAGGCAGGCAGGTTGGGAGGTATGTCCGAAACTAAAGACAAAACAAACGACAGGTTAAGGAGAGTGGAGAGCCAGGCTGAAGACAAAGACAAAATACTTTACTGGTGAGCCAAGTTACCGCTCTGGTAAGAACAACGATCTGGCGCCGGTGGAGAGCCATGCCCAGGAATAAGTAGTGCAGGTTGATGAGAGAATAGGATGCAGCTGCGTAGGCAGGAATCACTGGAAACAACCCGCAGCTGCACAGGAGAGGCAGATCCTGAGCACGCCCCCTGCTCCACTCCAGACACACCCACATAAAGGGGACAAACACACATACAACAGAAAAAGAGGGGACAAAACAAGGAGGAAGGGAAACAGAAAAGGGAGAGACAAGCTGCCCACATAACAGATCACTGACCATTTCAAATCCCACCGTACCTTCTCCGCAATGCAATCTGGTTTCCGAGCTGGTGATGGGTGCACCTCAGCCACGCTCAAGGTCCTAAATGATATAATAACCGCGATCGATAAAAGACAGTACTGTGCAGCCGTCTTCATCGACCTGATCAAGGCTTTTATCTCTGTCAATCACCGCATTCTTATTGGCAGACTAAATAGCCTTGGTTTCTCAAATGACTGCCTCGCCTGGTTCACCAACTACTTCTCAGATAGAGTTCAATGTGTCAAATCGGAGGGCCTGTTGTCTGGACTTCTGGCAGTCTCAATGGGGGTGCCACAGGGTTCAATTCTCGGGCCGACTCTTTTCTCTGTGTATATCAATGATGTCGCTCTTGCTGCTGGTGACTCTCAGATCCACCTCTACGCAGACGACACCATTTTGTAGACATCTGGCCCTTCATTGGATACTGTGTTAACAAACCTCCAAATGAGCTTCAATGCCATACAACACTCCTTCCGTGGCCTCCAACTGCTCTTAAACGCTAGTAAAACTAAATGCATGCTTTTCAATCGAACACTGCTTGCACCCGCCCGACTAGAATCACTACTCTCGGCGGGTCTGACTTAGAATATGTGGACAACTACAAATACCTAGGTGTCTGGTTAGACCGTAAACTCTCCTTCCAGACTCACATTAAGCATTTCCAATCCAAAGTTAAATCTAGAATCGGCTTCCTATTTCGCAACAAAGCCTCCTTCACTCATGCTGCTAAACATGCCCTCGTAAAACTGACTATCCTACCGATTCTTGACTTTGGCGATGTCATTTACAAAATAGCTTCCAACACTCTACTCAGCAAATTGGATTTAGTCTATCACAGTGCCATCCGTTTTGTCACCAAAGCCCCATACACTACCCACCATTGTGACCTATACGCTCTCGTTGGCTGGCCCTCACTACATATTCGTCGCCAAACCCACTGGCTCCAGGTCATCTATAAATCACTTCTAGGCAAATCCCCGCCTTAGATCATTGGTCACCATAGCAACACCCACCCGTAGTATGCGTTCCAGCAGGTATATCTCACTGGTCCTCCCCAAAGCCAACACCTCCTTTGGCCGCCATTCCTTCCAGTTCTCTGCTGCAAATGACTGGAACGAACTGCAAAAATCTCTGAAGCTGGAGACACTTATCTCCCTCACTAACTTTAAGCTTCAGTTGTCAGAGCAGCTTACTGATTACTGCACCTGTACACAGCCCATCTGTAATTAACCCACCCAACTACCTCATCCCCATTATTTACATTGTTATTTATTTTGCTCATTTGCACCCCAGTATCTCTATTTGCACATCATCTTCTGCACATCTATCACTCCAGTGTTAATACTAATTTGTAATTATTTTGCACTATGGCCTATTTATTGCCTTACCTCCATAATTTACTACATTTGCACACACTGTATATAGATGTTCTATTGTGTTATTGACTGTACGTTTTCTTAATTCCATATGTAACTCTGTGTTGTAGTTTTTATCGCACTGCTTTGCTTTATCTTGGCCAGGTCTCAGTTGTAAATGAGAACTTGTTGTCAACTGGCTTACCTGGTTAAATAAAGGTGAAATAAAAAAAATAAAAAATACACACTCATTCCCCCCATGTTTTTGTGTTGCTCTGACTGAGTCACCCAATGAATGAATTCCAAGAAGTGACCTGAGGAACAGTAGGAAATGTAGACTCCACTCCTATAACCCTGAGTCTTTTCAGACACCGGATGTGTTCTTTCTTTGGAGAATTTATATGACAACATGAAGTTGCTACATGGGAAGTGGTAACTGAGAAAACGGGACAGAGATGTGTTAAATATCTTGTCTGATTAGAATATGCTGTTTTAGTGTTGTTTATCTGTGTATGTAATCTATGGAGTCGGATTCTGATGTTTCTTTACAGTGGTTTTCTATTAGAGGTTTCTAGAAGATGAGTCACAACTCTCCTCCCCAACTCTCCCCTCCTATCCTTTTAGGGTAGCCTGATTTACCCAGTATTAGAAGAATACCCAATGCATCTGTGTTTCTCTCAAAGCTTTTAACAGTGTGTGAGCGCAGGCACACACACACACACACACACACACACACACACACACACACACACACACACACACACACACACACACACTCCCTCTGACATTGTATCGAATTCAATCGCCTTCATTAGCCCTTTTCTAGAAAGCAGTGGAAGAAAAACTGCACTCAGTGGCCTCGTAGCATAATAGCCTTGAAAATATATGTGGGCTGTAAAATGTTTTATTGGGATCTGTTAATTTCCTGGCTACAAACAGCTTGCCAGCTTCCCCCCCCTGAGACTGCAGTCTACTCCACTCTAGACAATGGACAGGTTTATTACAGCTCCATGTGTGAAGCTCTTTTCACTGTACATCTTGTGGTAAATGCAGTCTAATGGATTGCTGTAGTTGCATCTGTATCAGGTGTTTCACCAGGTATCAAAGTGATTTACTCAACGTTCAGGGAAGTCATCCTCATCCACTACCAATGAATGTTTTTAGCACTTAATAAAACACATTTCATGGCAGAAAAACATTTGCATAGTCATAGTCATGGTTAGCGTATTTTTTTTTTTTTGTTAAGTGAGCAAATTACTGGTAGACTGTATAAACTGCTGTCTGCTTATAATGGACCCCATTATCACTTAGTGTTAGTACCTGTACCCAATGGTTTTAATTCGGTTCCACCGGGTTCGGTTTCCGCAGCTTTCTCTCTCTGTCTAGCTCTCTCTCTCTCTCTCTCTCTCTCTCGCATTCCCTTCTCCCTGGCCCAGTGACTCGTGATGACGTAGCTCTGTACAATATAGTGATAGATGGTGCCGTATTGGCGGACATACATGGTATATAAGGTATGGCTGAAGAAGTGGTTGTGGGTCAATGTATCCTTTTGCGTGATGTATGGGATGCATACAAGAAGGTTGCTTCTGAAGGACAAGGGAGTTGCATACATATTTTTTTGTGTGCATGTAAATTGGTTTAAAACCATGCCTACGATTCTATATAAAGTATATCTACATTATACGATATATAAAAACTATCAATAATAGATAAAGCACCTGTGCCAGGCAAGTGATGCTGGCAGACTCATAATATTACAAAAAAACGGTCTGCCTGCCTGCCTGCCTGCCAATCTCTCTACGGAAGAGGCAGAGACACTAACAGAGGCAGTGAGTTGGCCCATAATGATCCCTTCTCTCCGTGTGGCTCACAGCTCCCTCTCATGGTGGGCTCCACCCCCATCCCTTGTTCACAAGCTCTCCTCTCTTCCACTGATCCTCTCTTCTCTCATTCTGACCATTCTATCTTTCTCTCTGCTCTGCTCTCCAACCTGGCCTCATCTCTGTGCTGAGGGATTGATGGAGCTGTGCTGTAGCTGCTCTGTTGGCTTTGGAGGGGAGGTGGCTGTAAATACCTCACCTCCCTTTCTTCCTCCCTGGCACCATGGCCACATTATCCATACACCACTGAGCTGAAGGGGCCAGAGCCACCTCTAATCCTCTTCTCAGAGAGGGAGAAGGGTACAGAGAGAGCGAGAGAGAAAGGGAGTGAGATAGAAGGAGAGAAAGAAGTGTAGGATCAGGGGAGTGTGTATCCAGTTCCCCTTCTCTTCTCTTCTTCTCTCCCATCGCCATTCACTTACTGTCTTTCTGCTAGCGCTAACCTCTTATTTTCTCTCCTCACCTATTTACTTTGAGAAAAAAAGGCGGTATGAAGTATACTGTACATAGTGTAGATGTGAAATATGAGGCAGTTAGTCATGGGAGAACCGTTCCTTTGCCAGGGAATGTGGGTTAGCCTATTTATTTCTACCCCCATTCCATTTCGTGTTGGTGTGTTCCTGACAGTCACAGGTTAATAGATTGCCAGGGGACATCATCAGGTGGTGTCTCGCCCCAGGTTGACAGGTGTTATTGGCGATGACAGTGATGGAGGTTGACCTGTTTGATTGAGAATGATAGAAGGAGCCTCTTACAGACAGTTCCAGGGGATGTTTTTCATGTCATTCTATCCTACAGACATGGGGTAACCGTCCGGGAAACACCCTAGCAGTGTACAGAATTGCGGAGATCTTACAAAAAACATAACACTTCAAATACACTGCACAGCACTTACATTTTATTCTAAATGTGCAGCTTGTGGTTGCATCATGTCTCTCTCTCTCACTCTCCCTCGGTCACGACAGACAGATGGGGGTGAGGCATGAAGCATCATCACAATCTGGAGAGAGACACGAGTGACATTTATAAATGTATTAATCCTTCTATACGTCCAATCCTGGCCCTCTCAATTGAGCATGTATTTTACTGTGCTGTGTTTATAATCAACAGTGATTACATCATAAAGGTCATTCAACTATGGGGCAGCAAGTAGCCTGGTGGGTAGGAGCATTGGGCCAGTAACCGAAAGGTTGCTGGATCGAATACCTGAGCCGACAAGGTCATAATCTGTCTTTCTGCTCCTGAGCAAGGCAGTTAACCCCCAACAACAACTGCTCCATGGGCAACGATGACATGGATTCAATTAAGGCAGCCCCCCGCACCTCTCTGATTCAGAGGGGTTGGGTTAAATGCGGAAGACACATTTTGGTTGAATGCATTCAGTTGTACAACTGACTAGGTATCTCCCTTTCAACAGCCATCTCTTTGATAAACAGTAGTTAAAGACCACCAGTAGGTTACAGTTGTTTTTACTGTATGAAAGCATGTTGTTAAGTGGAGGGTATCCGGATTCAGATGAAAACGTTCTAGCACATATGTACCTCACTCCTCAGGGCATCTCATGATAGGATGGAAAACATATTTAGTGAGGCGCTTATGTCCAGGATTTGGATCTTTAGTGAGTGTTTATAGTATCTTGAGGTACTGTGCAATGAAGTGACCTTGAAAGCAAGTGTCCTACAAACTCTGCCTCTCTCTTTCTCTCCCCCCTCTCTCACTCTCTCTCGCTATTACTATACTTTTCTATTCTTCTCTCTCCCTCCAGCCTCCCCTCCCTCCAGAGACAGAGGACAGTATACAGACTGACTCTGGTGAAGGCGTGGAATGTAGACGAACTGAAGGCCTACTCAGAGCTCATCTCCCTGGGACAACCTGACTTCATCGAGGTCAAGGTAGGTGGTGACTGCTCCATCCCCTCCATTCCTCCGCCCTCATTCCTGTTCCATGGCAGAAGCTATAAAAACAACAATACCTAGAATTCAGAGCTCCTTGTGGAGTTCAGTCTCAAGTTGTACAGTTGTAAAGTCGTTTCTTGGAAAATCTTGTTGTCCTTTGGTAGTGTCTCTATCCACCCCCTCACTCGCCTCACTTGCCTTGTTTCTGTCTGTCTCTCTCCCCCTCTGTGATGAGGTGATTTCGAAGGAGTCAGGCGCAGGAGGGTAAATCACAGAATAACAGGATTTATTCTGAAACACAGAGTTACGCAGTAATGCGTCAAAACACTCCAGTGCGCACTGGAAAATACAAGGCACACTGGGAAATGTCCTGGCGATACAAAATACACGGAGCTCCACCGAGCTTCTCTATCCTCCACAGTAAACAATCCCACACAAAGACAAGGGGGCAGATGGAACACTTATATCTGTACTGATGAGGGGATATGAACCAGGTGTGTGTAATAAACAAGACAAAACAAATGGAATGATGAGATGAGTAGCAGCAGTGGCTAGAAGGCCGGTGACGACGAACGCCGAAGCCTGCCCGAACAAGGAGAGGTGGCAGCTTCGGAGGAAGTCGTGACACCCTCTTCTCTCTTTTCTCTCTCTTCCTCTCTCTCTGACAGTGCTGCGTTGTCATGTATATAGGGAGTAGAACCACTTAATGACCAGACTCATTTACTCTCCTCATTACGATGTTTGTGTGAAAGCAAACCAACCAACATCTCTGGCACACTGACTGACTCTACTGCAAATTAACTCATTTGGGGGGTATTTAATGAAGTCTTGATCTACAGCTGAAACTATTTGTGAACACTGAAACGGTTGTGTGTTTAGAAAACACACAAAATGTGGCAAATACCTCAGAAATACAGCTCACCCTCCCTTATATTCCTTGCAGTATGACAATAAATAATCTTTAATGACAATTTCATGGTGAAACTCCCTTTTTCATGACATCCCAGAGTCATCTCGCTGCACGCCAAACGCTGACACTTAGCTCTGCCCTGCTGTTTAATCGATATGTCCTTTAGATTTATACCCTGTACCATTAGTCATTGAGTCTCCCACCACACAGATAGTGACTATTTCCCAAATGGCACCCTATTACCTTTATATTGTAGTACTTTTGTACAGGGCCCGTAGTGCACTATATGGGGAATAGGGTGCTAATTGGGACACATGCAGTGTGTGTGTAATTCATCTGAATGGCAGGGAAACGCACTACAGGACAGTACAGTACATTGACCCTGGCGTAGTAATTAGGCTGATAAAGTATTCATGGGATGGGAGGAGGAGGAAGGCTGAGCTGTTCCCTTGTAGCACCGCCATCATCATTTGATCTATCTGCAGTTGTCATAGTGAAACACGCTGATCTGGGACCCCTGCAGTTTTTTAATTCAATGCTGTTAAAGGTGCAATATGCAGAGATCGCTCCGCCATTTCCTGGTTGCAAAAATTCTAATAGTTTGCTTAATTTCAGTTTATGAGACAAAACAAGCAATGTATAGTGTAGAGAGTCATTGTACCATCAAAGCCGGTGTGAAATATCCTTTCAAAAACCAAAAGTATTGTATTTTCAGCTGTTTAAAGCTGGTCTACAAAACCGAAAGTAAAAGATGCAAAAACGAAACTTAACAACGGGAAGCATAGAAATAGCACACATACAACAGATATACCACTTCTTAGACCTTTTAAAATTAATTAATACAAAAAGAAAAAATTGGAGGGGGTTGTTAGACTTGCTTTCAATGATAATCACAGATCTATAACTCTCATTTCTATGTACATTTTGTCGGGTCGCCCAAAAAGTTACATATCGCAGCTTTAATCTTTATTCTTTGTAGTGGTGTGGAGATTGCCGTTGTCTCAGTGACCTAAGCGAAGAGACTTGAAGGAAAAGACTCTGAAAGCAAGACAAAGGTCGCCTTGATTTGATGTAAGCTAAAAAAGAAACCATGAGAGGACCCAGACTCTTGAGAGGCCTTGTCTGGACAGCATGTGGTATGGATAGTTGGTTTGTATGAATGACAGTCTTCTTGATGACTTTTTCAGTTGGTCTTCTAGATGCGATCAGATGCCCAATTATATTTTCTGGACATTTCCATTCATCCCTTGAATGGGATGCTTAACAACATCATACACCTGACTGCTCCCCAATTCACCCTGCAATATCCGTGAGGCATGATACAGTTTAGTTCAATAGACTCAGAGACTTGGGGGTAAACTGAACCAGTAAAATCTCCTCATATTTACTTCTCACAGCTATGCTGTCCATTGTTGTTAGCCTTCAAACTCCAAAATTAAACATTCTCAAGGCAAAGAAAAGCACACAGGCAATTTTCTCTCCAATGTGCAATAAGACATTTATATCACCAACATTGAAGCATCATTTCTGGTCAATCATATTCTATTTGGCAGTTCAGTAATTATCTTATGCTGGAGGTACAGTACGGTGGTCCCTTTCTCCTGCTCTTTAGCTTATCTCCTCCATTAGACTCACCTCCCCTGAAGGAGAGGAGGAAAAGGTGAAGAGAGGAGGTTACGCAAGATAGGCCACGATATCTCCTGTAAACTCTAAACAAGGCCGTCAGAATTCCAGCGTGTTTCACTATGACAACCTTACTGTACCAACGGGGAGCCCTCCTTCCACTCTTAAAAACCCCCACACCCCTCTCATTTCAAAACCAGGAGCATGCTTAGGCCAGATAGGTTACATGTGGTAGCCTAGCAACAACTATTTGTCACCCTCTTTGATCCACTGCTGTGTCCTGGGTTTAGGATTTACACACGCACACGTGATTTACACACACACACACACAGAGAGAGAGAGAGACAAAGATAAACACTCACTATGGGACACCTTTAAATGTGGCTTTAGAGGCCATACAATTCAGTACTCATCTCGAAAACAAAAGCAATTTAGGTCAACAGAGTTTATACTAACAAAGGAAATAGAAAGTCTAACAGAACAGACAGATGGCAATAAAAACTGTAACATAGAGGCTCAGAATAAATTAGAGGAAAAACAAAAAGAAATGGAGAAACTTATTCAAGAAAGATCAAGTGTAATATACACTGCTCAAAAAAATAAAGGGAACACTTAAACAACACAATGTAACTCCAAGTCAATCACACTTCTATGAAATCAAACTGTCCACTTAGGAAGCAACACTGATTGACAATACTTTTCACATGCTGTTGTGCAACTGGAATAGACAACAGGTGGAAATTATAGGCAATTAGCAAGCAACCCCCAATAAAGGACTGGTTTTGCAAGTGGTGACCACAGACCACTTCTCAGTTCCTATGCTTCCTGGCTGAAGTTTTGGTCACTTTTGAATGCTGGCGGTGCTTTCACTCTAGTGGTAGCATGAGACGGAGTCTACAACCCACACAAGTGGCTCTGGTAGTGCAGCTCATCCAGGATGGCACATCAATGCGAGCTGTGGCAAGAAGGTTTGCTGTGTCTGTCAGCGTAGTGTCCAGAGCATGGAGGCGCTACCAGGAGACAGGCCAGTACATCAGGAGACATGGAGGAGGCCGTAGGAGGGCAACAACCCAGCAGCAGGACTGCTACCTCCGCCTTTGTGCAAGGAGGAGCAGGAGGAGCACTGCCAGAGCCCTGCAAAATGACCTCCAGCAGGCCACAAATGTGCATGTGTCTGCTCAAAAGGTCAGAAACAGACTCCATGAGGGTGGTATGAGGGCCCGACGTCCACAGGTGGGGGTTGTGCTTACAGCCCAACACCATGCAGGACGTTTGGCATTTGCCAGAGAACACCAAGATTGGCAAATTCGCCACTGGCGCCCTGTGCTCTTCACAAATGAAAGCAGGTTCACACTGAGCACGTGACAGACGTGACAGAGTCTGGAGACGCTGTGGAGAACGTTCTGCTGCCTGCAACATCCTCCAGCATGACCGGTTTGGCGGTGGGTCAGTCATGGTGTGGGGTGGCATTTCTTTGGGGGGCCGCACAGCCCTCCATGTGCTCGCCAGAGGTAGCCTGACTGCCATTAGGTACCGAGATGAGATCCTCAGACCCCTTGTGAGACCATATGCTGGTGCGGTTGGCCCTGGGTTCCTCCTAATGCAAGACAATGCTAGACCTCATGTGGCTGGAGTGTGTCAGCAGTTCCTGCAAGAGGAAGGCATTGATGCTATGGACTGGCCCGCCCATTCCCCAGACCTGAATCCAATTGAGCACATCTGGGACATCATGTCTCGCTCCATCCACCAACGCCACGTTGCACCACAGACTGTCCAGGAGTTGGCGGGTGCTTTAGTCCAGGTCTGGGAGGAGATCCCTCAGGAGACCATCCGCCACCTCATCAGGATAATGCCCAGGCGTTGTAGGGAGGTCATACAGGCACTTGTTTTAAGGACATAACATCAAAGTTGGATCAGCCTGTAGTGTGGTTTTCCACTTTAATTTTGAGGGTGACTCCAAATCCAGACCTCCATGGGTTGATAAATTTGATTTCCATTGATAATTTTTGTGTGATTTTGTTGTCAGCACATTCAACTATGTAAAGAAAAAAGTATTTAATAAGATAATTTCATTCATTCAGATGTGTTATTTTAGTGTTCCCTTTATTTTTTTGAGCAGTGTATTATAAAAATAAAGCAAACTGGATGGAATATGGGGAAAAATGCACCAAATTCTTTTTTAATCTTCAACATAGGAATGCTACCAAAAATAATTTAATGAAACTGGTTACAATTGACGGAGTAACCCATGATTCACCAAATTATATTTTGAAGGAGGAAACAAAGTACTTTAAGCATATGTTTTTGTTTCAGTTGCCTCCATCTCCTCTAACTAAAGCTAATTGTGGATATTTTTTTTCTATTGATAATGTAAAATTAACAGCCATACAGAAAGACTCATGTGAAGGTGAAATTACAGAGGAGGAACTTCTGGATGCAATTAAATACTTTAAGTCCGGGAAAACTCTAGGGTTGGATGGCATACCAGTCGAGGTATACCAAACCTTTTTTAATATACTAAGAGGACCGTTATTAGCATGTTTTAACCACTCCTATGTAAATGGTAGATTATCTGACACTCAATAAGAAGATCTCATTATTACTGAAACAGGATACAAGTGGAAAATATAAAGATCCAGTCCATTAAAAAAATTGGAGGCCCCTTACACTTCCGTGTTGTGATGCAAAAATTCTAGCAAAATGTATAGCGCATAGAATTAAAAAGGTATTGTTGGATATTATTCATTCTAATCAGACAGGTTTTTTACATGGAAGATACATTGGAGATAATATAAGGCAAGTATTGGAAACAAAAGAACACTATGGAAAATCTGGGAAACCAGGCCTGCTATTCCTAGCAGACTTCGAAAAGGCCTTTTTGATAAAGTACGACTGGGGTTTATATATAAATGCCTGGAGCATTTCAATTTTGGAGAATCACTTATAAAATGGGTCAAAATCATGTATAGTAACACTAGGTGTAAAATAGTAAATAATGGCTATTTCTCAGAAAGTTTTAAACTGTCAAGAGGAGTGAAACAAGGTTGTCCACTATTGGCATATCTATTTATTGTGGCCATCGAGATGTTAGCTATTAAAATCAGATCCAACAATAATATCAGGGGATTAGAAATCCAGGGCTTAAAAACAAAGGTGTCATTGTACGCTGATGATTCATGTTTTCTTTTAAATCCACAACTAGAATCCTTCCACAGCCTCATAGAGGATCTAGATACATTTTGTAACCTCTCTGGATTACAACCAAATTACGACAAATGTACTATATTACGTATTTGATCACTAAAAAATAAAAATTTTACATTACCATGTAGTTTACCAATAAAATGGTCTGATGGTGATGTGGATATACTCGGAATACATATCCCAAAGGAAATAAATGATCTCACTTTAATACATTTTAATAGAAAGTTAGCAAAAATAGATAAGATCTTGCTACCATGGAAAGGTAAATACCTGTCAATTTGTGAAAAAAATCATCCTGATTAACTCTTTAGTATTATCCCAGTTTACCTATTTGCTTATGGTCTTGCCTACGCCTAGCGAACAGTTTTTAAAATTATATGAGAAAAAAATATTCCATTTTATTTGGAACACCAAGCCAGACAAAATTAAACGGGCCTATTTATATAATGAATATGAATTCAGAGGACAGAAATGATTAAATATTAAAGCATTAGACCTATCACTAAAAGCTTCAGTCATACAAAAGTTATACTTAAATCCGAACTGGTTCTCTATTCAGATTACAACCACTCACTTTCAGTTATTTGAAAAGGAGATAATCTCCCAAATATCACTATTTCTAAAACAAGCCATAGAAAGTTGGTTGCAATTTCAATTTAATCCTCCAGAAACGACAGAACAAATAATGCAACAAATATTGTGCTTAAACTCAAATATACTAATTGACAAAATAACGTATTTTTGTTGATAAAAAATAAATAAAGTATAATATTCGTAAATTATATCATCGGTAGGACTGGTGGACTTCTGTCGCACATGCAGCTAACAAAAACATATGAAAATGTCTGCTCTACCCAAAATTACAACCAAATAATTGCAGGAAAGTGGAAGGGGGAGAAAGTAAGGAACTTGTCTGTCGGCCTTGCATTAAAGAACATAATTGGTTAAGGAAAACTGTGATAAATAAAAAAGTATATCAGTTTAATTTAAGGACCAAAGGATTGACAGTCGTCCCATATAGATTGCAAAATAGTTGGGAAGAGATTTTTGACGTACCGATCCCATGGCATAGTGTTTATGAACTGATACGCAAAACGACACCGGATTCAAAACTTAGAATCTTTCAATTTAAATTATTATATACAATTCTTGCTACCAATAGAATGTTATTGATATGGGGGATACAATCTTCCCAGCTCTGCAGATTTTGCTGCGAAGAGACAGAATCATTAGATCATTTGTTTTGGTACTGTCCATTTGTAGCTTGTTTTTGGACACAGGTCCAGGAATGGATAAAGGATTGCAATATTTACCTGGAGTGTCACGAACGCTGAGTGTGGATGTGGTGTAGGGAATCAAGCGCAGGCACACAAGAGTACGTCAACAGTCTTTAGTGGTGCAAAACAACTCCAAACAGGAGAAAATAGCCAACCCAACCGGGAGGCGAGAACGACAAATACGCACACAACACAGTGCGTAAAACAAGGAAAAAGCGCACGCAGTGCGGACTCTCGAAATACACAGGAAGAGAGTCAAAATACCAAGAACACGAACAGCTGACAAAACCAATCACACATAACACCTGACCCAAAATAACGAAACTAAATAGGGAACACAATCAAACACTAACAAGGGACAGGTGTTACAAACAGACAAAACCAAACGAACATGAAACATTGAACGGTGGCAGCTAGTACTCCGGAGACGACGACCGCCGAAGCCTGCCCGAACAAGGAGGAGGAGCAGCCTCGGCCGAAACCGTGACATGGAGCTAACCTTGCAGATAGCATTACTGGGTGATCTGAAAAGTCATAGTCAATCGATCAATAACATAATAATACTTTTAGCAAAAATGTTTATTTTCAATTCACAATCTGTAGAAACAATGAGAATAGAAAGGTTGAGAACTTTTGTAAGACATCACAGTACAGTAGAAATATATATGGCAAATAAAAGATAGATGGGAGGTGTTGAATGGAATTGAAGGATGGGAATAATAACAACTAACAACAAATAATAACAAGATAACTAATAATGTAAGCATACTGTGTCCATAATAAGTATATAGGTTGTAGGTTGGGAGCTTTTGTGAAAGAGCACAGTTAGAAAGATATGGCATATAGAAGCGGCAGGTAGCTTAGTGGGTAAGAGCGTTGGGCCAGTAACCGAAAGGTCGCTGGTTCTAATCCCCGAGCCGACTAGGTGAAAAATCTGTCGATGTGCCCTTGAGCAAGGCACTTAACCCTAATTGCTCTTGTAAGTCGCTCTGGATAAGAGCGTCTGCTAAATGACCAATTATTATTATTACTAACCAGATGGACATCATGAAAATGATCGGAGAAGTTGAGAGTAGAGGAAGTTCAGGAGAAAAAACAAACAAAATATAATTATTGTAAAATTGACTGTGTCCATAAAATGTAGATAGTAGGTATAAGCTGGATGTAGAGGCCTAAGTAGGGAAAGGGTGGTGGGGTTGTTATGTAATAAAGGGGAATATATATATTTTTATTAAAGGATATGTACAGTGAGGGAAAAAAGTATTTGATCCCCTGCTGATTTTGTACGTTTGCCCACTGACAAATAAATTATCAGTCTATAATTTTTATGGTAGGTTTATTTGAACAGTGAGAGACAGAATAACAACAAAAAAATCCAGAAAAACGCATGTCAAAAATGTTATAAATTGATTTGCATTTTAATGAGGGAAATAAGTATTTGACCCCCTCTCAATCAGAAAGATTTCTGGCTCCCAGGTGTCTTTTATACAGGTAACGAGCTGAGATTAGGAGCACACTCTTAAAGGGAGTGCTCCTAATCTCAGTTTGTTACCTGTATAAAAGACACCTGTCCACAGAAGCAATCAATCAATCAGATTCCAAACTCTCCACCATGGCCAAGACCAAAGAGCTCTCCTAGGATGTCAGGGACAAGATTGTAGACCTACACAAGGCTGGAATGGGCTACAAGACCATCGCCAAGCAGCTTGGTGAGAAGGTGACAACAGTTGGTGCGATTATTCGCATATGGAAGAAACACAAAATAACTGTCAATCTCCCTCGGCCTGGGGCTCCATGCAAGATCTCACCTCGTGGAGTTGCAATGATCTTGAGAATGGTGAGGAATCAGCCCAGAACTACACGGGAGGATCTTGTCAATGATCTCAAGGCAGCTGGGACCATAGTCACCAAGAAAACAATTGGTAACACACTACGCCGTGAAGGACTGAAATCCTGCAGCGCCCGCAAGGCCCCCCTGCTCAAGAAAGCACATATACAGGCCCGTCTGAAGTTTGCCAATGAACCTCTGAATGATTCAGAGGAGAACTGGGTGAAAGTGTTGTGGTCAGATGAGACCAAAATCAAGCTCTTTGGCATCAACTCAACTCGCCGTGTTTGGAGGAGGAGGAATGCTGCCTATGACCCCAAGAACACCATCCCCACCGTCAAACAGTTTGGAGGTGGAACTATTATGCTTTGGGGGTGTTTTTCTGCTAAGGAGACAGGACAACTTCACCGCATCAAAGGGAAAATGGACGGCGCCATGTACCATCAAATCTTGGGTGAGAACCTCCTTCCCTCAGCCAAGGCATTGAAAATTGGTCATGGATGGGTATTCCAGCACGACAATGACCCAAAACACACGGCCAAGGCAACAAAGGAGTGGCTCAAGAAGAAGCACATTAAGGTCCTTGAGTGGCCTAGCCAGTCTCCAGACCTTAATCCCATAGAAAATCTGTGGAGGGAGCTGAAGGTTCGAGTTGCCAAACGTCAGCCTCGAAACCCTAATTACTTGGAGAAGATATGCAAAGAGGAGTGGGACAAAATCCCTCCTGAGATGTGTGCAAACCTGGTGGCCAACTACAAGAAACGTCTGACTTCTGTGATTGCCAACTAGGGTTTTGCCACCAAGTACTAAGTCATGTTTTGCAGAGGGGTCAAATACTTATTTCCCTCATTAAAATGCAAATCAATTTATAACATTTTTGACATGCGTTTTTCTGGATTTTTTTGTTGTTATTCTGTCTCTCACTGTTCAAATAAACCTACCATTAAAATTATAGACTGATCATGTCTTTGTCAGTGGGCAAACGTACAAAATCAGCAGGGGATCAAATACTTGTTTCCCTCACTGTATGTGTATGTATGTATGTATGTGTGTGTGTATATGTGTATATGTGTAAGTGTGTGTATATATATATATATATATATATATATATATATATATATATATATATATGTATATACGCATTTCAAAAATGTTATAAATTGATTTGCATTTTAATGAGGGAAATAATTATTTCACCCCCTCTGAATCAGAAAGATTTCTGGCTCCCAGGTGTCTTTTATACAGGTAATGACCTCAGATTAGGAGCACACTCTTAAAGGGAGTGCTCCTAATCTCAGTTTGTTACCTGTATAAAAGACACCTGTCCACAGAAGCAATCAATCAATCAGATTCCAAACTCTCCACCATGGCCAAGACCAAAGAGCTCTCCAAGGATGTCAGGGACAAGACTGTAGACCTACATATGGCTGGAATGAGCTACAAGACCATCGCCAAGCAGCTTGGTGAGAAGGTGACAACAGTTGGTGTGATTATTCGCAAATGGAAGAAACACAAAAGAACTGTCAATCTCCCTTGGCCTGGGGCTCCATGCAAGATCTCACTCGTGGAGTTGCAATGATCATGAGAACGGTGAGGAATCAGCCCAGAACTACACAGGAGGATCTTGTCAATGATCTCAAGGCAGCTGGGACCATAGTCACCAAGAAAACAATTGGTAACACACTACGCCGTGAAGGACTGAAATCCTGCAGTGCCCGCAAGGTTCCCCTGCTCAAGAAAGCACATATACAGGCCCGTCTGAAGTTTGCCAATGAACATCTGAATGATTCAGAGGAGAACTGGGTGAAAGTGTTGTGGTCAGATGAGACCAAAATCAAGCTCTTTGGCATCAACTCAACTCGCCGTGTTTGGAGGAGGAGGAATGCTGCCTATGACACCAAGAACACCATCCCCACCGTCAAACATGGAGGTGGAAACATCATGCTTTGGAGGTGTTTTTCTGCTAAGGGGACAGGACAACTTCACCGCATCAAAGGGACGATGGACGGGGCCATATACCGTCAAATCTTGGGTGAGAACCTCCTTCCCTCAGCCAGGGCATTGAAAATGGGTCATGGATGGGTATTCCAGCATGACATTGACCCAAAATACACGGCCAAGGCAACAAAGAGTGGCTCAAGAAGAAGCACATTAAGGTCCTAGATTGGCCTAGTCAGTCTCCAGACCTTAATCCCATAGAAAATCTGTGGAGGTAGCTGAAGGTTCGAGTTTGTCATAAAACCGTCGTGGATGTGGTGGAGGAGTCAAGCGCAGGAAGCAGAGGTTTAGTCCAACAAGACTTTTAATAGTCTCAAAAGCAATAGTGTACACCCCGACCTCGAATAACACGAAGAGGCGAGGGAAAATTACGCACACGCGTAAAACACTAAACATAGAAAAATGATACGGAAAACAAACACGTATCAAAAATACAAGAGGCAACGGAAAAATAACAACACACAATTACCATAGAGCAAAACAAGGAACTTATAAGACACATAATCAACACTCAAACAGACACAGGTGTGACAGACAGACAAAAGCAATCAAACACAGAAACATAGAGCGGTGGCAGCTAATACTCCGGGGACGGCAAACGCCGAAGCCTGCCCGAACAAGGAGGAGGAGCAGCCTCGGCCGAAACCGTGACAGTACCCCCCCCTTGACGCACGTACCCAGCCGCGCGCCGACCCCGGCCTCGGGGACGGCCAGGAGGACGCGGACCCGGGCGCGTGGGATGCCCAGGGTGAAACTCAGTCAGGAGGGATGGATCAAGTATGTCCCCCCTCGGCACCCAGCACCGTTCCTCCGGACCGTACCCCTCCCACTCCACGAGATACTGGAGACCACTCCTCCGGCGCCTCGAGTCCAGGATGGTCCGGACCCTGTACGCCGGGGCCCCCTCGATGTCCAAAGGGGGCGGAGGGGTCTCTCCTATCTCATCTACTTGGAGTGGGCCAGCTACCACCGGCCTGAGAAGAGACACATGGAACGAGGGGTTAATATTTTTATACTCAATTGGCAGTTGTAACCTGTAACACACCTCGTTCAATCTTCTCAGGACTTTGAAGGGCCCCACAAACCGCCGACCCAGCTTCCGGCAGGGCAGGCGGAGGGGCAGGTTTCGAGTCGAGAGCCAGACTCGATCTCCCGGTGTGTACACCGGCCCCTCGCTGCGGTGGCGATCGGCGCTCGCCTTTTGTTGACGTATGGCACGCTGCAGATGGACATGGGCAGCGTCCCACGTCTCCTCCGAGCGCCGAATCCACTCGTCCACCGCAGGGGCCTCGATCTGGCTCTCGTGCCACGGTGCCAGGACCGGCTGATAACCTAAAACACACTGGAAAGGTGTTAAGTTGGTGGAGGAGTGGCGGAGAGAGTTCTGGGCCATCTCTGCCCAGGGGATGAACCTCGACCACTCCTCCGGCCGGTCCCGGCAATAGGACCTCAAAAACCTACCCACATCCTGGTTGACACGTTCCACCTGCCCATTACTCTCTGGGTGGAACCCCGAGGTAAGGCTTACCGAGACCCCCAACCGTTCCATGAACGCTCCCCAAACTCTGGAAGTGAACTGGGGACCTCGGTCAGACACAATATCCTCGGGGACCCCATAGTGCCGGAAAACATGGGTGAATAGGGCCTCAGCGGTTTGTAGGGCAGTAGGGAGACCCGGCATGGGAAGGAGACGACAGGCCTTGGAAAACCGATCCACAACGACCAAAATGGTGGTATTCCCCTGGGAGGGGGGAAGGTCGGTTACGAAATCCACCGATAGGTGTGACCATGGTCGTTGCGGAACGGGCAGGGGATGTAGCTTACCCCTGGGCAAATGTCTAGGCGCCTTACACTGGGCACACACCGAGCAGGAGGAGACATAAACCCTCACATCCCTGGCTAACGTTGGCCACCAGTATTTCATGCTAAGACAGTGCAATGTCCGGCCAATACCAGGATGTCCAGAGGAGGGTGATGTATGAGCCCAATAAATAAGTCTATCACGAATCTCGAGCGGGACGTACGTCCACCCCACAGGACACTCGGGGGGAGTAGGGTCGGTACGCAGTGCCCGCTCGATTTCTGAATCGACCTCCCACACCACCGGAGCCACCAAACAAGACTCCGGCAGTATGGAAGTAGGCTCGTTGGACCTCTCCTCTGTGTCATATCGCCGGGACAGGGCGTCTGCCTTACCATTCTGGGACCCAGGGATGTATGTGATCTTAAAAACGAACCGGGTTAGGAACATGTTCCACCTAGCCTGACGAGGGTTCAATCTCCTAGCTGCCCGGATGTACTCCAGGTTACGGTGATCCGTCAGAATGAGGAAAGGGTGTTGAGCCCCCTCAAGCCAATGCCTCCACACCTTTAGGGCCTGGACTACGGCTAACAGCTCCCTGTCCCCGACATCATAGTTACTCTCCGCCGCACTGAGCTTCTCAGAGTAGAACGCACAGGGGCGGAGTTTAGGTGGCGTGCCGGACCGTTGTGATAGAACTGCCCCAATACCAGTCTCGGACGCGTCTACCTCAACCTGGAATGGTAAAGAGGGATCCGGATGCGCCAGCACAGGAGCCGAGGTGAACAGGTTCTTAAGTTTGACAAATGCCCTGTCCGCCTCAGCCGACCACTGCAAGCGAACCGGACCCCCCTTTAGCAGGGACGTAATGGGAGCTGCAACCTGTCCAAAACCCTGAATAAACCTCCGGTAGTAATTAGCAAAACCCAAGAACTGTTGCACCTCTTTTACAGTGGTTGGAGTTTGCCAATTACGCACGGCCGATACCCGGTCTACCTCTATCTCCACACCAGACGCGGACAACCGATAACCCAAAAAGGAGACGGACTCCTGGAAGAACAGGCATTTCTCTGCCTTGACATACAAGTCATGCTCCAACAGTCGTCTCAACACTCGGCGTACCTGGGCTACATGCTCGGCTCGAGTAGCAGAGTACACTAGGATGTCGTCTATGTACACTACTACTCCCTGCCCATGCATGTCCCGGAAAATCTCGTCAACAAAGGATTGGAAGACTGAAGGAGCATTCATTAAACCGTATGGCATGACGAGATACTCGTAATGACCCGAGGTGGTGCTAAATGCTGTCTTCCATTCATCCCCCTCCCTAATGCGCACCAGATTGTACGCGCTCCTGAGATCCAACTTTGTGAAGAACCGCGCTCCGCGTAATGACTCCGTCATCGTCGCAATCAGTGGAAGTGGGTAGCTGTATTTAACTGTGATCTGATTGAGACTATGATAATCAATACACGGGCGCAATCCCCCGTCCTTCTTCTTCACAAAGAAGAAACTCGAGGAGACTGGGGAAGTAGAGAACCGTATGTATCCCTGTGCCAAGGACTCGGCTATGTAGGTCTCCATAGCCGCAGTTTTCCTCTTGAGACAGGGGATACACATGACTCCGGGGAAGAGCCGCTCCGGTCTGGAGATTTATCGCACAGTCCCCCTGTCTATGAGGAGGTAGCCGTGCTGCCCTCGATTTGCTAAACACGAGTGCTAAATCCTCATACTCGGGGGGAATGCGCAGTGCGGGCCCTTGGTTCGGACTCTCTACCGAGGTCGCCCCTATGGAAACACCTAGACATCTCCCTACACACTGGGCAGACCACTCCATAAGAGCCCTCTGTTGCCACGCTATGGTAGGATCATGGGTACTTAACCAGGGAAGGCCCAACACCACTGGGTACGCAGGAGAGTCAATCAGATAGAACTGAATGATTTCCTCATGACCCCCCTGCGTCGTCATAGTCAGTGGTGCTGTGACATCCCTGATCAGACCCGACCCCAACGGCCGGCTGTCTAATGCGTGGACAGGGAATGGAACTTCTACCGGCCGAAGGGGAATTCCTAACCTAGCACAAAATGCTTGATCAATAAAGTTCCCAGCTGCGCCTGAATCTACTAGCGCCTTATGCTGGGAATGAGGTGCCACCTGTGGAAACCTCACAGGAATACTCATGTGACCAACAGAGAGCTCTGGGTGAGTGGGGCGCCTACTCACCTGAAATGACTCCCCAGTGCGTGGCCTGTTGTCACCTCTCCCAGGAGACCCTCCCCAGCACCTGGCCGCAGTGTGTCCTCCACGACCGCAGGTGGTGCAGTGGATGGCCCCCCTCGGGTTCCCTCTCCTCCTCTCTCTAGCGCCAGCACCCCCTAGCTCCATGGGAATCGGCTCGGGGGTGCTAGAGGGTGGACTGGACGACCCCCACTCGGGACGTCCGCGGGTAGCCAGCAGGGTATCCAGACGGATGGAAATGTCCACCAACTGGTCAAACGACAGGTTGGTGTCCCTGCAGGCCAGCTCCCTACGAACGTCCTCTCGTAGACTACATCGGTACTGGTCGATGAGGGCCCTCTCATTCCACCCCGCATCCGCCGCTAGTGTCCGGAACTCCAGTGCGAACTCCTGTGCGCTCCTCTTCCCCTGTCGGAGGTGGAATAGACGCTCTCCCGCCGCTTTCCCCTCAGGGGGATGATCGAAGACAGCCCTGAAGCGGCGGGAGAACTCCGCGTAGGTGATGGTAGCGGCGTCTATTCCCCTCCATTCGGCGTTGGCCCATTCCAACGCCTTGCCGGAGAGACAGGAGATGAGGGCGGAGACGCTCTCGTATCCCGAGGGCGCCGGGTGTATAGTGGCAAGGTACAGTTCTACTTGCAGGAGGAATCCCTGACACCCGGCTACAGAACCGTCATATGCCCTCGGGAGTGAGAGCCGAATGCCACTGGGTTCCGGTACTGAGAGAGGAGGACTGGCCGTTGGTGATGCGAAGTTGTAAGGGTCCTTGGCCACCTCAGAGTTCACCAATCGGCGCAGGGCGTTGGACACCTCGTCCATGACGGTCCCGAGTTGCTGGATCATGGCGTCCTGGAAATTGATCCGGTCCAGCAGGGATTCGGGTGCCGTCGCTGATCCTGCTGACTCCATAATGGTGTGTTGTTCTGTCATAAAACCGTCGTGGATGTGGTGGAGGAGTCAAGCGCAGGAAGCAGAGGTTTAGTCCAACAAGACTTTTAATAGTCTCAAAAGCAATAGTGTACACCCCGACCTCAAAAAAATACAAGAGGCAACGGAAAAATAACAACACACAATTACCATAGAGCAAAACAAGGAACTTATAAGACACATAATCAACACTCAAACAGACACAGGTGTGACAGACAGACAAAAGCAATCAAACACAGAAACAAAGAGCGGTGGCAGCTAATACTCCGGGGACGGCGAACGCCGAAGCCTGCCCGAACAAGGAGGAGGAGCAGCCTCGGCCGAAACCGTGACAGAGTTGCCAAACGTCAGCCTCGAAACCTTAATGACTTGGAGAAGATCTGCAAAGAGGAGTGGACAAAATCCCTCCTGAGATGTGTGCAAACCTGGTGGCCAACTCCAAGAAACGTCTGACCTCTGTGATTGCCAACAAGTGTTTTGCCACCAAGTACTAAGTCATGTTTTGCAGAGGGGTCAAATACTTATTTCCCTCATTAAAATGTAAATCAATTTATAAAATTTTTGACATGCGGTTTTCTGTCTCTCACTGTTCAAATAAACCTACCATTAAAATTATAGACTGATCATGTCTTTGTCAGTGGGCAAACATACAAAATCAGCAGGGGATCAAATACTTTTTTTCCCTCACTGTATATGTATATATATGTATATATGTATATGTGTGTGTAAGTATTTAGTCAGCCACCAATTGTGCAAGTTCTCCCACTTAAAAAGATGAGAGAGACCTGTAATTTTCATTATAGGTACACGTCAACTATGACAGACAAATTGAGAAAAAAAAATCCAGAAAATAACATTGTAGGATTTTTAATGAATTTATTTGCAAATTATGGTGGAAAATAAGTATTTGGTCACCTACAAACAAGCAAGATTTCTGGCTCTCACAGACCTGTAACTTCTTCTTTAAGAGGCTCCTCTGTCCTCCACTCGTTACCTGTTTTAATGGCACCTGTTTGAACTTGTTATCAGTATAAAAGACACCTGTCCACAACCTCAAACCTGTCACACTCCAAACTCCACTATGGCCAAGACCAAAGAGCTGTCAAAGGACACCAGAAACAAAATTGTAGACCTGCACCAGGCTGGGAAGACTGAATCTGCAATAGGTAAGCAGCTTGGTTTGAAGAAATCAACTGTGGGAGCAATTATTAGGAAATGGAAGACATACAAGACCACTGATAATCTCCCTCGATCTGGGGCTCCACGCAAGATCTCACCCCGTGGGGTCAAAATGATCACAAGAACGGTGAGCAAAAATCCCAGAACCACACGGGGGGACCTAGTGAATGACCTGCAGAGAGCTGGGACCAAAGTAACAAAGCCTACCATCAGTAACACACTACGCCACCAGGGACTCAAATCCTGCAGTGCCAGACGTGTCCCCCTGCTTAAGACAGTACATGTCCAGGCCCGTCTGAAGTTTGCTAGAGTGCATTTGGATGATCCAGAAGAGGATTGGGAGAATGTCATATGGTCAGATGAAACCAAAATATAACTTTTTGGTAAAAACTCAACTCGTCGTGTTTGGAGGACAAAGAATGCTGAGTTGCATCCAAAGAACACCATACCTACTGTGAAGCATGGGGGTGGAAACATCATGCTTTGGGGCTGTTTTTCTGCAAAGGGACCAGGACGACTGATCCGTGTAAAGGAAAGAATGAATGGGGCCATGTATCGTGAGATTTTGAGTGAAAACCTCCTTCCATCAGCAAGGGCATTGAAGATGAAACGTGGCTGGGTCTTTCAGCATAACAATGATCCCAAACACACCGCCCGGGCAACGAAGGAGTGGCTTCGTAAGAAGCATTTCAAGGTCCTGGAGTGGCCTAGCCAGTCTCCAGATCTCAACCCCATAGAAAATCTTTGGAGGAAGTTGAAAGTCTGTGTTGCCCAGCGACAGCCCCAAAACATCACTGCTCTAGAGGAGATCTGCATGGAGGAATGGGCCAAAATACCAGCAACAGTGTGTGAAAACCTTGTGAAGACTTACAGAAAACATTTGACCTGTGTCATTGCCAACAAAGGGTATATAACAAAGTATTGAGAAACTTTTGTTATTGACCAAATACTTATTTTCCACCATAATTTGCAAATAAATTCATTAAGAATAAAAAATAAAATAAATTTGTCTGTCATAGTTGACGTGTACCTATGATGAAAATTACAGGCCTCTCTCATCTTTTTAAGTGGGAGAACTTGCACAATTGGTGGCTGACTAAATACTTTTTTCCCCACTGTATATATATATATATATATAAACATGGGGGATTGGAAGTGATGCAGACAATTACATTGATGGAAGTTACAATCTATCTGCAATATTAAGCTGATCTACCCCTAAGAAAAAAAAAATACTGTAGTGTATTAAGATTATGTCTTTGTTAAATATTTTTCATGAAGAAATGGAATGTTGGTTATGTTAGTATCAAAAGGCAATGTTTAGTATAATGTCACATACAATAGACAGGAAGTGTGTTGTAAACTGGTGATTGGCCAGAAGAGGGAGCCCATCTTGTTGCATTGTTTATAAATAGGGGTACACGAAGAAGAGAGGGCAGAGCAGCCATTAGAATTGGAGGACACTGCTCTCCAGACCTCGCGAGTCTGTCACTCATGCTGAAGCTTGTGATCTGAATTAACCTTATGATCAACGTTCCGTATGAGCAGACTCCTTTTGTTCATCAGCAATAATTGCCACCACTCACTCGATACGACAATACACTCACAAACACACACACCAATTTAAACACATATCTGAAACACACACACACACAAAAATGTGCATGGTGTAAATGCATTAATTTTGGGGGTTGTTAAGCACAGTTGGACTTCATCAACAACACCCTCTATTCTCCCTATGAGTCCTTGGCCTCCCCAGAGACCTACAGTGGTTCTTCCTTTAAAAGTTGCGTCATACTGCAGCACAGCTTGCAGGGTGCCGCAGAATTCTATGGCACGTTATTGAACTGTCAGCCATTGTTGCCATTAATGCTAGTTAGTGCTAGTTTGACCACCAGGCATCTTTGAGAAGCTTGTTATTGCAATGACATGGAGCTGTATGCCTAAAAGTCCTGTTTACTGTAGCTGTTTTAGCGTAACTTACTTATTGGCAAAGAATACAAGTCATCCATGTCTTTAAATACAGTCAAGCATTTTAGTTATAAAACAAAAGAACAAAGGGAGCCTTGAATAATTAAACATTGAATAAACCGCAATGTCAGCTAAAGCGATTGAATTCAGGTACGCATTTGACTGTTTATAATATTGGCTGTACTAGAGATTTTAAAACCTTTTTTTGCTAAGTTGACTGTGCCTTTAAACAGCTTGGAAAATTCCAGAAAATGATGTCATGCTTTAGAAGCTTCTGATAGGCTAATTGACATCATTTGAGTCAATTGGAGGTGTACCAATGGATGTATTTCAAGGCCTACCTTCAAACTCAGTGCCTCTTTGCTTGACATTGGGGAAAATCAAAAGAAATCAGCCAAGACCTCAGAAAAGAAATTGTAGACCTACACAAGTCTGTTTCATCCTTGGGAGCAATTTCCAAACGCCTGAAGGTACCACGTTCATCTGTACAAACAATAGTACACAAGTATAAACACCATGGGACCACGCAGCCATCATACCGCTCAGGAAGGAGACGTGTTCTGTCTCCTAGAGATGAACGTACTTTGGTGCGAAAAGTGCAAATCAATCCCAGAACAACAGCAAAGGACCTTGTGAAGATGCTGGAGAAAACAGGTACAAAAGTGTCTATATCCACAGTAAAACAAGTCCTATATCGACATAACCTGAATGGCCGCTCAGCAAGGAAGAAGCCACTGCCCCAAAACCGCCATAAAAAAGCCAGACTATGGGGACATGGGGACAAAGTTCGTACTTTTTGGAGAAATGTCCTCCGGTCTGATGAAACAAAAACAGAACTGTTTGGCCATAATGACCATCATTATGTTTGGAGGAAAAAGGGGGTGCCTTGCAAGCCGGAGAACACCATCCCAACTGTGAAGCACGGGGGTGGCAGCATCATGCTGTGGGGGTGCTTTGCTGCAGGAGGGACTGGTGCACTTCACAAAATAGATGGCATCATGAGGAAGGAAAATTATGTGGATATATTGAAGCAACATCTCAAGACATCAGTCAGGAAGTTAAAGCTTGGTCGCAAATGGGTCTTCGAAATGGACAATGACCCCAAGCATACTTCCAAAGTTGTGGCAAAATGGACAACAAAGTAAAGGTATTGGAGTGGCCATCACAAAGCCCTGACCTCAATCCTATAGAAAATGTGTGGGCAGAACTGAAAAAGCATGTGCGAGCAAGGAGTCCTACAAACCTGACTCATTTACACCAGCTATGTCAGGAGGAATGAGCCAAAATTCACCCAACTTATTGTGGGAAGCTTGTGGAAGGCTACCCGTAATGTTTGACCCAAGTTAAACAATTTAAAGGCAATGCTACCAAATACTAATTGAGTGTATGTAAACTTCTGACCCACTGGGAATGTGATGAAAGAAATAAAAGCTGAAATAAATCATTCTCTCTACTATTATTCTGACATTTCACATTCTTAAAATAAAGTGGTGATCCTAACTGACCTAAAACAGGGAATTTGTACTAGGATTAAATGTCAGGAATTGTGAAAAACTGAGTTGAAATGTATTTGGCTAAGGTGTATGTAAACTTACGACTTCAACTGTATATACATTTTTACATTTTACATTTTAGTCATTTAGCAGACGCTCTTATCCAGAGCGACTTACAGGAGCAATTAGGGTTAAGTGCCTTGCTCAAGGGCACATTTACGTCATTTAGCAGACGCTCGTATCCAGAGCGACTACAAATTGGTGCATTCACCCTATAGCCAGTGGGATAACCACTTTACAATTATACTTTTTTTGGGGGGGGGTAGAAGGATTACTTTATCCTATCCCAGGTGTTCCTTAAAGAGGTGGGGTTTCAAATGTCTCCGGAAGGTGGTGAGTGACTCCGCTGTCCTGGCGTCGTGAGGGAGCTTGTTCCACCATTGGGGTGCCAGAGCAGCGAACAGCTTTGACTGGTGTAGTGTATGTTAGGCTGAGCGGGAACTATGCTTCCGCAGAGGAAGGGGAGCCAGCAGGCCAGAGGTGGATGAACGCAATGCCCTCGCCTGGGTGTAGGGACTGATCAGAGCCTGAAGGTACGGAGGTGCCGTTCCCCTCACTGCTCCATAGGCAAGCACCATGGTCTTGTAACGGATGCGAGCTTCAACTGGAAGCCAGTGGAGTGTGCGGAGGAGGGGGGTGACGTGAGAGAACTTGGGAAGGTTGAACACCAGACGGGCTGCGGCATTCTGGATGAGTTGTAGGGGTTTAATGGCACAGGCAGGGAGCCCAGCCAACAGCGAGTTGCAGTAATCCAGACGGGAGATGACAAGTGCCTGGATTAGGACCTGTGCCGCTTCCTGTGTAAGGCAGGGTCGTACTCTCCGAATGTTGTAGAGCATGAACCTGCAGGATCGGGTCACCGCCTTGATGTTGGCGGAGAACGACAGGGTGTTGTCCAGGGTCACGCCAAGGCTCTTCGCACTCTGGGAGGAGGACACAACGGAGTTGTCAACCGTGATGGCGAGATCATGGAACGGGCAGTCCTTACCCGGGAGGAAGAGCAGCTCCGTCTTGCCAGGGTTCAGCTTGAGGTGGTGATCCGTCATCCATACTGATATGTCGGCCAGACATGCAGAGATGCGATTCGCCACCTGGTTATCAGAAGGGGGAAAGGAGAAGATTAGTTGTGTATCGTCAGCGTAGCAATGATAGGAGAGGCCATGTGAGGATATGACAGAGCCAAGTGACTTGGTGTATAGGGAGAAAAGGAGAGGGCCTAGAACTGAGCCCTGGGGGACACCAGTGGTGAGAGCACGTGGTGCGGAGACAGCTTCTCGCCACGCCACTTGGTAGGAGCGACCGGTCAGGTAGGACGCAATCCAGGAGTGAGCCGCGCCGGAGATGCCCAGCTCGGAGAGGGTGGAGAGGAGGATCTGATGGTTCACTGTATCAAAGGCAGCAGACAGGTCTAGAAGGACAAGAGCAGAGGAGAGAGAGTTAGCTTTAGCAGTGCGGAGAGCCTCCGTGACACAGAGAAGAGCAGTCTCAGTTGAATGACCAGTCCTGAAACCTTACTGGTTTGGATCAAGAAGGTCATTCTGAGAGAGATAGCAAGAGAGTTGGCTAAAGACGGCACGCTCAAGAGTTTTGGAAAGAAAAGAAAGAAGGGATACTGGTCTGTAGTTGTTGACATCAGTGGGATCGAGTGTTGGTTTTTTGAGAAGGGGTGCAACTCTCGCTCTCTTGAAGACAGAAGGGACATGGCCAGCGGTCAAGGATGAGTTGATCAGCGAGGTGAGGTAGGGGAGAAGGTCACCGGAATTGAGAGGAGGGGATGGGGTCAAGCGGGCAGGTTGTTGGGCGGCCTGCAGTCACTAGTCGCAAGATTTTATCTGGAGAGAGAGGGGAGAAAGAAGTCAAAGCATAGGGTAGGGCAGTGTGAGCAGGACCAGCAGTGTCATTAGACTTAACAAACGAGGATCGGATGTCGTCAACCTTCTTTTCAAAGTGGTTGACAAAGTCATCCACAGAGAGGGAGGGGGGGAGGATTCAGCAGTGAGGAGAATGTGGCAAAGAGCTTCCTAGGGTTAGAGGCAGATGCTTGGAATTTAGAGTGGTAGAAAGTGGCCTTAGCAGCAGAAACAGATGAAGAAAATGTAGAGAGGAGGGAGTGAAAAGATGCCAGGTCGGCAGGGAGTTTAGTTTTCTTCCATTTCCGCTCAGCTGCCCGGAGCTCTGTTCTGTGAGCTCGCTATGAGTCATCAAGCCACAGAGCTGGAGGGGAGGACCGAGCCGGCCGGGAGGATAGGGGACACAGGGAGTCAAAGGATGCAGAAAGGGAGGAGAGGAGGGTTGAGGAGGCAGAATCAGGAGATTGGAGGGAGAAGGATTGAGCAGAGGGAAGAGATGATAGGATGGAAGAGGAGAGAGTAGTGGGAGAGAGAGAGCGAAGGTTGCGGCGGCACATTACCATCTGTGTAGGGGCAGAGTGAGTAGTGTTGGAGGAGAGCGAGAGAGAAAAGGATACAAAGTAGTGGTCGGAGACATGGAGGGGAGTTGCAGTGAGATTAGTAGAAGAGCAGCATCTAGTAAAGATGAGGTCAAGCGTATTGCCTGCCTTGTGAGTAGGGGGGGACGGTGAGAGGGTGAGGTCAAAAGAGGAGAGGAGTGGAAAGAAGGAGGCAGAGAGAAATGAGTCAAATGTAGACGTGGGGAGGTTGAAATCCCCCAAGACTGTGAAGGGTGAGCCATCCTCAGGAAAGGAACTTATCAAGGCGTCAAGCTCATTGATGAACTCTCCAAGGGAACCTGGTGTCATGAGCCTCTCACTCCACCGGGTTACCACCTTAATTTTCTTCCACTCTGCTCACCACTCTCTCTACTCAGCCTAACTAGCTCCACCTGTCCCTGCTCTGCTCTGCTCTAATTACTCTGCCAGCTGCGCTGCATTACCCACTACCTCTCCCAGTATTTAAGGCCCTGTCTTTCAGCTCTCCGGTGTCAGATCGTCTGCAAAGCTCACATCCGGAACCTGTTTGCTCGCGCTTCTGGCTCACCCTGGTTTTGTGACCCCGGACCTGCCTGATTTTTGGATACTCTTCTGCCCCAGGAGATCCAGACCTGCTTCTGCCATTACGACTCCTGACTACTCTTCATTCCCGGTAACTCTGACCAGCCTTCTGCCTTGCTACTACGTATTTTGGATTTCCCTTGAACTGTACTGCTGCCTTGTTTCATTCCGCCCTGTTGTGTCTGTGTCTCCCCCCCCCCAGGACTTCTGGACCACCCACCACCGGCTTCATAGGACGCATCGCTGCCATTGGGGGGGGGCACAGACCCAGCACATTGGACGGGATCCCTGTTACCCCTGGAGCCTTCATTCACTCCCTACTTCCCTTTTCCCTTAAGTTTTAATAAACTTTCTGGTGTGACGCAATTGTGGTCCTCTGGTCGTCTGTCTGAACCGTGACACCTGGAGGGCGATAGATGACAAGGATATTAAGCTTAAATGGGCTAGTGACTGTGACAGCGTGGAATTCAAATGAGGAGATAGACAGATGGGTTAGGGGAAAAATTGAGAATGACCACTTGGGAGAGATGAGGATTCCTGTGCCACCACCCCTCTGACCAGATGCTCTCGGGGTATGCGAGAACACATGGTCAGACGAGGAGAGAGCAGTAGGAGTAGCAGTGTTTTCAGTGGTAATCCATGTTTCCGTCAGTGCCAGGAAGTCGAGGGACTGGAGGGTGGCATAGGCTGGGATGAAGTCAGCCTTGTTGGCGGCAGAACGGCAGTTCCAGAGGCTGCCTGAGACCTGGAACTCCAGGTGTGTGGTGCGTGCAGGGACCACCAGGTTAGAGAGGCAGCAGCCACGCGGTGTAAGGCGTTTGTGTAGCCTGTGCGGAGAGGAGAGAACAGGGATAGGCAGAGGCATAGTTGACAGGCTGCAGCAGATGGCTACAATAATGCAGAGGAGATCGGGATGAAATGAACTAAACATCAGGGAAAGGAGAGAGCAGGCCTCCCTCACCAAAAAAAATATATATATATAACTCTCCCAACTTCCACCTCAGAAACTATAATTGTTTCACTGAACCACCCGAGTAAAACTCTCCCAACTTCCACTTTAGAAATTAGAATTGTTGTAAACTACAGCAGACTGTTATCAGTAGCTGTAATTAAGTACAGCAGCTACCAACCACCTAACGTTAATGCCTCGGATGAGGTTAGAAAAACAGCTGAATGGTAGCAGCTAGCTGGCTCAATCACAGGTACTCTTAAGCATGAAATAACATTGGAAACAATTAACCATAGTTGCAAAAAGTTACCAGTAGCTACCCGCTAGCTAGCTAGCTTTGTTGGTCCAAGTAGTGGGTAGGCTAGCCTCGTGCATCGCCGGAGTCCGCCGAATACAGTCCTTACCTACAATAATTACCTACAATAACCTTCAATAACTACCTGAGTAAGCTACCTATAATACCAAACTACAATACCTACCTACAATCTAAATACATGGTTTAAGCTTAACTCAACACCATATAAGAAGCCAAGCTTACCTTTCATAACGCAGCAACGATTAAACGTTGGGTAGCTAGCACAAAGATATTGTATTTAGCTACCACAGCCTGCTGGTAGTGTTGGCTGGCTAGCAATGGCTACTGTGTTGACTTTGTTTGAAAAACGGCGTCGCTGCGAACGAATGTAGCTGGCTAAAAGGATATTGTTTTTAGTTGCAACCGTTGCTAATAGCAACTCGCCAGCTAATCCAGGAGGTGAGTTAGCTAGCTAGCTTCGTGCTACATCCGGCACCGCCGAATACAAAAGTAACCTACAATAACTACACAACAGCTACCCACAACAGCCCACGATGCCTACCTATACTACTTAATAATATACAGCCCACGATGCCTACCTATAGTACCTAACTACAATCTAAATACATAGTTTAAGCCTTACTCGACAAAGCCCAAGCTATGTATAAAGCCAAACTGGCAGACTGCAATCAGTAGCCGAAATTAAGTACAGCAGCTACCAACCACCTAACGTTAAATGATAATGAGGTTAGAAAAACAGCTGAAGGTGGCAGCTAGCTGGCTCAATTACAGGTACTCTTAAGCGTGAAATAACATTGGAAACAGCTAACCACAGTTGCTAAAAGTTACCGGTAGCTACCCGCTAGCTAGCTAGCTTTGTTGGTCCAAGTAGTGGGTAGGCTAGCCTCGTGCTTCGCCGGAGTCCGCCGAATACAGTCCTTACCTACAATAATTACCTACAATAACCTTCAATAACTACCTGAGTAAACTACCTATAATACCTAACTACAATACCTACCTACAATCTAAATACATGGTTTAAGCTTTACTCAACACCATATAAGAAGCCAAGCTTACCTCCTGCTAGAGAAAACACAACCTCTCCCGTCAGCATCCCAGACGCACTGGGTGGGATTGATTTTTTTAGAAATGTAGCTTAATTAATTTGATTAATATTTTGGTGTTTCTATTCCAAGAAAAGTGAAAATGATTTTTTTTACTGTAGCTGTTTTAGCGTAACTTACCTATTGGCATAAAGGCCTACTTCAATATACAGGTTTTAATTAAAACTCTGTTGAATGAGCTGTTATTGATCATTACATGGCACTTCATTATAACATGAAGACTGCAGCCATAACCAGAGAGAGGAGAGTGCAGCAGAGTGCATTGGATGGGACAGGTAATTTCAAATCCTACATGGCATAGTACATCCATGCAATCTATTGTCAGTGAGATGGAGAGATGGTTTGTGTCTTTCAGGGACCCTTTGTATTCTGCTTGTCATTCAGTGGACGGACTTCTGCTGTATGGTTTCTGGTGTGCTTAATTTTATTCAAATGCCATGTTCACCAATGAGTACATGGACAAGATCACTTAATTTTTTCCTTCCAGTCTTTCATTATTTTCTGGTGTTCTGGTGTTCCCCCCTCTCTCTTACTCTTTCTCTCTCTCGCTCTCTCTCTCTCTCCCTCCCTGTCAATCAGTGTCACTCTGAAACCTAGGGCAGCCTTTGCTCTGGGCAGGAATCGACTAAAGCATTATAGCCCAGCAATTAGTATGTCACAGGAGGATTGGAGCTGACACCATGATAGAACACACCAACCCTGGACTCAAATTAGCCCCATTCACTGATTCATGACTGCACAGCTCACTGCAGGGGCGGGATCAATTTCAGTGAAGGTGTGTGGGTGGGGGTTGGGGAACAGAACGGTATCTTACTTTAGGGGTGTTGTACATTTTAGTGTTTCTTTCTCTGTCTCTCTCTTTCCCTGTGTGTGTTTGTGCGCCCTTTAAGGTCATGAACAGCATATTTGCAATGGTCTTTTGTGTGTGTGCGTATGTGCGTTCGTTCGTGTGTTGCTACAGGAGGTAGGGGCTCCATCGCTGAAGCATAACTTATTAGCTCATCACACTCCCTTATGCGGGGCAATGCACTCCACCCTCCATACATCAAGGGTGGATGGGCTTTGCTGTGTAATATTCATCATCACACAACGCTACATATACATACCCCCTCCCTTACCACCACTGTTCTTTTGGTGGGAAATAGGAGAGGGATTGGAGCCTGGTTTTAACCTACAGAGATAAATATTGCACACACGCACCCACCCACGCATGCACACACACGACATGCATGCACACTTGGGGGCCTTGAGAAGGCAGAATTGATCAATTTCATTACAGGCGTAAGGAGCTGTAATATTTGTGAGCGGAGCTCTCGCCTTCTCTGTATCTCTCTCTCTCTCTCTCTCTCTCTCTCTCTCTCTCTCTCTCTCTCTCTCTCTCTCTCTCTCTCTCTCTCTCTCTCTCTCTCTCTCTCTCCTCCTCTCTCTTTAGTCCTGGTGTGATTTATAATCCAGCCAATGTAGGTGATCATTATAACAGGCCTACAGGCCGGGCTGATAACGGACGGGGCTCCTCATCAATTCTCCCTGAAGCCTGTCTAGCTGCCTGCCTGCCTGTCTGCCTGCCCCCACTCCTTATCGTCCTCAAGATCCAGACCCAGCCACAGCCCAAAGGCAGACAGAGAGGTGGTGTGGAGGGAGGGTGGATAGGTTTGAGGGTGGAGAGGTTGGGGTTGGAGGGTGAAGGCCAAGGCAAGCTCTTTTGAAGTCTCTATCCCTTCCTCCCACCATCTTTTCTTTAGCTGCTAAATGCTACTGTCCACCGCACCTCTTTGATCCCGGGCGGGTGAGAACAAAATGAAAGATGTTTATCCCTCTCTGTGGATGTGAAATGGATGAGCAGTTTCAGCAAGTTGGGATGATGGACCTAGCTCTACATCTGGGACCTCTGTGTGGAGGGATGATGTCTTGTATTGGGAGCAGAAAGATTGGTACTTACAATCCGTGAACTGGCCAACAAGGGAGGGATCAGATGGTAGTTCTGAACACAGATAATGTCTGTGTGAGATTGGATTTTTAACGTAGGTCTACTGTATAGGAAGATAAATGTGATAGTTGCTGAGTGTTACGTCATGTTTTGTCCTGCAGAAGAGCACGTCAATGTCCATTTATTTAACAACCTTTTAAACTGGTTTAGTAGCAGTTCATTATGAAACATCAAAGGTTTCTGTCTTGTTCTAAATGATAATACTTTTCCAGTCCTCTCTATTCAGTGTCACACTTAGACTTGTGTTGGACCCACCACAAGTGTGTGTGTGCGTGCTAACCACACTCTAAATCGTAGTTACTCCCCTGATTCCCTCCCTGTCTTTCTCCTCCCTTTTCCTTCTCTCTCCTCCCTTTTCCTTCTCTCTCCTCCCTTTTCCTCTCTCCTCCCTTTTCCTTCTCTCTCCTCCCTTTTCCTTCTCTCTCCTCCCTTTTCCTTCTCTCTCCTCCCTTTTCCTTCTCTTTCCTCCCTTTTCCTTCTCTCTCCTCCCTTTTCCTTCTCTCTCCTCCCTTTTCCTTCTCTCTCCTCCCTTTTCCTTCTCTCTCCTTCTTCTATTTATTCTTCAATTTTTTCTCTCCTCCTGCATGGTGCTAGCCTTGGGAGATTGTGTGTTCTGTGTTCTGTACTCGTGTTCTATGTTAAGGTTCAGAGCAGCAGCATGACTGGCTGGCTGGGTGGCTGGCTGATATTGTCCCTGCAGCCCTTGAGGACTTCGGAGACTCCGTGTGTGTGTCCCAAATGGCACCCTATTCCCTATATAGTGCACTACTTTTGACTGGAGACCTATGGGCCCTGTTCAAAAGTAGTGCACTATATAGAAGATAGGGCACCATTTGGGACGCATAAATCTCACTCTTGTTCTCTTCTCATTAGTGTTCCTCTCTGGCGCATCACCACAACTACAACAAGACTTGGCCTTTATTGATTGTTAAATGCTAAGGGAATTCAGGCTCCAATGTGATTGATTTCTTAAGCTTGAGTTTTATACTTGCTATTGTTAAATTCCGCATTAGGCTGGAACTCAATCAGGTAGCATAGCAGTTAAGAGCATTGGGCCAGTAACTGAAAGGGCACTGGTTCGAATCCCCAAGCCGACCAGGCTAAAAATCTGTCGATGTGCACTTGAGCAAGGCACTTAATCCTAATTGCTCCTGTAAGTTGCTCTGGATAAGAGCGTCTGCTAAATAACTTAAATGTAAAAAAAGGTCAAATAAAATCAAAACATGTATGTGCAAGTGTGAGCATGCTTTTGCATTATGATATGTCTGTGTGTGTTCTTTAAGGACACCGTTTGAGGTGTTTTGCCTGAGTGTGCATTGTGAGTGGGTCTATTTTTGGTGTGTTTGGTTGTGTGTGGGTTTTGGGCAATAATCAGTGTGTCAGTGTCTCTCAGTACAGCAGAATATATGAACAGTAAGTAGCCTAGTGCAGCAGGCAACATCCCAGGGAGAAGGAACAGTGAAGAGAGAGAGGCCTCCCACGGTCCACATTACCCCTCTCATTCTGAGTCTAAGCACACAACTCTCTCTCTCTCCTCTCTCGCTCTCTTGCTCTCTCTCTCTCGCTTCTCTCTCCTCTCTTTCTCTTAGCCCAGTAGTCTATGACACAAGTGAGAGAGCTCTGCAAGATGGAGGCTGCATTCCAAACACGTAAAAGGCACAGCCCTCAAATTAAGTGGACTCTTCTGATGACGTATGATGAATTGACACTTGCAGGGCGAGGGAAGAATTAATGAATTTTAAATGGACCGTCCTTGCCCAGAAATGTGTCACTCGTTCATTCCACGGTTGTGTTTTCAGTCATCATGGAACCACCGGTAGCTGTTGTGTGATTTATATGTGCTACAGTCAATTATGATTGTATTTCATATCTTGGCTAGAAGACAACGCATTCGCAGACATCGAATGCTAGCCATCCGACGATATCAGGTAAATCAAAAATTGCACAATGTATAAGTGTGACGTCAGGGAAAGTTCTATGCCCTAGCTAATGTTTCCAAAAGCTAACCAAACAAAAACATCATTACTTTTACGATACGTGTTTGTGCCGTCATGTGCATTAGTAGCACAATTTCTAACTTATTTACAGTCGTTTTTACTTACACTTGTATGTTGACTTCTCCATATTGATGTTGGTTTTAATTTCTGGATTACTTTTGTTAACGGATGTACAATCATCGCGAATTAAATTATGGGGCGTTTCAGGCCCCGGAGTGAACAGATTGTACACTCGCAAACTCGATCACAAACGAGGGCTGAGGGGCTTACGTTGCCAACTTCCCTTGCTTGGCTAATTGTTTGGACTGACAGCAAAGATGGCTGCGTGGATTCCCCCTAGGGCATAAGGCGAGGGTAAGTGGAGGAGGGTGTGTCTTTTATGTGTTTGAAACGCAGCCGGAGATGCACATTTTGTCTGTTTATCCCTCTCTTTCTCTCTACTCCTCACTCTCTCTTTCTGTTCACCCTCTCTTCTCATCTCTTTCTCACTGGTTAATTAGTGTTTCTCCTCCTCTCTGTTGAACTTGAATTTGTAAAACCAAATGTACATACCGGTAATGCATGTCTTGTTGTTTGTTGAATTTTCTGAGCTTGTTGTTACGATGAAGACATTTCCAAATATCAACCCCCCTCCCTCTCTCCCCACCCTCTCCTCTCACACCCTCCCTGTCCCTCTCTCTCTCCAGGGAGTGACGTACTGTGGGGAGAGCTCGGCCAGTAGCCTGACCATGGTAGCATGAGGAGGTCATCCATTTTGTCCAGCAGCTGGCCGACATGCTGCCTCAGTACCAGATCGCCTGTGAACATGAGCACTCCAACTGTCTGCTCATTGCACACACCAAGGTAATACACTACACACTGCACCGCCAACTGTGTGACCTTATTACTTGGTCATTAAACCATTAACGGGTAGCTTCATTCATTTGTTCGTACATTAAGGTATTAATTAATTCATTAATTTAACTAATTCCTTCATCATTAATTGATGAAATATGTAGGCTTACCACTGAGAAGTTAAACAGCAACAGTTACAACCAGAACTCAGAGCCAAGCGAGTTAGCTGCTTTCCTGTGATGTGATTTATCTGATTTTGCATTCATACAGTGTTGTGGATTTTGTGGATTCACTAAAATGTCCCGCTTTGAGTTCCCACTTAACAAATGTCAATAATAAAAAAAAAGGTCTGCCAAAGCTAAAACCTGATGAAAATGAATTTATATAAGTGCTGTAAGTACAGAAATTGTTTGCTCAGTTGGAAATGAATATCCAACTAGCCAGTAACAACTGTGTGGAGTTTGGAGTTTATGACAGATGGTGAAACATGGTGAAGCCCCAAAATTGCCCTCGCTAGAAGCCTGTGTTTCAGACATAAGGAAGTGGATGGCTGAAAACTTTCTACTTTTAAACTCGGACAAAACAGAGATGCTTGTTCTAGGTCCCAAGAAACAAAGAGATCTTCTGTTAAATCTGACAATTCATCTTGATGGTTGTAAAGTCGTCTCAAATAAAACTGTGAAGGACCTCGGCGTTACTCTTGACCCTGATCTCTCTTTTGACAAACATATCAAGACTGTTTCAAGGACAGCTTTTTTCCATCTACGTAACATTGCAAAAATCAGAAATTTTCTGTCCAAAAATGATGCAGAAAAATTAATCCATGCATTTGTTACTTCTAGGTTAGACTACTGCAATGCTCTACTTTCCGGCTACCCGGATAAAGCACTAAATAAACTTCAGTTAGTGCTAAATACGGCTGCTAGAATCCTGACTAGAACCAAGAAATTTGATCATATTACTCCAGTGCTAGCTTCCCTACACTGGCTTCCTGTTAAGGCAAGGGCTGATTTCAAGGTTTTACTGTTAACCTATAAAGCGTTACATGGGCTTGCTCCTACCTATCTTTCCGAGTTGGTCCTGCCGTACATACCAATACGTACGCTACGGTCACAAGACGCAGGCCTCCTAATTGTCCCTAGAATTTCTAAGCAAACAGCGGGAGGCAGGGCTTTCTCCTATAGATCTCCATTTTTATGGAACAGTCTGCCTACCCATGTGAGAGACGCAGACTCGGTCTCAACCTTTAAGTCTTTACTGAAGACTTATCTCTTCAGTAGGTCATATGATTGAGTGTAGTCTGGCCCAGGAGTGTGAAGGTAAACGGAAAGGCTCTGGAGCAACGAACAGCCCTTGCTGTCTCTGCCAGGCCGGTTCCCCTCTCTCCACTGGGGTTCTCTGCCTCTAACCCTGTTACAGGGGCTGAGTCACTGGCTTGCTGGTGCTCTTTCATGCCGTCCCTAGGAGAGGTGCGTCACTTGAGTGGGTTGAGTTACTGACGTGATCTTCCTGTCTGGGTTGGCGCCCCCCCTTGGTTTGTGCTGTGGTGGAGACCTCTGTGGGCTATACTCGGCCTTGTCTCAGGATTGTAAGTTGGTGGTTGAGGATATCCCTCTAGTGGTGCGGGGGCTGTGCTTTGGCAGAGTGGGTGGGGTTATATCCTTCCTGTTTGGCCCTGTCCGGGGGTTTCTTCGGATGGGGCCACAGTGTCTCCGGACCGCTCCTGTCTCAGCCTCCAGTATTTATGCTGCAGTAGTTTATGTGTCGGGGGGCTGGGGTTAGTTGGTTATACCTGGAGTACTTCTCCTGTCTTATCCAGTGTCCTGTGTGAATTTAAGTATGCTCTCTCTAATTCTCTCGTTCTCTCTTTCTCTCTGAGAACCTGAGCCCTAGGACCATACGTCAGGACTACCGGGCATGCTGACACCTTGCTGTCCCCAGTCCGCCTGGCCTTGCTGCTATTCCAGTTTCAACTGTTCTGCCTGCGGTTACGAAACCCCTACCTGTCCCAGACCTGCTGTTTTCAACTCTTAATGATCGGCTATGAAAAGCCAACTGAGAGACCTGAGCCCTAGGACCATACGTCGGGACTACCGGCCGTGGTGACTCCTTGCTGTCCCCAGTCCGCCTGGCCTTGCTGCTATTCCAGTTTCAACTGTTCTGCCTGTGGTTATGGAACCCCTACCTGTCCCAGACCTGCTGTTTTCAACTCTTAATGATCGGCTATGAAAAGCCAACTGAGATTTATTCCTGATTATTATTTGACCATGCTTGTCACTTATGAACATTTTTGAACATCTTGGCATGGTTCTGTTATAACCTCCACCCGGCACAGCCAGAAGAGGACTGGCCACCCCTCATAGCCTGGTTCCTCTCTAGGTTTCTTCCTAGGTTTTGGCCTTTCTAGGGAGTTTTTCCTAGCCACCGTGCTTCTACACCTGCATTACTAGCTGTTTGGGGTTTTAGGCTGGGTTTCTGTACAGCACTTCGAGATATTAGCTGATGTACGAAGGGCTATATAAAATAAAATTGATTGAAATTGATTGATTGATGACAGCAGCTATGTGAACTTCTTACAGTATTATAGACACTATGTCCTAGGATTTCCTATGATCTTCTATGTCGAAGAACCCCTTACCTTCTAATGACTCTTGTGTTGCTTATGAGCGTCATAGAGCAAACTATTCTGACTCTACAGACGATTTCGTAAAAAAGACCTGGCTCCTTCGGGATCCGCCCTTGTCTCACAAACACTGCTCTAGTTCAGCCCCGATTAATCACATGGACTAATGGTTGCAGAAGAAATAGAGGAATTCAATGGTACAACCCAGAAGTCTGTAGCTCAAACACACAATGCTTAAAAGGGGTTAGAAGTCCTCAATCACGCCGGCCTGACGTGGGACTCATTAGGTTAAGTCTCAGTCTCAGTGCCTTGCAAAAGTATTCTTCCCCTTGGCGTTTTTCCTATTTTGTTGCATTACAACCAGTAATTTAAATGGATTTTTATTTGGATTTCATGTTACGGACATACACAAAATAGTCCAAATTGGTGAAGTGAAATGACAAAAATAACTTGTTTCAAAAAATTCGAAAAAATAAATAACGGAAAAGTGGTGCGTGCATATGTATTCACGCCCTTTGCTATGAAGCCCCTAAATAAGATCTGGTGCAACCAATTACCTTCAGAAGTCACATAATTAGTTGAATAAAGTCCACCTGTGTGCAATCTAAGTGTCACATGATCTGTCACATGATCTCAGTATATATACACCTGTTCTGAAAGGCCCCAGAGTCTGCAACACCACTAAGCAAGGGGCACCACCAAGCAAGTGGCATCATGAAGACCAAGGAGCTCTCCAAACAGGTCAGGGACAAAGTTGTGGAGAAGTACAGATCAGGTTTGGGTTATAAAAAAATATCTGAAACTTTGAACATCCCACGGGGGGGGGGGGTGAATAGTTATGCACGCTCAAGTTTTCACAATAAAAAATATTTTGCATCTTCAAAGTGGTAGGCATGCTGTGAAAATCAAATGATACAAACCCCCAAAAAATCCATTTTAATTCCAGGTTGTAAGGCAACAAAATAGGGAAAATGCCAAGGGGGTGAATACCTGTGAGTTTTTGGCTCTGTCCTGGCCCTGTGCTACAACAGACAGCAAGCAAGTGATGTGGAGCCAATTTTCCATTAATAATTAATTAATTATGATTAATCACGGTCTCTTTTCTCCTCGACCTCCCCAGAAAGTTGTTTACTCATATTCTGGGGCCAAAAATTATGCTCTGTCGTCTATTTATTATGCACAAAAGTGCTGTCTTCACACAAACTCCAACTTATAATCATATTCCTATTTCTCCCCAAATCTCAGTGTTCTTTACCCGCTTTTATTTGATGTTGGCTGGCTTATTAATTATCTGGATATCAACTTTGTTTACCTCACTCATTCCTCAGTCAACCTTTCCCAGTTCCCTGCTGTCTGTGTGAGGGAGAGGAACAAAACGACACCGGATTCAAAAATTAGAATCTTTCAATTTAAATTATTATATAAAATTATTGCTACCAATAGAATGTTATATATGGGGGATACAATCTTCCCAGCTCTGCGCAGATTTTGCTGTGAAGAGACAGAATCATTAGATCATTTGTTTTGGTTCTGTCCATTTGTAGCTTGTTTTTGGACACAGGTCCAGGAATGGCTAAAGGATTGCAATATTTACCTGGAGCTAACCTTGCAGATAGCATTACTGGGTGATCTGAAAAGTCATAGTCAATCGATCATTAATATAATAATACTGTTAGCAAAAATGTTTATTTGTAATTCACAATCTGTAAAAGCAATGAGAATAGAAAGGTTCAGAACTTTTGTAAAACATCACAGTACGGTTGAAATATATATGGCAAATAGAAATCCTAAATGGATGGTGTTAAGAGATAGATGGGAGGTATTGAATGGAGTTGAAGGAGGGGACTAATAACAAAATAGGGAAAATAACAACAAATAATAACAAGATAACTAATAATGTAAGCATACTGTGTCCATAATAAGTATATAGGTTGTATGTTGGGAGCTTTTGGGAAAGAGCACAGTTAGAAAGATATGGCATATAGAAGCAAACCGGATGGACATCACGAAAATGATCGGAGAGGTTGAGAGTAGAAGTAGTTCAGGAGCAAAAACAAATAAAGTAGAATTATTTTAAAATTGACTGTGTCCATAAGGTGTAGATAGTAAGTATAGGCTGGAAGTAGAGGCCTGGGCATTGTTGTTCACTAATTTACCCCCAAGTAGGGAAAGGATGGCGGGGTTGAAAAGTAATAACGGGGAGTATATTTATAAAAAACATGGGGGATTGGAAGTGATGCAGACAATTACATTGATGGAAGTTACAATCTATCTGCAATATTAAGCTGATCTACCCCCAAGAAAAAAAAAAAGAAAAAAAAAAGAAAAGAAAACTATGCTCACCTCTCAGGTTGGCCTCCCTTCCTCTCTGGTGCCTCACTTACGAGAAAAGTTATTGACTCGGAAGGCAGGTGACACATCCATCTCCTTGACGACAATATCCCTCCAGTGGGACTGAGTAGGTGGGCACGTTGCAGGTCGCTGACACGCAAAAGCCAATTGTTTGTTTAATTCATCTCCATTTCTCACAAGCCAGCTGCATTTCTCACAAGGCCACAGTCAATATTTCACTGCATTGATTTCCACCCTTCCTTCCTTCCCTCTCTCCTCCCTCCCTCCCTTTTCTCCATCCCCATTCCTCCCTCCCTCCCTCCCTCCCTCCCTCCCTCCCTCCCTCCCTCCCTCCCTCCTTCTCTCCTTCTCTCCTTCTCTCCCTCCCTCTTCTCTCTCTCTCTCTTTCTTTATTTCTTTCTAATCCGAGACACCAGTTTATACTCCTATTCATTTAATGTACACCTTTTCAGGTACACTGCCAGTGTAACTTCATCTTCACAATTGAGTGCTTTTTTCTCTGATGCTGTCTACAAGCTATTTTATCCACTTTTAAACAGCACCAAGCAGTATTCTGGCCATTGCGCTATAGCTCTAAGATTTATGGTCATCAGTTTGCCTGTTTTTTTAACAGTTATTTTTATAGCCTGAGCATTGGAAATGAATTTTTAAATACACCTGATTGAAAGAGGTTTCAATCCAGTGGAGGTTTATACTGTTTTAAGACTTATTTGAACACCTTAGGAATTGAATTACAGTATGAATGTGTGTGTGCGCACAACTATGTACGTGTGTGTGTGTGTGTGTGTGTGTGTGTGTGTGTGTGTGTGTGTGTGTGTATGGCCATGTGTGGCACTGCATCTGTGATTATTCAATAATTTATCAAATCAGGGCACTTAAAACATTACGATCCACAGAGCATCTGAATGCTGTATCTGTATTTGTGGTGTTTTACAATGGAGGCTGTGCTTTTTCTGTAATGGCTGTGAAACATCCTTTTACAGTAGAGGAACTACATAGTTGTTCAGTTCTTATCTTTAATTGGGATTTATGCAACTGCATCTGTAGCTCTCCTGTTTTTAGTCTTGCTGCAGCGTCCTTGGTGACCGCAGAGCGGAGGGGATTTTGTGCTATTCATTTTCATTGTGGAGTGGTAAGCTTACACACACTGTGGCTGTGTGTGCTATTGAGCGAGCAAGCGATTTGTGTGTGTGTGTGTGTGTTTGTGCGTACTCGTGAGCATTACAGTTCCCTATAGCTGTGATGGATCTCCATCATTGGTGTGTTTCCCCAGGGGACCAGACTGCTTTAAGTCCAGGGCCTGACTCTCTGTGTCTCTCTGTGTGTGGGGAGGCCCAAGTGCTCTCAAACACACCAGCAGATTAGTGTGTATTGAAAACAGCATGCTTACAGACAGTCTCCCCAGAGACAGCTCCTGGGCAGAACGGTTAGAGTGCATACATCTACAAATGGTGCATAAGTCTACAATTTAGATATATTTTTTCTTCTTCCATCTCTTTTTCTCTATTTTTCTTGCACTGGTGCTTCAGCCCTACAAATGGTCTCACTCCTCATTAGCACAAACATTAGCGCCCAGTCAGTTATTTTCCCATTTCTCTTAAAGGCTTCATTAGGGTAGCAATATAGCGGTTAGCTCTTCTCAAGACGGTCACTAGAAGTGAAATCAAAACATCACAGCTAATGGCTAACATGCTAATAAGTACTGTAGTTAGAGGTTAGCTCTCCTCTATTGGTTTAGACAATGACAGCACAGCTAATGGCTAACACGCTAATAGTTAGCGCTACAACTCCTCTGCTAACAGCAGGGTATTCCCAGTGCTTACTTCCTGCTTATTTACATATTGTTTATGCACCTAAATAAGCACTAATGGCTAAGAACTGAGCAGACTTTTAAAATAATCTTCGCACACTTAGAAGACCGAACCGAAGATCAATCCGGACACTACACAGACGAACTCCGGTTAAATATGTTCCCATGTCACTTATGTCAGGTCTCTTTGGTGTGTTTTGTTTTATCATGCTGTGCTCTGTTCAGTTCAATTTGTGTGCAGTTCCACAGCAGCTCTCTTAGTGCCAAGGGACTATGTTGGGGTTTTCAACAGCAGGTTTTTTTTTTCTCTGCCCTCCCTCTCTCTATATCTCCCTCCCTCCCTCCCCTCTCTCTCTCTCTTTCTCTCTCTCTCTCTCTCTCTCTCTCTCTCGCTCTAATTTTCTCTCTCTTTTCTCTCTCTCTCTCAATTGAATTCAATTGAATTTAAGGGCTTTATTCTCTCTCTCTCTCTCTCTCTCTCTCTCTCTCTCTCTCTCTCTCTCTCTCTCTCTCTGCCTCTCTCTCTCTCTCTCTTTCTCTCTCTCTCTCTCTCTCTCTCTGCCTCTCTCTCTCTCTGCCTCTCTCTCTCTCTGCCACTCTCTCTCTCTCTCTCTCTCTCTCTCTCTCTCTCTCTCTCTCTCTCTGCCACTCTCTCTCTCTCTCTGCCACTCTCTCTCTCTCTCTCTGCCACTCTCTCTCTCTCTCTGCCTCTCTGCCTGCTGAAGTTACTTTGCAGCACTACAGATTATATACTACAGTTACCGAGCAGAGCAGCTCCCACCCTGGGGGACTGCAGCAGTGTTAGTGTTGTCTGCCTCGGCGTGTGGCATCTGTGTGGAAGCCAATCAGAACAGCTGGAGAGCACTAATGCAAGCTGGCATACCAGGGGTTGCCTTCCCCTTCTCTCCTCCTCCTCCGCTGTGACGGGAAACAGATGAAAAGAGATGAGGAGGAATGAAGACCGGGACCTCTCTCTCTGTCCTCCGTCTTTCTATCTCTCTCTCACACTATATCTCTCTCATTTTCTCTCTGTCTTTTCTTTCTCTCTCTCTCGCTCTCTCTCACACTCTTTCTCTCTCTTTCTCTCTTGTTCTCTCTCTCAGAAGGAGGGTGGGTTAGTGAGGAGAGTGTGATTAATGGAGAGAGAGATGCTTGGAGCTGTGTGACTGATTCCTAGCCTTAACGATTCAGGGAGTAAACAAGCAAGAGAAAAACATGTCAGGAAGTTTTGAATTTGGCTTTAGATGTTTCTTATTTCTATATAGAAATGTTACACATTTTCTTGGCTGGCTGAGTTTCAAGTTTTATTGTCACGTGCACAAGTACAGTGAGATGCCTTTCTTGCAAGCTCTTTCCCAACAATGCAGTAATCAATATCAATAGTAAAAGTATTATACTATAAAGTAAAGTAGAACAAAAACATACGAGAAATAGAAATAAGAAGAACACGAGAAAGTAAGTAAGCTAAATACAGGATGAAATCAAATGTTATTTGTCATATGCTTGGTAAACAAGGTGTAGACTAACAGTAAGATGCTTACTACGGGCCCTTCCCAACAATGCAAGCAGAAAGAGAAATAATAGAAAAGTAATAATAAAAGTAATAATAAATGCACAGTGATTAACGATAACTTGGCTATACACGGGGTACCAGTACCGAGTCGATGTGCAGGGGTATGAGGTAATTGAGGTAGATATGTACATATAACTAGGAATAAAGTGACCAGGCAACAGGATACATAATAGACAGTAGCAACAGCATTTAAGTAAAAAACGAAAAATTTTTGACCGTTTTTAGGGCCTTCCTCTGACACCGCCTGGGATAGAGGTCTTGGATAGCAGGGAGCTCAGCCCCAGTGATGTACTAGGCCGTACGCACTACCTCTGAGGATCTGAGGGGCCTACGCCAAATCTTTTCAGCCTCCTGAGGGGGAAGAGGCGTTGTCGTGCCCTCTTCACGACTGTGTTGGTGTGTGTTGACCATGATAGATCCTTAGTGATGTGGACACGAGGAACTTGAAGCTCTCGACCTGCTCCACTACAGCCCTGTCGATGTGAATGGGGGCGTGCTCGGCTCTCCGTTTCCTGTAGTCCACGATCAGCTCCTTTGTCTTGCTCACGTTGAGGGAGAGGTTGTTGTCCACCACACTGACATGTATCTGACCTCCTCCCTATAGGCTGTCTCATCGTCGTCGGTGATCAGGCCTACTACGTTGTATAGTCAGCAAACTTAATGATGATGTTGCCCGGCCACGCAGTCTTGGGTGAACAAGGAGTACAGAAGGGGACTAAGAATGCACCCCTGAGGGGCCCCTGTGTTGAGGGTCAGTGCGGCGGATGTGTTGTTGCCTACTCTCACCACCTGGGGGCGGCCCGTCAGGAACTCCAGGATCCAGTTGCATAGGGAGGTGTTCAGTCCCAGGGTCCTTAGCTTAGTGATGAGCTTGGAGGGGACTATGGTGTTGAACGCTGAGCTGTAGTCAATGAACAGCATTCTCATATAGGTGTTCCTCTTGTCCAGGTGGGAGAGGGCAGTGTGGAGTACAATAGAGATTGCGTCATGTGGATCTGTTGGGGCAGAATGCGAATTGGAGTGGGTCCAGGGTGTCTGGGATGATGGTGTTGATGTGAGCCATGAAAAGCCTTTCATAGCATTTCATGATAACAGATGTGAGTGCTACAGCGCGGTAGTCATCGTGGCAGGTAGCCTTAAAGTTCTTGGGAACAGGAATGATGGTGGTCATCTTGAGACATGTGGGGATTACAGACTGGGACAAGGAGAGGTTGAAAATGACCGTCAATATGCCTGCCAGCTATTCTGCGCATGCTCTGAGAACGCGCCCTGGAATACCATCTGACCCCGCGGCCTTGCGAGTGCTGACCTGATTAAAAACCTTACTCACGTTGGTCTCAGAGAGTGAGATCACCCAGTCCTCAGCGGGGGCCCTCATGCACGGCTCGGTGTTGTTTTTGTTGAAGCGTGCATAAAATGCATCGAGTTCGCCTGGTAGAGAGCCATCATTGGGCAGGACCTCTATACCAGGCGGTGTCAGAGGAAGGCCCTAACAATTGTCAAAGACTCCAGCCACCCTAGTCATAGACTGTTCTCTCTGCTACCGCACGGCAAGCGGTAACGGAGCGCCAAGTCTAGGTCCAAAAGGCTTCTTAACAGCTTCTACCCCCTAGACATAAGAATCCTGAACAGCTAATCAAATGGCTACCCAGACTATTTGCATTGATCAGGAGAACATCCCTGGTCATCCCTACTGGCTCTTATCTGGCGGACTCACTAAACACAAATGCTTTGTTTGTAAATTATGTCTGAGTGTTGGAGTGTGCCCCTGGCTATCCGTAAATTAAAAAAACAAGACAATTGTGCGGTCTGGTTTGCCTAATACAAGGAATTTGAAATGATTTATACTTTTACTTTTGATACTGAAGCAGATTTTAGCAATTACATTTATGTTTGATACTTAAGTATATTTTAAACCAAATACTTTTAGACTTTTACTCAAGTAGTATTTTACTGGGTGGCTTTCACTTTTACTTCAGTCATTTTCTATTAAAGTATCTTATTTTTTATTTATTTATTTTTTAGGGGGTAGATCAGCTTTAATATTGCAGATAGATTGTTACTTCCATCAATGTAATTGTCTGCATCACTTCCAATCCCTCATATTTCTTTCGCAAAAAAAAAAAAATATATATATATATGTACATACATACATACACATATAAATACATACATACAGTTGAAGTCGGAAGTTTACATACACTAAGGTTGGATTTGCATTCCTGCAACATTATTTTGTTGAAAAACAATTTGATCTCTGACAAATTAAGCGAATTAATTGCAGCCAAAGTGTCTATTTTAATTTATAAGCTCCATATAATATTCAATAAATGTAGTACCTCACATCAGATTTGGACAAAACTTTTTTCTAACAATGAGTTAGACATGAGGAATCCAGAGAAATGGTCAAAAGCCACCCACGGACCCCCCACATCCCACACCAATCCCACCCCTACAACAAGTACAGTTGAAGTCGGAAGTTTACATACGCTTAGGTTGGAGTAATTAAAACTCGTTTTTCAACCACTCCACAAATGTCTTGTTAACAAACTATAGTTTTGGCAAGTCGGTTAGGATATCTACTTTGTGCATGACAAGGAATTTTTCCAACAATTGTTTACAGACAGATTATTTCACTTATAATTCACTGTATCACAATTCCAGTGGGTCAGAAGTTTACATACACTAAGATGACTGTGCCTTTAAACAGCTTGGAAAATTCCAGAAAATGATGTCATGGCTTTAGAAGCTTCTGATAGGCTAATTGACATCAGTCAAGTCAATTGGAGGTGTACCTGTGGATGTATTTCAAGGCCTACCTTCAAACTCAGTGCCCCTTTGCTTGACATCATGGGAAAATCAAAAGAAATCAGCCAAGACCTCAGAAAAGAAATTGTAGACCTCCACAAGTCTGCTTCATCCTTGGGAGCAATTTCCAAAAGCCTGAAGGTACCACGTTCATCTGTACAAATAATAGTACGCAAGTATAAACACCATGGGACCACGCAGCCATCATACCGCTCAGGAAGGAGACACGTTCTGTCTCTAGAGATGAATGTACTTTGGTGTGAAAAGTGCAAATCAATCCCAGAACAACAGCAAAGGACCTTGTGAAGATGCTGTAGGAAACAGGTTCAAAAGTATCTATATCCACAGTAAAACGTGTCCCATGTCAACATAACCTGAAAGGCCGCTCAGCAAGGAAGAAGCCACTGCTCCAAAACCACCATAAAAAAGCCAGACTACGGTTTGCAACTGCACATGGGGACAAAGATCTTACTTTTTGGAGAAATGTCCTCTGGTCTGATGAAACAAAAATCGAATAGTTTGGCCATAATGACCATTGTTATGTTTGGATGAAAAAGGGGGTGCCTTGCAAGCCCAAGAACACCATCCCAAACGTGAAGCACGGGGGTGGCAGCATCATGCTGTGGGGGTGCTTTGCTGCTGGATGGACTGGTGCACTCCACAAAATAAATGGCATCATGAGGAAGGAAAATGTTGTAGATATATTGAAGCAACATCTCAAGACATCAGACCGGAAATTAAAGCTTGGTCACAAATGGGTCTTCCAAATGGACAATGACCCCAAGCATACTTCCAAAGTTGTGGCAAAATGGCTTAAGGACATCAAAGTCAAGGTATTGGAGTGGCCATCACAAAGCCCTGACCTCAATCCTATAGAAAATGTGTGGGCAGAACTGAAAAAGCGTGTGCGAGCAAGGAGGCCTACATACCTGACTCAGTTACACCAGCTCTAAATAGCCTTGGTTTCTCAAATGACTGCCTCGCCTGGTTCACCAACTACTTCTCAGATAGAGTTCAGTGTGTCAAATCGGAGGGCCTGTTGTCTGGACCTATGGCAGTCTCTATGGGGGTGCCACAGGGTTCAATTCTTGGGCCGACACTTTTCTCCGTGTATATCAATGATGTCGCTCTTGCTGCTGGTGACTCTCAGATCCACCTCTACGCAGACGACACCATTTTGTATACATCTGGCCCTTCATTGGACACTGTGTTAACAAACCTCCAAACGAGCTTCAATGCCATACAACAATCCTTCAGTAGCCTCCAACTGCTCTTAAACACTAGTAAAACTAAATGCATGCTTTTCAATCGAACGCTGCTGGCACCCGCCCACCCGACTAGAATCACCACTCTCGACGGGTCTGACCTATAGTATGTGGACAACTACAAATACCTAGGTGTCTGGTTAGACTGTAAACACAACTTCCAGACTCACATAAAGAATCTCCAATCCAAAGTTAAATCTAGAATCGGCTTCCTATTTCGCAATAAAGCCTCCTTCACTCATGCTGCCAAACATGCCCTCGTAAAACTGACTATCCTACCGATCCTTGACTTCGGCGATGTAATTTACAAAATAGCCTCCAACACTCTACTCAGCAAATTGGATGTAGTCTATCACAGTGCCATCCGTTTTGTCTCCAAAGCCCCATACACTACCCACCACTGTGACCTGTACGCTCTTGTTGGCTGGTCCTCACTACATGTTCGTCGTCAAACCCACTGGCTCCAGGCCATCTATAAATCACTGCTAGGCAAATCCCCGCCTTATCTTAGCTCATTGGTCACCATAGCAGCACCCACCCGTAGTCTGCGCTCCAGCAGGTATATCTCACTGGTCATTCCCAAAGCCAACACCTCCTTTGGCCGCCATTCCTTCCAGTTCTCTGCTGCCAATGACTGGAACGAATTGCAAAAATCTCTGAAGCTGGAGACTCTTATCTCCCTCAATAACTTTAAGCATCAGTTGTCAGAGCACCTTACCGATCACTGCACCTGTACACAGCCCATCTGAAATTAGCCCACCCAACTACCTCATCCCTATATTGTTATTTATTTTGCTCTTTTGCACCCCAGTATCTCTATTTGCACATAATCTCTTGCACATCTAGCATTCCAGTGTTAATACTATTGTAATTATTCTGCACTATAGCCTATTTATTGCCTTACCTCCATAACTTGCTACATTTGCACACACTGTATATATATTTTCTGTTGTATTTCTGACTTTATGTTTTTTACCCCATATGTAACTCTGTGTTGTTTTTATTGCACTACTTTGCTTTATCTTGGCCAGGTCGCAGTTGTAAATGAGAACCTGTTCTCAACTGGCTTACCTGGTTAAATAAAGGTGAAATAAAAAAAAATAAAGCTCTGTCAGAAGGAATGGGCCAAAATTCACCCAACTTATTGTGGGAAGCTTGTGGAAGGCTACCCGAAACGTTTGACCCAAGTTAAACAATTTAAAGGCAATGCTACCAAATACTAATTGAGTGTATGTAAACTTCTGACCCACTGGGAATGCGATGAAAGAAATAAAAGCTGAAATAAATCATTCTCTCTACTATTATTCTGACATTTCACATTCTTAAAATAAAGTGGTGATCCTAACTGACCTAAGACTGGGAATTTTTACTAGGATTAAATGTCAGGAATTGTGAAAAACTGAGTTTAAATGTATTTGGCTAAGGTGTATGTGAACTTACGACTTCAACTGTATACACTACCGATCAAAAGTTTTAGAACACCTACTTATTCAAGGGTTTTCTTCATTTTTAAATGGTGTTCTCGGGTTGATGAGAGGTGTTCGGTTTGCGCCAGACATAGCGTTTTCCTTGATGGCCAAAAAGCTCAATTTTAGTCTCAACTGAGCAGAGTACCATCTTCCATATGTTTGGGGAGTCTCCCACATGGCTTTCGGCAAACACCAAACGTGTTTGCTTATTTTTTTCTTAAAGCAATGGATTTTTCTGGCCACTCTTCCGTAAAGCCCAGCTCTGTGGAGTGTACGGCTTAAAGTGGTCCTATGGGCAGATACTCCAATCTCCGCTCTGGAGCTTTGCAGCTCCTTCAGGGTGATCTTTGGTCTCTTTGTTGCCTGTCTGATTAATGCCCTCCTTGCCTGGTCCATGAGTTTTGGTGGGCGGCCCTCTCTTGGCAGGTTTGTTGTGGTGCCATATTCTTTCAATTTTTTAACAACGGATTTAATGGTGCTTCGTGGGATGTTCAAAGTTTCAGATATTTTTTTATAACCCAACCCTGATTTGTACTTTGTCCCTGACCTGTTTGGAGAGCTCCTTGGTCTTCATGGTGCTGCTTGCTTGGTGGTGCCCCTTGCTTAGTGGTGTTGCAGAATCTGGGGCCTTTCAGAACAGGTGTATATATACTGAGATCATGTGACACTTAGATTGCAAACAGGTGGACTTTATTTAACTAATTATGTGACTTCTGAAGGTAATTGGTTGCACCAGATCTTATTTAGGGACTTCATAGCAAAGGGTTGAATACATATGCACACACCTTTTTTCCGTTATTTATCTTTTAGAATTATTTTTTTTCATTTCACCAATTTGGACTATTTTGTGTATGTCCATTACATGAAATCCAAATAAAAATTCATTTAAATTACAGGTTGTAATGCAACAAAATAGAAAAAACGCCAAGGGGGATGAATACTTTTGCAAGGCACTGTAAATGCTTCACTGAGTTCAAGTCACAGACACATCTCAACATCAACTGTTCAGAGGAGACTGTGTGAATCAGGCCTTTATGGTCAAATTGCTGCAAAGAAACCACTACTAAAGGATACCAATAATAATAAGAAGGGCCAAGCAACACGAGAAGAAGAAGGGTCAAGCAACACAAGCAATGGACATTAGACCGGTGGAAATTTGTCCTAAGGTCTGCAGTCCAAATTTGGCCAATAGAATGGAGGGAAGAGGTGGCCGGTTTTGCCTTTGCCTTAATCTCGCCAGGACTCCCCCTCTCCTGCCTCTTTCTTTCACCAGGGTTTCCTCTTGGGTAGCCAGAAAATTGGGTTGGAATTACACAAAGAGCCCAGGGCAGATTAGTCGAAGTTGAAGCCGGAATTTAGGTTAGTAACTGCCGATCTGATGTTGAAAAGTTATTGTCGATCATAAGAATTAGATTTTGCATCCCTTCAAAGCCGAGGGAGAATAGGAGATTGGTGGAAGGAGGACATTGTCAGTTCTTTCAAAGCATCCTTCAGCTCCTTCCAGCCCAGACTGGCTTTATATGGACCCCTCTCTGTCTCGCTCAACTCCTCTTTATCCCTCCCTCGTTCTCTCTCTCCCTCTCCTGTCCACTTTTCCTGTCACCCTCTCTCAGCCTCCCACTCCTCCCTCCCCCTGTCTCATAGAGGAGCTAGCATCTAGAGGTTGATTGGTTTGAGGAGTCGCTGTACCTCTGGTTTGTTAATGAATGCTCCTGTCAGGCTGGCAGCTCGTTGGAGACTGGAGACTGCTTCTCCATGAGCCCTACAGTCCCTTAGTCTGAGTGAGATGTATGATTGATGGAAGAGTCTCTCTGCCTCTGTAACGCTCTCACTGTCTCTTCTGTGTGTGCATGCTAAATGTACTAACAATATCCCTATGTGTGTATTTCCCCATGCAGTTCAAGGTGGAGGGAGAGTGATGGACGTGGATAAACTACGAGCGGTTCCAGGAGCTGGTCCAGGCCTATGAGGAGAGCGGAGGCAGCCAGACCTTCTCTGCCCAGGACTACATGGCCAAGACCCCCACCTGGGCCCTGTTTGGTGCCCAGGAACGATGGCTTTGACCCAACAGACACACGCTACCAAAGATATCTCAGGATGCTGAGAGTGAGAGTGAGAGTGAGAGAGAGACCTTTACTTCCACACAAGCTTGAACTTTTACCGTTCACAATACGTTTTAGTGTATTGAGACAGAGAGCAAGAGAGAAAGAGAGAGGATATTAAGATTCGGTCTTTTCATCCACACTTGAGTTACTGTACACATGAACAGGGCCGTTTTAAATATATATTTAAAAATAGGGGGTCTCAACTTACTGTTGAGCGTTAAAATACTAGAATATACAAGGTGCAATTTCGTAATTTGTTTGTGCATCAGGAGTTTTTCTCTTGTTATGTCAGTCACTGACAGTCACTCAATGAGCCCATGTCAGCTAGTTCTTCTTTAGATTGGTAAGTTAGTCTACCCAGCTATCTAAATTTGTAGTAATCATGGCCGAATTACCGACCTGGCATGAAGTGTACGTGCCCAGGGGCCCTGACCTCCAGGGGGCCACCATTGATTTTGTTAGTCACTCTCACTCAGATATCATATTTACATGGCATAAGTCATGGCAAAAAAAAAATCAATTTCATGATATTAGCTGTAAAACTGAAACCGTTTCTCACCGCCCCCATGGCAAAGCGAGTAGAATTGCATGAAACGACTTATAAAATTGCTTAATGATGTAACTGGGAATCAAAATGGCATGCCCATACGCCAATATTTCACAATAATGCCTTGTGATCTGGAGGGTGTCCTTTTCCATCCTCCCAATGGTCCAAATGTGGAATCTGTACCCTTACCGATATAATGGACAGTAATGGTTTGAGAACATTCCAAGATTTGAACGATACATACACATTACCAGGCAACTCATTTTTTCTGTATTTACAACTTAGGTCAGCTATGCTGGCCTATGGAGTCCATTGGGAAACCCAACTACCAAACTATCCAATGATGGGATTTATAATAAATGATCCGGGTTCCCGAAAGGACTGATTTCTATAATATATAAACAACTTTTGGAAAGCTCATATTCTGAGCTAGGCATTAAAAATGTATGGTCCACATATATAATTGAATCTGAACAACCCTTTAACTGGAACAGAATATGGAAAAATATTACCTTGGCATCGCGTAATCCGAACCATCAATTTACAAATGTTCAGTTTGTTCACAGACAAGGAAACATTTTACGATAAAATTGGCCCCAACTCCCAACTGTTCACTGTGTCCCCTAAATCAGGTAGGCACATTCCTTCATATGATGTGGGAGTGCCCTGCAGTTAAATGCTTCCTGGGAAAAGTTAAACAATTTATTTCGGGGGACTGATGGGCAACCTTGGTTGCTGGGTGGGATGGGAAGGGATGGGAGGCATGCTTTCTTCGGGTCGGGGAGAGAGGACGTGGGTGGGTGGATGGATGGGGTCTGGGGGGGGGGGGGGGGGAATGGGTTGGGGTTATCTTTGCATGCATTTCTTTGATCGTTTTTTAATACCTGTAACCACCCCCCCCCACACACACACACACACACACACAAATTAAAAAATAAAAGACAAAACTAAATAAACTTTTACATTTACTTTTATATTTACCTTCACAATCCGTTTCAATGAATGTATGTTTTGCACCTTCTCTTGGGACTATTTTGCAATGAAGTCCCTCAGACTTTATCCTGTTTATAGGTTGTATCTATTGGCTTAACCTCAAAAGAGCAGCTCAAAACAGCGAGGATCAATTCCTCGACTTCTTACTCACACTCTTCCCTCCTCCACCTTTTCCTTTACTACCCCCTTTCCACTCTTGTATGTGTAGATATTCAATATTTCCCTCCTTTTTTATGGTCATTATTATAAATGTCACTCGTTTGATTTTTGTAGCTATGCTGGCAGTGGTTATGGATGATTGCACTATTTAAATTGAGACGTCGGTTCTTCATCTCCTTCTTCCTGACAGCTTTATGTTCTATGTTCCGTCCTCTGGATTGCTGATTATTCTGACTGTGCTGGCCAGCGGAACTGGAACTTGCTCTGAATGTAAGCCAGAAGGGCTACAGGTCTACCCCAGGGGCCTCTGGCTGCTTCTTTCCATACACTTGTTATGCACAGTGGCGTGTATTCATGGAGGCCAAGGGAAGCCAGGCTTCTCCAAAAAATGGTCAAAGAAAAAAAACATTATCTGTATCTTTTGTCTCTCTGTGCTTCATAATTTTCCTTCAATTCGCAAGAGCGGAGAAAGCATCCGAGCAAGCGAAACAGCGCCCCTATGTCTCTGTATGCAAAGCCCATCTATCTGATGCTGTCTTGTCAAAAATAATATGATATTGTTGCCAACCATAGCATTGAATACAAAGGAAGCCAGCGAGCATTTGGCCTCCATTGATAATAAAAACTCATAGCCAATCAGCCTTGAGCTAAACTGCGTGAGCTTAACTGTGAATTGTCATGGCGCACCAAAAAAAAGTGTAAAGGGAAGCCAATTTGGATTTGGCTTCAGACCAATCACATCACCCCAAAAGCAAACGTAATTTACAGAAAAACTTGAATTGTTGCATCTCGTTGTGTTATTGTCTTCCGGTGGCTAGCTAGCTAAAATTGGCCCTTTCCTAAATTAGCCATGGATGAAGAGAGGGATTTGGACTTGTAGTTTTACTTAATTCTCCGTACTGGCCAATGATTATAACGGCGATTCTGATCCAACTATACATTTATACATTGTGCCCCTGGCCTGAAAGGATGGAAGTTCAACATGTAGCTAGATGTACAGTAGTAGGCTAATGTTAACTAGCTGGCCATTTGATTAATTGTTCAGCAGTCTTATGGCTTGGGGGTAGAAGCTGTTAAGGAGCCTTTTGGACCTAGACTTGGCGCTCCGGTACGTGCAGTAGCAGAGAGAACAATCTATGACTTGGGTGACTGGAGTCTTTGACATTTTTTTGGGCCTTCCTCTGACACCGCCTGGTATATAGGTCCTGGATGGCAGGAAGCTTGGCCCCAGTGATGTATTGGGCTGTACGCACTACCCTCTGTAGCGCCTTACGGTCGGATGCCGAGCAGTTGCCATACCAGGCGGTGATGCAACCGGTCAGGATGCACTCGATGGTGCAGCTGTAGAACTTGTTGAGGATCTGGGGACCCATGCCAAATCGTTTCAGTCTCCTGAGGGGGAAAAGGTGTTGTCGTGCCCTCTTCACGACTGTCTTGGTGTGTTTAGACCATGATAGTTTGTTGGTGATGTGCACACCAAGGAACTTGAAACTCTCGACCCGCTCCACTACAGCCCCGTCGATGTTAATGAGGCCTGTTCGGCTCTCCTTTTCCTGTAGTCCACGATCAGCTCTTTTGTCTTGCTCACATTGAGGGAGAGGTTGTTGTCCTGGCACCACACTGCCAGGTCTCTGACCTCCTCCCTATAGGCTGTCTCATCTTTGTCGGTGATCAGGCCTACCACTGTTGTGTCGTCAGCAAACTTAATGATGGTGTTGGAGTCGTGCTTGGCCACACAGTCGTGGGTGACCAGGGAGTACAGGAGGGGACTAAGCACACACTCCTGAGGGGCCCCGGTGTTGAGAATCAGCGTGGCAGATTTGTTGTTGCCTACCCTTACCACCTGGGGGCGGCCCGTCAGGAAGTCCAGGATCCAGTTGCAGAGGGATGTGTTTAGTCCCAGGGTCCTTAGCTTAGTGATGAGCTTTGTGGGCACTATGGTGTTGAACGCTGAGCTGTAGTCAATGAACAGCATTCTCACATAGGTGTTCCTTTTGTCCAGGTGGGAAAGGGCAGTGTGGAGTGCGATTGAGATTGCGTCATCTGTGGATCTGTTGGGGCAGTATGCAAATTGGAGTGGGTCTAGGGTTTCCGGGATGATGGTGTTGATGTGAACCACGACCAGCCTTTCAAAGCACTTCATGGCTACCGACGTGAGTGCTACGGGGTGGTAGTCATTTAGGCAGGTTACCTTCGCATTCTTGGGCACAGGGACTATGGTGGTCTGCTTTTAAACATGTAGGTATTACAGACTCGGTCAGGGAGAGTTTGAAAATGTCAGTGAAGACACTTGTCAAGTCGTGTGTATGTGTTTCTGCATGTGTGTGCGTGCGTATTCTTGTGTGTGTAATGTGTCCTGTAGTAATTTGTCCCTGAGTGACGGTATCTGTCAGCTCTGTGTATATACAGTGTATGTGGGCAGGTTGGAGGTTTTAGCCCCCTTAGGCCCCCTGGATAAATGAAACCATTAGAGTGGATGTGTTACTGTAAGCCTTACAGATGCTCCGGCCACTGTGTGTCGTTATATTTGGCCTCCTCAAGGAAGTGTGATACTACTGCTACTATTAACCAATGCCCTGAAGTGGAGCGGAGAAGAATAAGAATTGCTCTAAAGAGAAGTTGTTTGTGTGTTTGTGTGTGTGTGTGTGTGTTTTCTTAGAGGAGGCGTGAGCCGTGGTGTAGAAAGATGTGGAGGCTTAGACACAATGTGCTCCACAGGGTAGAAACAGCCTTTTTTTATTGTTCACTGTTTATCAGCCAGACAAAACTGTTCTGAATACAGCCATTACTAATTACTGTAGGCAGCTTTTGAGCAACCACTCACAAACAATGGCGTACTGAAGTTTCGCGGGGACCACCCGCAAGGTCTGAGCAAGAGCAATTCAGTTTAGAATATCTACAAAATTGTGCATTAAGGCAGGTTATTTCTTTGGTTGTTTTGTGTGTGCACATGCATGTGAGCATGTTTGTTAGTCCGTGTGTGTGTGTGTGTGTGTGTGTGTGTGCGTGCGTGTGTGCATGTTCGTTAGCGTGTGCGTTCGGTGTGCATGTCTTAGCGAGATGGAGAAGGTGGGCTAGGATTAATGGTAATTTCTATCTGTTTGTACATTGTTTTTAATAAAGGTTACACAGGCCTTTAACAACAGATAACAGTGTGTTTGTGTGTGGCGTGTGTGTTCATTCATCTAAGTTGTCTCCTTAGTAATGTGGAGCCTATAGCCAGCTTCCTCACCATCCTTAAGTCCTCAGAAGCAATTTGTAGATTCTAAAGTTAGCCCATAGAGTTCAAAGAGAGGGTACGACCAGAGAGAGACCAGAATCCTCAGTTAGTTCATGTTTGTGTGTGTTATGGTACACACAAACTAGTCATGTTTTTATCTCTGATTAAAATGCAGTCCCACTCTCCTCTGAGTTGTGTAGTTTGTTTACCATACATTTTTAAAGACAGATTTAGCTTTAAACTGGCACCATCTCACACACTGCCTTTAGAAAACCTGCTGCGCCACGGTTTATATTTAATTTAGTCAACAACAACAGTGTGATTTGGAAACCCACCCAACTTTGAGAAAACATATGGTCCACTCTAGGCAGGCACAGGTTTGGTCCCAAAAAAAGGTATTGTAATCAGGTATATCCTTAGGCTAGCTAGGCTACGCTCCAATATCCACACAAGTACACAACTTTGAATACATGCCAAACACATTGCTTTATTCTAGGTAGAATGCTAGTGTGGACATTGTGTGTCTCTGTGACTTCAGCCAGCCAGGCATAGAGAGAGACAGGACTGGATAAGACTGGACAGAACAGGATGCAGGGTGGCAGAATGAACCTGGTGATGCCAACATTGTTACATCCATTCCTGCCCTGGCTTCAGAATCAGAACCCATCCTCAGAATGTTTTGTACCCTCAGAACAGAACATCACTGAGTTCCATCCAGACCCAACCCTTTCCTTCCTTTATTATCCAACAACACAAAACATATGGGGGACGATCAGAATGGCCGCTTGGCCAGGACCTCATGAGGACAGATGGAAAGTAAATGTGCTTGGGTTTGTTCAAACCATTTTGTAGCCCAGTTCCCATTTGGGGGACGATTAAGGAGAGTTTGGATTTGGAGTGAAGATCTAAATTTGTAGCGATAATGCTGGCTCCCTATAAAGCCGTAAACCTTTATGAAAAAGGTATTTTTGGCATTCAAAATATGGGGACCAGTTCATGTATTATTCCCATAGGTTGATTTTGTTACTCAGCAGATTCATAGTTACTGTATACTGTATAACTGCATAACCTGCGTTTGGCAAGGTGGCATCCTCATTAATTTTCAGGCTGCCATTGTTGCACACTAGTGCTTACTCAGCCTGAGATGGAGGGACTACTAGTAGTGTGTGTGTGTGTGTCCTGTTTCTGAGCAGACTCATTGGGAGAGGGGTGTTGAGACAGTAACAGAGCCCTGAGGCACACCCCATTCTGCACCCCTCCATCGGGCCTGTGTTGACGACACACTGTCTAATGACTGTGTGTGGACGCGTGCATGCATGCTTGCATGTGTGTATTATGACACACTGTCTAATGCGTGTGGTCTCTGCAACCTGTTCTGAAGCCAGGTCTTTGATGCTTGTGTCAATTACATTTGTTAAGGGGATACATTCAGGCCTTTTTACTTTGTCAACAGAGGGGCTGATTAGCAAATTAATTTTTTTATCCTCTCATTGAAAATAACACTTTATTGCTTGTGCAAGTTCATACTTGTGCATGAGTGTGTGTGCACAATATACATACAGTGAGGGAAAAAAGTATTTGTCCCACTCCTCTTTGCGGATCTTCTCCAAGTCATTAAGGTTTCGAGCCTGACGTTTGGCAACTCGAACCTTCAGCTCCCTCCACAGATTTTCTATGGGATTAAGGTCTGGAGACTGGCTAGGCCACTCCAGGACCTTAATGTGCTTCTTCTTGAGCCATTCCTTTGTTGCCTTGGCCGTGTGTTTTGGGTCATTGTCATGCTGGAATACCCATCCACAACCCATTTTCAATGCCCTGGCTGAGGGAAGGAGGTTCTCACCCAAGATTTGACGGTACATGGCGCCGTCCATCGTCCCTTTGATGCGGTGAAGTTGTCCTGTCCCCTTAGCAGAAAAACACCCCCAAAGCATAATGTTTCCACCTCCATGTTTGACGGTGAGGATGGTGTTCTTGGGGTCATAGGCAGCATTCCTCCTCCTCCAAACACGGCGAGTTGAGTTGATGCCAAAGAGCTCGACTTTGGTCTCATCTGACAACAACACTTTCACCCAGTTCTCCTCTGAATCATTCAGATGTTCATTGGCAAACTTCAGACGGGCCTGTATATGTGCTTTCTTGAGCAGGGGGACCTTGCGGGCGCTGCAGGATTTCAGTCCTTCACGGCGTAGTGTGTTACCAATTGTTTTCTTGGTGACTATGGTCCCAGCTGCCTTGAGATCATTGACAAGATCCTCCTGTGTAGTTCTGGGCTGATTCCTCACCGTTCTCATGATCATTGCAACTCCACGAGGTGAGATCTTGCATGGAGCCCCAGGCCGAGGGAGATTGACAGTTATTTTGTGTTTCTTCCATTTGCGAATAATTGCACCAACTGTTGTCACCTTCTCACCAAGCTGCTTGGTGATGGTCTTGTAGCCCATTCCAGCCTTGTGTAGGTCTACAATCTTGTCCCTGACATCCTTGGAGAGCTCTTTGGTCTTGGACATGGTGGAGAGTTTGGAATCTGATTGATTGATTGCTTCTGTGGACAGGTGTCTTTTATACAGGTAACAAACTGAGATTAGGAGCACTCCCTTCTCCTAATCTCAGCTCGTTACCTGTATAAAAGACACCTGGGAGACAGAAATCTTTCTGATTGAGAGCGGGTCAAATACTTATTTCCCTCATTAAAATGCAAATCAATTTATAACATTTTTGACATGCTTTATCTGGATTTTGTTGTTGTTGTTCTGTCTCTCACTGTTCAAATAAACCTACCATTAAAATTATAGACTGATCATGTCTTTGTCAGTGGGCAAACGTACAAAATCAGCAGGGGATCAAATACTCACTGTACAAGTGTGTGTGTGTTTGTGTGTGTGTGTGTGTGTGTTTGTGTGTGTGTGTCTGATCGTGTGTGTGTGTCTGATCGTGTGTGTGTGTGTGTGTGTGTCTGATCGTGTGTGTGTCTGATCGTGTGTGTGTGTGTGTGTGTGTGTGTGTGTGTGTGTGTGTGTGTGTGTGTGTGTGTGTGTGTGTGTGTGTGTGTGTGTGTGTGTGTGTGTGTGTGTGTGTGTGTGTGAATTAGCATCAGAGGGGAAGAACTTTGGGCTCTCAGTCAAGCAAACAGATTTGAGGGGAACGGGAGCCAAATTGAAAGCTGCCCTCTGCCAAAGAGGAAATTGCTGGAATTGACAGCAACAGCCCAAAACGCATTAGAACACTGACACCAATGGAGACCCTAACAGAATGCGGTGCCACTTGGTGTCTGTGTGTGGGAGTGGTGGAGTTGGGGACACTTGACTTTCAGTTAGTCAATCTTTTATTCATTTTCTTTCTGAACCCAAAACCCAAAATCACATAATCTAACACTCAAACGATAATCTGATGCTCTAATGATGACCACGGGTGATACTGCAAAATGATTTAGGATCACACCGTCCACCTTGCACTGCACTCTGCTGCATTTTCCAAACAGAACTGCCATCTGGGAACATTCATTATTTGGCAGCAGGTAACTGAATGAATGAATGAATTACATTTTATTTTCGTGTCAAATCGCCAGTTGGCAACCCATCCCTTATGGGTTTTGTGTGTGTGCAGATTTAGTACGTGTTTTGGTATTATGTTTCCCACAGGCGTGTTTTCAGGCAAGGAGCCAGCAGCTTTCTAGGCTGAATCACACCAACGTAAAAAATAAAGATCTGGTTTCTGATGCTACAGTGAGAGGTGGGTTTCTGATGCCACAGTGAGAGGTGGGTTTCTGATGCCACAGTGAGAGATGGGTTTCTGATGCCACAGTGAGAGGTGGGTTTCTGATGCCACAGTGAGAGGTGGGTTTCTGATGCTACAGTGAGAGGTGGGTTTCTGATGCCACAGTGAGAGGTGGGTTTCTGATGCCACAGTGAGAGGTGGGTTTCTGATTCCACAGTGAGAGATGGGTTACTGATGCCACAGTGAGAGGTGGGTTTCTGATGCCACAGTGAGAGGTGGGTTTCTGATGCCACAGTGAGAGGTGGGTTTCTGATGCTACAGTGAGAGGTGGGTTTCTGATGCCACAGTGAGAGGTGGGTTTCTGATGCCACAGTGAGAGGTGGGTTTCTGATGCTACAGTGAGAGGTGGGTTTGGGTGCCAACTTCGCATCCCCATGTTGTTTTCAGCTTCCAGAACCAACAGACCTGTCAATGTCCAGGTCACAGTGTTCTCAGCTTCCAGAACCAACAGACCTGTCAATGTCCAGGTCACAGTGTTCTCAGCTTCCAGAACCAACAGACCTGTCAGTGTTCAGGTCACAGTGTTCTCAGTTTCCAGAACCAACAGACATGTCAGTGTTCAGGTCACAGTGTTCTCAGCTTCCAGAAGCAACAGACCTGTCAGTGTGCAGGTCACAGTGATCTAAGCAAATAGGCTCTCAGCCATAGATCCGCAGAATCAAGTGCGGTGAGTTTTCACGCTGAGCAACTATTGCATAAGAAGAATCACAATTACAAGTTACGCAAGGTTGCAGAGTTGGTATGCATGTGAGTGTCTAGTAAGACACGGTGGGTGATAGGGATGTGAAGGTGGGAATTGTGTGTTCTGTACATTAAACGCTTACCTGCCTCAAGTCGCATTCACTTTTCTTTGGGCATTGGTTATGTCTGTCATATGAATGACATGTCATAGATTTCCTTGTCCCCCTTAGACATGGTCAGGGCACACCTGTGGCACCTCGCAAGCTGGCAGATTTACATACAGTATATCTTTACAATAAAATGTTAACGTTCCTGAAAGAGAATAAAATGAAAGCGAGGAAATTGAGAAGAAGCTGGATAAGAGCGTCTGCTAAATGACTAAATTGTAAATGTAAATAGTTATATTCCAGTTCCTGAGGCCACGAACAACACATCATCAGTGCAGTAAGACTGGCCTGAGATGCCTCCTGCTTTAACAAAGATACAGCATCTTGTTAATGTGTTGATACACAGCTCCTATAGCAGCTATCAGGGAACCTCCTGAGACTGCAGGGTGAGGCGAACACGTTTTATGTACTTTTAATGATCAGAATGGTTAAGACTCACACACACAGGAGCACGAGTCATTTTTAATGGCACCTGTTGTCCATTTTCGCTGCTGTATCTATCTACAGTAACAGTCAGTCTGAGTGGCCAAGGTTTGGTTCCTTATGTCAACTCTGGTGCTGCTGTGCCAATTAGCCTGTGAGATGTTTTTGTTGTCATCACCAATACAACCGCTGTGAGCTGTACAGAACACCGCATTCTTTCCACTTGGTGGACCAAGTTGTTAATCTAACAATTCAGCCTGAATGTATTATTGGATGTACTTCTATTTTACCTAGTTGTCTCATCTGTTGGCTAATTGGGTTGGGTTAAAGTGCAATGCAGTCAGGTGGGTCATCAGCTGTTGCAGCAACAGCTAGGTTCTGGTCATAAAACCAAGCTAATTGATGATAATGGTGTGACGTAAGATACTGCTCTAGCAAAATGTGTCAATTGTCAACATCACGGCTCCTCTGATCTGTTGAGATAATAGAGATAAGAGAGACTGTTGAGATGTTTTCATCTTTCTTTTTGACAAATGTTTTGATACATTATTATTTATTTTTTTTACAATTGCTTTGTTCATTTCGGAGTGAAATTATTGTGAAGGAAAAGCATTAAGTGAATACAGAACACTGATAGCTCCCTCAGCATGTTTCCGGAATTTATAACTAGGTGCTGGAGGGGGTTGCATTGTATCCCATTTTGCCTTCTCCTTACCTCAAACTCTCATCTCAGAAGCATCTCTAGCTGTGCAAAAGCCATGGTCACTGGGCTGTGTCGTAGTAAGCACTGTCCCATATCAAGTAGGTCCTGTCTTTCTGTCACCTGGTGGTTGAAATAGGGCAACTTTTACATTTCCACTCAGTTACCTCCCTCTGCCCAGCTAATGGAAATAATGTTCCTATTTTTCAGTCACTGAAACTGACACACACCTCAGAAATGCAGGTATTTTTAGACACTTCAGTAATTTTAGGTATGGTGGATATTTGAGGCTATAACTGTAACCATGGGTGTAAAAATGTTGCCACTATAAAAGTAAAATAATCCACTTATGTGCTCTCCATTTTAGCTATTAGATAGCTATCAGAACCATCAGCCCTATCTAGCCATGGTTATATTGACCATGAGCAGCGCCTGATATTTTGATGCTGTACCCTCAATATAGTAATCCTGCAAATATAAACAGTGCAGCACACATGAGCTCCCAATAATGCCTACATTAACCTGGCATAAACTTAAAATAAAATGTTTTTGACTTTCTTCCACTGAGCGAAAATTGAGGTAGGCTATTACATCAGTGCATGGAACACGGCACAAATATTGATGAATGTGTCTGTGTTGGAAGTCCCTGGGGTGTTGGGAGCTTTTGAGGGACAGGAGGCCTATCTCCAAACGCCCAGACACGGGTTGATTAGAGTGGGAGTGGTAATGCACTAAACGCCTACAGGGATGTTCCCTCACTTTAAAAACACCCGTAGCATGTCAACACGGTTTATAGTCAACCTTCACATCTGCACCACAATAATGTAAATCCTAAAGGGGACCATTTTCTTGACTCCTAAACTGTATGGAGGATTCCTCAGGACAGAATTCATACATTTACTCTGTCTCTTGACACTATAGCTTCCCCCTCAGAATCCATACATTTACTCTGTGCCTTGATGCTATGACTAAACCCAATTGAAATGTCTTCGCCGGTAACCTTGATTTCACTGATTGGCCGAACGATCTATTTCAACAGGGTTGGCATCAGAACTGATGATGCAGCCTGCCTGGCACCGTGTCCAATGGCCAATGTCTCATGGTGCCGTTGGATTGGCAGGAATATCCTATGTTGTTCCAGAGATGGTTTAGAGATGCCAACACATCTCCTCAGCTGTTGTCAGGTGTTTTGCGACGGATTTGATATTTCAAGTCTGCTAATCCATTGCTTCCATAGGCTCCAGATCCTGCCTCCTTGACATGATAATGGCTGACCATGGCTGTGACCCTACTCTCCGAGGGTGTCTCAGGGGGAGTTGGGATATGCAAAAAACATATTTCCAATTCACACATGCGTATAATACACACTTGTACATGTGAAACAGGACATATATAAGCACCTACCAAATTATATAATTATTATTATGCACACACAGGGGTCACTACGTCATTTCCGGAAGCCATGACACCCACCATCTCAGATTGTTCTGCAATTGTTTCTGTAGATAGAAACCTTATGCACACACACACACACACACTCAGCTCACATGAGATGAGCCTTCTGAGTCAGCTGGTGGAGAGATTGAGCTGAGAGCTAACGGAAGGTGTGAGAAGTGTGGGGGATTCTCATTTACACGTGTATGTGTGTGTGTGTGTGTGTGTGTGTGTGTGTGTGTGTGTGTGTGTGTGTGTGTGTGTGTGTGTGTGTGTAAGAGAGAGGAATAGGTTATAATGAAGAGTGAATTAACAAAATCTTGAAAAGCAACAAAATCTCCACTGTACTTGAACAGCATACTTAATTAGCTTTTGGTGTATGCTTAATTTGCTTGAATAATGAGCAATCAAGTGGTTCAGTTGCTTACTGCAAATATTCCCACAGCACAGACAACACAGCAGCCAGAAAGGATACACAATTCTATCTGGTATTTTACACATTTTGCCAAATTTTGCCATGAGGCTGAGAGAAGAATTTTCTGATTTAAAGCTAATTTCTTGCAATTCTACACATTTTGTGATGTAAGATACAGACAGAAATATGGGCAGTTTTAAAACACATTTTTCTGCTATTCATTCCATACATTTTGCCATAAGGCTGAGAGGAAATGTTGCATTTCTAAAGCAAATTTCCTGCAATTCTACACATTTTGCTATGGCTTATGTCATGTTCATATGCTATCTGGGGGGGCCCTGACCTCCAGGGGGCCCTCAACTGATGAGTTTGTATGCTATCTGGGAGGGCCCGACCTCCAGAGGGCCCCAACCGACGTGTTCATAATATACTATCTTAGGGAGCCAACCTCCAGGGGTTGTTGTTGGGGGCCCCCTGGAGGTCGGGGCCCCAGGGCACGTGCCCAGCATGCCTGTTCCGTAATCCGGCCATGCTTTTAGCAACTGAATGGATTTGTGTTTTTGCTTGTTGTTGTTTTCCCTATGTCTTCTTGCTCTTCTGTTATCTTACTCTCACAGGGGTCAATCCATGTCATTTCAGCAATCCATGACACCCACCATCTCAGATTGTCCTGAAATTGTTTCTGTAGATAGAAAAAGATAAGATAAGCATTCCGGAAACATTACTTTGTTGAAATATAATTTGATCTTTGAGAAATTAAGTTAATTGATTGCACCCAAATTGGCCATTTTAATTTATAGGATTCATATAATATTCAACCTAACATCCAATTTAGACCAAACTTTTTGTCTAACAATAAGTAAGACATGAGGATCCAAATATATTTTCAAAAAGCCACCCATGGACACCCCCACACCCATCCCAATCTGGGTTTTTCAGGCTCAACAGTTTCCTGTGTGTATCAAGAATGGTCCACCACCCAAAGGACATTCAGCCAACTTGACACAACTGTGGGATGCATTGGAGTCATCACGTCCCTGTGGAACGCTTTAGACACCTTATAGAGTTTATGCCCCGATTAATTGAGGCTGTTCTGAGGGCAACTCAATATTAGGAAGGTGTTCTTAATGTTTTGTACACTCATGTATAGTATCAGTTCTCTATGTTTGACAAGTAGTATGGAGCTGCAGCTCGGAGTATTGTTTCTTCATGTAATGCATTCTCAGTGAATTTGGTTATGGTTTTTTTTCATGTTCAGAGAAATTAGTCATGAAGTTGTTGGGTTTATGTCCCATCCTTCTTCCTGATATTACCATGTTCTGACCACTAGATGGTGCTGTTCCTGCTATTAGGTCATAATTTTAATAAGAATCACCCAAATTACAAAATTATATATTGGTTTTCTTACCCTGTAAGCACTCTATGGACCAGGTATGACAGCAACCCATGCTTGTGTTTAGTTTACCTGGCCACTGTTTCAAATGCAAACGTTTTAGCATTTCTTCAAACTTTTTTCACCTAATAGCAGGAACAGAACCATCAAGTGGTCAGAACCTGGTAATATCAGGATGTTGGATGGGACATAAACCTAACAACTTCAATGACTAATTTCTCTAAACAGGGGAAAACAAACATCACAAAATTCACTGAGAATACATTAAATAGAATGAAGAAAAAATACTCCAAGCCGCAGCTCCATACTACTTGTCAGGCATAGAGAACTGACACTTTATACTCGTAGTTGGGGTGGGATTGGTGTGGGGTGTGGGGGGTCTGTGGGTGGCTTTTGAACATTTCTTTGGATTCCTCATGTCTAATTCATTGTTAGAAAAAAGTTTGGTCCCAAATCTGATGTTAGGTACTATATTTATTGAATATTATATTAATCCTATGAAATAAAATTGCCAATTTCTCATAGATTCCAATTCTATTTCAACAAAATAATGTTGCAGGAATGCTAATCTATTCTGTTTCTAACAACAAAAAATATTTAGAACAATCTCTTCCTCTTCCTTTCTGATAGTACCAATGGACACATTGGTCTGGATCCACATTGTCTCTGTAACACCTACAGTGATGAAAGACTGTAAGTAAAGGTGTTCATGAAACTAATGAGTGTGGATACTAAAACTGTGTGGGTGTTAAAAATGAGTTTTACAATACCCCACTGTAGCCTAACATTGCAATGTCCACAGCAGATTCATGAAGAGTCTTTCTCAGTCACTCAGGAGTGAACCATTTTGTGGAACTTGAAGAGGATAGAAATGCTTTCTAATTTAACTATCTAAGTTACCATGAAATGAAAAATGTGATAAGTATGTCAAACTTAAAGCTGGCTTCCTCTATACTACAGGCCTCACAAGCTTCAAATCAAAACTGACTTTTATTATGACATAAGCACATTTTCTCTCCCAATTCAGACACATGGGATTTAGCCACAAATGTAATGTAATCTTCATTATGAAGCTACACGAATCCCTGGGATATATTTTTATTAAATATGAATAGAAACCAACTTATTACTGATAGTGGGAACACTCAGCTATAGAGCCATAGGGAATGTAATGTTAACTGGCAGGGTCGGACTGGCTGGTCAAGTTTTTGCCCAGTGGGCCTGTCTAATATGGATTTTTAGCACAAAATTATCATTATCTGGCAAGAAATATTGGCCTGTGTGGGGGCCTAAAGGAAAAAAATGGTCTGGTGTGTTAGAAATGCCAGGGCCAATTTTTGGTCGCAGTCCGCCCCTGTTAACAGGGGAGTAGTGACTGTCTAGAGAATTTCTGGAGATATGGTTCAGTTTAGTGGGGAAGATTACAATTATTCTGTTGGTGACTGTGAAATCTATAGCAGTCTCTATTCAAGCAGGCTATAATGTTGCAACAGGAGTCTCTGGAATGTTAATTATACAGTGCATTTAATCTTCTGAAAATGAATAGTCTGAAAGTCTAGAACACCGAAAAGGAAGATTAAACAAAGTATTGAAGAAGATGAATGAGCTGGATTTAGGTGACCAATGACCATATCATCTACATTGACTCAAATGTATGGATGAGAATTGATGGGCTATGTTAGCCCTTTGTGACCTCAAAAGGGCGTAGGCTATGCATATCAATGACAAAAATATAATGGATAAGTTCCCTAATGGTATATCATAAACATTTTCATAATTGTTGCAATTTATTTTGGAGCGTCCAACATTTCTAAATTGGGATGCAGATTGGGATGCAAATGAGCCCACTTTTCAATAAGGCGAGCAGACCTAACCGATAGTAAGTAGGCTGTGCTAAACCAGTTGAGTAATGACTCTCGCATGGTCAGTCTGTCCTTGTTGAGCGCGGGCGGCACATTGGTTAACAACAGCCTGTGTAAGAAAAAATTATGACTGAACCGTTTTCACAAGGATGAGAACTGTTTTCCCGTAGAAAAACCTAGAATTGACACCGAAAGGTGGATTGGCGGGGCAAACAACCGTTAAACACCGAACTCTACCGCGTCCTGAGACATTGATTGTGTAGGAGCTGCGCCTTGAACGCCGCTGAGGGCTCTATCGTGAATCTCTCCAGGCGTTTGGCACCAATAAATCTTCCAGCTATAGGACAGTTACACGAAACAAACGGCTTGGGTTACTTAGGAAACGTTTTATGAGCAGTGAGCACCTATATCAATGTAGCATATGGATATGGTGTGGACTGATAGGGGCTGTTAAAATTGATGGGACCTGGTCCTAAAGTGAAACTGTTCGATTGCGCCGGCTGGAACTGGGGCAGTGAATGTTCCCAGTAAGCTACGCATGGACTTGTCAATAGAAAGACGACCGACCAACCAACGCATCCCTTTGTTGTGGTGGAAAAATTGTTCCACATTGTAGCTGAAATTGAAAATTTTATTTCAACAATAAAAAGCGACCATCCTTTATGAGCATTCAGGCGAGGTATTTAAACTGGATCCCAGTGCGTCTAACTCGGGGATCCTATCGACTACGGATTTGATTAATCGCTTTCAAAAACAACCCACTGCTCCCCTGAAAGGTAAGTCTGGAATTCAAGATAACATTTGAATCATATTCAGTAACATTTGAACTCCTCTGTACCCATTGGAAATAGCCTATTTCTGACTGCCTTAGACAAGGTGGTTCTTATACACCTGTTGTTATTTAATAGCCTACGTTCCTCTGTTTAGAATGATTGGCCATTCTTTGATGGAGTGAAGATAATTTTGGATGGAGTAATAGTTTCAGTATGACGTTTGAACTTTCAAATCGTTTAAATGTGTGTTATATCTTTCAAATGGAATCGAATTCATCCTCTGGCTTTATTTAATATTAGGCTTAATAGAAAAGTATTAATCAGACAATCATAATTACATTTTTCTATTGGTGTTATTATGCTAGAGAATAGGCTTGATTCGAAAATCGATAAATAAAACATTTATTTTGAAATTGTGGAGTAGATAAAGAGAAAAACTGTAGGCCAGTCACAGCACTGCATCATCATTTCGATCTTGTAGGGCAGGCTTACCATACCATGAATTGGCGAGTTATTTTAAATGTTGATCACAAGACAAAAAGACCCAGCAAAATGCCATGACATTTCAGTGACTGATGGAGATGGATAATTGATCCCAATGCATTATGATTATCAGATCATTCAATGTCAACACTGACCCTCTATCATACTGATGATGGATGTGTTGTTAACAATTTACCGGAAGTTCTTCTGGAGAGCTGTGATGTTCTGGAGGTGTGAATTTCTGTTTTCACACATGTCATTACAACAGCGAGCTGAGTGATCCCTCCCGCGGGGCTGTGAGTCGCTATGGGCGCTCCTCTGAGCCTGTGTCACCGCTGAGCCTTCCGGTGACACCTGCTTTTTATGCTTGCTTATCGTTGCATGTCACGTATTTTTTTTAACGCATGTCGCGCACCAGGTAGTCTTTTTTGCGACATTTGTTGTCGCGCAGGATGCCGAGACGCACTATGAATACACTGTTCTAGGTGGAAGCGGTAGCGCACGGCAATAATTGGGAGTTGGGACTCACTAATGAGTCTTCAACCTTGTTTCCCCATGTGGAGGAATGTTTGCCTGAGTGTTTGAGAGAGAGAGAGAGAGAGAGAGAGAGAGAGAGAGAGAGAGAGAGAGAGAGAGAGAGAGAGAGAGAGAGAGAGAGAGAGAGAGAGAGAGAGAGAGAGAGAGAGAGAGAGAGAGAATGGGAGAGAGAATGGGAGAGGGAGAGAGAGTCAGTGAGTGAGGGAGAGAGACACTATTCTGCCTCTTCCACAGCTCAAATATTTACAACGGATTTCCGGATACTGATACTACAGCCCAAATTCGTGAGGCAGCAGTCGGGCTCAGTTGTCCAGGGACAGGCAGCCTGCTGCTGCAGCTGTGTTTAGGACCAGGAGTCTGCCTGCGGAGACGTCTGATGGAGGTGACGGAGCAGGAGCCTCTGAGTCGGACAGAGGAACCTGTACCTGAGGTAGGAGGAGAAGGGGAGGGCGAGTTACCGGGCTCAGGAATCCCTACCCCCAGAGATGTGATGGAGAGCCAGGTGAAGGAGCCTGTTGTGCTGCATCTGTACCCCACCACAGAGTATGGGGATCAGTATGGGTAAGCACAGAACAGCAGAGACTGGGATCTCCAGCAACCTTCTGCTCATATACACGTATAACCTGTGTAGTAGACTGGGCTGGCAGTTAGGATGGCTGTGGGACACGTATTCCTCTCACTTTAGGAAATATGACTTCCCTTGCCGTGTGGGACTAGGAATTGTGTGGTTGTCTTTTCTCACAGCAATAATGTTGCAACAGAAGTCTCTGGAATGTTAATTATACAGTGTATTTAATCTTCTGAAAATGAATAGCCTGAAAGTCTAGAACACCCAAAAGGAAGATAAAGCAAAGTATTGAAGAAGATGAATGAGCTGGATTTAGGTGACCAATGACCATATCATCTAAATTGACTAAAATGTACGGATGAGAATTTATGGGCTATGTTTAACTTTGTAACCTCAAAAGGGCGTAGGCTATGCATATCAATGACCACATTTTTTTTGATAAGTTCCCTAATTGTATATCATAAAACATTTCATAAATGTTGCTATTTATTTTGGAGTGTCCCACATTTCTAAATTGGGATGCAGATTGGGATGCAAATGAGCCCACTTTTCAATAAGGCGTGCAGACCAATGGATAGTAAGTAAGCTGTGCTAAACCAGTTGAGTAAAGACTCTCGCCTGGTCAGTCTGTCCTCACTAAATTCACTGAGAATACATTACATAGGATAAAGAAACAAGACTCCGAGCCACAGCCCCTACTACTTGTCAGACATAAAGAACTGATACCATATACAATTGAAGTCTGAAGTTTCCATACACCTTAGCCAAATACATTTCAACTCAGTTTTTCACAATTCCTGACATTTAATCCTAGTACAAATTCCCTGTCTTAGGTCAGCTAGGATCACCACTTTATTTTAAGAATGTGAAATGTCCGAATAATAGGAGAGAGAATTATTTATTTCAGCTTTTATTTATTTCGTCACATTCCCAGTGGGTCAGAAGTTTACATACACTCAATTAGTATTTGGTAGCATTGCCTTTAAATTGTTTAACTTGGGTCAAACGTTTCGGGTAGCCTTCCACAAGCTTCCCACAATAAGTTGGGTGAATTTTGGCCTATTCCTCCTGACAGAGCTGGTGTAACTGAGTCAGGTTTGTAGGCCTCCTTGCTCGCTCACGCTTTTTCAGTTCTGCCCACACATTTTCTATAGGTTTGAGGTCAGGGCTTTGTGATGGCCACTCCAATACCTTGACTTTGTTGTCCTTAAGCCATTTTGCCACACCTTTGGAAGTATGCTTGGGGTCATTGTCCATTTGGAAGACCCATTTGCGACCAAGCTTTAACTTCCTGACTGATGTCTTGAGATTTTGCTTCAATGTATCCACGTAACTTTCCTTCCTCATGATGCCATCTATTTTGTGAAGTGCACCAGTCCATCCTGCAGCAAAGCACCCCCACAGCATGATGCTGCCACCCCCGTGCTTCACGGTTGGGATGGTGTTCTTCGGATGGTCATTATGGCCAAACAGTTCTATTTTTGTTTCATCAGACCAGAGGACATTTCTCCAAAAAGTATGATCTTTGTCCCCATGTGCAGTTGCAAACCGTAGTCAGGCTTTTTTATGGCGGTTTTGGAGCAGTGGCTTCTTCCTTGCTGAGCGGCCTTTCAGGTTATGTCGATATAGGACTCATTTTACTGTGGATATAGATAATTTTGTACCTGTTTCCTCCAGCATCTTCACAAGGTCCTTTGCTGTTGTTCTGGGATTGATTTGCACTTTTCGCAACAAAGTACGTTCATCTCTAGGAGACAGAACGTGTCTCCTTCCTGAGCGGTATGACGGCTGCGTGGTCCCATGGTGTTTATACTTGCATACTATTGTTTGTACAGATGAACGTGGTACCTTCAGGCATTTGGAAATTGCTCCCAAGGATGAACCAGACTTGTGGATGTCTAAAAAAATTTTTCTGAGGTCTTGGCTGATTTCTTCTGATTTTCCCATGATGTCAAGCAAAGAGGCACTGAATTTGAAGGTAGGCCTTGGAATAGATCCACAGGTACACCTCCAATTGACTCAAATTATGTCAATTAGCCTATCAGAAGCTTCTAAAGCCATGACATCATTTTCTGGAATTTTCCAAGCTGTTTAAAGGCTGTATGTAAACTTCTGACCCACTGGAATTGTGATACAGTGAATTATACGTTAAATAATCTGTCTGTAAACAATTGTTGGAAAATTACTTGTGTCATGCACAAAGTAGATGTCCTAACCGACTTGCCAAAACTATAGTTTGTAAACAAGAAATTTGTTGAGTGGTTGAAAAATGAGTTTTAATTACTCCAACCTAAGCGTATGTAAACTTCCGACTTCAACTGTACTTGTTGTAGGGGTGGGATTGGTGTGGGATGTGGGGGGTCCGTGGGTGGCTTTTGACCATTTCTCTGAATTCCTCATGTCTAACTCATTGTTAGAAAATTTTTTTGTACAAATCTGATGTGAGGTACTACATTTATTGAATATTATATGGAGCTTATAAATTAAAATAGACACTTTGGCTGCAATTAATTCGCTTAATTTGTCAGAGATCAAATTATTTTTCAACAAAATAATGTTGCAGGAATGCAAATCTTATCTATTTCTAACAATAGGTGGAACGACCCAACCCGACTACACTTCACACAAGGTGTCATGAGGAAATGTATCATGTCATTGTGCCATTTAGACTTCTCCGCTGGAGGAAATGCAGCAGAGGTACAACTGTTGTCACCCTGCTGCACCTTAGCTTCAGTAGTTGGCTAAAGGCTTTATACTGTATACTGTATTTATTTACACCACACTAGTCACGGTGAAGGAGGCATCATGTTGGCTCTGGGTTTAGTTAAATATGTTTATCATATATCCTGATGCCTAGTCACCTTACCCTTATACATATCCACCTCTATCACTCCAGTATCCCTGCACATTGTAAATATGGTATTGGAACTGACCCTGTATATAGCTTCTTACTTTCTAGCGTTCTTCTTATTTATATTTATTGTGTGTTTTTGTTCTACCTTATATTATTTTTAGTGCTACATTGAAATTAATTACTGCATTGTTGGGTTTGGAGCTTGCAAGAAAGGCATTTCACTGTACTTGTGCACATTCAAACTTGAAACTTTAGTTATGTGTTGACACGGCTCGTCAATAGAGACTGCTGAAGGCGTAAATTGTGTTGTCAATAAGTATGGACAGGTTATGACCTGAGATTAACTGTCAGGCATGGCCACTTTGGCCAGTCTCAAGCCACAACCTTAATTTAAAGCTTCAGCTTTCATTGACACCTGATCTATCATTGCTTACTGTATGTGTAGGATCGATCAACATCATTCCTTTTTTTGGCTATGTATACTGCATACACACCGGTGAAGGGTTGTCATAACTAGAGATGTTTTAAAGCAGTGTGTTGAGGGTTTGTCTTTTGAGCTCTCACGAGCAGAAGGAGCTATGAATATAAACTACAGGATGAATATTCAGCACCAGCAGTCTTTAACTATATAACAGTTGCAATCTTGGCTATTGGCTGTCTTGCATCGTGCTGCACAGCTGCTGCTGCACTGTAACTTACAGTACAGTATGTGAGAATCAACTAAAGTTCGATCATATTTTACACATGAAATGCATCTTTCATAAGTTTGGTGTGAATTCTGTTTAGTGTAACCCTATGATCATTTTTTGTTGGTCTGATCCAATTCAGAGTATCTGAACACCATACCATACCATGTCCAACTCCATCTTACAATTGACTTTGTGTGTGTGTGCTGTGGTGTTGGAAGTGAGAAATGGCCATCAGGTCTCCCCGGGCATCACACAGAAGGCTACTGCATAACACTGCTGCTGCTTGTAGTCAGGTTGCAGTTTGATTAGTCATGCCTACCCTCTGGAGTCTGGACACACACAGCTTTGGTCTTTAAAGCAGTGGGTTGATTCGTCATGCCTTGCTCTGCCTTGCCTTCAGGACATGGGTTTCATCTTTAGTTGAGCAGCAGGTAGATTAGTCATGCCTTCCCTTAGGACAGGACACACACACACAGGTGTGGTCTTCACTGACACAGCAGGTTGATTGGTCATGCCTTGCTCCCCTCTGTATGCCTCAAGACATTAGTGTGGTTTTGGGAGAAGTAACAGGTTGATTAGTCATGAATAGCCTCTGGACACAGGCACAATCCTAAATGAGACAACAGGTTGATTAGTAATTCCTTCCAGCACTCCCTTAGGACTGAGGTTAGGTCCCCCTGTAGGTGGCAGGCTAGTGGTCATACCCTGCCTCCCCCTCTCTCCCCAAGGACATCTGCATAGCCTTCTGACCCACTTCCTGAGGGCAAGTCGTAATACACAGTATAATTTGTGGTCTAGTGATGCAGTGGGCCCTGATGCATAATATTCCAAGTAGGAGGATCGTAGCTTCTTGCTCTCTCTGTCTCTCACAGGTTGGTTTTAAAGTACACCATTAGTAATGAGTTTGCCATTAGTAATGGGTATATGACAAAAAACAAATCGTTATGTAGAGTACATTGTGTTCAGTCTCACAGAACCATTTCAATTAGGTCTTGTTTTTGCTGCTGTAAAAGGAATTGTCACTATGCACTGTTGACCACAGATAGTGCTGTACACTGTCCTGATTTCCCTCCCAATTTAACAGCCTAGCCAAATGAAAGTTTAGTTCTCTGTTTGGGCTATGATACATTGGTTTACATCACAGACTGGCTGCCAGAGTCTTTGTTTTACGGTCTATTACTAATGCAACTTAAAGATGATACATCTTTTGAAGACCTCTGTAAAAAAGACCACTGCCATAGAGAATATATAGGCTTGCTTCCAGTGTTAGAGGCAAAAGTTTGCATACTGAGAGTCTAGCCTACAACACTGAAATATTGATGCTTGATCTAACGATTATATCTAATTGTGAGGCATTTCTGCTGCCTGGTTTATTAGGCTGTAAATCTTAGAGTGAAAGCCAGACCACCTCTGCTTTCTGTATTGTGTGCCTGTATTGTAACTAATGGGGGGGTAACATTATGCATTTGAATCACAAAATAAGCCAAATAAAATAAGTAGTGGGTTTTGTTGCCAATTCTGGTCGATCTACTGCATTGTCTGCAGCCAACTCTGTGTGTGTGTGTGTGTGTGTGTGTGTGTGTGTGTGTGTGAGTGTTTGTGTGCGTCTGTGCGCGCGCGTGCGTGTGTACAGTCGTGGTCAAAAGTTTTGAGAATGACACAAATAATACTTTTTACAAAGTCTGCTGCCTCAGTTTTTATGATGGCAATTTGCATATACTCCAGAATGTTATGAAGAGTGATCAAATGAATTGTAATTAATTGCAAAGTCCCTCTTTGTCATGAAAATGAACTTAATCTAAAAAAAACATTTCCACTGTATTTCAGCCCTGCCACAAAAGGACTAGCTGACATCATGTCAGTGATTCTCTCGTTAACACAGGTGAGAGTGTTGATGAGGACAAGGCTAGAGATCACTCTGTCATGCTGATTGAGTTAGAATAACAAACTGGAAGCTTTAAAAGGAGGGTGGTGCTTGAAATCATTGTTCTTCCTGTTAACCATGGTTACCTGCAAGGAAACACATGCCGTCATCATTGCTTTTCACAAAAAGGGCTTCACAGGCAAGGATATTGCTGCTAGTAAGATTGCACCTAAATCAACCATTTATCGGATTATCAAGAACTTCAAGGAGAGAGGTTCAATTGTTGTGAAGAAGGCTTCAGGGCGCCCAAGAAAGTCCAGCAAGCGCCAGGACCGTCTCCTAAAGTTGATTCAGCTGCAGGATCGGGGCACCACCAGTGCAGAGCTTGCTCAGGAATGGCAGCAGGCAGGTGTGAGTGCATCTGCACGCACAGTGAGGCGAAGACTTTTGGAGGATGGCAGCGAGGAAGCCACTTCTCTCCAGTAAAAACTTCAGGGACAGACTGATATTCTTCAAAAGGTACAGGGATTGGACTGCTGAGGACTGGTGTAAAGTCATTTTCTCTGATGAATCCCCTTTCCGATTGTTTGGGTCATTCGGAAAAAAGCTTGTCCGGAGAAGACAAGGTGAGCGCTACCATCAGTCCTGTGTCATGCTAACAGTAAAGCATCCTGAGACCATTCATGTGTGGGGTTGCTTCTCAGCCAAGGGAGTGGGCTCACTCACAATTTTGCCTAAGAACACAGCCATAAATAAAGAATGGTACCAACACATCCTCCGAGAGCAACTTCTCCCAACCATCCAAGAACAGTTTGGTGACGACCAATGCCTTTTCCAGCATGATGGAGCACCTTGCCATAAGGCAAAAGTGATAACTAAGTGGCTCAGGGAACAAAACATCGACATTTTGGGTCCATGGCCAGGAAACTCCCCAGACCTTAATCCCATTGAGAACTTGTAGTCAGTCCTCAAGAGGCGGGTGGACAAACAAAAACCCACAAATTCTGACAAACTCCAAGCATTGATCAGTCAGGATGTGGCCCAGAAGTTAATTGACAGCATGCCAGGGCGGATTGCAGAGGTCTTGAAAAAGAAGGGTCAACACTGCAAATATTGACTCTTTGCATAAACTTAATGTAATTGTTAATAAAAGCCTTTGACACTTATGGAAAGCTTGTAAATATAGTTCAGTATACCATAGTAACATCTGACAAAAATATCTAAAAACACTGAAGCAGCAAACTTTGTAAAGACCAATACTTGTGTTATTCTCAAAAGTTTTGACCACGACTGTACACTGTCTCCCACTGATGTTTGTCCAACACTGTCCTGCTGTTTCAACTATGCATACAATACAGTAGCGGATGGTTTAGTTGGCCCAACTCTGTGCTGTCTCTCTGGACTCATACACAAATCTTGTTTCAGTTACATGTAGTTCCGTTTTATCCATGGTCATAGATTTACTGTGGTTATCATCTCCCTGCTCTGTGTTCTACTGCATGTCTGCTGCAAAGCTCTGGGTTACATAAGGCTGTTACACAGAGTAGCTCTTAAAGTGTCAGAAACGTGAGACAAATCCTAATGTACAGTAGGACCATAGGGTTACAATATACAGTATATAAACACCAAAGTGTTTGCCATTGATAGATATTAAGTACCCAAGATAAATTAAAACTAGCACACAATGTGGCCCTGAATACCCCTACGATAACTTGTTAAAAATATCAATCAGTTTATCAATACTGTTTATATGGGGTGCAGCATTATTTCAGAGATGAGAGTGCAGTAGTATGTTACATTCACAGAGAAATACTGCCACAAGACAGATGAGTTAGCCTAGTTATAGAATTACAGGAAAATAGACAAGACTGTATTAGCAGTGACAGATGAATGTTTTTTATTCTTTGATTGATGAATTAAGAAACAAAGAAAGCGAATTGGAACAATCTTGAAAGCTCACAAAAAGCGATCTCTTGGACAGTAGCAATCAATGCTACATTCACTTTCGTGTTTGCCGACGAACAAGAAGAGTCTTAATCACGTTTTTGTCTCAGGTCTCTATTGGACTTCTACCTTACTATGGTGCCAATGGGGACGAACAGGATTAGATTGCATGATTACATTACCTGTAGCTCTAGCTGTACTGTACATTTCCTCAAATGTTTGAGTATTTTGTCTCACACGAGGGTACCTTCCAGTGGATTGCCAACTGCAAACACAAATAGTTGCCCATGAAACTCTAACCACAACAATAGTGTCACCCCCTGTAAATACTGTGTACCAAATTCTGAATGAAGAGAGTCATCTGTTGAGTCTCGTATGTGTTCTTACCACCCTGAGTGTGATGCATCTCTGAATCCTGAAATTGGTTCCCCAAAAGTTGGTGGTACATTTGACAGTGGCTGTGAAGTTTTATGAGTCGCTCCGAGTGTGTTTTTGTTGTTGTCAACATTTTTAACAGAGGAAGAGATCAATAACACATACTTAAGTGATATAGAAGTGGATTGGGACTAGACTTATCAGTCTAAGCTTTGAGTTCCAGATCCTTACCTCAACCTTATGTCGTGGAAATTCTTACACAGGGACACTCAAAGTCAATCTTAAATGAATCATTGTTTATTGTCAGCGCGCTGGAGAGGTTCCAACCAACTCAATGCACCATAGTACAAATGTCAATCAGGAGCTCTCCTGGGGCAGTCCCAGCAGTTTTCTTATATACAGCTATACACAGACAAGTTATATTTGCATGATCTAGCATAATTAATTAATCATTACTGTTTTGTTTCATTCATGTGACCGACCAATACTGGTTCATAACATGTGACAGACCAATATCTCACAAGGCTTCTTCTCTCTCAAAACAAGGTCTGGGCATACTGCCGAATTGCAGATACTGATAAGTGAGGATTCGTCCGATCAGTCACTTGCATGAACACAGAAATTGGTTATTAGAACAGCACATGAATAGAACATAGAAAAGTATAGAATAGAAAAGCACCAACATTAACATTTCCATCACACTTACATTCTGAGGAGGGATGTGTGTTCCATTAAGGTGTTGGTATGACGATGTAGCCCTACTGCAATTATAGGGCCTTGTTAGTTCCATTGAGTGCAACAACACTGCTTGTACTGTCATACATGGCTGAACCCAGGATGTAGAGAAAATGCATTAACCCAGAGGTGACTGTTTGGTTAAGGGAAGTAAGGTATAGATGTAGGAGGTAGCTATAGGTTTAAGTGGGGTGGATGAATCTCAAGCTGGAAACCAGCCAGAGCATGTCACACATCGCTCAGTTGGAGAGTGGTTGCAAGCCAAAGCATGACAAATGTCCCTCAATTGAGAGTGGTGGTTGGGGGAGTGTTCAGCTGAGAAAGTGGACACCACCTTACCCTTTGGCCTATGAGATTCACCCCCAGAGGAAGCTACATGGTTCTGAGTGGTTCTTTCTTTCTTTCTTTCAACTCCTCATTCAATTTCAAGAGGCATCCACCAATCCTCCTCTCAGTGTCTCATCAAAACAGAAGCCAATTAGCGCAAGGAAGTGCTCGCGCCCAACTCCCCTGCTCTCTCTCTCTCTGTTTTTATTTTCTGTTCTGTGATACCCCTGGGTTTCAATTTTTTAAATAATGAATAGCCCCCCCCCCTCCCCCCTTCCACTTGTTATACTGGCCTCAAAGTGGGAGAGATTATTATTATTATTTTTAATAATTGGGAGGGGGAGGGTGTAGATCAGCTTTAATATTGGAGATAGATTGTGGCTTCTATCAATGTAATTGTCTGCATGATTTCAAATCCCCCATATATATTTTTTGTAAATATATATTATTTTAAATATATCTTTATTATGAAATATATTTTCCTTCTTTATTATTTTCCCCTAACCCTACCACCCCTCCCCTAATTGGAGGAAACAAATGGACATCAATACTTAGGCTTCTACTTCCAGCTTATACATACTATATACATTTTACAGACACAGTATACAGTATATTTTACTTATCTTTTTTATTTTATTTTTTTTGTCTCTGAAAACCATCCAGTTCTGATTTCTAATTGCCATATACACTACATGACCAAAAGTATGTGGAAACCTGCTCGTCGAATATCTCATTCCAAAATCATGGGCATTAATATGGATTTGGTCCCCTCTTTGCTGCTATAACAGCCTCCACTCTTCTGGGAAGGCGTTCCACTAGATGTTGGAACATTGCTGCGGGGACTTGCTTCATTCAGCCACAAGAGCATTAGTGAGGTCGGCACTGGTGTTAGGCGATTAGGCCTGGCTCATAGTCGGCGTTCCAATTCATCCCAAAGGTTTTTGACGGGGTTGAGGTCAGGACACAGATCTCGACAAACCATTTCTGTATGGACCTCGCTTTGTGCACGGGGGCATTGTCATGCTGAAACAGGAAAGGGCCTTCCCCAAACTGTTGCCAAAGAATCGTCTAGAATGTCATTGTATGCTGTAGCGTTAAGATTTCCCTTCACTGGAACTAAGGGGCCTAGCCCGAACCATGAAAAACAGCCCCAGACTCATTCCTCCTCCACCAAACTTTACAGTTGTCACTATGCATTGTAGCGTTCTCCTGGCATCCGCCAAACTCAGATTAATCCGTCAGACTGCCAGATGGTGAAGCGTGATTCATCACTCCGGAGAACGTGTTTCCACTGCTCCAGAGTCCAACGGCGGCAAGCTGTACACCACTCCAGTCGACACTTGGCATTGCACATGGTGATCTTAGGCTTGTGTGCAACTGCTAGTCCATGGAAACGCATTTTATGAAGCTCCCGACTAACAGTTCTTGTGCTGACAATGCTTCCAGAGGCAGTTTGGAACTTGGTAGTGAGTGTTGCAACCGAGGACAGACGATTTTTACGTGCTACGTGCTTCAGCACTCTGCGGTCCCGTTCTGAGAGCTTGTGTTGCCTACCACTTCACGGCTGAGCCATTGTTGCTCCCAGACGTTTCCACTTCACAATAACAGCACATACAGTTGACCGGGGCAGCTCTAGCAGGGCAGAAATTTGACTAACTTACTTTCTGGAAAGGTGGCATCCTATGACGGTGACACGTTCTTCAGTACGGGCCATTCAGTTGCCAATGTTTGTCTATGGAGATTGCATGGCAATGTGCTCAATTACTTTACACCTGGCAGCAACGGGTGTGGCTGAAATAGCCGAATCCACTCATTTGTAGGGGTGTCCACATACTTACTTCAGCAAGACAAAGGAGCTGATCGTGAACTACAGGAAACGGAGGGCCGAGCACGCCCCCGTCCATATCGACGGTGCTGTAGTGGAGCGGGTCGAGAGCTTCAAGTTCCTCGGTGTCCACATCACTAAGGAAATGTCATGGTCCACACACACCAACACAGTCATGAAGAAGGCACGACAATGCATTTTCCCCCTCAGGAGGCTGAAAATATTTGGCATGAGCCCTCAGAACCTCAAAGTTCTACAGCTGCACCATTGAGAGCATCTTGACTGGCTGCATCACCGCTTGGTATGGCAACTGCTTGGCATCCGACTGCAAGGCGTTACAGAGGGTAATGCGTACAGCCCAGTACTTCACAGCGGCCAAGCTTCCTGCCATCCAGGAACTCTATACCAGGTGGTGTCAGTGGAAGGTCCTAAAAATTGTCAAAGACTTCAGCCACCCAAGTCATAGACTGTTCTCTCTGCTACCGCATGGCAAGCGGTACCGATGCACCAAGTCTGGAACCAACAGGACCCTGAACAGCTTATACCCCAAGCCATAAGACTGCTAAATAGTTAGTTAAATATACTGAACAAAACTATAAATGTAAAGTGTTGGTTCCGTGTTTCATGAGCTGAAATAAAAGATCCCAGAACATTTCCATATGCACAAAAAGCTTATTTCTCTAAAATGTTAGTGAGCATTTCTCCTTTACCAATATAATCCATCCACCTGACAGTTGTAGCATATCAAGAAGCTGATTAAATAGCATGATCATTACACAGGTGCAGCTTGTGCTGAGGACAATAAAAGGTCACTCTAAAAGGTGCAGTTTTGTCACACAACACAATGCCACAGATGTCTCAAGTTTTGAGGGAGCGTGCAATTGTCAGTACGTCCAACCGGCCTCACAACCGCAGACCATGTGTATGGCGTTGTGTGGGCGAGTGGTTTGCTGATGTCAACATTGTGAACAGAGTGCCCCATGGTGGCGGTGGGGTTATGGTATGAGCAGGCATAAGCTACGGACTACGAACACAATTACATTTTATCGATGGCAATTTGAATGCACAGATATACTGTGACAAGATCCTGAAGCTCATTGTCAGGCCATTCATCCACCGCCATCACCTCACGTTTCAGCATGATAATGCACATCCCTATGTAGCAAGGATCTGTACACAATTCCTGGAAGCTGAAAATGTCCCAGTTCTTCCATGGCCTGCATACTCACCAGACATGTCACCCATTGAGCATGTTTGGGATGCTCTGGATCTACGTGTACGACAGCGTGTTCCAGTTCCCGTCAATATCCAGCAACTTCACACAGCCTTTGAAGAAGAGTGGGACAACATTGCACAGGCCACAATCAACAGCCTGATCAACTATATGCGAAGGAGATGTGTTGTGCTGCATGAGGCAAATGGTGGTCACACCAGATACTGACTGGTTTTCTGATCCACACCCCTACCTTTTTTTAAGGTGTCTGAGACCAACAGATGCATATCTGTATTCCCAGTTATGTGAAATCTATAGATTAGGGCCTAATGAATTTATTTCAATTGACTGATTTCCTTATATGAACTGTAATTCAGTAAAATCTTTTAAATCTGCATTGACCCTTTTTTGCACTAACTCTTTTGACTCATCACACACTGCTGCTTCTGTTTATTATCTATCCTGTTGCCTTGTCACTTTATCCCTACCTATATGTACATATCTATCTCAATTACCCATGTTACCATTACTCATTCTGTATTTATTATTTTACTATTATTTATAAATTTTTCTTTCTGCATTGTTGGGAAGGGCCCTGAGTAAGTAGTTCATTGCTATTCTACACCTGTTGTTTTACGAAGCATGTGACACATAACATTAGATTTCTCTCTCTCGCTCTCTCTCTCGCTCTCTCTCTCTCTCTCTCTCTCTCTCTCTCTCTCTCTCTCTCTCTCTCTCTCTCTCTCTCTCTCTCTCTCTCTCTCTCTCTCTCTCTCTCTCTCTCTCTCTCTCTCTCTCTCTCTCTCTCTCTCTCTCTCTCTCTCTCTCTCTCTCTCTCTCTCTCTCTCTCTCTCTCTCTCTCGTGTTCTGATCTAACTGATCCTAAACTAATCCCCCCACCCTTTCTCTCTCTCAGGGACAAGATGCCGTTCCACCATGTGACGGCAGGGCTGCTGTACAAGGGGAACTATCTGAGTCACTCTCTGTCTGAGGACAACGACTGTGACCAGCTAGCCAGCATCTCTGTGGAGGAGCTAGATGGTGAGTCCCCCCAGGGCTTGGGCTGGTACTACTGCGGCTAGGTTGGTTTGGGCTTGGTTGGTTTGGGATGGGCTTGATTGGTTTGGGTGAGATGGGATAGAGATTAGGACTGGGACGGTGGATTTGGCTGGTGAGGGGCATAAAGGGACTTTGGGGAAGGCTGGGATTTGGGTGTTTGATATGGCCAGGATAAACAGTAGGCTAGAGATAGTGATGGGATAAGTAGTAAGACAGTATTCTTAACCTAAACACAGTTTTGACATGAATCAGCGAGCTTGGACCAGTCAAGACATTTATTGACAAACACCACTTGCTCCTGTTGCTGGAGCCAACAAACCGTTGGCTTTATAAACTATGAACCTTCTAAACTATGACTCAATGTTCTTAACATCACTTATCGCACCAGTAGAATTCGATTAATGGGCTCTTGCTCTCTCTGTATTTGGCATTAATTAGAGGCAGTGGCTGAGTCTGTGTTTATGAACGCTTTTGTCTTGTGTGTGTGTGTGAGTGTGTTCTGTACGTTGTTCTGAGACTTATCACCCCACTGGCCAGGCCGGCGGTGGAGCCCAGCCCAGGCCTGATCGATATTATCCTCTGCTGGAAACAACATCATCACAGTGGTCATAGTGGGGGGGAGGGGGGAATGAACTACACTAGATGCTCTCAGACCACAAATACTGTATTAATCCAATGATGTCACATTAAAAGAAAATTCCACCCAAAACTATATTTTGGTATTAGTTTCAGTAGTCCATTGTTGACATAGTCCCAAAATGTTTTGCTTGTCAGCAATCAAGTTTTCAAGATATATAACTTTGAAAATACAGAAATCATCACCGTATGATGCATTTTGCATCATATGATACAAAACACAGCATCATATGATGCAAAATGCATCATACGGTGATGATTTCTGTATTTTCAAAGTTTTCCTTTAAGGTGCCTATGGCAAATTGGATGCAGAGTGCACCGTAATAGGCTAATAGCCACCTACTCTGTCAGAGTCGGGTGGTGTTATTATGCTACAGCTATATTGGCAGTTGGCACTGCATGTCTTTCTCTCGTTTGATTTGTTAAGTTGTTTTGCTATGGTGGTAATGTATTGGGTAAATGTAATGAATTGGGTAATGCGTATAGCTCTTATCGGGAGGTCCTCATAAGGTCAATCAATGTAATGGACAAATACAAATATACTGTACCTCTGTCAGCAGAAACAAAGACATAAAGGTATTGATCATATATGATCAGCAATCATCTCCTTGGCTTATTAGTTTATCCATAGTAGCTTACACAGGCAGCTACCATTTAGCATGTTCACCCTTTCTACCATGGGGATATTTACTGAGGCAATTTGGTGAGCCTACCTGTAAGTGTCTTTATCTATGGCCATTAAAGTGATACAGTGTAACTATACTGAGTTGAACTAGCTGACTCACCACATACAGCACGTTGTCATCAGTCAGCTTTAGTACAGCTACACATTGTCAACCTCTCAGCCTGTTGGAGAGGGGATGTAGTTGCCCTGTATGTCTTGTTCTACTAGCGTGGTGAGGACTGTCTGATTTGTGTGTGGTTGGTGTGTGTGTGTGTGTGTGTGTGTGTGTAGTGCTCTGAGCACTGCAGCATGTAGAATAGATGTTTGTGTGGGTAGAGAGCTTTGTGTACCAGGTAGTCTTGCCTCTGTCGAGGCCGATCTGTGCTGCTACTGCTTCTGCTGCTGTGTCTGAAAGGTCAGGCAAGATGTGTGTATAAGATTATAATTTACAGACACATACAGCACCGACACCACTAACTTCATATCACATAGCAAATATCACAAATTATAAACACTGGGAAAGTAGGGATAAGTAGTGTTCAGTAAGGAGAAAACGTTTTCAAACCAGGAGCTATTATTTGAAGTTGTCCAATTAGAAAGTTTTACGTTGTAAAAAGTTTTACTACGGTGTGCCCTACTGAACATGAGCGTGCTGATGCACTTGGCCTAGATTGCAAAGCAGGGTGCTGTTAAAGTGACTCTAAATTCAAGTCTTTTTTTACTCTGATTCATTTCTCCGTCTGAACATTTCCTTAGGTATTCCTGTTCCTTTGGTATTACTTTGTCATACATTCTTTGTCATCATTCTCCGCGGTAAAGCTTTGGTTTTCAGAGCATCAGAAGAGGGCCCTAATGGATATGGGAGCAGTTGTGCATGAAATAGCGAAATAGCGGGAGAGACCTGTATGAATATATGACACAAGGTCTGAATGTTGTTGGTGTGTTCAAATGGGCCCGAGGCCTCAGACACAGGAACCTACTATATAAAGGCCTGAGTACCTCACTGCTCTGTTCTGCTTTGCTCTGCTCCTCCTGATGGGTTTATTCATGAGACACTCATTTCAATGTACCAAAATAAATCCATACACCCTTGATGTGCTTGTGTTGTTCTCTGTATGTGTTGTGTTGTGCTGTGTGTGTCTGTGTGTGTCTGTGTGTGTGTGTGTGTGTGTGTGTGTCTGTGTGTGTTCTCTAAAACAAGCGTCTTTGGTTGGAACTAGCTTTTGTACTGCGTTATGAATGATAATGGCTAAGTGTGTTGCTCGGGACAGATGTTTTGGGAAGCAGGGAATGACAAAAGACTGTTCAGAGGCTGGTACAACGACTAACCTGAACCCTCGGTAACATCTGAGTGCTTTTAACGATCCGAAATATCGTTTCTCATTTTACGAGGTGATTTAAACACAGAGAAAAACCATTAGATTTACACACCATTGTCCTCCTTGCAGCTCAGAGCACCAAATCACTCCTCCTCCCCTGACTGGCAATGAATGAATGACAGCTTCTCAGTAGATGATTGTCAGGTGATTGACCAAGGATAGGCTAAAGATTGGCAGCATGGGCGGGTCTCCTCTAGCATGAAACTTTACTTCATGCTTGGGTTATCTTTGGACTGTGTTAACCTGTTGTTTGTTCTTTCTCATGGTTTCAGCCAAGAACTCTACCACTACTATGTTCTGTTTATCAACATGGTCTTTTCAAGACTGGTCCCGTAATATTAATGTTCTTGTTAGCACCTGTGTTCTCAAAAAGTGTATGACATTGCCTTCCATATCTGGGACACGTTTGGACTTGATTCATGTTTGAGTTAGCCTGGGTCTTGGGTGAGGTACAGTCCTGTGTAATACATTGTTGCATTGTTGCAAGGCCACAGGACTCTCTCTCTCTCTCCCTGGTCCTGGTGAGGTAAAGCCATGTATTCCAGTAGTACCCAGCCTCAAATTATTGAGTGTTCAGCAGTGTGCTGAAGCATACCATGCAATCATAGTGTTCTTTAGAGATCTGAAATTCCACCTTTAATTAAAAACACCCGTGGCTGCCTCTCTCTCTCTCTTTCAATCTCTCTGCATCTCTCCCTTTCCCCTCTCTTTCTTTTTCTCTATCCCTCTCTCTCTCACTCTCTCTCTCTGTCTCTCTCTCTAGTTCTCTCTCTCTGTGTCTCTTTCTCCCTGCTTATTGCCTCCCGGTCATAAGCCCTCTCCTCTCTGTAGACACACGAATAAAATATGAATTCATAAAAGCACAGAGGAGCCTGCTGACTTTTAGGCTCGACGCTGACGGGTATCTTACAAACTGAAGGGAAGGAGTAGCACAGACATAGTACAACGGCTTGTCGTACACACAGGGCAAGCTTATTTGTCACCACCATAAAAGTTGCCTACAGGTTATTGCAGATGTCATTTGCAATGTTCTTGAGCTAAGGCATAGAGCTAAAATAATCCCTAACCATGGTGGATGCTCTCCTCTCCTCTCCTCTCCTCTCCTCTCCTCTCCTCTCCTCTCCTCTCCTCTCCTCTCCTCTCCTCTCCTCTCCTCTCCTCTCCTCTCCTCTCCTCTCCTCTCCTCTCCTCTCCTCTCCTCTCCTCTCCTCTCCTCTCCTCTCCTCTCCTCTCCCTTCTCCTTTTGTGCGTTTTGTGTTGACAGAGATCCGGGAGGCATTCAGAGTGTTGGACCGGGATGGGAACGGGTTCATCTCCAAGCAGGAGCTGGGCATGGCCATGAGGTCCCTGGGATACATGCCCAGTGAGGTGGAGCTGGCCATCATCATGCAGAGACTAGACATGGATGGTGAGTCACCTTCAGTACACATTTCACACATGTACAGTACAACAGACACATGCAGTTGCACGTGTAACAGAAGGTCCCATGTTCGAGTCCAGTGAGAGACAGGAACAGGACCCACTCTGTAACACGCACACACACATATTTAAACATAAACAGATCCCTTCCCTCCTGTTTTCATACCATGATCACGCACATACAAAGACATGGACAGGGTCATAGACATACTATCAGACATACACATATACATAAATAAATCCTGCTCTTCCTTTTATACACATGGGCCTAGATATGACTACATAATCACAAACATAATCAATACATTGACATGAGTACTCATTCACCATTATGCACACACATTTGCATGTACATGCAGTACATTACATGCGCACAAAAATGTGCACTCATTCGCACCATATATTCAAATCACGACCTCCACTTTTACACTTTATATGAGCATGAAGGATCCTACTATCCAAACACACACCGGAGGAGAACTTAACACATCCCATAGTCCCACTGTAGCAATATCTATCTCTAAGCTGTAGATGTGTAACATGCTGGCTGTGGTCCCTTGCTCCATTTCATCTTAATGCACCGTATTGCACATATTTCCGCTAACACACACACGTGCACGCACACACACGCACGCACCATGCACGCACCATGCACGCACACACACAACATGTGATTACAGTAGGTCACACAGGGTGCCTGTGGTTTCTGTACTGAAGCCAGTCCCTGCTGTGACCTGCCAGAGAAGATCTACATCAGCTGAAATCTGCTACTGTAACACAACACCCCCTCTCAGCTTTAACCTCTGACCCCTGACCTCTGTTTATTTGTTTTTTCTCCTTGACTTTGTCCTCGTAGTTCACAGTCAGCAGCTCAGCTACTGACCCAAGGAAATTAGAAATCAGCCAGACTCCTATTTTGAGAGAAGCAGAGAACCAAAGCCGGGTTTTGCACAATGCTGACAGCATGGACATTCATATTTCTAATTGACATATTGAAGTAATTGCAATTGCGGTAGACATGAATATATTGTTTCTTCAGGTTTAATTGAAGAGTTATATTCCAAAACGCTATATATACATTTTCAGGAATGTTGGTAAATTAAAGATATTATGAAAGAGATTGGTGTGTTTTTTCACTATCTAAGCATGGCATGGGGTTGTTCAATGACATACATGTGTTTGTATAAAATCCATATTTTATTTCAGAGAGACAAATAATCATGTTTTTTTGTTAAATGCTACATATCCGCCTCAGTCTCAGAGAAATAAGTAGTACTGCTAAGATTTACACAGTCAAATGTAACAAATAACTACTTTTTTTATAAAGAACTGTACAAATGATACATTTGTGACATCCATATTTTAAAAAACGTTTTACAAATGTTTTCAATACAGTAATATGAGATCTGTATGTAAAACATTTACATTTGATATTTTTGTCATTTAGCAGATGCTCTTATCCAGAGTGACTTACAGTATTACTGCATTTATCTTAAGATAGCTAGGTGAGACAATCACATATCACAGTCAAATATACAGGATACGAACATTCCATTCCAGCTAAACAATGGAAATAGGCTAGCGTTTAGCAAAAAACACATTTTCATAAACAGCTAAAAAACAGTAACACAGTAACAGTAACACATGAGTACACATTAAGGTACCCATAAGCAATCATTTCTGATGAAAAAACACATAAAGAATTTGTGGATATAGTGTTTTCCACCTTCTGTGGAATCATTAGATGTGTCCACTGTAATTGCCATACACATTATGCAAACATATGGCATTTGCTGGCCTTATGTTTCAAAACACTTGATAATTGGAGAAATATTCAACAAGTTTTTCACCCATTAGTCTCTTTTTTAGCTTGTATTCTCCACTCAAATGTTTGTTGTTTGTTTGTTTTGTTTTGTTTGGCAGAATTGCAATAAAAACTGTAGTGTGTTGGACTGGTGCAGAGTAAGATAGAAAAGTAATAACTGAATGCTCAAGGTTGTGGATTACTTTCTATTGCCTCTCCACTCCAGATAAGAATGATTAGCAAAACAATTTATCCTCCCCTACTATTAAAGTGTACCTGCTATCAAATTGAAGGTTTGTTTGAAATACCGCTTTCGTCTCCTGCTATGACAAGTTAGAACATCTAGGAGCACCTACAGTGGGGAGAACAAGTATTTGATACACTGCCGATTTTAATAATAAATAAATAATGTGCCATTTAGCAGACGCTTTTATCCAAAGCGACTTACAGTCATGCGTGCATACATTTTTGTGTATGGGTGGTCCCGGGGATCGAACCCACTACCTTGGTGTTACAAGCGCCGTGCTCTACCAGCTGAGCTACAGAGGACCACGAATTTGCAGGTTTTCCTACTTACAAAGTATGTAGAGGTCTGTAACTTTTATCATAGGTACACTTCAACTGTGAGAGACGGAATCTAAAACAAAAATCCAGAAAATCACATTGTATGATTTTTAAGTAATTCATTTGCATTTTATTGCATGACATAAGTATTTGATCACCTACCAACCAGTAAGAATTCCGGCTCTCACAGACCTGTTAGTTTTTCTTTAAGAAGCCCTCCTGTTCTCCACTCATTACCTGTATTAACTGCACCTGTTTGAACTCGTTACCTGTATAAAAGACACCTGTCCACACACTCAATCAAACATACTCCAACCTCTCCACAATGGCCAAGACCAGAGAGCTGTGTAAGGACATCAGGGATAAAATTGTAGACCTGCACAAGGCTGGGATGGGCTACAGGACAATAGGCAAGCAGCTTGGTGAGAAGGCAACAACTGTTGGCGCAATTATTAGAAAATGGAAGAAGTTCAAGATGATGGTCAATCACCCTCGGTCTGGGGCTCCATGCAAGATCTCACCTCGTGGGGCATCAATGATCATGAGGAAGGTGAGGGATCAGCCCAGAACTACACGGCAGGACCTGGTCAATGACCTGAAGAGAGCTGGGACCACAGTCTCAAAGAAAACCATTAGTAACACACTACGCCGTCATGGATTAAAATCCTGCAGCGCACGCAAGGTCCCCCTGCTCAAGCCAGCGCATGTCCAGGCCCGTCTGAAGTTTGCCAATGACCATCTGGATGATCCAGAGGAGGAATGGGAGAAGGTCATGTGGTCTGATGAGACAAAAATATAGCTTTTTGGTCTAAACTCCACTCACCGTGTTTGGAGGAAAAAGAAGGATGAGTACAACCCCAAGAACACCATCCCAAACGTGAAGCATGGAGGTGGAAACATCATTCTTTGGGGATGCTTTTCTGCAAAGGGGACAGGACGACTGCACCGTATTGAGGGGAGGATGGATGGGGCCATGTATCGTGAGATCTTGGCCAACAACCTCCTTCCCTCAGTAAGAGCATTGAAGATGGGTCGTGGCTGGGTCTTCCAGCATGACAACGACCCGAAACACACAGCCAGGGCAACTAAGGAGTGGCTCCGTAAGAAGCATCTCAAGGTCCTGGAGTGGCCTAGCCAGTCTCCAGACCTGAACCCAATAGAACATCTTTGGAGGGAGCTGAAAGTCCGTATTGCCCAGCGACAGCCCCGAAACCTGAAGGATCTGGAGAAGGTCTGTATGGAGGAGTGGGCCAAAATCCCTGCTGCAGTGTGTGCAAACCTGGTCAAGACCTACAGGAAACGTATGATCTCTGTAATTGCAAACAAAGGTTTCTGTACCAAATATTAAGTACTGCTTTTCTGATGTATCAAATACTTATGTCATGCAATAAAATGCAAATTAATTACTTAAAAATCATACAATGTGATTTTCTGGATTTTTGTTTTAGATTCCGTCTCTCACCGTTGAAGTGTACCTATGATACAAATTACAGACCTCTACATGCTTTGTAAGTAGGAAAACCTGCAAAATCGGCAGTGTATCAAATACTTGTTCTCCCCACTGTATCTGTCATATTTGTTATAGATATTGCTTGTACATTCTGAGGTGTGACAGCAATCAATGTATGAGTCCCTTTTGGTCTGGTAGAGGGGGAGAACTGGAGGACCATTTCTCATCTGTTGATTTCACTCGCTGTGACTGAGTGAGGAAACTCCTTCAGAAAGAGATAAACTCGCTGGCCAAGATAAGAAGGTTTGGCTGGATTGTCGTTGCTATTACGTCTCTATTATTACAGTGAGAGATGTTTTCAAAACATCAATTTGTGTTCTTTTCAAAGCAATTTGCCTCAATCTCGTCTCATTTTCATGTCTGTAGACACAACACAAAAGACCATGGTGATCAAACCCATGGTGATCAAACGGAGGAGGCATCCATAGCCAGGTACATTACCAGATAAATGGGATTTGAGGGTGTTTATTGTGTCTTTGCCAAGCTAGCAGCTGTGTGAATTAGAGACACGTGACACATTCACGGATGGCCATTGATTATTTCTCTCTGAGCAGCAGCTGCAACAGTCCAGCTGATCTGTATAAAATATAGATGGATTCATTGAGTTGATCTGATAACCTGTTCTACTGTCAGAGTGATCCATCAAATTGTTACCCAGCTCAGCAGAATGCCCTTGGTGGATTGCTTAGAAGCTTGTGGTCTTTGTTGGAGATCTCAGCATTGCAATTGCTCCCTTTGCTTTTTATAGGGGTGTAATGCTCGTAATACATGATGCCTGGCATCAGCTGCTTTTGTTAGGTTTAAATCACATCCGTCCTACTATCCATTCATTCATCCATCACGACAGCTCAGGGGCCCTGACCGCACTGGCTGCACTGGCTGCACTGGCTGACTGTCCCCAGTGATGAGACAGGATGCACAGAGAGGGACAATCGATGGCATCAAATGTGACAGTGCCAGCGTGCCCTAAGGAGGTCACCCCTGTCAGAGGAGAGGGAGGAAAGGAGGAGAGGAAGAGTGAAGGGGCAGATTGAGTTGCCCTGCATGGACAGCACACAACCTCTTCTGCAGGGAAATGAGGAAGAGGAGGGAGGAGAGAGAATAGGGATAGAAAGGAAAGAACACAGACTCAAATGAAGACTTTGTCCTCACTGATTTGCAATAAAACTTTCTTTGTGAATAAGACATGTCATACTGTGTGTCTAGGAGACGGGCAGGTAGACTTCGATGAGTTCATGACGATCCTGGGACCCAAGCTCCTGTTGTCTGAAACCAGGGAGGGCTTCCTGGGGAGCACAATAGACAGTATATTCTGGCAGGTAAGGACTTCTCTCTTTTAACCTCTATCTTCTATTACCTTTCCTTTACCAAGTACTGGCCTGCAATAGCTGCAGTTATGGCCAGGTTGTGCAATGGCTGGCAGTGAAATCAAAGAAATTGAATCATCTTTTGATTTGCACAATGATGATCGGTGTAGAGTCAGCCAAGAGTGTAGTGTGTCAGTTCCTGATGGCCAGATGTTGTCTTGTCTGGTGACATAATCCATGTGCCATTTGGCCAGATGTTCCTGCACTGAACCATAATGGAGGGGGGAGAGGATGATAGCTAGCGAGGGAGTCAGAGTCAGAGTAGTGAGTGGAAGTGACAGGGTGAGAAGATTTGAGTGAGTGAAAGAAGTGGGGGGTGAAAGCGAATGAATGAAAGAGTGAGAGAGTGTAAGGGAGAGAAAGACAACGAGAGAGAGAACCACACTCAGAGAGAGACTTTTTGTCTTTCTTTAATGGTACATCCTCATTTCATTAAAACCTCACAACCCCCCCGACCCCCTAAAATAAAAAATTACCAATATCCCCTGTACTACACACTCACCTTTCCCTCTACCCCACGATACAAAAACAACACCACACATCACAATAACCCAAACCTCACCACTTCTACAACTGTATACAGTGGGGGAAAAAAGTATTTAGTCAGCCACCAATTGTGCAAGTTCTCCCACTTAAAAAGATGAGAGAGGCCTGTAATTTTCATCATAGGTACACGTCAACTATGACAGACAAATTTAGAATTTTCTTTCCAGAAAATCACATTGTAGGATTTTTAATGAATTTATTTGCAAATTATGGTGGAAAATAAGTATTTGGTCACCTACAAACAAGCAAGATTTCTGGCTCTCACAGACCTGTAGCTTCTTCTTTAAGAGGCTCCTCTGTCCTCCACTCGTTACCTGTATTAATGGCACCTGTTTGAACTTGTTATCAGTATAAAAGACACCTGTCCACAACCTCAAACAGTCACACTCCAAACTCCACTATGGCCAAGACCAAAGAGCTGTCAAAGGACACCAGAAACAAAATTGTAGACCTGCACCAGGCTGGGAAGATTGAATCTGCAATAGGTAAGCAGCTTGGTTTGAAGAAATCAACTGTGGGAGCAATTATTAGGAAATGGAAGACATACAAGACCACTGATAATCTCCCTCGATCTGGGGCTCCACGCAAGATCTCACCCCGTGGGGTCAAAATGATCACAAGAACGGTGAGCAAAAATTCCAGAACCACACGGGGGGACCTAGTGAATGACCTGCAGAGAGCTGGGACCAAAGTAACAAAGCCTACCATCAGTAACACACTACGCCGCCAGGGACTCAAATCCTGCAATGCCAGACGTGTCTCCCTGCTTAAGCCAGTACATGTCCAGGCCCGTCTGAAGTTTGCTAGAGTGCATTTGGATGATCCAGAAGAGGATTGGGAGAATGTCATATGGTCAGATGAAACCAAAATATAACTTTTTGGTAAAAACTCAACTCGTCGTGTTTGGAGGACAAAGAATGCTGAGTTACATCCAAAGAACACCATACCTACTGTGAAGCATGGGGGTGGAAACATCATGCTTTGGGGCTGTTTTTCTGCAAAGGGACCAGGACGACTGATCCGTGTAAAGGAAAGAATGAATGGGGCCATGTATCGTGAGATTTTGAGTGGAAAACCTCCTTCCATCAGCAAGGGCATTGAAGATGAAACATGGCTGGGTCTTTCAGCATGACAATGATCCCAAACACACCGCCCGGGCAACGAAGGAGTGGCTTCGTAAGAAGCATTTCAAGGTCCTGGAGTGGCCTAGCCAGTCTCCAGATCTCAACCCCATTGAAAATCTTTGGAGGGAGTTGAAAGTCCGTGTTGCCCAGCGACAGCCCCAAAACATCACTGCTCTAGAGGAGATCTGCATGGAGGAATGGGCCAAAATACCAGCAACAGTGTTTGAAAACCTTATGAAGACTTACAGAAAACATTTGACCTGTGTCATTGCCAACAAAGGGTATATAACAAAGTATTGAGAAACTTTTGTTATTGACCAAATACTTATTTTCCACCATAATTTGCAAATAAATTCATTAAAAATCCTACAATGTGATTTTCTGGATTTTTTTTCCTCATTTTCTCTGTCATAGTTGACGTGTACCTATGATGAAAATTACAGGCCTCTCTCATCTTTTTAAGTGGGAGAACTTGCACAATAGGTGGCTGACTAAATACTTTTTTCCCCCACTGTATCCAGACCATCTTCCCCAGCTATACAGACATCCCCCCCAACACACCATATCTCTTGAAACATCTCAACACTTTTTATCATTTTATAGAAACCAAATTCTACCCTAAGGCGCGCAGAGACCATCCCATTAAATAATAGTAAAGGGTCTGTTATCCCTCCACCTTTGACCCTGTTCCTCCTTGTTATCCAAATAGCTAACTTTGCCTGAGCAAACAGAAAATTCAACAACACACATTTTGCCTTTTCCTTATTTGAATACCTGTACCCCATTATAAACATCCCGACAGTAAACTCCACCCCCAACCTCTCACACAGACATTCCAACAGAGACATTAAAGGCATTAACACATGAATCACAGTTTCACTCATGACACAGAAAGGACACCCCTGTCCGACTCCCAGTTCAACCCGTGCCAACCAGCTGTTAGTGGCCAGGGCTCCATGTAAAACCCTCCACTGGAGGTTCCCTGACCTCTTTGGTACTGGGAGTTTGTAGAGCCCCCTCCATCTAAAACCCACCATACTCTCCGCCCCACATACTCCCTGCCATTGATGTGCCTTCACTCCTGTTAGGCTCCTGATGTTCCTTACCTTAATACAGAGGTTGTATAGGGCTTTACCTCCCACCCCTTCAAAATCCATCAGGTTCGGAGTGTTAAAATCTAACAAGTCCTCCAGACCCCCTTGCCAGTCCCCAGTCTCTGCCGTCACGTGCAGTGGCGGAAACATTGGTGGCCCTTCCCCCTTTGGCCGCTCAAACACTTCTGGGGTTTTCCACCCCTCCTCTCCCAGCAGTCGCAGGTCACCCAGCCTTAGTAATCCCGCTGCCATCAGTCGCCTCTTCAGGGTGGCCGACTGAACCGATCTCAAAAGGATGGCTGGGTTGTGGAAGATAGGCTCCTCCCACACCCACAGCCCAGGCTCCACACCCCCTTCTCATGTGGGCCTTAGTAGCTGCCAGGCCCTCAGCACCGCAGAGTAAAAATCAGAGAGACCTGCTGTACTCAGCCCCTCCAGCCTCATGAGGAATAGCTGCCGGTCCAACCCTAATCCGCCAGCTCTCCTCAGCAGCGCGCATGCTGGCTCCCTCCATCTGACATCAGTATGGTACAGCAGTCTCTGCGCCGCCTTTAGTCGGAATGCAGCCACCCTGCTTTCCAGTTCCACCAGGCCCTGTCCTCCTTCATTTATGGACATATACAACACTGCCGCCCTCAGCCAGTGATGGCCCGACCAGAAAAAATCCACCAGCTTGCGTTGAAGGTCTGCGAGCAGACCGGCGGGGGGATTGAGGACAGCCAGTTTATGCCACAGGGAAGATGCCACCAGGTTGTTGATTATCAGCACCCTCCCTGGCCAGTCTCCCTGGCCAGTCTTGACACCACTGCCTGTGACAGCCCCTCCCAGTTCTTCCTGACCCACCTCTCCGAGCTCAGGTACACCCCCAACATTTTAAGCCCTTCACAACCCCACTGCAAACCCCCTGGAAGCAGAGGAGGGGCCCTATCCCCCCATGCCCCACATAACAGAGCTTTGCTCTTGCCCCAGTTTACCTTAGCTGACGAAGCTCCCTCGTACACCTTCAGACTATTCTCTAGTGCCTGCATATCCTGACCATCCCTGACCATCACAGAAACGTCATCTGCATATGCTGACACTGCTATGCCTGTCCAGCACACTCCCTGCAGTCTCCTGCGTAGCAGGCCCAAAAAAGGCTCAATGGCTAGTGTATATAACTGCCCTGATAGAGGGCATCCTTGTCTAATGCCCCGCCTTACCCAGACTGGCCTACTGAGCCCCCCTCCCACCTTAACCATACACGATTCCCCAGCATACAACATCTTCACATAGGCCAAAAACCTTTCCCCAAACCCAAACACAGACATCACATTAAACAGATACTCATGGTCCACTCTATCAAAAGCCTTCTCTTGATCTAAAGAGACCAGACCAAAGTTCACATTAGAACCTCTTGACAAGTCCAACATGTCCCTGATTAAGAACAAGTTGTCCGTGATTGAGCGTCCTGGTACACAATATGTCTGGTCCTTGTGTACTATAGAGTCCAGATGGGATTTCAGTCTGTTAGCGAGGACCTTGGCAAATATCTTGTAGTCCGCACAGAGCAATGCCACAGGCCTCCAGTTCTTAAGTTCACACAAGTCCCCTTTTTTGGGCAGGAGAGTCAGAGCCGCCTTCCGGCAGCTCATCGGCAACTCTCCTAACCCGACGCACTCACGCAACACGCAAAAGAAGTCCAGTCCAATTATTCACCAGAATTTTTTATAAAACTCCACTGGGAGTCCATCGACCCCCGGTGCACGGCCGGGGGACATCTGGGTTACGGCCTCTGCCAGTTCATGGGACAACAGGGGAATGTCCATTTCATCCTTTTGTACCAGAGAGAGCTTAGGGAGTTCGGCAAACAAAACCTGAGCACACATAGGATCACACAGTTCTGCCCTATACAACTCTGTATAAAACTCCACAGTCCGCTCCTGCATCTCCCCCACCACAGAGGTCACCCGCCCATCCGAAAGCCGAAGACAATGCATACCCTTGGCTTCACCGCTCTGTCTTTCCAAACCAAAGAAGAAGGAGCTGGGAGCATCCATCTCCTTGAGCATGGAGAACCTAGCTCTTACAAGTGCTCCCTTTGCTTTAACCTGGAAAAAACTGCCCAGGTCCCTACGTAGTTCAGCTAAATTAGCCTGGAGGCCTACATTGCCTTGCCCCACCAGCTCTACCTCCAACTCACTAATACTACGCTCGAGTTCCCCCAATACTCTCCTAGCCTCTGAGGATGAGAGAGCTGTATACTGTTGGCAGAAAAGCCGAATTTGGACTTCTCCCACATCCTACCATTGACTCAGAGACTCATACTGCCCCCACCTTTCCCCAAAAGTCTGGAAACCTGAGCAAACAGTGGCATCTTGTAAGAGCTTTACATTAAACTTCCAATAGGATGCCTGCCGAGGCCCTTGTGAAATAGACAGCCGAGCCATGGTTATGTGATGATCCGAAAAACCTACCGGGAGAATAGTAGCGCCCAACAGCCTATTGCTCTGATTCCTAGACATGTACAATCGATCAAGCCGGGCTGCACTCACCCTAGCCCCAAAGACCTTCACCCATGTATACCTTCTTGTGTTGGGATGTCTAGTTCTCCAAACATCCACTAGGTCAAACTGATTAATAATGTCCCTTAACACCCCCAATGAACCAGAATGAGGCTCCTCCCCATTTCTGTCTTTCGTAAGATCCATCGTACAGTTCCAGTCCCCGCCGACCACCAGCGTCTCCTCAGGCAATATCTGTGAGAGTTCCTGTCTAAGAAAGCCAAATAGAAGCCCCCTCTCTCTCCCTGTGTTAGGCGCATACATCTTTATAAAGACAAAACCCTTGTTGTTAATTTCTGCTTTTACTACAAGCAGTCTACCCCTACACACCTCTTTTGAGGAGCACATTTTTACAGACAGACCCGGTACAAAAAGGACTGCCACCCCTGCACTAACATTTGTCCCATGGCTCAGCACACTTGCCCCTTTCCACCAGAGCCCCAATCAACTTCATTCACCACATCACTATGCGTCTCCTGCAGAAACAACACCTGTACTTTTTTTTGTTTTACATATTCACCCAACACACTCCTCTTTCCCGCATCTCTGGCGCCATTAATATTAAGCGAGCCTACCCAAAGAGTCTCCATAAGAAGTGGGAGAAAAGCCAGCAGAGAAAGAGACCAATAGCAAAGCTCAAAAAGCCCCAGTGCCAGAAAGAAAACTTTAATCTAAACAGTGTCCGAAGGTAGACTTTTACGCACGGTTGTGACACACTTCTTCAACCTAAATCGTTTCCCGGGTGAGAGGACACCATTATCCTCATTTTTCATAGCATGTTGTACTGATCTAACAAACTTTCCCGGATCGCAAAAAAAAGCCTCAAGATTAACTTTTTTCCCCTTAGTCTCATTCAGGAACCTTGACAGTTCCCTCACCGTGTACTTTGACCCCTCTGACTGACTGGCTGTCAGCTCTGGACCCATTGAGGAAAGTCTGAAAAGAAATCCTCCTCATCGTCTTCCTCCTCAGACTCACCTTCCTCCTCCTCGTCTCCATCTCCCATCCTGACCACCTACTCTTCCTCTCTAGTCGGGATCTCCCCCCCAGCACCAGGCAAAGGTTCCTTGGTGCCTTTCACCACACCAGCCTCTGCCCTCCCACCTCCTTTCTTCTCCCCCTTTTTCCTCTTCCGCTTGACACCCTCCTCCACCCCCCCTAGTTGCTTACCCTTCCCCACTATACTCTCCTCATCCACTAGCATAACCTGACTAAGCCCAGCCTCATCTACACCCCCATCCATGACATGACTAGACCCCGTCTCAGCTACACCACCATCCATAACATGACTAGACCCAGCCTCATCTACACCACCATCCATAACATGACTAGACCCAGCCTTATCTACACCACCATCCATAACATGACTAGACCCAGCCTCATCTACCCCACCCTCCATAACATGACTAGACCCAGCCTCATCTACCCCACCCTCCATAACATGACTAGACCCAGCCTCACCTACACCACCACCTATAGCATGACTAGACCCAGCCTTAGCTACACTACCATCTGTAGCATGACTAGGTCCAGCCTCATCTAACCCACCATCTGTAGCATGACTTGGCCCAGCCTCTGCTGCCTGCGTCTCATGGCCCCCTGCACGTTGACCTCGATTTCCCCCACTTGTGCTTGAACCCTCACCTTGTCTACGGCCTTTATGTGGGCACGCAAAGCTCTTATGCCCCAAATCCCCACACTCAAAGCACCGTAGACTATCTGTGCTGGCAAAACCTCACTTTAAAATGCACATTTAAATGTTGCTCATTGTTATTCAGAAACATGAACACTTGCCTCCGGAATGAAACAACATGCTTGACGGCATCTGACTGAAAACCTGCCGACAATACACAAACCACTAGCAAACTTACCAAAACGACTCAACTCCTTCCTGATTTGATCATCCGTAATAAACGGAGGCAAATTTGCAACTACCACCCTAGTCGAAGGGGTAGAAAGAGGAGAAATTGGCACCAATACACCCCTTACAAATATACCACTAGAAATGAGCCTATCCACCAAATTTGCTCTTTTCATAAACACAACCACAGCTTTGTTCATTCTGGATGCGGAATGTATAAATTCAGCTCCTACCTGTTCGCCGACCGCGAGCAGAACCTCCTCCACCTTAATTCCATTCTCAGGAACACACCTGAATCCATGCCGACAGCGTCTCCTCTGTGCTAGGCTGTGAAGCCATCGCTCACACCACACCGTTCAAAACCCCAGGAAACTAAACCTCTGTCCTCTTCCTCCCTAACTTTGAAAATAAAAACAGTGGGTACCACTAAAACAAACAGAAAAGAGAAATTGAAAGGAAAACCAAGGAAAGAAACAAGAAATAAGTTAGGACAAGCCCTCCACACCAAACACTCAAACTCCAAAAAACTCCCAGCATGCACAGAGAGAGAAAGAGAGAGAGAGAGAGACATTTTACTCTGTGGAGCACACTTGGCAGGGTTCACTGTGAGGACATGCTCTCTGGTGCTGCAGGTGCAGACACTGTGGTCTCCATGCCAACCCTGTTTGGCTGAGATGAGCTGCTCTGACCATGGCTTGCTGATATGAGGCGGGAGGATGGAGACCAGAGCCGGTGGCTGTTTGGAAAAGTTGTATCTTTCTGAGAAGTAGGGGGGAAATCAGGGAATTGGAGTTGCTCAGATGATTTCTAGCTACTCCTTTGAAAATTGTGTCTACAGTTGTCCTCCAAAGAGGGGGGCTGGAGTTGGTCTTGTGTCTCTGGAGGAATTGGTTCTCTCACATTCATACTCACATTTATCATTGTTTGATAAATGAATATCCAGAGGCGCTTGGTTGATAATCTTGCTAATCTAATCTTGTTTGTGATGATACACAGTATACAGTATCTCTGTTTGCTATTCAGAAAATAATATCTTAATGTGATTCCATCCTGATAATCCCTCCTCATTATCCATGTTCGATGTATTGTAGCCTACAGTTTTACATTTTGATGTCCGGCTTCCTGAGTTAACTGGCATAAACGTGTGTGTGTGACACCTGTTTTTGTTGCTCAATTGATTCCCCCTCCCAATTTCCTGTTTACAGTACAGTAGCTTGTCACTCTGAGTCAGAAACCTTTTGTGTGTTGTAGTTGGTCTCTTTCTGAATTGAGAGCAGACTATTCATTCACCTGAGCTCCCTGCGCTCTGAATGAGTTTGACAGAATAATTGTTCAATTTTTTTACTTCAATATCTCTGGATGCAAGTCTAACAAAAAACAGACATTTCTATTTTCTTTGCTTCGTAGTAACTTAAATGGTTAATTTAATTCACTTCATCTACATCTTTACTTAGACTACATAGCAATTTACATTAAAATAAGTGGTTTGTTGGCAGGTGTAAAAACAGAAGTACTCTTTGGGACTCTTTGGTATTTGAACTTGCAACACTCTGTGTTTTCACCCAAGTGTTTTCCTAACCAGACCACCAAGCACATATTATAGAGAAGCAACAAGGCTCTAAAAAGCCTCCTCTTCAGAGGAATCATCCAATTAAGTAGTTAGAGAGAAGAGAGAGTTAGAGAGAATAACGCTGAACCAGCATGTCCTGTACTAAAGAGTACCAGTCTCTTTAGCTAACATTCCACTCCTTCCCACTCCTTGTCATTACCAAAGAGACTGGCCTTTTGGCAATCTCAAGGTGATGGCTAGAAGTGATCCAGCTTTTGTCAAATTAACGTCAAATTTGACTTTTCGTAGCAGGTTAGGAGAACTTACGTAACAGGTTAGGATAATAATGTATCAGGTTAGGATAATTAGGTTAAGGTTAGGAAGAGAGTTAAGGTTAACTAAAATGCTAAAAATTTCAACTTTTTACGTTAATTTGACAAAAACTAGCCATGACCCATCTTCAATATGCGCTGGATTGACGACGGAGTTGCTCATTGTTTGAAATATCATTAATATTTTCCATGGCATGAAAACATGTGGAGCCTCAAATAGCATTAGTAACAAATTAAAATCCTCTGCTCTTCTCGAGCTCATTAATGATAGAACGTTCATATTTGAAAATGGCAGAAAGGCCAATCTCTTTGGCACATGGGAGGGGATTAGCTAAAGAGACTGTTACACAGGCTAAGTTAAGACTGCATCAAATACAACAGGCAATGTTGTTCTTTGCCAATCAAAGAGTAAAAGTGCAGCTTATTATCGTTCATGGTAAACGCAAACAACAACCATATGGGCGCTAGCCCAACTTCAATTCCATATTGATGTGTTTTAGTTACAGTAAATAGAGTACAAACACTTAACCTTAATGAACATAGTACTCTCAACCCACTGGACACAGACGTCATTTCAACGTCCAGTTTTGATTTATATTTGATTAAGTTGTCAACTAATGTGAATTCAACATGAAATCAACAAACATTTGAAGCATGTTATTGGATTTAGGTTAAAAGTTGTGTAAAACAAATACAAACATTCCCGAAATCCCTTTACGTTGTTGACTTTTAGCAAATCCAATCAGTTTTCCATGTTGATTCAACGTAATCACATACATTTTTTGTTGTTGAAATTACTTGGAAACAACGTTGATTCAACCAGTTTGTGCAGAGTGGGTATTTACTATATCTGTAAAGCACTTTGTTGATGTAAAAAGAGCTTTATAAAATGCATTTATTTGATTGATTGATGGAATGAAAACTAGACAGAGGCTATGATGAACAAGAACAAAGTAACAAAGGGCTATAAAGGCCATCATCAAACAAGACCAGCAAAGCTTTCACATCACAGCGTTATGACTGTGCCTCTTGGCAGAACACATCTGAGGTGAAATCAGAATATATTTGAATAGCCAACCTGTTCCATAAAACATGAATCAGGATGACGGGGCAGACGCACAACAATTCTACGACACTGAAAGCATTAGCCGGGAGATGAGGAGAGTAACCTTATGAATGTTCCTGGCTGTCAATGCTTCCGCTGGCGTTTCATAAATCTCTGATGCCTCGGAGGGGAGGATGGAGGATGAGGACGGTGTTGTTAAGTATTTATTATCTGTGGCATGTTGCATCAGGGTCTTTCTCCATCAGGGGCTATGTGTGTCACCAAGCAGGTGAATACTAACTTCCTGAAATTTGAACTTAGTCATACATTAAGGTCGATGGAGTAAGTGAAAATTCACCTTAAGTTCAAGTTTGATTCGCTGGGGAGAACAAGTCAATCTACTAATGTTGGGGTGGTGATGTCACACTCGCATCCTTCCCAGTTGGAGAGGTTGGTTGGTTCAGTAAGAAATTATTTAACATTCTGTCATGGCTCTCACCTACCTACTCACTCATCTCTGCTCTTGTAGAAGTTCTTAATGTACCTAATTATCCCATTGGGGTGAATATGTGCATGTAATTAGACAGCAGCAAACATCTCACGTTCAGGTTGATGGTAATGTTAGTCATCTGTCTCTCTCATTCACAGGGTTTCTCTAATGATACCACAATTACAGTCACGCCTCATTAGCTTTTCATGTGGTTTGGGGCTTGAGTGTCATTGCTTTGATATTCTCTACTCTGAGTAAGAGTCTCCATCTTTTAAGTATTCCTGAGAGCATGAAAGGCATTACTCTCCCTCTTCCTCTCCCTCTTCATCTCCCTGCCTCTGACCAGCACACAAAGATAGCAAGGATCCAAAGTAAACATGCGTTATGAGAGCTTTATGTGTCCCTCCCTTTACTCTGTTTCTCATTAGTACTGCAGAATACAAAAGACTGTCAACAGAATAGTGATGTCCAGGTTGACTCTAAACCCGCCGTCCCCGCAGGCGGGTTTAGGGTCATTAAATATTGTGTGGATGAAAACCTTAAAAAATCCATAAATGTATAATTTTTGTTCAATTTATATCTATAGGCTACATTGAGGTTTTTCTTTCATTATTTTAGGCTATCTGTCATTAGTGCGTAAACCTAAGCTTTAGGGCCTAACTGTATACGCGCCAAAAAGCTTACACGCCAATCGCCAAATGATCAGTCTATAATTTTAATGTTAGGTTTATTTGAACAGTGAGAGACAGAATAACAACAACAAAATCCAGAAAACACATGTCAAAAATGTTATAAATTGATTTGCATTTTATTGAGGGAAATAAGTATTTGACCCCCTCTCAATCAGAAAGATTTCTGGCTCCCTGTCACGGTTTTCTAAGCCAGAACCCAGAACCCAGAAGCAGACCAGGACAAGGTGAGTTGAACGAAGGTGAGTATTTATTAACAGATTCAAAAAAAGATGCAGAATAATCCAGGAGACAGAGCGGGCGGCGGAGATGAGTTGGTGGAGGTGAAGTGGCAGATCCAATGATGGCTCGGCAGCCGCCGACAACCAGGCAGGGGTTGGGTGAAGGTTCCGGGAGAATGACTGTAGACAGAAACAAACGGAGGTAAGTACACGGCAAGCCAACAAGGTGCAAAACAACAAAACTAACGCTAGTAACTCAGAGGCTGATACGCTGACAAACATACTGTTCATGGCTAACGATCCGGCAGGGAATGGATGTCAGGTCAGAGCTTAAGAAGGGATGATGATCAGGACCAGGTGTGCCGAAGCTGATGAGAAGCAGGTGCGGGTAATCGAGAGATCACCCGCCTAGCAACGTCGCCCGGCAACCGGACAGGGTGCGTTCAGGAACCTTCGGGAAACAGGAGATTCAGAGCAGAAAAACGGCAACACAGGCAGGAACAGACTCAGGACGCAGGGTTCATGACAGTACCCCCCCTCCGATGAACGCCACCGGGCGGACTACCCAGAGCGCCAGGATGGAGGCGGTAGAAGTCACGAAGGAGGTCAGCATCAAGGATCTGACGCCGAGGAATCCAACTCCTCTCCTCAGGACCATACCCCTCCCAGTCCACGAGATATTGGAAACCCCGGCCCCGCCGTCTGGAATCCATGATGCGGCGCACCGTGTAGACAGGACCTCCTCCGATCACCCGAGGAGGAGGAGGAGGGGGCAACAGAGGGCTTAGGAGAACAGGCTTGAGGCAGGAGACATGGAAGGTTGGATGGACTCTGAGCGTACTCGGCAACTTGAGTCGAACCACAACAGGATTAATCACTCTCTCCACCACAAATGGACCAATGAACCTCGGCGACAGTTTCCTTGACTCAGTCCGCAGAGGAAGGTCCCGTGTAGCCAACCAGACCCTATCTCCGATGGCATAAGCGGGGGCTGGACTACGGCGACGATTCGCCTGGAGCTGATACCGGTCAGAAACTCTAAGGAGGGCCTTTCTGGCCCAATGCCAGGTCCGGTGGCAACTACGAATGTGGGCCTGGACAGAGGGAACCGAGAGATCCTTCTCCTGAGAAGGAAACAAGGGGGGTTGGTAGCCGTATAGGCACTGGAAGGATGACATCCCAGTGGCAGAAGTAGGGAGAGTATTGTGGGCATACTCAACCCAAGGCAACTGAGAGACCCAAGAGGTGGGGTTGGAGGAAACAAGGCAGCGCAGCGTGGATTCCATCTTCTGATTGGCTCTCTCCGCCTGTCCATTAGATTGGGAGTGAAATCCAGATGTGAGACTGACTGTAGCTCCAATGGCCAAACAGAAGGATTTCCAGACAGCAGAGGTGAACTGAGGGCCACGGTCGGAAACTATGTCACTGGGCAATCCGTGGACCCTGAAAACCTCCCTAACCAGGATCTTGGACATCTCAGAGGCAGAGGGAAGCTTGGAGATGGGCACAAAGTGGGCGAACTTGCTGAATCTGTCCACAATAGTCAGAATGACCGTGTTCCCCTCAGAAGAGGGCAACCCAGTGACAAAGTCCAGGGCCAGATGCGACCATGGTCGCCGGGGGATAGGTAGGGGGTGAAGAAGTCCAGAGCTGGGCCGATTGGCACTCTTGTTCTGCGCACAAACTGGACAGGCAGCAACAAACCTCCGATTATCTTCTCCCATGGCAGGCCACCAAAATCGTCTGCGTAGAAGCGCCATCGTCCGAGCCACGCCAGGGTGACAAGCCATCTTGCTGGCGTGGGACCATTGGAGGACAGCCGAACGGACCGACTCGGGCACAAACAACCGAACGGGTGGACCATTACCGGGGCTGGGCTGCGTCCGAAGGGCCGCCATAACTTCCTCCTCAAGCCTCCACATAACGGCTCCCACGACAAGGTTCCGGGGAAGAATCGTCTCAGTCTTGGCCCCACTCTCCTCCGTCTTGGAAAACATCCGGGACAAGGCGTCCGCCTTGCCGTTCTTAGACCCCGGACGGAACGTCAAGGAAAAATTAAAGCGTTCAAAAAACAACGACCACCTGGCCTGACGGGAGTTGAGACGTTTAGCCGATTGCACGTAAGCAAGATTCTTGTGGTCAGTCCAGACAACAAACGGTTGCTCCGCCCCCTCCAACCAGTGGGGCCACTCCTCCAAGGCAAGTTTCACCGCGAGAAGCTCCCGGTTACCCACATCGTAGTTCCTCTCCGTAGACGAAAGACGACGAGAGTAGTAGGCGCAGGGATGGAGTTTACCGTCAGTGGAGCATCGCTGGGACAGGATGGCGCCAACCCCCACATCAGACACATCCACTTCAACGACAAACTGACGGGCAGTGTCAGGTTGAGAGAGAATCGGAGCGTTGGTGAATCGCCTCTTCAAATCCAGAAATGCTCGGTCCGCCTCAGGATTCCAACTGAAGGCTCTGGTACTAGAAGTCAGGGCAGTTAAAGGAGCGGCCACACGGCTGTAATCACGGATAAATCTCCGATAGAAATTCGCAAACCCCAGAAACCTCTGGAGCTGCAATCTCGTACCGGGCTGGGCCCAATCCAGAACCGCCCTAACCTTCTCTTGGTCCATCCTAATCTCTCCCCTGGAGATGATGTACCCGAGGAAGGATGTAGTGTGGGCGTGAAATTCACACTTCTCGGCCTTCACAAACAGGCGATTCTCCAGCAATCGCTGCAGAACCTGCTTGACATGCTGGACGTGGCTGGAAGGCTCCTTAGAGAAGATCAGAATGTCATCCAGGTAAACGAACACAAAAAGACAGATCATATCTCTCAGGACGTCATTCACCATACTCTGGAACACTGCTGGAGCATTGGTCAGTCCAAACAGCATCACCTGATACTCGAAATGACCCATCGGTGTATTGAAACCCGTCAACCACTCGTCCCCCTCTCTGATCCGGACCAGATGATACGCATTGCGTAGGTCCAGCTTGGTGAACACAGTAGCACCCTGTAAGGAGTCGAAAGCAGAGCTCATCAAGGGCAGGGGATACTTGTTCTTGACCGTGATATCATTCAACCCCTGATAATCAATACAAGGTCGAAGAGAGCCATCCTTCTTACTCAAAGAAGAATCCTGCCCCCAGGGGTGATGACGAGGGACGAATGAGACCAGCAGCTAGGGACTCCTTTATGTAGGTCTCCAAAGCTTCACGTTCAGGTCGGGAGATGCTGTATCACCGTCCCTTGGGATAGGCAGCTCCAGGGAACAGGTTTATGGCACAATCATATGGTCGGTGGGGAGGGAGTGACAGAGCCCTCTGCTTACTGAACACTTCCCCCAACTCGTGATATGTTTCGGGAACCAGGGACAAATCTGGGGGGTTAGCCTCAATGACCTGACTGGGAACAGAATGGGAACAGGCAGTCTTGAGGCAGTTAGCATGACAATCAATGCTCCAACTAGTTACCTTGCCAGTCACCCAATCGAACGAGGGATTGTGTTCCTTCAGCCAGGGGTATCCAAGGACCAGAGGAACATGGGGAGAAGGCAGAATGAAGAATGAGATAACCTCAGAATGATTCCCTGACAACAGCATCCTAACCGGTTCAGTCCTCATCGTGATACGTGCCAGACTACTGCCATTCAGAGTGGTAGCTTCAATGGCTTCCGGTAATCGCTCCTTAGAAAGCCCCAGCTGTTCCACCACGTCGGAATCAATAAAGCTGCCATCGGCACCTGAATCAACGAAAGCGTTAATCGCTAAACTCTGATTCCTGTTCATGAGGGTAGCCGGGAAACGGGGTCTGACAGGGGTATTGAGAGATTGAAACTGGCTCGCTAAAAGTCCTCCCAAACTTAGCGAGCCGGGCAGTTTGACGGCCACTGGGAACAAGTGGAGATGTAATGTCCCGAACTTCCACAGTAGAGGCAGCGGTTGGTCTCACGTCTATGTTGGCGCTTCTCCTTGGTTAACCCGTGCCGCCCCACTTGCATGGATTCAGAATCTGGAGGCAGGACCTCTCCACTAATCCTGTGTGGTGGACAATGATCGACGCGTTCTGGTCCACCTCCTGACCTGACTGGGAACCGAGAAGCTGATTGATTGGACGGGCCCCATTGCTTCTCCCTCCTTCTCTCTCGAACTCTGTTATCCACCCGAATAGACAAAGCTACCAAACTGTCCAGGTCACTAGGCTCCGGATAGGAGATCAGCTCATCCTTGAATTGCTCCGACAACCCCTAATAAAAGGCAGCTTGCAGTGACTCTTCATTCCACCCACTCTCCACAGCCAATGTCCTGAATTCGATTACGAAGTCGGCGACGCTGCGAGCTCCTTGGCGAAGAGAGAACAGGCGCTTAGCTGCGTCCTTACCTCTGACTGGATGGTCAAACAGTTTCCTCATCTCTGCCGTGAACTCCTGGTATGACGCCATGCAGGTGTCCTGTCGTTCCCATACGGCTGAAGCCCACTCCAGGGCTCTACCACGCAGCAATTCAATAACAAAGGCTATCCTAGCCTTGTCTGTGGCGTACGAGTGGGGCTGTAGATCGAACACTAATCCACACTGCATAAGAAAGGAACGGCATCTTCCCAAATCCCCTTCATACTTATCAGGCGTCGGAACCTTGGGCTCACGGAAGGGCACAGCTCCAGAAGCGGCAGGCGAAAGGGGTGAAATCGGTGGTGGATTCTCCACCGGCAAACTGAGCTGAGCCTGGATCTTCGTCAGACTGGTCGAAAAGTTCTGAACCGACAACGCTATCTCCTGTAGCGCCGTGCTGTGTTGTCCCAACATCCTTTCCTGATGGGTAATGGCATGGCGAACAGAGTCCAGGTCCGCTGGGTTCATTTCTGGCCGGATCGTTCTGTCACGGTTTTCTAAGCCAGAACCCAGAAGCAGACCAGGACAAGGTGAGTTGAACGAAGGTGAGTATTTATTAACAGATTCAAAAAAAGATGCAGAATAATCCAGGAGACAGAGCGGGCGGCGGAGATGAGTTGGTGGAGGTGAAGTGGCAGATCCAATGATGGCTCAGCAGCCGCCGACAACCAGGCAGGGGTTGGGTGAAGGTTCCGGGAGAATGACTGTAGACAGAAACAAACGGAGGTAAGTACACGGCAAGCCAACAAGGTGCAAAACAACAAAACTAACGCTAGTAACTCAGAGGCTGATACGCTGACAAACATACTGTTCATGGCTAACGATCCGGCAGGGAATGGATGTCAGGTCAGAGCTTAAGAAGGGATGATGATCAGGACCAGGTGTGCCGAAGCTGATGAGAAGCAGGTGCGGGTAATCGAGAGATCACCCGCCTAGCAACGTCGCCCGGCAACCTGACAGGGTGCGTTCAGGAACCTTCGGGAAACAGGAGATTCAGAGCAGAAAAACGGCAACACAGGCAGGAACAGACTCAGGACGCATAGTTCATGACACTCCCAGGTGTCTTTTATACAGGTAACGAGTTGAGATTAGGAGCACACTCTTAAAGGGAGTGCTCCTAATCTCAGCTTGTTACCTGTATAAAAGACACCTGTCAACAGAAGCAATCAATCAATCAGATACCAAACTATCCACCATGGCCAAGACCAAAGAGCTCTCCAAGGATGTCAGGGACAAGACTGGAGAACTGGGTGAAAGTGTTGTGGTCAGATGAGACCAAAATCGAGCTCTTTGGCATCAACTCAACTCGCCGTGTTTGGAGGAGGAGGAATGCTGCCTATGACCCCAAGAACACCATCCCCACCGTCAAACATGGAGGTGGAAACATTATGCTTTGGGGGTGTTTTTCTGCTAAGGGGACAGGACAACTTCACCGCATCAAAGGGACGATGGATGGGGCCATGTACCGTCAAATCTTGGCACAAGAAGAAGCACATTAAGGTCCTGGAGTGGCCTAGGCAGTCTCCAGACCTTAATCCCATAGAAAATCTGTGGAGGGAGCTGAAGGTTCGAGTTGCCAAACGTCAGCCTCGAAACCTTTATGACTTGGAGAAGATCTGCAAAGAGGAGTGGGACAAAATCCATCCTGAGATGTGTGCAAACCTGGTGGCCAACTACAAGAAACGTCTGAGGGTTTTGCCACCAAGTACTAAGTCATGTTTTGCAGAGGGGTCAAATACTTATTTCCCTCATTAAAATGCAAATCAATTTATAACATTTTTGACATGCGTTTTTCTTTATTTTTTTTGTTGTTATTCTGTCTCTCACTGTTCAAATAAACCTACCATTAATATTATAGACTGATCATGTCTTTGTCAGTGGGCAAATGTACAAAATCAGCAGGGGATCAAATACTTTTTTCCCTCACTGTATATACAATTTAAAATATTACATGACATTACATTTCATAACACTACCCAATACCTTTAGTGTGTTCCCTCAGGCCACTACTCCACTATCACATACGTGTGTGTAGAGTGCTTGTCTTATCATGTGTATGTGTGTCTGTGCCAGTGTGTGTGTCTCTTCAGAGTCCTCGCTGTTCCATAAGGTGTATTTGTATCTGTTTTTTAAATCTGATTCTACTGCTTGCATCAGTTACCTGATGTGGAATAGAGTTCCATGTAGCCATGGCTCTATGTAGTACTGTGCGCCTCCGATAGTCTGTTCTTGACTTGGGGATTGTGACGAGACCTTCGGTGGCATGTCTTGTGGGGTATGCATGGGTGTCCGAGCTGTGTGCTAGTAGTTTAAACAGACACTTCGGTGCATTCAGCATGTCAACACTTCTTACAAAAACAAGTAGTGATGAAGTCAATCTCTCCTCCACTTTGAGCCATGAGAGATGTACATGCATATTATTAATGTTAGCTCTCCGTGTACATTTAAGGTTCAGCCGTGCTCCCCTGTTCTGAGCCAATTGTAATTTTCCGAGGTTCCTCTTTGTGGCACCTAACCACACGACTGAACAGTAGTCCAGGTGCGAGAAAACCTGATAGTCTTTTTAAAAAGGCAGAGCAGCGCTTTATAATTGCATTTGCAGTCACTTTTGATAATGATGCTTTCCTGCTAATGGAACATTTGCACTTATAGCCTACTGCCGTGTGTGCATTGTTGCGCTTATAATGTGAAGAAATAGCCTAATAGTTTATCAACATTTTAAGCTAAACATTCTGATCTGTTGCGTCAGCCTCATTGCGTAAAAATGGTTTTTTGATGCTAGTGGTTGTATTTATTTGGGATCTATCGCCTCCCACAACTGTCCCAGACTATGCTTGGAATATTTATTTCTCACATAGAATAGAATAGGTCAACTTTTGTACTATGGGGGACAGTAGATTGACATAGGCTAGTGCTTTTGCTGTTTGGTAGGCCTATTCATCTTGTTGGCTGGCGAAAAGTAAATGTGGACACTTCTTCCAATATCTTCAATATGCACCTCGGAATTGGATAAGGACGCGTGAAGATGCGCCCCCGATGTGTCTGTCTTCACTTGTAGCCTGTGCGAAAGACCCGATCACGTGACGGAGAGCCATGTGAGTGAGAGGTGCTTCGGAACACGCAGCACGCAGGGAGAAGGGAATTAAAATGATTATATTCAGCCCAAGCACACAATGGCCACTGGCCGCAAAAGGCATGGATTTTTTAGGGGGCATTACTGCCACTCAAAGGGGATGTCACTGGGAAATTATAGGCATTATCAGGTGCTTGTCAAATTGTGAATGAAAGACTGATAAAGTGTCTACAGCTTGCACAAAAAACAAAGTAGAGCTCATGCCTTTCATGCTACTTTTTTCAAATTATCATTAGTCGCATCATGCAGCCTTAGAATGTATTAAAAATCTAAACATATAGCCCAACATTTGTATCACAACTAAAGTTACATACACTACCGTTCTAAGGTTTGGGGTCACTTAAAAATGTATTTGTTTTCAAAAGAAAAGCATTTTTTTGGTCCATTAAAATAACTTCAAATTTATCAGAAATACAGTGTAGACATTGTTAATGTTGTAAATGGCTATTGTAGCTGGAAACGGCTGATTTTTAATAAAATATCTACATAGGCGTACAGAGGCCCATTATCAGCAACCATCAGTCCTGTGTTCAAATGGCACGTTGTGTTTGCTAATCCAAGTTGATCATTTTAAAAGGCTAATTGATCATTAGAAAACCCTTTTGCAATTATGTTAGCACAGCTGAAAACGGTTGTGCTGATTAAAGAAGCAATAAAACTGGCCTTCTTGAGACTAGTTGAGTATCTGGAGCATCAGCAATTGTGGGTTTGATTACAAGCTCAAAATGGCCAGAAACAAATAACTTTCTTCTGAAACTCGTCAGTCTATTCTTGTTCTGAGAAATGAAGGCTATTCCATGCGAGAAATTGCCAAGAAACTGAAGATCTCGTACAACGCTGTGTACTACTCCCTTCACAGAACATTGCAAACTGGCTCTAACCAGAATAGAAAGAGGAGTGGGAGGCCCCGGTGCACAAATGAGCAAGAGGACAAATACATTAGAGTGTCTAGTTTGAGAAACAGACGCCTCACAGGTCCTCAACTGGCAGCTTCATTAAATAGCAAAACACCAGTCTCAACGTCAACAGTGGCGACTCCGTGATGCTGACCTTCTAGGCAGAGTTGCAAAGAAAAAGCCATATCTCAGACTGGCCAATAAAAATAAAAGATTAAGATGGGCAAAATGGGTGCATGCTTATTAGTAACTGGAATAAGCAATTTCATAAATATGTCAAGTGCAGAGTCTGGTTGCTCCTCATTACACACCTCAGACCAACAAATATTATTTACATCAACTACATAGGAATCACTACAAAACCTATTGTATGACCTCATACACTATATTAGGCCCAGCCTTTAGAACTTTGGTTTTCCTAGATATGGCTACTATATTGTGATCACTACTTGTGATCAGATTTGGATACCGCTTTAAAGCAAATTTCGGCAGCATTAGTAAAGATGTGATCAATACATGTTGATGATTTCATTCCTATGTTGTTTGTAACTACCCTGGTAGGTTGACTGATAACCTGAACCAGGTTGCAGGCACTAGTTACAGTTTGAAGCTTTTTCTTGAGTGGTCAGCTTGATGAAAGCCAGTCAGTAGTTAAATCACCCAGAAAATATACCCCTCTGTTGATATCACATACATTATCAAGCATTTCACACGTTATCCTGATACTGACTGTTAGCACTTGGTGGTCTATATCAGCTTCTCACCAGAATGGGCTTTAGGTGAGGCAGATTAACCTGTAGCCATATTACTTCAATAGTATTTAATATGAGATCCTCTCTAAGCTTTACAGGAATGTGGTTCTGAATATAAACGGCAACACCTCCACCTTCGGCATTGCTGTTTTTTCTGTAGATGTTATAACCATGTATTGCTACCACTATCATCAAAGGTATTATCTAAGTGAGTTTCAGAGATTGTCAGAATATGAATGTCATCTGTTACTGCAAATTATTGATTTCATGAACCTTGTTTCTTTAGCTACATATGTTAACGTGGGCTGTCTTTAGCCCTTTTCTGGGATGCTTGATTGTTTTCATTGCTTTACTGGGAAACTTAGCAGCAGTAGACATGCTCATGTTATGTATGTTAGTGCAGGGTGAGCTGCACACAGTGGACTTCCTACTAGGGCACACCACCTCAGTGCTAACAGTATAACTCTGGTTCATAGGCACATGATTACTGCATACAATAGCTGTAGGATCAGCAGAGGCATTCAGGGCAGTTAGAGGGACATAAATTAGGTTACTTACATTGTGTCTTCCAACGCCCCTGGGATAATGTACATTTGCTGAAGCATTATGACAACTCAGCGACACAATGGTAGGGATTAACTGAGCTGGGCTTGGGTCATTGACAAGCCATTGTCTCAATGCAGCCTTATAATGCTGTGAAAGAACCAGGATCCAGGAACCCAGATTATTTGGGTGGATCTCATCCTCATAAAACAAGCTTTGTTTCCAGAAGGTATCAAAATTGTCAATAAATGTTACACCCACAGAGCTGCAATAGTCTCGTAGCCAGTTACGGAGGGCTAAAAGTCTGCTGAAACGTTCAATGCCACGATTTAGGGAGGGCACAGGGCCAGATATTATGGGGTGTTTGTTGGTGTCAAGCAGAGACCCAATCAGTTCTTTAAAATCCATCTTCAGCTGTTCTGAGCTGCCTTTCATAATGTCATTGAATCCCACAATAACTATGATAGATTCAATTTCCTGATGCAGGTTTAAAATGTTTGGGTGCAGCTTATTGATGTCCTGTACTCGTGCTCCTGGATAGCACAACGTTTTTGCTCCAGGGACTGAGACATTTTTCACTATTGAACTGCCCAATACAACGGCAGGAGAAGGGGATGGAGAAATCCACCCATTCCTACCCCTCTCACAATTAGTTGAATCTTTCACGGGCCCACGAGAAGCAGGATAGCATATGCCCGCTGCTCCCAGCGATAGGTCCAGACCTCCCACAGCAGGCAGTGCCCCGTCCGATCCAGAGAGAGGGAAAGGAGCCGAACTCGATGGCGAAGCCGCTGCTGGAGTCAGCGTAGTTGAAGTCAGCACAGCCGTCACAGACACAGGCAATCCCAGCGATGAAGGCGTAGGTAGATCAGGCACCAGTGCAGCGAAGCTATTCCTTATGTCAATCTGCTCCAAACCTCTCGCAGACACTCCAGCCTCTTAGCAGCATGCCGCTGCCTTCGGTTTCCACGACTTGTGACATGGGACCAGCGCTTATTAGAACAATCCTCTTGCTGTTCTCCGTCTACTCCACTACAAGATGGAGGAGGAGAAGCAGATGGAGACGATTTCATTGGCAGGCAAGTTTCAGGTAGCACAGGCCATTCGGATAGGGAAAGATGACAAGGCGAGGATCCATCCATCAGGCCCGAGGAGTGCTAAGGATAGCCACTTCATTTCTGAAATCCTCCGCAAGCAAACAATTGCTGCATCGGAACTCTGGATTGTCAATGTTGTCTCGGACAAGAGCATCATAAACACAGCTTCTACAGCGCTGGAAATGTTCATTAGCTATTCCAGACGAAGCGGGCTACATTGCAACCTAGCTATGAACAAAATAAAAATAAAACATAATAAAAATTAAGAAACAACAGGCCGAAAACAACAGGTGGAGGCGCAGGAAGTATCCGAGTTCGTGACAGGAGTTTGTGGAGTTCGTGACAGGAAATTATTGTGATTCAACACAGAAGCCTCTGGTCTCTCACACTGTTATTGGAGCAATCTATTCTTTGAGGGGATGCAGTGCCAACATTGTTGCTATGCCTACGTTGCATTGTAAATCTGAACTGAAAAACATTTCAGGCTATTCCGTTAAAACAACTACAGCCTACAGTGGGGAAAAAAAGTATTTAGTCAGCCACCAATTGTGCAAGTTCTCCAACTTAAAAAGATGAGAGAGGCCTGTAATTTTCATCATAGGTACACGTCAACTATGACAGACAAAATGAGAAAAAAAATTCCTGAAAATCACATTGTAGGATTTTTTATGATTTTATTTGCAAATTATGGTGGAAAATAAGTATTTGGTCAATAACAAAAGTTTCTCAATACTTTGTTATATACCCTTTGATGGCAATGACACAGGTCAAACGTTTTCTGTAAGTCTTCACAAGGTTTTCACACACTGTTGCTGGTATTTTGGCCCATTCCTCCATGCAGATCTCCTCTAGAGCAGTGATGTTTTGGGGCTGTCGCTGGGCAACACGGACTTTCAACTCCCTCCAAAGATTTTCTATGGGGTTGAGATCTGGAGACTGGCTAGGCCACTCCAGGACCTTGAAATGCTTCTTACGAAGCCACTCCTTCGTTGCCCGGGCGGTGTGTTTGGGATCATTGTCATGCTGAAAGACCCAGCCACGTTTCATCTTCAATGCCCTTGCTGATGGAAGGAGGTTTTCCACTCAAAATCTCACGATACATGGCCCCATTCATTCTTTCCTTTACACGGATCAGTCGTCCTGGTCCCTTTGCAGAAAAACAGCCCCAAAGCATGATGTTTCCACCCCCATGCTTCACAGTAGGTATGGTGTTCTTTGGATGCAACTCAGCATTCTTTGTCCTCCAAATACGACGAGTTGAGTTTTTACCAAAAAGTTATATTTTGGTTTCATCTGACCATATGACATTCTCCCAATCCTCTTCTGGATCATCCAAATGCACTCTAGCAAACTTCAGACGGGCCTGGACATGTACTGGCTTAAGCAGGGGGACACGTCTGGCACTGCAGGATTTGAGTCCCTGGCGACGTAGTGTGTTACTGATGGTAGGCTTTGTTACTTTGGTCCCAGCTCTCTGCAGGTCATTCACTAGGTCCCCCCGTGTGGTTCTGGGATTTTTGCTCACCGTTCTTGTGATCATTTTGACCCCACGGGGTGAGATCTTGCGTGGAGCCCCAGATCGAGGGAGATTATCAGTGGTCTTGTATGTCTTCCATTTCCTAATAATTGCTCCCACAGTTGATTTCTTCAAACCAAGCTGCTTGCCTATTGCAGATTCAGTCTTCCCAGCTGGGTGCAGGTCTACAATTTTGTTTCTGGTGTCCTTTGACAGCTCTTTGGTCTTGGCCATAGTGGAGTTTGGAGTGTGACTGTTTGAGGTTGTGGACAGGTGTCTTTTATACTGATAACAAGTTCAAACAGGTGCCATTAATATAGGTAACGAGTGGAGGACAGAGGAGCCTCTTAAAGAAGAAGTTACAGGTCTGTGAGAGCCAGAAATCTTGCTTGTTTGTAGGTGACCAAATACTTATTTTCCACCATAATTTGCAAATAAATTCATAAAAAATCCTACAATGTGATTTTCTGGATTTTTTTTCCTCAATTTGTCTATCATAGTTGACGTGTACCTATGATGAAAATTACAGGCCACTCTCATCTTTTTAAGTGGGAGAACTTGCACAATTGGTGGCTGACTAAATACTTTTTTCCCCCACTGTATATACATACATCCATACACACACACATATCCTTTTTTAAATGATATTTCCCTTCTTTACTTTCCAACCCCACCAGCCCTTCCCCAATTGGAGTAAACTAGTGAACAACAACGCTTAGGTCTCTACTTCCAGCCCATACATACTATATACATTTTATGGACACATTCAAATTCTACAATAATTATATTTTGTTTGTTTTTACTCCTGAACTTCCTTTGATCATTTTCATGATGTCCATCTGGTTTGCTTCTATATGCCATATTTTTCTAACTGTGCTATTTCACAAAAGCTCTCAACCTATAACGTATATACTTATTATGGACACAGTATGCTTTACATTAGTTATTTTGTTGTTATTAGTTGTTGTTATTAGTCACATCCTTCAGCTCCATTCAACACCTCCCATCTATCTCTTAACACCATCCATATTGGATTTCTATTTGTGTCACGATTGTCATAATGATTGGACCAAGGCGCAGCGTGATATGCGTACATCTTTTTAATAGTGTACTGGCAACACGATACAAAATACAAAACAACCAAACGAAACGTGAAGTCCTCGGTTAACAACACAAACCAACACGTAACAAGATCCCACAAAACACAAGTGCACAAAAGGCTGCCTAAGTATGGTTCCCAATCAGAGACAACAAGCAACAGCTGATTCACGTTGCCTCTGATTGAGAACCACCCCGGCCAACCTAGAAAACACATGAACTAGAAACTGAACATAGAACACAAAACATAGACCCTACACACCCTGGCTCAACATATAAGTCCCCAGAGCCAGGGCGTGACAATTTGGCACATATTTTTCAACTGTACTGTGATGTTTTACAAAAGTTCTGAACCTTTCTATTCTCATTGTTTCTACAGATCGTAAATTGAAAATAAACATTTTTGCTAAAAGTGTTGTTATATTATTGATCGATTGACTATGACTTTTCAGATCACCCAGTAGTGCTATCTGCAGGGTTAGCTCCAGGTAAATATTGCAATCCTTTAGCCATTCCTGGACCTGTGTCCAAAAACAAGCTACAAATGGACAGTACCAAAACAAATGATCTAATGATTCTGTCTCTTCGCAGCAAAATTTGCAGAGCTGGGAAGATTGTATCCCCCATACAAATAACATTATTTTGGTAGCAAGAATTGTATATAATAATTTAAATTGAAAAATTCTAAGTTTTGAATCCGCCTTCGTTTTGCGTATCAATTCATAAACACTATGCCATGGAATCGGTACGTCAAAAATCTCTTCCCAACTATTTTGCAATCTACATGGGACAGCTGTCTATCATTTGGTGCTTAAATGAAACTGGTATACTTTTTTATTTATCACATTTTTCTTTAACAAGTTATATTCTTTAATGCAAGGCCGACAGACTTTCCACTTTCCTTTTCTATTTTTGCAGTAATGCTGCAATTATTTGGTTGTAATTTTGGGTAGAGCAGACATTTCCATATATTTTTGTTAGCTGCATGTGCGACATAACTCCACCAGTCCTACCGATAATATCATTTACGAAGATTATACCTTTTTTAAACATTATGTAAAAAAAAAAGTTTTTTTATCAATTAGTATATTCGAGTTTACACGCTATTTGTTGCATTATTTGTTCTGTCGTTTCTGGAGGATTAAATTGATATTGCAACCAACTTTCTATGGCTTGTTTTAGAAAAAGTGATATTTGGGAGATTATTTCCTTTTCAAATAACTTAAAGTGAGAGGTTGTAATCTGAATAAAGGGGAAAAGGCCATTCTTGAGCATTGGGTGAGACAATTTTACTAATTTGCTAGAGAACCAGTTCGGATTTAAGTATAACTTTTGTATGACTAAAGCTTTTAGTGATTTACATTTACATTACATTTACGTCATTTAGCAGACACTCTTATCCAGAGCGACTTACAAATTGGTGCATTCACCTTATGATAGCCAGTGGGACAACCACTTTACAATATTCTTTTTATTTTTTATTTTTTTTATTGTAATTTTCTAGAGTATATTTTTAATTTTCATTTGTTTTATATATATAGATATTTTTTGTGGGGGTGGGTAGAGGGGGGGTAGAAGGATTACTTTTATACTATCCCAGGTATTCCTTAAAGAGGTAGGGTTTCAAGTGTCTCCGGAAGGTGGTCAGTGACTCCGCTGTCCTGGCATCGTGAGGGAGCTTGTTCCACCATTGGGGTGCCAGAGCAGCGAACAGTTTTGACTGGGCTGAGCGGGAACTGTGCTTCCGCAGAGGTAGGGGGACCAGCAGGCCAGAGGTGGAAAAACGCAATGCCCTCGTTTGGGTGTAGGAACTGATCAGAGCCTGAAGGTAAGGAGGTGCCGTTCCCCTCACAGCTCCGTAGGCAACCACCATGGTCTTGTAGCAGATGCGAGCTTCAACTGGAAGCCAGTGGAGTGTGCGGAGGAGCGGGGTGACATGAGAGAACGGGAAGGGTGAACACCAGACGGGCTGTAGCATTCTGGATGAGTTGTAGGGGTTTAATGGCACAGGCAGGGAGCCCAGCCAACAGTGAGTTGCAGTAATCCAGACGGGAGATGACAAGTGCCTGGATTAGGACCTGTGCCACTTCCTGTGTAAGGTAGGGCCGTACTCTGCGAATGTTGTAGAGCATGAACCTACAGGATCGGGTCACCGCTTTGATGTTAGCAGAGAATGACAGGGTGTTGTCCAGGGTCACGCCAAGGTTCTTTGCACTCTGGGAGGAGGACACAACAGAGTTGTCAACCGTGATGGCGAGATCATGGAGCGGGCAGTCCTTCCCCGGGAGGAAGAGCAGCTCCGTCTTGCCGAGGTTCAGCTTGAGGTGGTGATCCGACATCCACACTGATATGTCTGCCAGACATGCAGAGATGCGATTCGCCACCTGGTTATCAGAAGGGGGAAAGGAAAATATTAATTGTGTGTCGTCTGCGTAGCAATGATAGGAGAGACCATGTGAGGATATGACAGAGCCAAGTGACTTGGTGTATAGAGAGAATAGGAGAGGGCCTAGAACTGAGTCCTGGGGGACACCAGTGGTGAGAGCACGTGGTGCGGAGACAGATTCTTGCCACGCCACCTGGTAGGAGCGACCTGTCAGGTAGGACGCAATCCAAGAGTGAGCCGCGCCAGAGATGCCCAACTTGGAGAGGGTGGAGAGGAGGATCTGATGGTTCACAGTATCAAAGGCAGCAGATAGGTCTAGAAGGATAAAAATGAGAGCAGAGGAGAGAGAGTTAGCTTTAGCAGTGCGGAGAGCCTCCGTGACACAGAGAAGAGCAGTCTCAGTTGAATGCCCAGTCTTGAAACCTGACTGGTTTGGATCAAGAAGGTCATTCTGAGAGAGATAGCAGGAGAGTTGGCTATAGACGGCACGCTCAAGAGTTTTGGAGAGAAAAGAAAGAAGGGATACTGGTCTGTAGCTGTTGACATCGGAGGGATCAAGTGTAGGTTCTTTGAGCAGGGGTGCAACTCTCGCTTTCTTGAAGATGGAAGGGACATAGCCAGCGGATAAGGATGAGTTGATGAGCGAGGTGAGGTAAGGGAGAAGATCTCCGGAAATGGTCTGGAGAAGAGAGGAGGGGATAGGGTCAAGCGGGCAGGTTGTTGGGCGGCCGGCCGTCACAAGACGCAAGATTTCATCTGGAGAGAGAGGGGAGAAAGAAGTCAAAGCATAGGGTAGGGCAGTGTGAGCAGGACCAGCGGTGTCATTTGACTTAATAAATGAGGATCGGATGTCGTCAACCTTCTTTTCAAAATGGTTGATGAAGTCATCCACAGATAGGGAGGAGGGAGGGGGAGGAGGAGGAGGATTCAGCAGGGAGGAGAATGTGGCAAAGAGCTTCCTAGGGTTAGAGGCAGAGGCTTGAAATTTAGAGTGGTAGAAAGTGGCTTTAGCAGCAGAAAATGAAGAGAATGTAGAGAGGAGGGGGTGGAAAGATGACAGGTCCACAGGGAGTCTAGTTTTCCTCCATTTCCGCTCGGCTGCCCGGAGCCCTGTTCTGTGAGCTGGCCGGGAGGATAGGGGACATAGAGAGTCAAAAGATTCAGAGAGGGAGGAGAGGAGGGTTGAGGAGGCAGAATCAGGAGATTGGAGGGAGAAGGATTTAGCAGAGGGAAGAGATGATAGGATGGAAGAGGAGAGAGTAGCGGGAGAGAGAGAGCGAAGGTTGCGACGGCACATTACCATCTGAGTAGGGGCAGAGTGAGTAGTGTTGGAGGATAGCGAGAGAGAAAAGGATACAAAGTAGTGGTTGGAGACTTGGAGGGGAGTTGCAGTGAGATTAGTAGAAGAACAGCATCTAGTAAAGATGAGGTCAAGCGTATTGCCTGCCTTGTGAGTAGGGGGGGACGGTGTGAGGGTGAGGTCAAAAGAGGAAAGGAGTGGAAAGAAGGAGGCAGAGAGAAATGAGTCAAAGGCAGATGTAGGGAGGTTAAAGTCACCCAGAACTGTGAGGGGTGAGCCATCCTCAGGAAAGGAACTAATCAAGGCGTCAAGCTCATTGATGAACTCTCCAAGGAAACCTGGAGGGTGATAAATGACAAGGATGTTAAGCTTGAATGGGCTAGTGACTGTGACAGCATGGAATTCAAATGAGGAGATGGACAGATGGGTCAGGGGGAAAAGAGAGAATGTCCACTTGGGAGAGATGAGGATTCCTGTGCCACCGCCGCGCTGACCAGATGCTCTCGGGGTATGCGAGAACACATGATCAGACAAGGAAAGAGCAGTAGGAGTAGCAGTGTTTTCTGTGGTAATCCATGTTTCCGTCAGCGACAAGAAGTCGAGGGACTGGAGGGTAGCATAAGCTGAGATGAATTCTGCCTTGTTGGCCGCAGAACGGCAGTTCCAGAGGCTACCGGAGACCTGGAACTCCACGTGGGTCGTGCGCGCAGGGACCACCAGATTAGAGTGGCAGCAGCCACGCCGTGTGAAGCGTTTGTATGGCCTGTGCGGAGAGGAGAGAACAGGGATAGACAGACACATAGTTGACAGGCTACATAAAAGGCTACAATAATGCAAAGGAGATCGGAATGAAATTAACTAAGCATCTGGGAAAGCGAGAGAGCGGGGCCTCCCTCACGTTTCACTGAAACACTCAAATATAACTCTCCCAACTTCCACTTTAGATTAATAGACTTTAGTTAGTGTCTGGTCTGTTAACGATGTTACCAAACAGACTAGTTCTGTCTCTTACCTCTAGTTAGCGTCTGGTCTGTTAGCGATGTTACCAAACAGACTAGTTCTGTCTCTTACCTCTAGTTAGCGTCTGGTCTATTAGCGATGTTACCAAACAGACTAGTTCTGTCTCTTACCTCTAGTTAGTGTCTGGTCTATTAGCGATGTTACCAAACAGACTAGTTCTGTCTCTTGCCTCTAGTTAGTGTCTGGTCTATTAGCGATGTTACCAAACAGACTAGTTCTGTCTCTTGCCTCTAGTTAGCGTCAGGTCTGTTAGCGATGTTACCAAACAGACTAGTTCTGTCTCTTACCTCTAGTTAGCATCTGGTCTATTAGCGATGTTACGAAACAGACTAGTTCTGTCTCTTACCTCTAGTTATTTTCTGGATGATAGGTATAATGCTTTAATATTTAATCATTTCTGTCCTGCGAATTAATATTCATTATATAAATAGGCCCGTTTCATTGGAGTGAGATCATTTATTTCATTTGGGATATGTATTCAGAGTATATCCACATCACCATCAGACGATTTTATTGGTAAACTACATGGTAATGTAAAAAAATTATTTTTTAGTGATCCAATACGTAATATAGTACATTTATCATAATTTGGTTGTAATCCAGAGAGGTTAGAAAATGTATCTAGATACTCTATGAGGCTGTGGAGGGATTCAAGTTGTGGATTTAAAAGAAAACATGAATCATCAGCGTACAATGACACCTTTGTTTTTAAACCCTGGATTTCTAATCCCTTGATATTGTTGGATCTGATTTTAATAGCTAACATCTCGATGGCAATAATACATAGATATGCCGATAGTGGACAACCTTGTTTCACTCCTCTTGACAGTTTAAAACTTTCTGAGAAATAGCCATTATTTACAATTGTACACCTAGGGTTATTATACATTATTTTTTATAATATTTATAAGAGATTGTCCAAAATTGAAACGCTCCAGGCATTTATATATAAACCCCAGTCGTACTTTATCAAATGCCTTTTCGAAGTCTGCTGTGAATAGCAGGCCTGGTTTCCCAGATTTTTCATAGTGTTCTATTGTTTCCAGTACTTGCCTTATATTATCTCCAATGTATCGCCCATGTAAAAAACCTGTCTGATTAGAATGAATAATGTCCGACAATACCTTTTTAATTCTATGCGCTATAAATTTTGCTAGAATTTTTGCATCACAACACTGAAGTGTAAGGGGCCTCAAAAAAAATGTATGGACTGGATCTTTATATTTTCCACTTGTATCCTGTTTCAGTAATAATGAAATCAGACCTTCTTCTTGAGTGTCTGATAATCTACCATTTACATAGGAGTGGTTAAAACATGCAAATAACGGTCCTCTGAGTATATAAAAAAAGGTTTGGTATACCTCTACTGGTATGCCATCCAACCCTGGAGTTTTCCCGGACTTAAAGTCTTTAATTGCATCCAGAAGTTCCTCCTCTGTAATTTCACCTTCACATGAGTCTTTCTGTATGGCTGTTAATTTTACATTATTAATAGAAAAAAAATATCTCCAATTTGCTTCAGTTAGAGGAGATGAAGGCGACTGAAATGAAAACATATGCTTAAAGTACTTTGTTTCCTCCTTCAAAATATCATTTGGTGAATCATGGGTGACTCCGTCATTTGCAACCAGTTTCAATAAATTATTTTTGGTAGCATTCCTATGTTGAAGATTAAAAAAGAATTTGGTGCATTTTCCCCATATTCCATCCAGTTTGCTTTATTTTTATAATATATTACACTTGATCTTTTTTGAATAAGTTTCTCCATTTCTTTTTGTTTTTCCTCTCATTTATTCTGAGCATCTATGTTACAGTTTTTATTGCTATCTATCTGTTCTGTTAGACCTTCTATTTCCTTTGTTAGTGTGGACTCTTTTGACCAAAATTGCTTTTTTTTTTCGAGATGAGTACTGGATTGCATGGCCTCTAAAGGCACATTTAAAGGTGTCCCATACAATTTATTTATTTATTTTTATTTCACCTTTATTTAACCAGGTAAGCCAGTTGAGAACAATTTCTCATTTACAACTGCGACCTGGCCAAGATAAAGCAAAGCAGTGCGATAAAAACAACACCACAGAGTTACATATGGGGTAAACAAAACATAAAGTCAAAAATACAACAGAAAATATATATACAGTGTGTGCGAATGTAGTAAGTTATGGAGGTAAGGCAATAAGTAGGCCATAGTGCAAAATAGTTACAATTTCGTATTAACCCTGGAATGATAGATGTGCAAAAGATGATGTGCAAATAGAGATACTGGGGTGCAAATTAGCTAAATAAAAAACAATATGGGGATGAGGTAGTTGGGTGGGCTTATTTCAGAATGGCTGTGTACAGGTGCAGTGATCGGTAAGCTGCTCTGACAACTGACGCTTAAAGTTAGTGAGGGAGATAACAGTCTCCAGCTTCAGAGATTTTTGCAGTTCGTTCCAGTCATTGGCAGCAGAGAACTGGAAGGAATGGCGGCCAAAGGAGGTGTTGGCTTTGGGGATGACCAGTGAGATATACCTGCTGGAGCGCAGCCTACGGGTGGGTGTTGCTATTGTGACCAGTGAGCTAAGATAAGACGGGGATTTGCCTAGCAGTGATTTATAGATGACCTGGAGCCAGTGGGTTTGGCGACGAATATGTCGTGAGGGCCAGCCAACAAGAGCGTACAGGTCACAATGGTGGGTAGTATATGGGGCTTTGGTGACAAAACAGATGGCACTGTGATAGACTACATCCAATTTGCTGAGTAGAGTGTTGGAGGCTATTTTGTAAATGACATCGCCGAAGTCAAGGATCGGTAGGATAGTCAGTTTTACGAGGGCATGTTTAGCAGCATGAGTGAAGGAGGCTTTGTTGCAAAATAGGAAGCCGATTCTAGATCTAACTTTTGATTGGAGATACTTAATGTGAGTCTGGAAGGAGAGTTTACAGTCTAACCAGACACCTAGGTATTTGTAGTTGTCCACATACTCTAGGTCAGAGGATTTGCTGTACCTATGTTATGTCTGAAAAAAATCTGTTATAAATTCCTCGCCCCACGTGGAAATTCAGTAAGAGTAATGTATATGCCAATTATATGATGGTCCGACTGCATTCTGTCCCCTATCAACACTTTTTAAACTTTTGGTGCCAACGAGAATGACATAAGAAAGAAGTCAAGACGAATAGCTTGATTGAGTCTCCGCCATGTACAGTGAGGGAAAAAAGTATTTGATCCCCTGCTGATTTTGTACGTTTACCCACTGACAAAGACATGATCAGTCTATAATTTTAATGGTAGGTTTATTTGAACCGCGAGAGACAGAATAACAACAAAAAAATCCAGAAAAACGCATGTCAAAAATGTTATAAATTGATTTGCATTTTAATGAGGGAAATAAGTATTTGACCCCTCTGCAAAACATGACTTAGTACTTGGTGGCAAAACCCTTGTTGGCAATCACAGAGGTCAGACGTTTCTTGTAGTTGGCCACCAGGTTTGCACACATCTCAGGAGGGATTTTGTTCCACTCCTCTTTGCAGATCTTCTCCAAGTCATTAAGGTTTCGAGGCTGACGTTTGGCAACTCGAACCTTCAGCTCCCTCCACCGATTATCTATGGGATTAAGGTCTGGAGACTGGCTAGGCCACTCCAGGACCTTAATGTGCTTCTTCTTGATCCACTCCTTTGTTGCCTTGGCCGTGTATTTTGGGTCATTGTCATGCTGGAATATCCATCCACGACCCATTTTCAATGCCCTGGCTGAGGGAAGGAGGTTCTCACCCAAGATTTGACGGTACATGGCCCCGTCCATCGTCCCTTTGATGCAGTGAAGTTGTCCTGTCCCCTTAGCAGAAAAACACCCCCAAAGCATAATATTTCCACCTCCATGTTTGACGGTGAGGATGGTGTTCTTGGGGTCATAGGCAGCATTCCTCCTCCTCCAAACACGGCAAGTTGAGTTGATGCCAAAGAGCTCGATTTTGGTCTCATCTGACCACAACACTTTCACCCAGTTCTCCTCTGAATCATTCAGATGTTCATTGGCAAACTTCAGACGGCCCTGTATATGTGCTTTCTTGAGCAGAGGGACCTTGCGGGCGCTGCAGGTTTTCAGTCCTTCACGGCGTAGTGTGTTACCAATTGTTTTCTTGGTGACTATGGTCCCAGCTGCCTTGAGATCATTGACAAGATCCTCCTGTATAGTTCTGGGCTGATTCCTCACCGTTCTCATGATCATTGCAACTCCACGAGGTGAGATCTTGCATGGAGCCCCAGGCCAAGGGAGATTGACAGTTCTTTTGTGTTTTTTCCATTTGCGAATAATCGTACCAACTGTTGTCACCTTCTCACCAAGCTGCTTGGCAATGGTCTTGTAGCCCATTCCAGCCTTGTGTACATCTACAATCTTGTCCCTGACATCCTTGGAGAGCTCTTTGGTCTTGGCCATGGTGGAGAGTTTGGAATCTGATTGATTGATTGCTTCTGTGGACAGGTGTCTTTTATACAGGTAACAAGCTGAGATTAGGAGCACTTCCTTTAAGAGTGTGCGCCTAATCTCAGCTCGTTACCTGTATAAAAGACACCTGGGAGACAGAAATCTTTCTGATTGAGAGGGGGTCAAATACGTATTTCTCTCAATCAATTTATAACATTTTTTACATGCGTTTTTCTGGATTTTTTTGTTGTTATTCTGTCTCTCACTGTTCAAATAAACATACCATTAAAATTATAGACTGATCATTTCTTTGTCAGTGGGCAAACGTACAAAATCAGCAGGGGATCAAATACTTTTTTTCCCTCACTGTATATCTCACTAGATCAGGATATTTAAGCCTCCATATATCTACTAGTTCTAATGTATCAATGACATTCACGATTTCCTTAAGAGCATGAGGGTGATTGTTTGTAGTGTGATTTCCTTTACGGTCCATTGAGCTATTTAAAACGGTATTATAATCTCCCACCATAATAATAGAGTCTTGAATTGCTTGCAGAGTTGATCATTTATTATATATATTGTCAAAGAAGTGTGGATCATCATTATTTGGTCTGTTTATGGTCCAATAACATATTTAAAATAATCCATCTACCTTGCGTATCTGTTTGGACAATTTGCACATTCGGATCGAAATTACTGTTAATTAATATCATCACCCCTTTTGAGTTTATTTCGCCAAGGGAGAAGTATATTTCTCTCCCCCCCCCCATTCCTTTTCCCACGCAACTTCATCTAGAATTGTTGAATGAGTTTCCTGTAAACAATAGATATTATATTCCTTTTCTTGGAGCCATGTAAATATTGTTCTTCTTTTTTTATTATCTGCTAAGCCATTACAGTTATAACTGGCTATACTTATTTCACCACATACCATAATGGGATACAAGTTTCAAATCTTTTTATCATTATATATGTTTGTAAATTTACCAATAAAAAATACCATAACGATTGACTGTCATATAGCTGTCCCATGATATTTGCATTGCTACTAAGTAACCCTCCAATTGTTCTCCACTAATTCCCCCACTAAAGCCCCTCCCCATCCCAAGTTGGGCCGTCATCCCAGTGATCAGCATACCACCCCCGTCCCCCCGAATCCCTAGGCCCCCGAGAGGCCAGGACCCATCCATCGAAAACAGCACAGTGCCACCCACAAAACAGAAGCAGGTCAACCGCCAAAAGCATTTCCAATGCTCTCACCTCAATATATATATATATATATATATATATATAGCTATTTAAAAATATATATCCATTCAAATATCTTGCATATCTTATTTTCATTATCGATTAATATGCGTAATAATGTCGGCAGTTCATGCGTAGGATTTTAAACTATAACCCGGATTGCCATTGTATTACATTACATTTTTGACAAGCAATTATTATTTTAGCCAACAATTATTGTGGTTCATCCTATATTCTCCCTAACATCCTTACCCCCTTGAAACAGATGTGGGATAAACATAGACGCACATACTCTAACACACTCAACCACTTTCCTCCACAATCAACCATAAGATCAGATGCTCAACGGTTGTTGCATCCCAGAGCCCAACTCAAGAAAGGACCTGATTTACGAATGCATATACAGTTACAGCTGTTTGAGAAAGCATGCAAGATTGAGCAAAAATTGACAACAATGTGAGATTTGATTAATCTATTTAATCTATGTCAAGTCCTAGGTGATGGAGATCACATCCACCCTCTTCACCTGAGACACAAATACTCTGGTACCCCGTTGTAACCATTTCTCCCAAGCATCTCCGTGCAGTCAGACCTTTGATTATTTTGTGCCACTTGGGCCACAATAATAAGCCCCCTCTCTGATTGTCTGAGTGTGACCCGCTCCCCATGGGTTACTGCAGCCAGTGTTGCCAGCACTGCCACTACCTGGGTGGGGGTACCCCACCGGAATCTCCACCGGCTAGGTACAAGGTCGTCAAGGTTCTCATTAGCAGCTTTGAGAATTTCCTTGTATATTATGCTCTCCCATCAGGGGGCTCTGGCTTTGTAGGACCAACCCTGCCAGGCAGGCTCAGAATCTTGAGGGGGCGGTGCTGCTCAAGTAGGTCTCTGACCGCATTTATTTTTCTGTTTAGGCTGCATATAGGCAACTCACAGCAGGTCCATTAAACAGATGGGGACTTCTCTTTGGTGTATGGGTCACTCAGGTGGGTGTCTAGGATATAGGGTTGGGGATCGTTCCATCATGATAGGACAATAAAAAAATTGATTAGATGTATACATTTACATTTTAGTCATTTAGCAGACGCTCTTATCCAGAGCGACTTACAGTTAGTGAGTGCATAATTTTTTTTCTTCCATACTATATTTTAAAATGTATATCCCTCTTCTTCTTCTTCTTCTTCTTCTTCTTCTTCTTCTTCTTCTTCTTCTTCTTCTTCTTCTTCTTCTTCTTCTTCTTCTTCTTCTTCTTCTTCTTCTTCTTCTTCTTCTTCTTCTTCCACACCAGTCTGTAACAATGCTTATTATTACAGTCAGAAAGGTTCAAAACTCTTACTAAGTAAATGCATTTCCTGTTATCAAAATGCCCCTTTTTTATGTGACTTTGGGAGTTGTGAGATTATTCTTTGTAGCTTTCTGGAACGCAGCAGCAGATTCAAGCTGCTGATTTAATTGTCTCTGGCTATGATGATTCATCCTATGATTCTATCAATTCTAAACTCAGAAACTCATCAACTGGTTCTTTTTACATCATCTATTCAGATTAAGTGATTTCACTATCGCACAGATTTGTAGACCAACTGTTTTCCCTCAGCCACATTTGTGAATTGTGTTGCAGCCAAATTGCTATCAAGCTGAGGGATGGGGCTGGGGAAATGTACCACTCTCCAATTCATTGAGCTATGATTGAACTATGGATGCAAAGACTGACAATCCATGATGGTTTTTAACACATTCTGAAGCTATACATTGTTTGTAGATTTGCTGATGTTTTGACACAAACTGTTTTCCTTAAAATAAGAATATTGTGCTGTATCTAATCTACACGTATAGCTAGGGTTTCTTATTCTGATCCCAGCCGTATTCAGACAGTTTAAGATGTGTTGTGCAATGTGTTGTGCATTAGCCAGCACTCTGTCTGAAGCTTAATACATTTTACTCTCATCATAAATCACTTCTGTTAATCTTTCATTTTCCTTCCGTTTGTGCAGGGGCATCTCTTTTTGAAGCAAATCATCAAATATGAAGAGAGAGAGAGAGAGAGAGAGAGAGAGAGAGAGAGAGAGAGAGAGAGAGAGAGAGAGAGAGAGAGAGAGAGAGAGAGAGAGAGAGAGAGAGAGAGAGAGAGAGAGAGAGAGAGAGAGAGAGAGAGAGAGAGAGAGAGAGAGAGAGAGAGAGAGAGAGAGAGAGAGAGAGAGAGAGAGCACTGATAGTGATGTACGAATGGACAGGAAATGGAATGGCAGTAATGATATACGCATTTCTGACTTCTCATTTCCTTGTTATGAGAAGAACTCCACAAGTGCCCTCAGCTGTTCCTTGTTAGTCTACATGTCTGCCATATTCTTTCTAGTGACAGCTGGACTATAATTTGAAAACCTGAACATCAGTGGCTCAGAGTTGTCCTTTTCGATATTACATTAATTTATTTCCTATTTCTTCACATGAAGAAGTGTAGGAAAGGTAGCCTACAACCTTTGGGAAGAAAGACAGACTCATAAAACTATTTGCTCGGGGCAACTAAGACGAAGATAAAGTTATAAACATGCTCTGTCATGAGCCTCTCACTCCACCGGGTTACCACCTTTATTTTCTTCCACTCTGCTCACCACTCTCTCTACTCAGCCTAACTAGCTCCACCTGTCCCTGCTCTGCTCTGCTCTAATTACTCTGCCAGCTGCGCTGCATTACCCACTACCTCTCCCAGTATTTAAGGCCCTGTCTTTCAGCTCTCCGGTGTCAGATCGTCTGCAAAGCTCACACCCGGAACCTGTTTGCTCGCGCTTCTGGCTCACCCTGGTTTTGTGACCCCGGACCTGCCTGATTTTTGGATACTCTTCTGCCCCAGGAGATCCAGACCTGCTTCTGCCATAACGACTCCTGACTACTCTTCTATCCCGGTAACTCTGACCAGCCTTCTGCCTTGCTACTACGTATTTTGGATTTCCCTTGAACTGTACTGCTGCCTTGTTTCATTCCGCCCTGTTGTGTCTGTGTCTCCCCCCCCCCAGGACTTCTGGACCACCCACCACCGGCTTCATAGGACGCATCGCTGCCACTGGGGGGGGCACAGACCCAGCACATTGGTCGGGATCCCTGTTACCCCTGGAGCCTTCATTCACTCCCTACTTCCCTTTTCCCTTAAGTTTTAATAAACTTTCTGGTGTGACGCAATTGTGGTCCTCTGGTCGTCTGTCTGAACCGTGACAGTACGATCTGACCATTATGGACTCAGCGCACACTTTCCCCGACATGGAAACCGATGAGCATGAGCAGCAGTTCCAGCAGCAGCAACAACAACTCGCCATGATCATTCAACTCCTCACCAACCTTACCCCAGCCAGTCTGCCCACCAGCCCTGCCCCCGAGTTACCTGCCCCGGTCATTGCAGCCGCTGCTCCGGAACCCAAGATTGGAAACCCCGAGCGGTTCAACGGCGATTCAACCCAGGTCCGGCCATTCCTGACTAGCTGCCGACTTCAGTTCTCCTTGCAGCCAAGGACCTTCGCCACGGAGGGGGCTAAAGTTGGGTATGCCATCACTCACCTGACGGGCCGAGCTCGACTCTGGGGAACAGCAGAGTTCGAACGTCAAACCCCCGCATGTGCAACCTTCGACCTGTTTGCTGAGGAGATGCTGAAGGTGTTTGACCTGGATTCACCAACCGCAGAGGCGTCTCGTGAACTGTTCAGTATTCGACAAGGCAGACGTACAGTCGCAGACCATTCCATCGACTTCCGAACCCTGGCTAGACGAAGTTCTTGGAACACACCATCGTTGGTGGACGCGTTCTTCCATAGTTTGGCTGACTATATCAAGGACGAGTTGGTCTCCCATGAACTGCCTTCCACTCTTGATGAAGCCATCGCACTGACTGTCAGGATCGACAGAAGGATACAGACCCGTCGTCGTGAGAGGGGGCGCCAAGGTCCACCTACTACCGGCATTCGGAGAGATCCGACTGGGCTCCTGTCATCTACTGCCACTCACCCAGGTCAGCTTGATCAGTCTGAGCCTATGGAGATTGGGCGAGCCTCTCTCACTCCTGCAGAGCGCCAGCGCCGCTTCACCTCTAACCTCTGCCTCTATTGTGGAGGTGATGGACATCGTGTGGTAACCTGCCCTTTAAAGGGCCGAAGCTCACCGGGCATAGGGGGAGTCCGGTTGAGTTCAATGACCATCCAGTCCTCCGACCGCAAACCCCTGCTGCAAGTTCACCTCCGCCTCTCTGACTCAACTCACACCCTGGCTGCTCTGGTGGATTCTGGCGCCGAGGCCAACATAATGGACATCAAGCTGGCACGCCAACTGGGACTGGAGAACCTCCGTTTGACACCTCCTATTCCTGCCCGGGCACTGGACGGACACTTACTCGGATCGGTCACTCATGTCACGGCCCCGGTCTCGATGGGTCTGTCCGGAAACCATCAAGAAACTATCCAGTTTCACCTGCTCCCCTCTCCAGGCCAACCCCTCATCCTGGGTTACCCATGGCTCCGCCGGCACAACCCTCAGCTCGACTGGGTGACCGGGGTGATCAGGGAGTGGGGAGAGGACTGCCACCGAACCTGCCTGCTTGCTGCCGCACTACCCCCTCGGCCAGTACCTACTAACTCCGCTCCTGACCTCTCCAATGTCCCAGAATGCTACCATGGTCTCAGAGAGGTGTTTAACAAAGCAAGAGCCACATCTCTGCCCCCTCACCGACCGTACGACTGTGCCATCGACCTCCTCCCTGGAACAGCCCCTCCAAAGGGTCGTCTTTATTCGTTGTCTGCTCCTGAAAGAAAGTCCATGGAGGACTACATCAATGGCTCTCTGTCCGCAGGATTAATCCGTTCATCTTCATCTCCTGCTGGTGCTGGCTTCTTCTTTGTGGGGAAGAAGGACGGATCTCTTCGCCCCTGCATCGACTACAGGGGACTCAACGACATCACAGTGAAAAACCGTTACCCTCTGCCTCTGCTCACCTCTGCTTTTGAGTTGCTCCAGGGAGCCACTGTTTTTACCAAGTTGGATCTCAGAAACGCTTACCACCTAGTGCGGATCCGGGAGGGAGATGAATGGAAAACCGCATTCAATACACCAACAGGCCACTACGAGTATCTGGTTATGCCTTTTGGCCTCACCAATGCTCCTGCTGTGTTCCAGGCTCTAGTGAATGATGTACTGCGGGACATGTTAAACAAGTTTGTCTTCGTTTACCTGGATGACATCTTAATCTACTCCAGAAACCTGTCTGAACACACCCGCCATGTCCAGCAAGTCCTTCATCGTCTTCTGGAGAATTCCCTCTACGCCAAGGCAGAGAAATGTGAGTTTCACGTCAAGACAGTGGCCTTCCTGGGGTACATAGTGGCAGAGGGAAGTATCCAAATGGATCCTGCCAAAGTATCAGCAGTCACTTCATGGCCAGTTCCGGAGAACAGAAAGAAGCTGCAACAGTTTCTGGGGTTTGCTAACTTCTATAGAAAGTTTATCCGGAACTACAGTACCGTTGCTGCCCCTCTCACTGCTCTAACCAGCACCAAGCAACCCTTCACCTGGACCCCAGCAGCCGACAAAGCCTTCAGTACCCTCAAGGTGAGGTTCACCTCCGCTCCCATCCTCCAGATGCCTGATGTGGACCGGCAATTCATTGTGGAGGTGGACGCCTCGGATGTGGGAGTTGGTGCTGTGATTTCTCAGTGGGCTGCGGAGGATAGGAAGCTCCATCCCTGTGCCTTTTTCTCACGTCGGTTGTCCCCCTCTGAGTGCAATTACGACATAGGGAACCGTGAGCTGCTGGCTGTGAAGCTTGCCTTGGAGGAGTGGCGTCACTGGCTGGAGGGGTCCACCATTCCATTTCTCGTTTGGACCGATCATAAGAACTTGGAGTACATCCGCACGGCCAAACGGTTGAACTCCAGGCAGTCCCGCTGGGCCCTGTTCTTCACCAGGTTTAATTTCACTCTGTCATACCGGCCTGGATCACGCAACACCAAGCCAGACGCCCTCTCCCGTCAATTCCAGAAGGATGACACCCCCTCCAAGGACCCTGTGTCGATTCTGCCAAGTCCCTGCATCGTTGCAGCTCTGACCTGGGCTGTTGAGGAACAGGTGCTGGAGGCTCTCCGTAACCAGCCAGGTCCCAGCACTTGCCCAGCTGACCGCCTTTTTGTCCCCGAAGACCTGAGGTCCCAGGTCGTTCAGTGGGGACATGACTCCCGCCTAGCTTGTCACCCTGGCTCCACCCGCACTTACAACCTGCTCGCCCAGAGGTTCTGGTGGCCCTCTCTGAGAAAGGATGTACGGGAATTCGTCCAAGCCTGCCCCATCTGCAACCAACACAAGTCGTCCTGCCAGCCCCCAGCCGGATTGCTGCAGCCCCTGCCTGTGCCCAGACGTCCCTGGTCTCACATCGCCCTTGACTTTGTCACGGGGCTGCCCCCTTCAAGTGGCATGACCGTCATTCTCACCATAGTTGACCGTTTCAGCAAGATGGCACACTTCATTCCCCTCCCCAAGCTCCCAACCGCCAAGGAGACCGCCCAGGTGGTCCTGGAACACGTCTTCCGGATCCACGGACTGCCAAAGGATGTAGTTTCTGACCGTGGTCCACAATTCTCCTCCGCTTTTTGGAAGGAGTTCTGTCACCTGCTGGGAGCCACAGTCAGTCTGACTTCCGGATTCCATCCCCAATCCAATGGGCAGTCAGAGCGGGCTAATCAGGAGCTCGAGAAGGCACTGCGATGCATGACTTCACGCAACCCCCACTCCTGGTCGCAGCAATTGACATGGGTGGAGTACGCACACAATTCTCTGACCTGCTCTGCCATCGGTATGTCCCCTTTCCAATGTGTTTATGGATACCAGCCTCCTCTATTTGCCAGCCAGGAAGAGGAGGTTACTTGCCCATCTGCACTTGCTTTTGCCCGTCGATGTCGCCGCACCTGGTCACAAGCCCGAGCCACACTCCTCAGATCCGTTGCCAGCTACACTACCGGGGCCAACCGTCGGAGAATTCCTGCTCCCACCTACCATGTTGGTCAAAGGGTGTGGTTGTCATCGAAGAACCTGCCACTCAGGGTGGAGTCGCAGAAGCTGGCACCTCGGTTCATTGGCCCATTCCCTATCATAAGAGTGATTAGCCCAACTGCTGTCCGGCTCCAACTGCCTAATTCCCTGAGGGTGCACCCCACTTTCCATGTGTCTAAGATTAAGCCCATCCATGAGAGTCCGCTGGTCCCTGCTGCGCCTTGTCCTCCTCCTCCACGGCTCGTCGATGGTGGTCTGGTTTACACCGTCCGCCGCCTGCTTCGGTCCAGACGGAGGGGTAGGGGTCTCCAGTACCTCATTGACTGGGAGGGCTATGGACCTGAGGAAAGGACCTGGGTGCCAGCTAGTCGGATTGTGGATAGGACTCTCATCACCGCTTTCCACCAACGGCATCCTGATCAACCTGCAATCCGTAGGGGCCGCCCCAGAGGGGTCCCTAACCGTCCTGCCCGCTCGGCTTCCTGTCCTGTGCCTGATCCTGTCTCGGGACCTGTCCCATCTCCCGACCACGGCCCTCCGGCTTCCTCCGAGGATGAGGACGTTCACTCGGACCGTTCGGAGGAGTTCTAGCCCTCCTCCGGCTCCCCTCCTCCCGCCCGGCGTGGTGTTGCTCTTGGGACTTCTGGGGCCGTCCCTTGGGGGGGGGGGTTCTGTCATGAGCCTCTCACTCCACCGGGTTACCACCTTTATTTTCTTCCACTCTGCTCACCACTCTCTCTACTCAGCCTAACTAGCTCCACCTGTCCCTGCTCTGCTCTGCTCTAATTACTCTGCCAGCTGCGCTGCATTACCCACTACCTCTCCCAGTATTTAAGGCCCTGTCTTTCAGCTCTCCGGTGTCAGATCGTCTGCAAAGCTCACACCCGGAACCTGTTTGCTCGCGCTTCTGGCTCACCCTGGTTTTGTGACCCCGGACCTGCCTGATTTTTGGATACTCTTCTGCCCCAGGAGATCCAGACCTGCTTCTGCCATAACGACTCCTGACTACTCTTCTATCCCGGTAACTCTGACCAGCCTTCTGCCTTGCTACTACGTATTTTGGATTTCCCTTGAACTGTACTGCTGCCTTGTTTCATTCCGCCCTGTTGTGTCTGTGTCTCCCCCCCCCAGGACTTCTGGACCACCCACCACCGGCTTCATAGGACGCATCGCTGCCACTGGGGGGGGCACAGACCCAGCACATTGGTCGGGATCCCTGTTACCCCTGGAGCCTTCATTCACTCCCTACTTCCCTTTTCCCTTAAGTTTTAATAAACTTTCTGGTGTGACGCAATTGTGGTCCTCTGGTCGTCTGTCTGAACCGTGACATGCTCTGATATTGTGCATCAATAAACACACACTCTAGATCTCTCAGGCTAGAATTACGTCATTGAGATGAGACTATTGGTTCAGAAAATACTGTACAGTATTTAATTTCCTATTGAGAAGTTGCTCACTAAATCAAATCAAATTGTTTTTGTCACTTACACAGTTTACAGCAGGTATAAAAGGTGCAGTGAAATGCATACGTGCTAGCTCCCTCAACATTGCAGTACAATAATCAATATCGATAATAATCAAAGTCAAATAAAAAATAACAGGTAATTAGAAGAAGGTAATATGCATAGTAATAAACTGATATGTAGACAATATTATATACAGTATAGATTATGAATGTGCTATGTCTTGTATGACTTTATTTACAAATATAGAGTGGATAGTGTGTTGGTCGAGCAGTTGAATAAATAGTACAGATGCATTATCTTAATTTGACCCTGCTTCTCACAGCAGGAAAATAATCCTGCAGCAACAGGAAATGTAAATTATTATGTAGATTATAATTAATGGAAATTTTTGTAGGGGTTGATTAATTTTTTGTTAGGGCAAATCAAGTCTGACATTTTTTTTAACCTTGGATGCGCTACAATTTGCATTTCCTGCTGCGCAGAAAATTCTCTGCGACGACAGAGTGATCAAATTAAGACAGTAGATCTGTATATAATAGAATAGCAGCGTTGACTGTGTGTGTATAAGTGTGTGTTTATGTGTGGTCTTGTGTGTGTGTGCTTGTGTGTATGGGTTAGATGTGTGGTTCGTCAGTGCAAGTAGTCAGTAAGGTGCAGATAGTCTCTGAGGTACAGGTTGGGGAAGGTATACAGCTAGGGTTTTGAAGTTCAAATTTTTTTTGTTAGCCAACCATAGTAAACTATGACCCTTTAGGATCCAAGTCGGGGAATCACACTAGTTAGTTAAACACAATATCCCAGTAGATGGCCCCCTAGAGATCAAACACAGTCAGAGTAAAGCACTTTGTAAATCAATATCTCAACCTTAGACCATCTCTGACCATACAGCTGTGAAATGATGCTGGGTATAAAGAGAGAGAGTATAAAGGATGCTGGATATAAAGAGAGAGAGAGAGTGGGCAGGAAAGCAGACCAGGGCCCATATTTAAAAAAGCATCTCAGAGTAGGAGTGCTGATCTACAGTCCAAACTGATCCTACAGTATATCAACACTCCTACTCTAAGACTATGGCTTTGTCCCAAATGGCACCATATTCCCTATAGTGTACTACTTTTGACCAGAGAACAGGGTGCCATTTGATACAAACACTTATTTGTGCATCGGATCCCTGATGTCCCCACAGTCCCCCCTCTCTCTAACTCTCTCTCCAGTGCTGCCTGACACACTGTGACAGTTAATGACACGCGCCTCCACTGTGTGTCTGATGTCTTCAAGGCCGGCGCCGCGCCGAGGATGTTAATGCACTGTGGGGGCGTCCTCCCACATGCCCGCCTGCTCTGCCTTAGGAGAGAGAAAAAAGAGAGAAGAGAAAAATATTTGTAATATTCCTCCGTGTCAAACCACGTGTCTCTGCATACCAATGAAGGAAGAGACACAGCGTCACAGCCAGCTAATCGACTACACGCACGCACGCACACACACACGCACACACACACACACACATACACACACAGACACACACACACAGACACACACACACACACACAAACACACAGACACACACAGACAGACAGACAGACAGACACACACACACACACACACACACACACACACACACACACAACCCCTCATTATCGCCATATCCATAATCACCCTCCTTTAAATTAGTCTAATCCACTTTGAGTAACGGTAGTGTAATGTGCTCCTCTCATCCCTTGGTTCCAGCTAGTGTTAAAGGTCGGGAGTCTGTATTACAGGCTTCTTATTGCTGTGAAAATGACTCAATTTGTCTTAATCACTTCACACTCTGCTAACTGTTATCATTACAGTTCATCTGAGAAAAGAGAGGCAGACACACACAAACACACACGCACCATGGCATTCTAGATTCCCTCGTCATTTTCCCACACTTTTTTAGGAGTACATTGTACAGACAATAACCTCTGGATGAACTTAAACAGTTAACTTTCCAAAACACAGACCGCAATAGGGAACGGACTGTTAAATTAGTATGAGGTATAGAACGCGTGGGAAGTCTTTAGCTGCTGCTGATGGAAGAGTCAATTTCACACAGTCAGATGCTGAATAATCATTATCACTTTGTGTGAGCTCTGCAAGAGGTGTAGCTGTGTAACTGTGTGTGAAAGTGAGTCTGACACACTGAGTGATCCTTTGAGATAGACACAAGAAACTTCTCAACATGTGCCATAAAAGATGCCATTTTCTTTCAACATTTACCCACTGATTGCCTCATTAAAGTTGACTTTTTGACTTTAGATGTGACTCTGTTGTTATTATATATAAAGTTAACATGAACACAGTTTTCCGTGTGAAGAAAGAGTACAGTGTGAGGAAACATGGTGGGTAACATTTTACTGTATTTTAATACTGTTCTTTCTCCCATTGCTCAGACCAGATGTTCCAATGTTTGATAGAACTTCCGCCTCCTGCTGAGAAGCAGCAATATTACATACTCAAAACACTCAGCTTGAGATGTGATATTTCTTTTTATTAAACTTTTTCTGACAAGGAGAGAGAATGAAACCACAGTGCGTTTTCTCTCTCTCTCTCTCTCTCTCTCTCTCTCTCTCTCTCTCTCTCTCTCTCTCTCTCTCTCTCTCTCTCTCTCTCTCTCTCTCTCATTACATAAATTACAACTTAAAATCAATAACATTTTGTTATCTCACAGACTCAGGGTAATCTAATGAATCCAATCATGCTTCAAATTTTAATCACGCGTCATAAAGATTTATTGGCCCGGCTAATTGAAGCTCCTGGATCTCAGTGCTGTTGCTTTGTTTGCAAAGCTGCTAATTGATGGGAAAAAAGAAACATAGTTGACAGGTTGAAGTGGTAGTAGAAAGAGATAAATGAGATGCTACATGACAACAGATTGATAAATCAAATGCTTTTTATGTGTACTGTAAATTAAGTGCTCAAGTAGTGGAGTATGACTGTACTAATTCCATTCTTCTGTAATGAATGAAATGGGGTGCCACACTGCACACACCAGCCAAGACAAGTGAGAATAAACTCTAGACTCTAGATTACACTTTAGTGCTTTCAGCTAGGAAATATACAGTGCCTTGCAAATGTATTCATCCCCCTTGGCGTTTTTCCTATTTTGGTGCATTACAACCTGTAATTTAAATTGATTTTTATTTTGATTTAATGTAATGGACATACACAAAATAGTCCAAATTGGTGAAGTGAAATGAAAAAAATAACTTGTTTCAAAAAATTCGAAAAAATAAATAACGGAAAAGTGGTGCGTGCATATGTATTCACCCCATTTGCTATGAAGCCCCTAAATAAGATCTGGTGCAACCAATTACCTTCACATAATTAGTTAAATAAAGTCCACCTGTGTGCAATCTAAGTGTCACATGATCTCAGTATATATATACACCTGTTCTGAAAGGCCCCAGAGTCTGCAACACCACTAAGCAAGGGGCACCACCAAGCAAGCGGCACCATGAAGACCAAGGAGCTCTCCAAACAGGTCAGGGACAAAGTTGTGGAGAAGTACAGATCAGGGTTGGGTTATAAAAAAATATCCGAAACTTTGAACATCCCACGGAGAACCATTAAATCCATTATAAAAAAATTGAAAGAATATGTCACCACAACAAACCTGCCAAGAGAGGGCCACCCACCAAAACTCACAGACCAGGCAAGGAGGGCATTAATCAGAGATGCAACAAAGAGACCAAAGATAATTCTGAAGGAGCTGCAAAGCTCCACAGCGGAGATTGGAGTATCTGTCCATAGGACCACTTTAAGCCGTACACTCCAAAGAGCTGGGCTTTACAGAAGAGTGGCCAGAAAAAACCCATTACTTAAAGAAAAAAATAAGCAAACACGTTTGGTGTTTGCCAAAAGGCATGTGGAAGACTCCCCAAACATATGGAAGAAGGTACTCTGGTCAGATGAGAATAAAATTGAGCTTTTTTGGCCATCAAGGAAAACGCTATGTCTGGCACAAACCCAACACCTCTCATCACCCCGAGAACACCAATGTTTTTCATCGGCAGGGACTGGGAAACTGGTCAGAATTGAAGGAATGATGGATGGCGCTAAATACAGGGAAATTCTTGAGGGATTTGAGACTGGGACGGAGGTTCACCTTCCAGCAGGACATTGACCCTAAGCAAACTGCTAAAGCAACACTTGAGTGGGTCAAGGGGAAACATTTAAATGTCTTGGAATGGCCTAGTCAAAGCCCAGACTTCAATCCAATTGAGAATCTGTGGTATGACTTAAAGATTGCTGTACACCAGCGGAACCCATCCAACTTGAAGGAGCTGGAGCAGTTTTGCCTTGAAGAATGGGCAAAAATCCCAGTGGCTAGATGTGCCAAGCTTATAGAGACATACCCCAAGAGACTTGCAGCTGTAATTGCTGCAAAAGGTGGCTCTACAAAGTATTGACTTTGAGGGGGTGAATAGTTATGCACGCTCAAGTTTTCTGTTTTTTTGTCTTATTTCTTGTTTGTTTCACAATGTTGTGTAAATCAAATAATACAAACCCCCCCAAAAAATCAATTTTAATTCCAGGTTGTAAGGCAACAAAATAGGAAAAATGCCAAGGGGGGTGAATACTTTCGCAAGCCACTATGTACTACTGTAACTTGTGGCAATTTTGATGAGTCATATAGGATGACAAAAACATAATATTTTATGAGCGTCGTAAGGATGGCAAAACTGGATATTATATTCGCTAGTTGCCTAATAAATCAGAGAAACTGTAAGGCATGATGACACTCATAGTTTGCACACAGCCACTGTCTGGTTCTGGAGGTCTTTAACTAATGTCAGACAATGATACAGTATACTGTAGTCTCTGTCCCAATATCCACACTTGAATCTTAGACTGATTCAATGTATTGGGCTTGCATTTCTAAGTGTGTGTTAGTATATAAAGTGAACCAAACCTTAACGCTATGGTTGTCAATCAGTCTGGATGTCTCATACATTTATTTATGCATGTTTTATGGCAGAAATTCTGGATTATTGCTGGGGCATTTCATCAGTTCTTACACACTAAACACATCCCATTTATAACTGTAAGATGGATGTTGAAAAATTGGAATTGCATTAAATGCTTTTTAGTAGAGACTCTTGAAATGATATATGGCATGGAAATTAAATGACATTCTTCATCATGGTTTATGGTGTAAACATTTGGCTTTAAGGTCACCGTAGTACACATTGTTTTGACAGGGTGAGGCCTCCATCTTAGCATTGCCTGCTCTTTGGAGAGATGGTCCAACTTTTCGCTGACTGCTGTACTCAAAGTCCAATCAGTGCTGGCGCCGGCGAGAAGATGGAAGTCTGTATGGGAGAATCTCAATTGGTTTTGCTCACCTCCTCTCCTATCCCCTCCTTGCCTCTTTTTGAAAAAGGTCAAAGGTAATCGAGTCGTGAAGGTGAGGAGAGGAAACTTTGAAAATAATGTGTTTGTATGAGATGACTCCCCACATGAAAAAATACTATAGTGTATACTGTGGTAGGAATACTATGGTATTTAATAGCCCCCACGATATGCAACTTTTGAGGGAAGTTAGGAACCAATATACACAAGCAGTCAGGAAAGCAAAGGCTAACTTTTTCAAACAGAAATGTGCATCCTGTAGCACTAACTCCAAAAAGTTTTGGGACACTGTAAAGTCAATGGAGAATAAGAGCACTTCCCCCCAGCTGCCCACTGCACTGAGGCTAGGAAACACTATCACCACCGATAAATCTACAATAATCGAGAATTTCAACAAGCATTTTGCTACGGCTGGCCATGCTTTCCATCTGGCTACCACTACCCCGGCCACCAACTCTGCACCCTCCGCTGCAACTTGCCCATGCCCCCCCCCCCCCCCCCCCCCACTTCTCCTTCACACAAATTCAGACAGCTGATGTTCTGAAAGAGCTGCAAAATCTGGACCCCTACAAATCAGCTGGGCTAGACAATCTGGACCCTTTCTTTCTAAAACTAGCCGCCGAAATTTTCGCAACCCCTATTAATAGCCTGTTCAACCTCTCTTTCGTAACGTCTGAGATCCCCAGAGATTGGAAAGCTGCCATGGTCATCCCCCTCTTCAAAAGGATGACACTCTAGATACAAACTGTTACAGACCTATATCCATCCTGCCCTGCCTTTCGAAAGTATTTGAAAGCCAAGTTAACAAACAGATCACCGACCATTTCGAATCCCACCGTACCTTCTCCACTATGCAATCCGGTTTCCGAGCTGGTCATGGGTGCACTTCAGCCACGCTCAAGGTCCTAAACGATATTATAACCGCGATCGATAATAGACAGTACTGTGCAGCCGTCTTCATCGACCTGGCCAAGGCTTTCGACTCTGCCAACCACCGCATTCTTATTGGCAGACTAAATAGCCTTGGTTTCTCAAATGACTGCCTCGCCTGGTTCACCAACTACTTCTCAGATAGAGTTCAATGTGTCAAATCGGAGGGCCTGTTGTCTGGACCTATGGCAGTCTCTATGGGGGTGCCACAGGGTTCAATTCTTGGGCCGACACTTTTCTCTGTGTATATCAATGATGTCGCTCTTGCTGCTGGTGACTCTCAGATCCACCTCTACGCAGACGACACCATTTTGTATACATCTGGCCCTTCATTGGACACTGTGTTAACAAACCTCCAAACGAGCTTCAATGCCATACAACACTCCTTCAGTAGCCTCCAACTGCTCTTAAACACTAGTAAAACTAAATGCATGCTCTTCAATCGAACGCTGCTGGCACCCGCCCACCCGACTAGAATCACTACTCTCGACGGGTCTGACCTAGAGTATGTGGACAACTACAAATACCTAGGTGTCTGGTTAGACTGTAAACTCTCCTTCCAGACTCACATTAAGAATCTCCAATCCAAAGTTAGATCTAGAATCGGCTTCCTATTTCGCAACAAAGCCTCCTTCACTCATGCTGCTAAACATGCCCTCGTAAAACTGACTATCCTCCTGATCCTTGACTTCGGCGATGTCATTTACAAAATAGCCTCCAACACTCTACTCAGCAAATTGGATGTAGTCTATCACAGTGCCATCCGTTTTGTCTCCAAAGCCCCATACACTACCCACCACTGTGACCTGTACGCTCTTGTTGGCTGGTCCTCACTACATGTTCGTCGTCAAACCCACTGGCTCCAGGCCATCTATAAATCACTGCTAGGCAAATCCCCGCCTTATCTTAGCTCATTGGTCACCATAGCAGCACCCACCCGTAGTCTGCGCTCCAGCAGGTATATCTCACTGGTCATCCCCAAAGCCAACACCTCCTTTGGCCGCCATTCCTTCCAGTTCTCTGCTGCCAATGACTGGAACGAATTGCAAAAATCTCTGAAGCTGGAGACTCTTATCTCCCTCACTAACTTTAAGCATCAGTTGTCAGAGCACCTTACCGATCACTGCACCTGTACACAGCCCATCTGAAATTAGCCCACCCAACTACCTCATCCCTATATTGTTATTTATTTTGCTCTTTTGCACCCCAGTATCTCTATTTGCACATCATCTCTTGTACATCTATCATTCCAGTGTTAATACTCATTGAAATTATTTTGCACTATAGCCTATTTATTTCCTTACCTCCATAACTTGCTACATTTGCACACACTGTATATATATGTAACTCTGTGTTGTTGTTTTTATCGCACTGCTTTGCTTTATCTTGGCCAGGTCGCAGTTGTAAATGAGAACTTGTTCTCAACTGGCTTACCTGGTTAAATAAAGGTGAAATAATTTTTTTTACTGTAGTGTTTTTGCAGACTTTACTGTAGTATTCACTGTAGTGAAGTCTGCAAAAACATTACAGTGAATACTGTAGTATTTACTGTAGTATACTGTAGTATTTACAGTTTACTATAGTATAAATACTGTAGTAAAAAATAGTAGTATATACTATAGTAATTACTGTAGTGTTTTTTGCAGACTGTAGTATACTGTAGTATTTACTGTAGTGTTTTTGGGGACATTACTGTAGTATTTACTAAAGTGTTTTTGTTTTATTATGTTTGACATAGAAGTGTGGAGCTAGGGGCTCCCGAGTGGCGCAGCGGTCTAAGGCACTGAATCGCAGTACTTGAGGCGTCACTACAGACCCAGGTTCGATCCCGGGCTGTGTCGCAGCCGGCCGCGACTGGGAGACCCATGAGGTGGCGCACAATTGACCCAGCGTCATCCGGGTTAGGGGAGGGTTTGGCCGGGCCGGAATGTCCTTGTCCCATCGCGCTCTAGTGACTCCTGTGGTGGGCTAGGCACATGCACGCTGACACGATCGGCAGTTGTACGGTGTTTCCTCCGACACATTGGTGCAGCTGGCTTCCAAGTTAAGTGAGCAGTGTGTCAAGAAGCAGTGAGGCTTGTCAGGGTCGTGTTTCGGATGACGCATGGCTCTCGACCTTCACCTCTCCTGAGTCCGTACGGGAGTTGCAGCGATGGGACAAGACTTGTAACTACCAATTGGGGAGAAAAAGGAGTAAAAAGTGAAACATTTAATAAAGAAGTGTGGGGCTTTCTCCTTGAGGAAACCTGCTGAAGAAATAATTAAAGAGCACATTTTCCATAACCTGTAGATAGGTAGGACACGTTTCTGAACAGAGAGTTCAGAGCTTCTGCTCTTTTCTTTAACCTGTAAAGGAACACAATATATGGTCTATACTTGGCATGTAGATTTCTCACTTATGGGTGGCACAAATTGGGATATGGGAGAGGGGAATGTGCAGGGTATATGCAAAAAAAATTTTTTTTGCAGACTGTAGTGTTTTTGTGGACATTTTTGTAGTATTTACTACAGTGTTTTTTTGTGGATAATACTGCAGTGTTTACTATAGTATTCCACAATATACTACAACATTCTATAGTAAGTTCTACACATGATCGAGGAATACTACAGTGTGTAGTATAGTATTGTACAGTATACTACAGTTTACTACAGAATTATATAGTAAGTACTGTAAAATTCTATAGTAAACTGTAGTATTATTTTATGTGGGTTTCCTTCTCCACTCGCGCGTCATCAGGCAAATTATGTTTACAGGGGTGGAATCCCAAAATAAATGTGTAATTTTTTTTTTTTTATACACAGTTGAAGTCTGAAATTTACATACACTTAGGTTAGAGTCATTAAAACTCATTTTTTTCAACCACTCCACAAAGTTCTTGTTAACAAACTATAGTTTTGGCAAGTCGGTTAGGATATCTACTTTGTGCATGACACAAGTAATTTTTCCAACAATTGTTTACAGACAGATTATTTCATTTATAATTCGCTGTATCACAATTCCAGTAGGTCAGAAGTTTACATACACTAAGTTGACTGTGCCTTTAAACAGCTTGGAAAATTCCAGAAAATGATGTCATGGCTTTAGAACTCTCTGATAGGCTAATTGACATAATTTGAGTCAATTGGAGGTGTACGTGTGGATGCATTTCAAGGCCTACCTTCAAACTCAGCGCCTCTTTGCTTGATACCATGGGAAAATCAAAAAAAATCACAAGGCTGGTTCATCCTTGGGAGCAATTTCCAAATGCCTGAAGGTACCACGTTAATCTGTACAAACAATAGTACGCAAGTATAAACACCATTGGACCACGCAGCCGTCATACCACTCAGGAAGGAGACGCGTTCTGTCTCCTAGAGATGAACATACTTTGGTGCAAATCAATCCCAGAACAACAGCAAAGGACCTTGTGAAGACGCTGGAGGAAACAGGTACAAAAGTATCTATATCCACAATAAAACTAGTCCTATATCGACATAACCTGAAAGGCCGCTCAGCAAGGAAGAAGCCACTGCTCCAAAACTGCCATAAAAAAATCAGACTACGGTTTGCAACTGCACATGGGGACAAAGATCGTACTTTTTGGAGAAATGTCCTCTGGTCTGATGAAACAAAAATAGAACTGTTTGGCCATAATGACCATCGTTATGTTTGGAGGAAGGAACCTGAAGAACACCATCCCAACCGTGAAGCACGGGGGTGGCAGCATCATGCTGTGGGGGTGCTTTGCTGCAGGAGGGACTGGTGCACTTCACAAAATAGATGGCATCATGAGGATGGAAAATAATGTGGATATATTGAAGCAACATCTCAAGACATCAGTCAGGAAGTTAAATTGGGTCTTCCAAATGGACAATGATCCCAAGTATACTTCCAAAGTTGTGGCAAAATGACAACAAAGTCAAGGTATTGGAGTGGCCATCACAAAGCCCTGACCTCAATCCTATAGAAAATGTGTGGGCAGAACTGAAAAGACGAGCAAGGAGGCCTACAAACCTGACTCAGTTACACCAGCTCTGTCAGGAGGAATGGGCCAAAATTCACCCAACTTATTGTGGGAGGCTTGTGGAAGGCTACCCGAAATGTTTAACCCAAGTTAAACAATTTAAAGGCAATGCTACCAAATACTAATTGAGTGTATGTAAACTTCTGACCCACTGGGAATGTGATGAAATAAATAAAAGCTTAAATGAAAATGTATGCACTCACTAACTGTAAGTCGCTCTGGATAAGAGCGTCTGCTAAATGACTAAAATGTTAATGTAAAATGTTAATAAATCATTATTTCTACTATTATTCTGACATTTCACATTCTTAAAATAAAGTGGTGATCCTAACTGACCTAAGACAGGGAATTTTTATTAGGATTAAATGTCAGGAATTGTGAAAAACTGAGTTTAAATGTATTTGGCTAAGGTGTATGTAAACTTCCGACTTCAACTGTATATATATAGCTAGTTGTGCAAGTAGCGTACCGTTTTTCAATGTGTGCAATCTCCCTATGAATTAACACACATGCTGTGGCTCAGAATCCATACTGGGAATGCTGGGGAATGTGGTCCTAGACAACAGAGCATGCATATTTAAACAGAGTGCTTAATGTGACGTTTCAGTAGAGATTATTTTAATTTCAGATATGGGAATAGGGTGGGAGCCAAACATGGTGATGTAGCTCTCCTCTCCTGTTGAGTCTGTTCCTGTGTAGGCGGTTGTTTTTAGGCCTGGCACAATAACCAGCCAGCCCCAGAGAGAGCAGAGAGGAGTGAAGGAAGAGGCAAAGCCTCCTGGGAGGTTTTGCCATATGCATCTCTTTCATCTTGTGTGTCAGTTCTTTGAAGGTTATGAGGCTCAGATAGGCTGGATGACAGAGACACTGTATCAATGTAGCTGAGAGCTGGGCTGGGTTAGTTCGGTACAGGGGTAGGTTGTCACAGTGCTCATAAAAGACTAATACAATTGTGAGAACCAGACCCACTCTCCCCTACTGTATATGACTCAATTATACTCAGATCCTCAGTTACTACACCTTTAATTTCATTATCTTCCTTCACCTCCATCCCTCTCTTCCTCTATCATCTCATCCTCTTCCTGTTTCCTCTACCCATCTTCTCCTCTTCTCTCTCTTCATCTAGCTATGGCATATACAGTATATTATTACTATTACTATTATTATTATTATTATTACTATTATATTATCTATCCTCTCATCTTGCCTCAGCTTATCTTCCCTCTCTCCCCATGGTGGTAGAGTTAATGAATAACGCCTAGCAGGTTATAGATCCACTGAACCCTACTAATTAGGGTGGCGAGCCCCAGGTAGCCCCAGCCAACCCACTCCTTTCTCCCAGGAAGCCCTCTCTTCTCCTGGGGTTAATGGCACTAATCTCCCCTTGATTAATCGTACAACAGTAATTGCCTATTGATAGCTGATGCAATGCCCGCAGGTTGTCTGTCTGTTTCCTTACCTTCTTCTACCTTGGCTTGCTTTTTTAGATAATTGAGAAGGTCTGGTGTCCTTTGTCGAATGAGTACAAATTGGCTGCAAATTGAAAGTGAATGGAATTGGTATTTAACTTGGTTCTGGAAAGGGAGCGTGTTGAATGCTTCTTGTAATGTTTATCGATGGCTCCCTATCAGATTTCCTCACATTAGTTAATACCTAGTGAGATCCAAGTATTTTTATCTGAGGCTGCTTGATAATCACAGCTATGCCTGTGCTGTGTAGCCCACAGGTGTTCTAGGAAGACGAAACATAACAGTGTTTGTGACTGTGTTAGTGTTAGGCCGGGATTCAATACGATCCGCGCTAGATACGCATTATAGCGTACTTGACATTTGAAGATAATTTCTGATTACTGTGAATGTGACCTCCGCGAACGTTGGGGAAAATGCCTTTAAAAGCCACATTGTCGGCTGTCCAGCGCACTGATCTATGAATTGAATCCTGGCCTTTGTCACTGTCTCACTGTCGTTGTGGTGTCTGCTCTTTGTGGTCTAAATAATATTTACTGCATATCTGTTTATATTTGCTGTTGAATAAAATGGTCAAATCAAAAAGTACGTTTACAATCTCACTAGATTAGGGAAGAACAAGTCCCAGTCCCACAACACCCATACACTGAGATTATTCGAGTATGAGTATTTTTTACTTGTGGTTCCTCTAATCAATTGCCTTGGGTAGGTTATTGGAGTCATTACACTTGTTTATCAGAGGGAACAGGACAGTATAAAGGTATTGTCTGTCAGCTGTCTGGTCAACATCAGAGGAGTCTCAGCCATAATATTTTAGAGAGAAATCACATGACATATTTAGAGAGAGGGAGAAAGGGAGATCTGCACGGAGGGGAGCCCTGCGATGGCTCAACCTGGTTAATACATCTGGACACTTTGTAATGTGACAGCCTGCTGTCCTCGTCACCTCAAGCCATCTGTCATTCCTGTCAATTTCCAAACCTCCTGATGTAACCGAGTGGGTTCAAACTTGGGTCTCATGCGCACTGATAAGCTTTTCTTTACAACACTACCGGAACCTCACTTCACCCCTAGGACCTGCAAGGCTTCTAGACATTTTGGAGTTGAGAGTTGTTGCCCTAATAGCCCTATTATGGATCATTCTGGACCGTCAATAGCGTCCAGTGTTGTATCGGCTTGTCATCGTACACTCTGTGGCCCCTGGTGGATCATGGACCCATTGTCTGTTTCACACCCTGTATGGAACCTGGCCAATGGCCCAATCAGGTGCTGTCAACACTTTTAGGGACACACACCAGACACACACACACACACACACACACACTGTCAACACCCTCTGCTGTAATCTAATGATTGGTTCAGACCTAGCTGTCTCAATTCATTTTCTTATGCGCGTTGTCGTTGTTAGCGCACGCTAATGTAAAAAATTTTTGTCCATTGACGGGTCGGTGAGCTGTGATAATGAAGACATAAATATCGTCTGAAGGCGCAGGTCTTACAGGGGATATGCTGTTTAGAGGCTGAGATGGATACTGTTGCTGAGCTGCCATTTTCACAACAGCAACTACCACGTCAACGTTTCGGACATAAACCCATGACTAGAAATAGCAAGCTGTCAGAACAGAATGAATAAACATGAGTCTTCTTCAGGTTGGAGCGTAGAAATTCAGTTGAGATTATAATCTTGCATATTGAATGAAAAGATTGGTTTGATAGATCAGAAACCTGTATAGTTAGGCTTCATATTGTAAGGCTTGTGGAGTTACATCATGACTTCTATTCTAGTGCAGTCAGTCAGTGCTCATCAGGCCTCTTCTTTAACGTTAACAGACTAAAAGCTGTCACAGCCTTTTCCTATCAGCATCCTCCGTCCATCGCAAGCTGTTAGGGAATAGCAAATAAGTCTGACAACACAGCAGACTGGAAAACATACAGTAAATTGAGAAATCACGTCACTAAACTAAACAAAAATAAGAAGTAACTATACTATGGAACAAAGATAAATGATATAAAGAATGATAGTAAAAAGCTCTGGAGTACCTTAAATTAAATTATTGGCAAATATTGTTTTCTGTTTTTACTAATGACCTTCCAATGACCTTGAATAAGGCCTGTGTGTCTATGAATGCTGACGACTCAACAGTATACACGTCGGCTACGACAGTAAAATAAATAACTGACACCCTTAACATAGAGCTCCAGTCAGTTTTTGAATGGTGCTAAATATCTAAAAAATTAAAAGCATTGTTTTTGGGGAAAATCCCTCGGTCAACCCAAAACCTCATCTACATCTATTATTGAATAATGTGGAGATTGACCAAGTTGAGGAGACTAAACTATTGGGTGCAACCATAGATAGCAAGCTGTCATGGTCAAAACATATAGACTCAATGGTTGCTAAAATGGGAAGAGGTCTGTCCATGTTAAGGCACTGCTCTTTACATTTAAGTCATTTAGCAGACGCTCTTATCCAGAGCGACTTACAAATTGGTGCATTCAACATATGATAGCCAGTGGGACAACCACCCTATATATATATATATATATATATATATATATATATATATATATATATATACAGTGGGGAGAACAAGTATTTGATACACTGCCGATTTTGCAGGTTTTCCTACTTACAAAGCATGTAGAGGTCTGTAATTTTTATCATAGGTACACTTCAACTGTGAGAGACAGTATCTAAAACAAAAATCCAGAAAATCACATTGTATGATTTTTAAGTAATTCATTTGCATTTTATTGCATGACATAAGTATTTGATACATCAGAAAAGCAGAACTTAATATTTGGTATAGAAACCTTTGTTTGCAATTACAGAGATCATACGTTTCCTGTAGGTCTTGACCAGGTTTGCACACACTGCAGCAGGGATTTTGACCCACTCCTCCATACAGACCTTCTCCAAATCCTTCAGCTGTCGCTGGGCAATACAGACTTTCAGCTCCCTCCAAAGATTTTCTATTGGGTTAAGGTCTGGAGACTGGCTAGGCCACTCCAGGACCTTGAGATGCTTCTTACGGAGCCACTCCTTAGTTGCCCTAGCTGTGTGTTTCGGGTCGTTGTCATGCTGGAAGACCCAGCCACGACCCATCTTCAATGCTCTTACTGAGGGAAGGAGGTTGTTGGCCAAGATCTCGCGATACATGGCCCCATCCATCCTCCCCTCAATACGGTGCAGTCATCCTGTCCCCTTTGCAGAAAAGCATCCCCAAAGAATGATGTTTCCACCTCCATGCTTCACGGTTGGGATGGTGTTCTTGGGGTTGTACTCATCCTTCTTCTTCCTCCAAACACGGCGAGTGGAGTTTAGACCAAAAAGCTCTATTTTTGTCTCATCAGACCACATGCCCTTCTCCCATTCCTCCTCTGGATCATCCAGATGGTCATTGGCAAACTTCAGATGGGCCTGGACATGCGCTGGCTTGAGCAGGGGGACCTTGCGGGCGCTGCAGGATTATAATCCATGACGGCGTAGTGTGTTACTAATGGTTTTCTTTGAGACTGTGGTCCCAGCTCTCTTCAGGTCATTGACCAGGTCCTGCCGTGTAGTTCTGGGCTGATCTCTCACCTTCCTCATGATCATTGATGCCCCACGAGGTGAGATCTTGCATGGAGCCCCAGACCGAGGGTGATTGACCGTCATCTTGAACTTCTTCCATTTTCTAATAATTGCGCCAACAGTTGTTGCCTTCTCACCAAGCTGCTTGCCTATTGTCCTGTAGCCCATCCCAGCCTTGTGCAGGTCTACAATTTTATCCCTGATGTCCTTACACAGCTCTCTGGTCTTGGCCATTGTGGAGAGGTTGGAGTCTGTTTGATTGAGTGTGTGGACAGGTGTCTTTTATACAGGTAACGAGTTCAAACAGGTGCAGTTAACACAGGTAATGAGTGGAAAAACTAACAGGTCTGTGAGAGCCGGAATTCTTACTGGTTGGTAGGTGATCAAATACTTATGTCATGCAATAAAATGCAAATTAATTACTTAAAAATCATACAATGTGATTTTCTGGATTTTTGTTTTAGATTCCGTATCTCACAGTTGAAGTGTACCTATGATAAAAAATTACAGACCTCTACATGCTTTGTAAGTAGGAAAACCTGCAAAATCGGCAGTGTATCAAATACTTGTTCTCCCTACTGTATATATATATGTATATATATTTAAAAAATTGTATATATTTATTTCGTTTTTTAATTGTTGTTTCTATCTTTTCTTTTTTTTTAATATATATATTTTTTTATGGGGGGGCGGGGGGGGGGGGGGGGGGGTAGAATAATTACTGTTATACTATTCCAGGTATTCCTTAAAGAGGTAGGGTTTCAAGTGTCTCCGGAAGGTGGTCAGTGACTCTGCTGTCCTGGCGTCGTGGGGGAGCTTGTTCCACCATTGGGGTGCCAGAGCAGCGAATAGTTTTGACTGGGCTGAGCGGGAACTGTGCTTCCGTAGAGGTAGGAGGGCTAGCAGGCCAGGGGTGGATGAACGTAGTGCCCTCGTTTGGGTGTAGGGTCTGATCAGAGCCTGAAGGTAAGGAGGTGCTGTTCCCCTCACAGCTCCGTAGGCAAGCACCATGGTTTTGTAGTAGATGCGAGCTATAACTGGAAGCCAGTGGAGTGTGCGGAGGAGCGGGGTGACATGAGAGAACTTGGGAAGGTTGAACACTGCAGCGTTCTGGATAAGTTGTAGGGGTTTAATGGCACAGGCAGGGAGCCCAGCCAACAGCGAGTTGCAGTAATCCAGACGGGAGATGACAAGTGCCTGGATTAGGACCTGTGCCGCTTTCTGTGTAAGGTAGGGTCGTACTCTCAGTAGACCAGACAGGTCCTAGTTTTGTCGCACCTGGAATACTGCCCAGTTGTGTTGTCATCTGGGGCAAAGAGGGACATAGGTAAATTGCAGTTGGTCCAGAACAGACGTATTGCACTTAGATGTACATGGAGGACTAATGTCAGTAACATGCATGTCAATATCTCCTGGCTCAAAGTTGAGGAAAGATTGACTGCATCACTATTGGTCTTTGTGCGAGGTGTTGATGTGTTGAAGGTACAGAACTGTCTGTTGAAGCAGTTGGCACACAGTTTGGAGACTCATCAGTACAACACAAGACATGCAAACAAAGGTCTTCACAGTCTGCAGGTCCAGAACAGAGGCTGGGAAACGCACAGTATTAAATAGAGCCATGACTACATGGAACTCTCTGCTACCCCAAGTAAATTAAGCTATAAATAAAAACAGATTAAAAAAACTGAAAGAACACCTTACGGCACAACAGGGACTGTGAAGAGACACAGACATTTTTATATATTTTGTATCGTAATTTGCACGGTATTATGTATTGTATTATGTAGGTGGGTGGCCTTGTACGAGCCTTAGCTTGTGCGAGCCAGAACGGCTCATAAGGCAGCAGACATCTCCTGTTTCTGAAGCGTGAGGCAGAGGCAGGAGATTATGTAGTGTTATGTATATTATGTATATTATGTATTTTATTTGTTGTTTTGTTTTCTGTTTGGACCCCAGGAAGAGAAGCCATAGCCTTGGCAGCAGCTAATTGGGAATCCTAATAAAATACTAAAATACTACTATACCTTGAAGATGGCCAGCACATCCTTCCGACGGCCATATTAACATACTGTATTACTGAGCTGTAAAACAATGTTATTTTGTAACAGATGTTGTCATAACCCTCACAGGGTTCCTATATTTGGGTAACTGTGGTGATAATGGCAAACTTATGGTTGGGTAACCATGGTAATAATGGCACAGAGATGGTTGGGTAACCGTGGTGGTAATGGAACAGTGATGCAGTGTCCCAATGCTTAATGGGTTCTGGAAATTAGATAAGAAACAGTCTGATCCCTGAGGATTGGAAGCCTTTCTAATGGCATGTTAAATGGTAATACTTTACTTAACGCCTTCAGGTATAACCCATTATGATGATGAGTCTTGCCTAGACATTGTTATAACATGTAAGATAAACTTATTTAAGATTATATGTAGTTTCCACCAACCTTGGTTTACATCCTTTCCTGACAATACACATTTATGCAGCCGACAGATTCAATGTTTGTTCGTTTTCTCAACTGAACTACTGCCAAACCCCTGTTGGCCTACTTAGGGTCCCAAGCCGCCATATCCTGCTGCCTGTGATGATGAGAATGCACTGCATTCAGGCAGCCAACTCTCTTCAGGTGCTCATATTTAAGCTGTAACTGCTTTGCATTCCTGTCAGTGTCTGTGTCCCAGCAGAAATATACAGCAGAGAGAGACCAGCACCAGGGTAATGCAGGGAGTACCAGAACAGTCACTGTGACAGAGCTATTGCTGCTACATGAGAACACAGGGACACAGGGACCGGCAAGTAGACAATTAAACATGTAGCCTCGCCAAGCACCACTAGCTGCGGAGACTCACTTACAATGACATCTCAGACACTCAGTAGGTCTCGTCACTGGGCCTAGTGCAGAATAAATAAACATAAGAACTCAGGGGCTGAGGAATTCAAATGCACAGCTTCCATATTTGCTCTCACTCAAACACCTGCAGTTTGAAGGCTAGAGATAACATTGCCATGGATGGAAAAGTATAGTCCCCTGTAGCTCAGTTGGTAGAGCATGGCGTTTGCAACGCCAGGGTTGTGGGTTCATTTCCCACGGGGGGCCAGTATGAAGAAAAAAAAACATGTATGCACTCACTAACTGTAAGTCGCTCTGGATAAGAGCGTCTGCTAAATGACAAACACAAAAAAAAGAGGAGACAGGTAGAGAAAACATTTTGACGGAAGAATATGGGAAAGATACATGTAGTTTTTTTTCTTTGTCTTTCTCTCCCTCTATCTCCCACCATCTCGATTAAATGCCATTTGACTTACTATGGATGCTACAGTAGACATGGATTGTCATTAGCACACTTTGCTCGGTTGTCTGACTACTGTGACTCATTGCAATGGGTTCAGTATTTAGCCCAGGCCGTCATATACATCCTACAGAGCCCGTCTCTTTGGAATTTACTCATGGTCCGGCCTCCTTCCCTCCCCTCTGCTTCTTCCTTCCATCCTCGTAACCACTCACCCCTAAAGGTCACTCACTCTGCCAGGCAGCATATAAATACACACACACACACACACACACAGAGAGAGAGAGAGAGCTAAGGCTGGAAGTTCATAGAAACATTATCACTGTCTTGGAGAATCGTTCATCGTTGTTGAAGTGGTAGCCCTCATGGGTGGAATGTTATTAATATTTTTTCATAATTTCATAATTAATCAACATTATATAAAAAAAAGGCATAAATCTGGTGTTTCTATGTCAAATGGCTTTGTTATATTTCAGTCTTCTGTGATGTACACTGAGTATACCAAAAATTAGGAACACCTTCGTAATATTCAGTACCCCTTTTTGCCCTCAGAAAGCCTCAATTCGTTGGGGCATGGACTCTACAAGGTGTCGAAAGCGTTCCACAGGGATGCTGGCCCATGTTGACTCCAATGCTTCCCACAGTTGTGTCAAGTTGGCTGGATGTCCTTTGGGTGGTGGACAATTCTTGATACATACAGGAAACTGTTGAGCGTTTTAAAAAACAGCAGCGTTGCAGTTCTTGACACAAACCAGTGCGCCTGGCACCTACTACCATACCCTGTTCAAAGGCACATAAATAATTTGTCTTGCCTATTCACCCTCTGAATGGCACACATGCACAATCCATGTCTCAATTGTCTCAAAGCTTAAACATCCTTCTATAGCCTGTCTCCTCCCCTTCATCTACACTAATTAAAGAGGATTTTACAAGTGACATCAATAAGGTATCATAGCTTTCAACTGGATTCACCTGGTCAGTCTATGTCATGGAAAGAGCAGGTGTTAATAATAATAATAAGAATATGCCATTTGGCAGATGCTTTTATCCAAAGCGACTTACAGTCATGTGTGCATACATTGTTCTTAATGTTTTATACACTCAGTGTATATAAAGTGTAATATTGGTATGCAAACTCAAAATGTAATACATTTCAACTCTATATCTGACATGGTACAGGTGTCTTCTTTTTAAAAAACCCATAACCATGTGTGTGAGGTGTATACTTTTGTTTCAAAGTAGATTGGCAAGCTTTACACCACTCCAGCCGACGCTTGGCATTGTGCATGGTGATCTTAGGCTAGTGTGCGGCTGCTCGGCCATGGAAACCCATTTCATGAAGTTCCCGACGAACAGTTCTTGTGCTGACGTTGCTTCCAGAGGCAGTTTGGAACTCGGTAGTTGCAACCGAGGACAGACAAGTTTTATGTGCTGCGCACTTCAGCACTCGGCGGTCCCATTCTGTGAGCTTGTGTGGCCTACCACTTCGTGGCTGAGCCGTTGTTGCTCCTAGATGTTTCCACTTCACAATAACAACACTTACAGTTGACTGGGGCAGCTCTAGCAAGGCGGAAATTTGATGAACTGACGGTGCCACGTTGAAAGTCACTGAGCTCTTTAGTAAGGCCATTCTATTGCCACTGTTTGGCTATGGAGATTGCATGGATGTCTGCTCGATTTTATACACCTGTGGCTGAAATAGCCGAATCCAATAACTTGAAGGGGTGTCCACATACTTTTGTATATATAGTATATGTGTGTCTACGTCTATCAATTGTTTATGGTGGGGCTATGTCTGTAGGTTGTTATGTCTAAGATTTGTCTGAAACTTTGTTCTCCTCTGAGAATGTCTTGGTTGGACCAGGTCTGTCTTGAAAAATAGATATTATCTCAATGAGACTACATGCATAAATAAAGGTGAAATCAAATTAAAATTAAAGAGGGGTAAATTATTCTAGTCATTCACTTTTGTGTCAGCAGCATTAATGCCTCTGTGTTTATTGTTGGCTTTCACTACAAATGCATTCTCAATCATGTTTGACCGATCTCTGCATGTTGTTGAATTGGAACCATCAGATTAATTGTAGGTGATCAAGAGACAGAGAGCAAGTGTAAGGAGGCAGAAACTGGAGGAATACCTGCAAAGCAAAATTGGGAATCTTGCAAGCTTTTGGCATATGGCTCTGGGTGTTATTTGTTGTTATATTGGATTGCTTTGGATAATGGTTAAAAAGCATCAGCCATTCATCAATACCTAAGGTGAGATCAATCACTTTAAGGCTATAACTCTAGTCACTTGCAGTAGCTACTTTCATTAGAGTGAATGTACAGCGGAATGAACTAGAAGAACACACAAGAAGCTAAAATGCAAGAGTTGTTTTCTACCAATGCTGTCTTATTACTTGGGCCTGATTCAATCAGACTTTGAAATAGCATCAATTTTAGTTTATTTCTTTTGAGCACACCTATTTTAGTGCCCCATGTCTGGATTTCCTGTATTGAACTGTGGAGGCTCATCAGAGGAGGAAGTGGAGGACAATCCTCCTCAGTGAATTACATAAAAATAAAAATAGTGAAACATTAAAAAAGTTATCATTTTTAGATAAAACTATACTAAATATATTCAATGCACCAAATAATTGATTACAACACTCTGTTTTGCAATGAAGATCTACAGTAGCCTCAACAGCACTCTGTAGGGTAGCACCATGGTGTAGCCGGAGGACAGCTAGCTTCCGTCCTCCTCTGGTACATTGACTTCAATACAAACCTAAGATGCTCATGGTTCTCACCCGCTTCCATAGACTTACACAGTAATTATGACAACTTCCGGAGGACATCCTCCAACATATCAGAGCTCTTGTAGCATGAACTGCCATGTTGTCCACCCAATCAAAGGATCAGAGAATGAATCTAGTACTGAAAGCATAAGCTACAGCTAGCTAGCACTGCAGTGCATAAAATGTGGTGAATAGTTGACTCAAAGAGAGAGAAGGACAATAGTTGAACAGTTTTGAACATATGAATTTCTTTAGAAATGAATGAGAAGCAAGAGAGAGAGAGAGAGAGAGCTATATTTCGTCATTCTTTTCACTTTCACTTACTTAGCTAGCAAATGCAGCTAGCTAGTTTAGCCTACTCAAACACTCAGCTCAAACAGAGGGATGCTATGTTTGCTAGTTGGTTATGACTATCCAACACTGGAACTCTTCCAAGTGAAGGTAAGCTTTTGGTTTTACTAATTTATTGCCACCGCGGCCCACCGGTGTAACAGCTAAACTGCTTACTGACTGTACACTGTACTGCATGATTGTGTGCACCTACGTTCTGAACTTTCATTCATAGGCTAGGTTGTAGCAACCTCATGACGGGTATAGGAAAAATTAGAGTATCATGTAGTAGCCTAAACCTATCGATGTTACATTGAACTGGGTGAATGGAATATGAATGACAGTCATCCAATATGCTGTAATAGAACAGTTGAAGTCGGATGTTTACATACACTTAGGTTGGAGTCATTAAAACTTGTTTTTCAACCACTCCACAAATTTCTTGTTAACAAACTATAGTTTTGGCAAGTCGGTTAGGACATCTACTTTGTGCATGACACAAGTAATTTTTCCAACAATTGTTTACAGACAGATTATTTCACTTATAATTCACTGTATCACAATTCCAGTGGGTCAGAAGTTTACATAAACTAAGTTGACTGTGCCTTTAAACAGCTTGGAAAATTCCAGAAAATGATGTCATAGCTTTAGAAGATTATGATAGGCTAATTTACATAATTTGAGTCAATTGGAGGTGTACCTGTGGATGTATTTCAAGGCCTACCTTCAAACTCAGTGCCTCTTTGCTTGACATCATTGGATAATCAAAAGAAATCAGCCAAGACCTCAGAAAAAAAATTGTAGACCTCCACAAGGCTGGTTCATCCTTGGGAGCAATTTCCAAACGCCTGAAGGTACCACGTTCATCTGTACAAACAATAATACGCAAGTATAAACAGCATGGGACCACGCAGCCGTCATACCGCTCAGGAAGGAGATGCATTCTGTCTCCTAGAGATGAACGTACTTTGGTGCAAATCAATCCCAGAACAACAGCAAAGGACCTTGTGAAGATGCTGGAGGAAACAGGTACACAAGTATCTATATCCACAGTAAAACGAGTCCTATATCGACATAACCTGAAAGGCCGCTCAGCAAGGAAGAAGCCACTGCTCCAAAACCGCCATAAAAAAGCCAGACTACGGATTGCAACTGCACATGGGGACAAAGATCGTACTTTTTGGAGAAATGTCCTCTGGTCTGATGAAACAAAAATAGAACTGTTTGGCCATAATGACCTTTGTTATGTTTGGAGGAAAAAGGGGGTAACTTGCAAGCCGAAGAACGCCATCCCAACTGTGAAGTACGGGGGTTGCAGCATCATGCTGTGGGGGTGCTTTGCTGCAGGAGGGACTGGTGCACTTCACAAAATAGATGGCATCATGAGGAAGGAAATGTATGTTGATATATTGAAGCAACATCTCAAGACATCAGTCAGGAAGTTAAAGCTTGGTCGCAAATGGGTCTTCCAAATGGACAATGACCCCAAGCATACTTCCAAAGTTGTGGCAAAATGGCTTAAGGACAACAAAGTCAAAGTATTGGAGTGGCCATCACAAAGCCCTGACCTCAATCCTATAGAAAATGTGTGGGCAGAACTGAAAAAGCGTGTGCGAGCATGGAGGCCTACAAACCTGACTCAGTTACACCAGCTCTGTCAGGGGGAATGGGCCAAAATTCACCCAACTTATTGTGGGAAGCTTGTGGAAGGCTACCCGACACGTTTGACCCAAGTTAAACAATTTAAAGGCAATGCTACCAAATACTAATTGAGTGTATGTACACTTCTGACCCAGTGGGAATGTGATGAAAGAAATAAAAGTTTAAATATATAATTCTCTCTACTATTATTCTGACATTTCACATTCTTAAAATAAAGTGGTAATCCTAACTGACCTAAGACAGGGAATTTTTACTAGGATTAAATGTCAGGAATTGTGAAAAACTAGATTTAAATGTATTTGGCTAAGGTGTATATAAAATTCAGACTTCAACTGTATTATTGTCCTCCATCATCTTAAACGGCACCGACCGCCACTGGTATTGAAGTATGGTACATAAATAATTGCATGATTTGCATCCATCAGACAAAACGTACCTCTGTAGAGTAATCAATACTATTTTACACCTTTTGTAAAAACTAAAACTAATAATAAGAAATATACAATTGATTTGGGAACCTACATTCCAGTCCCCCTATGTCTATGTAGCAAAGGAAAGTTTGTTGTTTGCTTTCCCTCTCTTCAAAAGTTTACCTCTTTTCCTTCCCTTTCCTCCCCCCTGCAGTTTGACATGCAGCGCATCACCCTTGAGGAGCTGAAACACATCCTGTTCCATGCCTTCAGAGACCATCTGACCATGAAGGACATCGAGAACATCATCATCAACGAGGAGGAGAGCCTCAATGAGAGCTCGGGACACTGTCAGGCAGACTTTGAAGGAAGTGAGTTGAGTAGATTCTGTAGTTTGTGGAGAGGGGGATGGGGTGTGTGTGAGAGAGAGAGAGAGAGAGGAGAGAGAGAGAGAGAGAGAGAGAGAGAGAGAGAGAGAGAGAGAGGAGAGAGAGAGAGAGAGAGAGAGAGAGAGAGAGAGAGAGAGAGAGAGAGAGAGAGAGAGAGAGAGAGAGAGAGAGAGAGAGAGAGAGAGAGAGAGAGAGAGAGAGAGAGAGAGAGAGAGAGAGAGAGAGAGAGAGAGAGAGAGAGAGAGAGAGAGAGAGAGAGAGAGAGAGAGAGAGAGAGAGAGAGAGGAGAGAGAGAGAGAGAGAGAGAGAGCTGTCATTGGCGGGGCAGAGCGCGCTGCACGCCTGTCCTCCTGTCAGGACGGATCTGACTCCACCTATCAGGATCCATTACTGTCAAAGACTCCACCTGCTGATTTATTGATTGAAGGTGTTTATGGTGTAGGAAGTCATGTGGTCCCCTGGGCTATAGCTAGCAGTGATGGAATATGCATAGCCTGGCTCTGCAAAAATGTGTCTTCAGAAAGTTATGAATACCGCAACAGCAGAGAAGGGTGTTTAGGTTGATATGAATCTTTATTTTCTGTTTGTTATTGGGTTATTATATTTTAAGTAGAAATTTGGCACCAATATTGAATTTTAAAAGCCTGCTATATTAATTGAAGCGCCCTTTAATATAGACCACATGGAGAATTCAATAAATCAGATTTATGATATGAATAAAGGCTTGCCAAAGTGCCAAACTTCACCATTTTGACATGTCCCTCCGTCAACCCTGTGTCACTTCTAGGAAGATTTCAAACCACTTAATCCAAAAATGTCTCCAAGTTTCACCATCATTTTAAAGCCCTAGTTATTTTTGTTGACATAGGCATTTCTGAACATATCTTTTTATTTCATGTGATTAGTGATTAATTTACTCCTGTCCTTAATTTTAAGGTCAACCATGTTACGTGAACTACACTCTTGTTTTAATATGGTCAAACTTTTAAAACATGTTTTTTCAAAGGCAACATTGAACGTGTAATAGTCAAATCATAGTGTAAAAGCAGGTGAGCTGGTTCTACTCTTTTTGGCAATTTTCTGGTGTTTTGTGGTGGAAAACTGAGCAGGTTGAGTATAACACGTCAACCCTGTTACCCACAGATAGACATGCTGGAAATGTTTTAGCAATTTCATTGTTTTGGTTCAGCTTGCATTCAATTACCACTCCCTGTTGCACACAACAAGCTTCCATTCCCCCATTCACAATGGGATTTATGGCTAATTTAAGATGAAATCGTCAACCTGTTACATTTACATTTGTGGATGAACGCAATGCCCTCGTTTGGGTGTAGGGACTGATCAGAGCCTGAAGGTACGGAGGTGCCGTTCCCCTCACAGCTCCGTAGGCAAGCACCATGGTCTTGTAGCAGATGCGAGCTTCAACTGGAAGCCAGTGGAGTGTGCGGAGGAGCGGGGTGACGTGAGAGAACTTGGGAAGGTTGAACACCAGACGGGCTGCGGCATTCTGGATGAGTTGTAGGGGTTTAATGGCATAGGCAGGGAGCCCAGCTAACAGCGAGTTGCAGTAATCCAGACGGGAGATGACAAGTGTCTGGATTAGGACCTGTGCCGCTTCCTGTGTAAGGCAGGGTCGTACTCTCCGAATGTTGTAGAGCATGAACCTACAGGATCGGGTCACCGCCTTGATGTTAGCGGAGAACGACAGGGTGTTGTCCAGGGTCAACCGAAGGCTCTTTGCACTCTGGGAGGAGGACACAACGGAGTTGTCAACCGTGATGGCAAGATCATGGAACAGGCAGTCCTTCCCCGGGAGGAAGAGCAGCTCCGTCTTGCCGAGGTTCAGCTTGAGGTGGTGATCCGTCATCCACACTGATATGTCTGCCAGACATGCAGAGATGCGATTCGCCACCTGGTTATCAGAAGGGGGAAAGGAGAAGATTAGTTGTGTGTCGTCTGCGTAGCAATGATAGGAGAGGCCATGTGAGGATATGACAGAGCCAAGTGACTTGGTGTATAGCGAGAATAGGAGAGGGCCTAGAACTGAGCCCTGGGGGACACCAGTGGTGAGAGCACGTGGTGCGGAGACAGATTCTCGCCACGCCACTTGGTAGGAGTGACCTGTCAGGTAGGATGCAATCCAAGAGTGAGCCGCGCCGGAGATGCCCAACTCGGAGAGGGTGGAGAGGAGGATCAACCTTGTCAACCTTGTTACTTTATTTGGCATTTAATAGGCACTTACTATAGTCTAGTTTTAAATGTAACCTCTTGAGATGGGAAAACATGTTTTTTATTAAATTGAACATGTGCTCTTTTTGACAGAATGTTAAAATTAGGTGAAATCCAAAGTATTTTTTGACCAAGTTGCAATTCTCAAAAGGCACCGAATTGTTGGAATGATCCTATTATGTCCGTAGTGAAGATGATACAACAGTTGAATGTCAGGAGCAGGAGACCAGAGTTCCGATTAATACTAACACAACAAACATTTGAACATTTCCCCTGAGATCCTTTGAGTACAACTACTCACACCTTCCCCAGTAAGCTGTTGGTTCTGTAGCCTTTCAGGTTAGAGCCAAAATAGACACCCAGAGGTCATTCCATTCTTAATGTCCCTCTGTGGCAGTCTGAGACACACTGCACCTTGTGAAACTGGAAAGGCTGTGTGATGCTGTAGAGCCAAAATGGCCTGTCATGGTAAATTTACTGATGTAGGAATGGCAACAGACAGCAGGCCTGGACATGTATTGTAAGGTGCTTTATCAGAGTATTAAAACCGGAGGGTGAGACTGAGAGAATACAATGTGTCCTCTGTGTTTATGGGATGTTTCAACTGGGTTTGTGACTGGGAGTTCCAGTTAGCACCACTACGGGATAAATCACAAAGGGAAAGGGAATATCAGGCCCCAAGGTCTAAATGAACAGTACCTGCTATTGAGGAACACTTGAATGTGTTCTGACCTATATAAATAAATACTTGATCTCACTGTAGGGCACAATTGATTGTGTTATCATACACTGCTTCATGATACAGATATGACAAATCTATACATTTTAGCTCATTTTGATTACGCATTTTATGGAAGAAAACTGTTATTGTTAACTTTTGTGTCAGTAGGGATGATTTCAGTGCTTTTTGACATCAGAGTTATAAATAGCTTGTGAGTGAGAGAGTGAGATGTAAAGGGAGTCGGGGGCGAGCTACACAGGACTCTGTACCTGCAGGTCATTGGGCCAGCCCACCTAATTACCACGGTTACCATGGCTCCGTAACCCAGCTCTGCTGTTTCCAGGTCACTGATTGGCCAGGGGGAGGGAGACTTGCTGACTTACCATTCCATGCCGGAGGTAGACTGAACCGGATAATGATATCACAGCCTGAAGTTGGCTTGGCTTTCAAGCTGTGTGTGTGTGTGTTGTGCGTGTGCGTGTGTGTGTGTGTTTGTTGTGTGTGTGCATATCTGTCCATATCTACTGTATATGTGTCAGTTATATTTTCATCCCGGGTCCCACTGTGCTGCGGACACAAACACAAACACATCATGTGACAGAGAGCAGAGCCTCAGCTTCTGCACACTCTCCCTGCCACTCACTCACTCCCTCCTTTCCTTTCTTCCATCCCTCGTTCATTCACTTACTCACTCACTTTCCGACACTATATGATTCAGAAGAGAGCCTGGTGCAGTTTGTTCAATAGTCATTTCTCCCCATCAACACTGCTGAAAATGACTTGCTTTCTCTTTCTCCTTTTCTTACAACAGAGAATGGCAAAAATGTGATGTGCCAGCTTGAACTGGATTTGGTAATAAACCTCTATGCATCTTTCTCTTTCTTGCTTTCTCTCTCTTTCTCCCTTCCCTCCTTTCTCTCTTCTATTAGTCCATTCTAAAAATAAGAACCGGCAGACTTGCGTGAGGAAGAGTCTGATCTGCGCCTTCGCCATGGCCTTCATCATCAGTGTCATGCTCATCGCGGCCAATCAAATGCTGCGGAACGGCCTGGAGTAGCCACACTCGGCCACGCCCACTGTGAGCGGGAAAAACAAACCTGCATGTGCATGATGACAGTGGGTGAGGTCATTTCCTGTTTCTTTAGAAAGAAAAAAACGACTTCAAAAATGCCTCACTGATGTTGACAAAAAAACGAAAAACACTGACTGATAAACTACCTGATTTTTCTGAGTGGATAACAGTCCGACGTCCAACGACACTGAGAAGCCAGCATGAGGAGTCCAGCGAGATCCCTCATAACCCCATTACTCTGGCAGGGACATTCAAGGGCTGACATTCGCTTACTCTGCTGTCTCTATTCCCTAATGCAATAAAAACACAAGTACAGGAGTTCAGTACTCTTCTTGCCTCAGAAGGTGGATTGAGACAGGCCCTCAGTGTATCTGTATAAGGCAGCATCCTTGTGGATTGAGACATACCCACAATTGTATCTGTGTTAGAGAGATTGGAGCTGTGCCTCCTGCAGTGCAGAGAGCCAGACTGGCTACTCACACTCGCTCTTACGCACACATATATGCATGTACTTCCACACACACACACAAACACACAAACACACACACACACACACACACACACACACAAACAAACACTTAAATAATTGGCCTGTTAATCTAATTTCCTGAGGGCGGGTGGAAGCCAGCTCACTACTGCAGCATACAGTAAGGCTGTTGTAGGACGGGTGTTTAAGCTGTTCTAGAAGCTTTCATCCAGAGTTCAGGAGTGCAATCGGTGGATATTACTGTGCCCAATATTTTCCCTATATGTAAAATTGAAAAATGTCTCACTGTCACTGTCTCTGTGTACATTCCCAATGCTAAACAGAACAGTGTTTGAAAGACCATAGCTGTGGAAAGTGTGGGCTGTACTGTACCTATGATCTAATTCCTCTTGAGGTAGGTAGGTCTGAACTCCTGTATTGTATTGACTCTCATGGTAATATTTAAACCACCTTCAGTTTTGCTGAGGACTGCTTGTAATAGCTACAGTACTGCATGCGATCAAGTCAATGTCGATATGTAAATATGTATGTAACCCATGTTGTTGTTGTCTAAGTGTATTGGGTGACGGTGTTCTATTCTGTATGTGCATGATTGTTGGTACACTCTGCTCTAGCAGATTTAGAGGTGGAGGAAAGGAGAGAGCACTGTGAAACGTCTGCTAAATGACTAAAATGTAAATGTAAATGTGAAACCAGAGGCTGCTGCCTTCCACATCACAATACACAGGCAGACAGACAGACACACAGCTCTCTATATTCCCCTCACCCTCTGGCCAAAGCCATAGAATTCACTAGAGATGTACTGACTGAAGAACACTAAATGGATGTTGTTGTTTTCTGTTACAAATATGTATTTTCGGTAGGAACAGTCCATCCTTTGTGTATGTTGTTGGGTTCCTTCACCCACCCTTTTGAATTTCCATCTATCCCCATGAGCAGAACGGAGAGAAGAATCACAGACTGGTGCAAGAGCCCCATCTAGAGGTTTGCTCCAGAATTCTGATATTTTTTGTAACACAATGTGCTCTCCTAGCTCTGGTCCAGGGCGTTAGTGTAGCCTGCAAACCCTGGTAAAAACGGTGTGCAGGTGAGGTTGGAAGCCCAAAAGGGCTTGTATGAAAACCACACCACAAATATAAGTACAAAAAAATAAGTTTGTTCAATCAGTTAAACAAAGCATAATAATTATAATTGTACATGATATACTCAATATACAAGAAAAAACATGTTTGATTATGTGTGTGTGTGTGCATGTGTGTGTGAGTGTGAGAGTTAGGCTACATGGAGGGGATTATTGGGTAGTTTGGTTAATCAGGCTGACCCCCAGTCTTCGCTTGAAGTTATTGAGGGATGATGAGGTTTTGGCAATGTGAAGATAAGAATTCCAGAGTATGGTACCTCTGTATCTGATAGAGAATTGACTATGTGAGGTGCGGCAGTGGGGAGGGTGAAGGTTATCGCAGTGTCTTGTGTTATATAGATGGATTTCAGAATTAACCTGGATGAATCCATTGAAGGGTTAAGGTAAACTGTCTGGGAGGTATGAGTATGTGTAGATGAATGTGCATAATTGGCATACATTAATGTCGTAAATAGACAAGATATTGAGTTTCTTAAATAAAGGTGCAGATGGAGCCAGGTAATTAGAGGAGGTGGCTAGTCTTGCAAATGTATTTTCTATGATGAGTAATTTGTGTAGGTAGGAGGCATACAGTCCATTCAGAAAGTACTCAGACCCCTTGACTTTTTCCACATTTTGTTAGGTTACAGCCTTATTCTAAAATGGATTCAATTGTTTGTTTTTTCCTCATCAATACCCCATAATGACAAAGCAAAAACGTATTTTTAAACATTTTTGTACATGTATTAAAAACAAAAACGGAAATATTACATTTACATAAGTATTCAGACCCTTTACTCAGTAATTTGTTGAAGCACCTTTGGCAGCGATGACAGCCTCGAGTCTTCTTGGGTATAACGCTACAAGCTTGGCACACCTGTATTTGGGGAGTTTCTCCCATTCTTCTCTGCAGATCCTCTCAAGCTCTGTCAGGTTGGATGGGGAGTGTCGCTGCACAGCTATTTTCAGGTCTCTCCAGAGATGTTCCATCGGGTTCAAGTCCAGGCTCTGGCTGGGCCACTCAAGGACATTCAGTGACTTGTCCCGAAGCCATTCCTGCGTTGTCTTGGCTGTGTGCTTAGGGTCGTTGTCCTGTTGGAAGGTGAACCTTCGTCACAGTCTGAGGTCCTGAGCGCTCTGGAGCAGGTTTTCATCGAGGATCTCTCTGTACTTTGCTCCGTTCATCTTTCCCTCGATCCTGACTAGTCTCCCAGTCCCTGCCGCTGAAAAACATTCCCACAGCATGATGCTGCCACCACCATGCTTCACCGTAGGGATGGTGCCAAGGCCCTTCTCCCCCGATTGCTCCGTTTGGCCGGGCGGCCAGCTCTAGGAAGAGTCTTGGTGGTTCCAAACTTCTTCCATTTAAGAATGATGGAGGCCACTGTGTTCTTGGGGACCTTCAATGCTGCAGAAATGTTTTGGTACCCTTCTCCAGATCTGTGCCTCGACACAATCCTGTCTCGGCACTCTACGGACAATTCCTTCGACCTCATGGCTTGGTTTTTGCTCTGACATGCACTGTCAACTGTGGGACCTTATATAGACAGGTGTGTTCCAAATCATGTCAAATCAATTGAATTTACCACAGGTGGACTCCTATCAAGTTGTAGAAACATCTCAAGGATGATCAATGGAAACATGATGCACCTGAGCTCAATTTCGAGTCTCATAGCAAAGGGTCTAAATACTTATGTAAATAAGGTATTTCTGTTTTTTATTTTTAATACATTTGCAAACATTTCTAAAAACCTGTTGTTGCTTTGTTATTATGGGGGTATTGTGTGTAGATTGATGAGGATTTTTTTTTATGTTAGCCTCCCGAGTGGTGCAACGGTCTAAGGCACTGCATCGCAGTGTTTGAGGCGTCACTACAGCCCCGGGTTCGATCCCAGGCTGTGTCACAGCCGGCCGTGACCGGGAGATCCATGAGGCAGCGCAAAATTGGCCCAGCGTCGTCTGGGTTAGGGGATGGTTTGGCAGGCCGGGATTTTCTTGTCCCATCGCGCTCTAGCGACTCCTTTTGGCAGGCCGGACACCTGCCAGCTGACTTCGGTCGCCAGCTGTACAGTGTTTCCTCCAACTCATTGGTGCGGCTGGCTTCTGGGTTAAGCGAGCAGTGTGCCTAGAAGCAGTGCGGCTTGGCAGGGTCGTGTTTCGGAGGATGCATGCCTCTCCCGAGTCCGTAAGGGAGTTGCAGCGATGGGACAAGATTGTAACTACCAATTGGATTTCACGAAAAAGGTAATCCATTTTAGAATAAGGCTGAAACGTAACAAAATGTGGAAAAAGTCAAGGGGTCTGAATACTTTCCAAATGCACTGTATGTACTGGCCCAGACAATATTACAGTAAATGAGATATGGGTAAATAAAGGTATGTGGAAATGTCAGCTGAATAATCGATCCCTTGTATTGAGATGTCAAATCATCAGAACATAACATTTTGAAATATAATATTATGATTCTTATCTATCTTATCGGTATAGAAGGTTTTATGAAATTATGAATGTTCTACCTAAATAATTGTTGGTTCGATTAACTGCACTGTTTGTGAAACATACATAGTAGTCTTTTTATTGGAATTCTGTATGTCTTGCTCATGGCAGAAAATCTCCTTTCTAATCACCTTGAAGAAGTTTGCATTAAAGTATGATCAATGAACGTCCCCATTCATTTTAACATCATGTTTGGATGGATGGCTCCTCTGTGAAGTTTTCATAGTTATTCTATGATGTCAAAATAAAAGCACTGATTTGTGTGCAATATCATCTTGCAAATAGAGTAGGCTACACTGGATTTAATATTGTTGAGACCACCAATTTAAGCCTAATCGGTGGCAGATTCTCACCTCATTCATTATATAATGTATTCTGTCAAACTGGAGTTTGTTCCTTATTTTTTTGTTTTGAGCAATCACCCTTGTCTGCTTCTTTAATGGCTCCCTAATACATATGTAGAGCACTACTGTTGACCAGGGCCCATGGGGCTCTGGCCAAAGTAGTGCACTATAGAAGGAATAGTGTGTCATTTGGGACACAGCCCCACCCTAACCCCATGATACACTGTAATACCAGGGTATAGTCTGAACCTTATTTTTATGAATAAATACATGTTAGCCCACATAAAAGGCTCTGACCTGGGTATACTATACTGTTACAGGGGATGGAGCTGTACCTGCCCTCACAGAATCAGTGCATGTCTTGATCATTAAAACTGATGGTGAATAAGGCTGGAAAACTAACAGTCTCACTTCAGTAGCATGGTGGTTGAATTGCACATGTATGTGCTGTATGGACACTGTACATAAAAAATCATAGATATACACAGTGCTTAATTTGAGCCGGATCAGGATCCGGCACCTCTCCGTTTTGGACTGTTTTGTTCCGGAAACTATTTGGCCGGATCCGGTACCTCTTGTGGCATGAAAATGTACAAGAGGTACAATGTAAAAATTCAAATAAACGCGATCAAAGTTCATTCGAGTTGCCTCTTCGTTAATTCTCCTACAACCACAAAAAAAGGTAAATATTAGCCCTGGCCTAATATTCTAAGAGTTGATTTGTGTTGGGCCGGCCCGGGTTTATGGTTTGCGCAACATTGTAACTTATGTTTGAGCCCAACGCGTGGCCGTGGCTGTGTGAGAAGCGCGCAAGTATCTCTCACATAACTAGAATTAGATTTATTTTATATGATCTCTCTCCCTCTCTGCTCTGATAGACATGAGCCTGCAACTCTTATCTCTCCAGCGTTGCACTTCATCATGTATTTCCTTATAGAGTCATAGCCGCGCTAAGGGTCTGAAGGAACTGCAGCTGCCTACAGTCGGGGACGCGCCGCAAATATGTCAGTAAAAAAACAGCACGCAGACAAAACAGGCCTTTCGTAATATTTCAAGGACAATAGAGGGAAGCACAGGTTGGAAAGCAAATGGCTCCTGCTGAAAAGAGAAGACTATATGCTGTAATATTGTTCTACAAAAGTGTGAGAGAGAGACAGAGCGAGAGAGAGCTTTTTGGCACGAGCACATCGACAATCACCAGCGAGTGAGCTGCGCATAATTGGGTGAGTAAGTGAAACTGCAAAGCATTTTTAGGACTATAATTCTCTCCTCATATTGTAGCCTACAATATGTGTCTCCACACACCTACGTCTAGGCTATTGATGGATTCAAGACAATGTATTTTCTCATGCGTTCCGGTACCTCAGCACTCCCCAGGTCACCCCCCTCTCACGCTCACTTTTTGTTCAGGCACTTACAAATTAAGCACTGGTATACAGTAGATACATATACACATGTAAACTGTGCATGCACACCATTAAAACATGTAGGGGCAGTTGCCGGACACACATTAAGCCTCGTGCTGGACTAAAAAGCAAGATCAATGGAAAATCTCCATTGAGTGCTTTTTAGTCCAGATTTAAGTTGTAATATTAATAATAGCCTGAATATTGTATCTGTAAATATTGAAATCTGTACAAAAGTAAATGGAAAGCATTTATGCAATAAAACATCTCTTTTTTGTTAAAAGTTGTTGTATCTCATTGCCTTCCATCAGATAGGACTAGTGCTGTGTAGGAGAAGACCACAAGATGGAGGTATAAGCCAGTACATCAGTTTGCTGTAAACCTGGTTGTAAATTATAGTTCAGGGCCCATATTTACAAAGCATCACAGAGTAGGAGTGGTGATCTAGGATCCATGTGCCGATCCCTGTCCATGTAATCTTATTCATTGGGATCTGAAAGGCAAAACTGATCCTAGTTACTAGGTGAGACAACTGTTATGGAACTGATTACACAGCCAACTGTGTAATCAGGGGCCCTAGGCTTGCCTAATTGTTCTGTAACCTGACTAGGTGTGTGCATTAACATGGAAGTATGAGTGTGTGGACCTTGTTGGGTGTGTGTGTGTACCTGAGGACAGCGGGCTCGCTTACCGGGGATCTAGGGGGACAGCTCTGGCGTGACTCAGTGGTCGGGCCAGCACAAGTGAGTCGTTGATGTTTAAATTGGTGACAAAGAAATAATAACACCAAAACAAAAACGACAAAAGGCGAAATGGCAAAATGGCATGCCAAATGAAATGTACAAAATAAAATCAAAACGCCGGTCGAGAGCACACTCTCCTTCAACTCGCTAGCTCCGTCATTTTTAGGGGTGTGGGATTATGATCTAAAAGGCAGAACTGATCCTAGATCAGCACTTCTAATCTGAGGCCTTATGACTAGTGCTGTGTAGGAGAAGACCACAAGATGGAGGTATAAACCAGTCTTCATAACGCGTCTCAAAGTAGGAGTGCTGATCTGGGATCAAGTCCCCGTCCAAACAATCTTCTTCGTTATGATCTAAATAGACTAAATTGATCCTAGATCAGCACTCCTACTCCGGTCTGCTCGACTGCCTCCTCCTTTACTCCCTCACAGACATGCCACATAGTGAATGTGATTGCTCTATTCATACACCAGCTGCATTCTCATGGCTCTGCTAGCAGTATCCTCTGCTGATGCTAGCCAGCTGGGTTAAAGCTGAATGGAAAAAAGGGACAGTCTCTTTTTTTACAAAAAAAATGAAAATATATATGTTTTAACAAGAGAAGTAAATAGAGGACTAACTAATGAACACAAAGCACGGCGTGTCAGAGATAGTTGTGCTGAATCCTGAATCAGTCACAAAACAGTTTGGAGTCTTAATGCACTTAATGGGTTTTTATATTCGTTTCTTTTCAATTTGGAGTGATCTTAATGAGTTGCTGAAAAGGAAGTGCTAAAACCATTTCATGAAATCCTAACATTGAAGTTGAATAAATCTGTTGCAGTAAAGGCTGTGATGGGTTAATATTGTGTCAACATAATCACCCCATATGGTGTAATAGTTATTTGCATACAGAAATATTTTTTAACCATCAGACCAGCAGTTTATTGGAAGACAATCTTGGAAAAGTCCAACTGATAACACCAACTGAATAATTGTAATAATACAGTATGACATCTGATACAATTCAGTACACTAACACTATCTTGGCCAAAGAAGAATTCTGCATCATGCTGTGGCTACTGCTTCATTGTGTTTTTGATGCTCCACCTCTGTCCGGAGCAGGTCTGAAGCACCAGCGAGTGTCCGAAGTAAACGTTAGCCTGTATCACCTCCAAACAGCGGCCCGTGGCTCTGTTGACGATCGACTCGTTCTGAAGGACAGAGGAAATAGAATGTTCTCAGTTGAGTAGGCTACTACCTTCATGTGACCTCATAGTATTCATAAAGTGTCTCAGGCTAAAAGTGCTGATCTAGGATCCGTTTAACCTTTTACATTATAATGAATGGACAGTGGTGATCTGATCCTAGATCAACACTCCAATTCTGAGATGCTTTATGAATACGGGCCCTGATCATTGTGTCGGCAACAGTCACCTCCAGGTAGCTTCTATCATTTTTTATTTCTGCTACAACACAGGGTTAGCCTGCACAGGTCCTTACAATGTGGTGATATTACAGTGTTACTACACAGGGTTAGCCTGCACAGGTCCTTACAATGTGGTGTTATTACAGTGTTACTACACAGGGTTAGCCTGCACAGGTCCTTACAATGTGGTGATATTACAGTGTTACTACACAGGGTTAGCCTGCACAGGTCCTTACAATGTGGTGTTATTACAGTGTTACTACACAGGGTTAGCCTGCACAGGTCCTTACAATGTGGTGTTATTACAGTGTTACTACACAGGGTTAGCCTGCACAGGTCCTTACAATGTGGTGTTATTACAGTGTTACTACACAGGGTTAGCCTGCACAGGTCCTTACAATGTGGTGATATTACAGTGTTACTACACAGGGTTAGCCTGCACAGGTCCTTACAATGTGGTGTTATTACAGTGTTACTACACAGGGTTAGCCTGCACAGGTCCTTACAATGTGGTGTTATTACAGTGTTACTACACAGGGTTAGCCTGCACAGGTCCTTACAATGTGGTGTTACTACACAGGGTTAGCCTGCACAGGTCCTTACAATGTGGTGATATTACAGTGTTACTACACAGGGTTAGCCTGCACAGGTCCTTACAATGTGGTGTTATTACAGTGTTACTACACAGGGTTAGCCTGCACAGGTCCTTACAATGTGGTGTTATTACAGTGTTACTACACAGGGTTAGCCTGCACAGGTCCTTACAATGTGGTGTTATTACAGTGTTACTACACAGGTGTGGCATGGCAGGGGCTCGCTGCGGCCCTATGCTCTACAGGGAACGAAGAAGAGTAAATAAGTAAACAAGTAAGAAAATAAGTAACACAGTATAAGATCAACTTAAATGGAAAGAATGAGCCAATGTTAAAATAAAAAACAATGTAAAGGTTAGTCTGACCTGAGAGAAGTGCCATGTGGTCAGCCTGGTGTTGGAGACTTTGTCACAGTTGAGGAGCTGAGGGAAATTGGAGACCTGGTCATCCATCAGACAGCGTGTTTCCTCCCCTGTACTGCCCAGAGCACCCAGGAAAAACTGTCCCTCCTTGGTGTACCGACCCAACTGGGAGAAACAGGGAGACACTACTGTGAATGGCTGGTTAAAGGCTATCAACAACCACTATATGTGTTCTCCCCTGTACTGGCCAGAGCACACAGGAAGAACTGGCCCTCTTTGGTGTACTGGCACAACTGGTAGGAGACAGACACAGGGAGACCAAATTAAGTGGTGAATGGTAAAGGGCTATCAACAACAACTAGGTGTGTCCTTCTCAACTCAACTGGGAGGAACACACAGAGAGACAAGTTACAGTAGTACATGGCTAAACTGTAAAACATATTATTTGTGATATGATATCATATCCGCTCTCATTCAAAGTGGGTCTTAAAAAAAACTCAACAGAATTAACTAAATATGATTGAGATATTGTGTCTGCATCTTTTGTTTTGACTGTAGAACCAGTCATGATATCCGCTACATTTGTATGTCACAGGGGCAAAGGGCTACATTCTCCTAGTTTTGCTGACGTTTTGTCCAGTTTTGTGTATGGACCACATCATTTAATTTTATATAATAACACATTCTGCTATAAAATAATGCATTCTGCAGATTTTGCTCTCACAGCTTGGTGAACCTAGAATGTGTCCCAAATAGCACCCTATCTCCTATATTGTGCACTACTTTTAGGCAAAAGTAATGCACCAAGTAGGGAATAAGGTGCCATTTGGGACACACTGTATACCTAGTATAATAGGTTACCTGAGGTCCCATTCCGTGACAGGGGTGCAGGGTGGCCGTGTGGTTCACCTTCTCTCCCTGGTCCATACACAGATGGGTCGCTTTGCTACTACGAATCTACAGGGAGGAGAGAGAGGGAGAGAGAGAGAGAACTTTTTATGAGGGGAAAAAGCTACTTGGCTGCTAAAAGCATCTTATGAGTGTTTGTTGAGTGTTTAGTAAAACTTTGTGTGTAGGCCCTGTCGTCAGTCAGACTCACCTCCCCGTAAAAGAGAGTGTTGTTGTACCTCCTCATCTCTGGATAGACGTTGTCCAGGTACCACTCAAAGTTCTTACAATGCAGAGACTTCCTCAATGCTACCCTCTGAGAGATGTCCCCATAGTCTATCCCATGGTTCTGGAACAGGGAGTGGTTGATTACAGATTGTGTCCCAAATGGCACCCCAAAATAGCCTCGTGAGCCATCCTGATCTCGCAAGCTTACAATAATGGTTCGCTGCACGGAATTCCAGGTGGCTCGCGAGGCTAACCCCATAGGGCTCTGGTCAAAAGTAGTGCACTATATAGGGAATGGGGTGCCATTTGAGATGCACACACAATTACAAATATGTAACATTAGCAATGAAATGTATGGTGTACATACTGTACAATGTAGTTAGGATAATGAATAGATTAATTGACTAGTGAAAATCTAGGTAGGGGAATAGGCGTTTTATCTGAACATATGTACGCAAAACTGATCATAGATCATTGTATAGGGTTCAACTTCATCCGACTCCCTGACCTGGAGTTCAATCTGAACATACATTTTCATATGCCCCACAAAAAATGACTTTTAATCAGTATGTAGGAGCAACTAACCTCCATTGGGATGTTCCAGGCCAGGTAGACATGGGACTTAAAGTGGTCCATCCAGACCTCGGCCACGCGCAGGGCATTACGCCGCGTGCTGGAGGCTATGTTGCTGTGGTAGGGCTTCTTCATCCTGGCGATGTGAGCCACTCTGGAGCAGGGCAGCACCTCCATACTGCCCCCACACAGCCACACCTGGTAGTGCATGTTGGTGGAGAAATAGTATGAGAACTGAACACATACCTTCACATACAACAAATGTTCTGCAGGACTAACACGAATAATTAAGAAGGAAAATAGACAAGCACACGAACAAACATAACCCAATGCTTAGCTCTACTCATAGAACCACAATTACATACTTGCTGAAATAGGACAAGACACAACAAATACAGGATACAGAATGCACTATTCACACACTAGTCACCCTGCCTCTCGCCACCCTAACATACAATGACTGCATCCCAAATGGCACCCTATTCCCTTTATAGTGCACTACTTTTGACCAGGGCCCAATTATGCTCAGCCTTCACAGAAAAATGGGTGACACACAAACCTTGATCCCCAGTTCGATATTCTCTCCTCCGTAGACGTCCATGCCAGAGTCCAGCAGCCCCAGGTGCCCAAAGTAGTCCCGGTTCACCACAAAGGAGCAACCAATCATTGCAGGAGTTCTGAGGGGGGAAGAGGGGGATTCTGTTTTCCTTATTTTGGCAATTGGGTTCTCTAAATTCAAGTGTTTATTTAGTTGTGTGTGTGCCCGTGTGTGCGTGCCCTTGTGTGTGTACACGTGCCCGTGCGTGTGTGTATATGCGTGCCGGTGTGTAGCCTACCTAATGGGTGCGGAGGTGTCCCCGTCGTCCCACCACTGTTTGGGGGGGTTGATGTACATGCACCACAGCTCCCAGTTGTAGCCATGGCCAGAGTTCTCATAGCGCTCCAGCTCAAACGACTCGTGCTTGATGTTATCGATGGAGGGCAAGATGATCCTCTTGTGGTCCTCTTTGATTCTGGTCAGAACCGGCTCAGCCCTGACATAGAGAGACAGACAGATGGGGCCGGAGGTTTCTGAAGATCTACTGTGTCCTTCTCTCTCCCCCTAGTTCTTCTGAGTTGATTACTTATTTTTTTTGAGTTAACTCAAAGGGTTGTAACTCCATAGGGAGAAGCAGCTCCTTGTGTAGTGGGTAGTTCTTATGTGTATTTGTGGGCAATGGTCAACTCTAGTGTATACAGTGGGGAGAACAAGTATTTGATACACTGCCGATTTTGCAGGTTTTCCTACTTACAAAGCATGTAGAGGTCTGTAATATTTATCATAGGTACACTTCAACTGTGAGAGACGGAATCTAAAACAAAAATCCAGAAAATCACATTGTATGATTTTTAAGTAATTAATTTGCATTTTATTGCATGACATAAGTATTTGATACATCAGAAAAGCAGAACTTAATATTTGGTACAGAAACCTTTGTTTGCAATTACAGAGATCATACGTTTCCTGTCTTGACCAGGTTTGCACACACTGCAGCAGGGATTTTGGCCCACTCCTCCATACAGACCTTCTCCAGATCCTTCAGGTTTCGGGGCTGTCGCTGGGCAATAAGGACTTTCAGCTCCCTCCAAAGATTTTTTATTGGGTTCAGGTCTGGAGACTGGCTAGGCCACTCCAGGACCTTGAGATGCTTCTTACGGAAGCACTCCTTAGTTGCCCTGGCTGTGTGTTTCGGGTCGTTGTCATGCTGGAAGACCCAGCCACGACCCATCTTCAATGCTCTTACTGAGGGAAGGAGGTTGTTGGCCAAGATCTCGCGATACATGGCCCCATCCATCCTCCCCTCAATACAGTGCAGTCGTCCTGTCCCCTTTGCAGAAAAGCATCCCCAAATAATTATGTTTCCACCTCCATGCTTCACGGTTGGGATGGTGTTCTTGGGGTTGTACTCATCCTTCTTCTTCCTCCAAACACGGCGAGTGGAGTTTAGACCAAAAAGCTATATTTTTGTCTCATCAGACCACATGACCTTCTCCCATTCCTCCTCTGGATCATCCAGATGGTCATTGGCAAACTTCAGACGGGCCTGGACATGCACTGGCTTGAGCAGGGGGACCTTGCGTGCGCTGCAGGATTTTAATCCATGACGGCGTAGTGTGTTACTAATGGTTTTCTTTGAGACTGTGGTCCCAGCTCTCTTCAGGTCATTGACCAGGTCCTGCCGTGTAGTTCTGGGCTGATCCCTCACCTTCCTCATGATCTTTGATGCCCCACGAGGTGAGATCTTGCATGGAGCCCCAGACCGAGGGTGATTGACCGTCATCTTGAACTTCTTCTATTTTCTAATAATTGCGCCAACAGTTGTTGCCTTCTCACCAAGCTGCTTGCCTATTGTCCTGTAGCCCATCCCAGCGTTGTGCAGGTCTACAATTTTATCCCTGATGTCCTTACACAGCTCTCTGGTCTTGGCCATTGTGGAGAGGTTGGAGTCTGTTTGATTGAGTGTGTGGACAGGTGTCTTTTATACAGGTAACGAGTTCAAACAGGTGCAGTTAATACAGGTAATGAGTGGAGAACAGGAGGGCTTCTTAAAGAAAAACTAACAGGTCTGTGAGAGCCGGAATTCTTACTGGTTGGTAGGTGATCAAATACTTATGTCATGCAATAAAATGCTAATTAATTACTTAAAAATCATACAATGTGATTTTCTGGATTTTTGTTTTAGATTCCGTCTCTCACAGTTGAAGTGTACCTATGATAAAAATTACAGACCTCTACATGCTTTGTAAGTAGGAAAACCTGCAAAATCAGCAGTGTATCAAATACTTCTTCTCCCCACTGTACATAAGGAACATACCAACACCGTGACTGTACTTGAATACTAGGCCTACTTTTAATACTGTCAGTTGATAAAAGCTTATGGCAATTCACTTCTTTAGACTATCATTACAAATATGATCATGCAAATATTCTAGATGGCTAGATGGCTAGTAGTAGTATGCAATTCCTTCAGCTGGAAAATCTCACATTTCTGCTTGACCAACTGCTGAATTCAAGTATTCCTTCTGATCCCCCCCTTTAAGTCAAAGTTTGTTAAAACATCGATCCCAACAACTCAAAGTTCAACTTGAAACCCACACATATACTCACCAGGAGGGTGTGAACTCCACGTGGGCATCGAAGAAGCCTGTCACCTCGCCACTGGCTGCCTTCCAGCCCTCGATGCGGGCACGGATCAGTCCCTCTCGCTTCTGGTTCCTTACGATTTTCACCATGCCTGGGTAACGCTTGTTTACATAATCCTCCAACGGCCCTTTCAGTTGCTCTGGGACACACAACCAAATATAACTAAGCAACACACACAGACAAACATAAGCAAGCAGACACACACAGAAGGACACCCACAAACACTTTCAGAAAAACACTCAAGCGCATGTGAGCACACACACACACACACGCCAGCATGCATGTACGCACGCACACACACACACACACACACACACACAGAGAGAGAAAGAGAAGAGATTAATCTGTTTTCATGGGCCCCAGCATTCTAGTGCTTTCTAACAAATCTCACAACAACACCAGGAGGAGTTGGGTGCTTCCTGAGCTATGGCTTCTGCTCTACCTTTGATCTCTCGCTCAACTGATCAGCTTTTCCCCCTGGACACACTCTTCGAACCCCCACTCCCCTCACACAAACACACACTGGCAGATCTGCTCAATAGTATGCGACTGCAGCCCATTGGTTCCTGCATGAAATTTTCATGGTTGTGATACTTTTAAATGTGGGTCAAAAGGGAAATAAAAGTATTATCTGAGTTTAGACAGTGTCCTTCGCTCCCGCCTGCCGAACACATGCCCTCACTGTCATTAACAGAACTGCGGGAAAACAGTGCCCGACAGGTGGGACACTGTCTACCGATCGCCCCCGCCTCCCCAGCAGGCGGGAGGCTGGGGCGACACCATGTTCTAGCTAACTAGCTAGCTTGTTAGCGACACCGTGTGCTAGCTTGCCAGTTAGCTAGCACACGGTGTCGCTCCCGCCTGTTGTGTGCCCGAGAAAACTGTGCCTGACAGGCGGCGGCGAAGGACACTGTCTATCGGAGTCGACCCCGCATACGGCTAGCACAGCAGGTGGGAGGATGGGGGGACAATGTGTGGTAGCTAACCAGCTAGCTTGCTAGTTAGTGACACTGCATGCTATCTTGCTAGTTAGCTAGCACATGGTGTTGCCCCCGCATTCCCGCCTGCTGTGTACTGGACTAGCTGGCTAAGCTAGCACACAGTGTCCTTCGCTCCTGCCTGCCGAACATTTGCCCTTGCCATCGTTAACTGAACTGCGGGAAAACAGTGCCCAGCAGGCAGGGGTAAAGGACACTGTCTACTGGTGTACGGCTAGCTAGCTACCGTTGTCGCCCCTGCCCCTTCTTCTGTGGGGTTTATCGGTGGCTGGCATCCAACATTATTGTGCATTAATGCCACCTACTGTACTGGAGCGCCCCTGCCTCCCGCCTGTCCTAGCTTAAACATTTAAATATAGAAGTATAAAAAGGGGTTCATGCAGATGCAGGAATGCCAACATGCAGGAACGCCCCGAACTGCAGGCCACAATTGCACCCTTCTCGATGTGCTGGCGGATGTGCAGTGCATGTGTGGCTGAGAGGAGAAGAGTTATGCAGACAGTAAGAGCGTGTGTGTTATTTGTTTGCATGCATCTCCATCTCAACCACTGCAATATCTTACTTTCCCCTCCATGATGGATTGCTGCCCTCTGCCGTCCTGCCGTGCCAGAAACGTGGAGGAAATTTTACCGTCTCTCTCTCCTTTTTCTCTTTCCCTCTCTGCCCCTCACTTTCTACTAAACTCTCTTCCACCCTTTCACTCTCTCCCTCCACCCTCAGTTGTCAGAGCACCTTACCGATCACTGCACCTGTACACAGCCCATCTGAAATTAGCCCACCCAACTACCTCATCCCTATATTGTTATTTATTTTGCTCATTTGCACCCCAGTATCTCTATTTGCACATCATCTCTTGCACATCTATCATTCCAGTGTTAATACTAATTGTAATTATTTTGCACTATAGCCTATTTATTGCCTTACCTCCATAACTTGCTACATTTGCACACACTGTATATATATTTTATGTTGTATTTTTGACTTTATGTTTTGTTTTACCGCATATGTAACTCTGTGTTGTTGTTTTTATCGCACTGCTTTGCTTTATCTTGGCCAGGTCGCAGTTGTAAATGAGAACTTGTTCTCAACTGGCTTACCTGGTTAAATAAAGGTGAAAAAAAAAAATAATAATCTCTCCCTTTCTATATCCACCTTTCTGCGCCTTTAATTGTCTCTCTTCCTCTCTCTAAACACCTCTCTCTCTGCTCACTGCTTACTCTCTTCACAACTCTCCCTCTCCTCTCTTGCCTTGATCTGACTGTCCTGTCTGTGCAGCAAAACAGCATGTTGGACAAGGATGTCTTTATAAAGAATAGAATATAATTAAATTAAATGCATAAACAAAATGTAAATTATATGAATATGTATCAATGTATATTAGATGTGTGTGTATGTGTTCTCATACCATTTCTTCACCAACATGCACTTTCAGGTATGTGTGTGTGTGCGCGCACACGTGCGTGCGTATGTGTCTGCGCGTGGCAGTGTGTGTGTGTGTGCGCGCATGTGTATTTCTCCTCACCGTCATCGCTGTAGTCGTCCACCAAGATGATCTCTTTGAGAAGGTGAGCCGGTGTGTGATTGACAGCTGAGTGGACCGAGCGGAGGATTACTGACAACGCCTCATTGACAAAGATGAAGATAAGGGAGATGTTTGGAAGATCCCTGGGGAAGCTGGCCTTTTTACACCTGGAGACCAAACACACAAAGACATATGCAGACACACACGCCCACACAGAGAGAGAGACATCCACGCACACATTACTAGCCATCATCACTAATGACATCAAACACTAATAAATCCTTATATATTATAGATAAAGGCAAACGGTGAGTCCATCATTCAATATTTAGTAACATGGTACTTTAACACTCCTATGTAAAGCTAATGTTTTAAGTAGCCCTATATAATAATATGTATATAATATAATGTAGCCCGTCCTTATGGCAGAGGGCTCATGTAAAGTACTACCCAACATTCTAATGTAGGTTTCCAAGTTTATCACCACCACGCAAGCTGCTTCTTCTCCAAGTCTCTTCTGTACATGTTGATGATGAGCTGACACATTTTGGTTTGCAATTTAAAATGAGAACCATGTGCCTCTACCTGTTCCCCACAATCATGTTTTTCACAACAGGTCTCAACACACCCCCTCTCCCTAGCCTCACAGTAAGAGCACTGTGGGAGATAGCAACAGGAAGCCTATTTTTACTGTAGCTTTTGTTATAACGAGAGCCAGCCCTATTGAGAGGAAGTGAGGAATCTGTGGCTGGCTATGTCCTAATAGTTCAAGTTTTTACTCTCCGAAAATGTGTAGGTATCTATCCTTCCCCTTATCGCCTTTCCCTCATCTGCGCTGGTCTTAAAGAATTGGACAGGTGAGAGCAAGTCAGCAGTCACTTTCAACTGCTGAGATACATCTGAAGAATTGTGATACAGTACATCCCAGTAAGTAAGGAAAGGATTGGGTGATGTTAGTCAATTTCAGGGCTCTAACTCCTAGCTCTTTCTGCTGCAGGGCATAGAGAGAGATACCCAATAGAGAGAAGGCTCCCATTCTGGGAGATAACTAGACGATACTGTTCTGTTACCAAGCAAAGAGAAGGCTCCCATTCTACGGTGTTATCATACAAAGAGATATCACACCCAACATGCATCATGGTCCTCTTTGATCTCGAAACAGAGAAACTAAATTACAAATGAGTGTGTGGATCCCTGATCCCCTCAGGTGTGTGTGTGTGTGTGTGTGTGTGTGTGTGTGTTCCCGTTCCCTGCGGCTGCAGGCGGGTGTGTTTCGCAGCTGGTGGTAGAGCAGAGCTGGGGCGAGGGAGTTCTCATCAGGGGCTTTCAAATGGGGTCTGCCTGCTAAACACCACAGCATTGGGGAAAGGATAGAGACTTTTCTAAAGAGACATTTCTAAAAGAGCTGTACTGCTAGTGTTCAAATATGCATTATTTTCTGTGTGCTGATGGGTTGTGTACACGCACAAGCATAATGTGTGTGTGTGCGCGAGTGTCAATTGCCGCATTAGACTGCAACTTCATCACAAAGAAGACCACAAAAAAGCACAACAAAGGAAGAGGGATTAAGCTACAGAGATCTTACTAGATGGTTTTAAGAATATTGTATTTTTAACCACAAAGCTAAGTGGTGCCAAAACAATAACATCTGCTGTCATAGCTTAAATCATGGCAACAACCCAGTAGCAGCGAAACAACTAACACAACAAAGTAGTCACTTCCATGTTTATCACTTCTGATTAGATCATGAGCTGAGATCCAGAGATGGGTATCAAATAAAATATAGTGCACACACACACACACAGACTAATGCTTGCAACTTGCAGCTTACAAACCCAAATTGTAGCGAGTCTATTGTACTGAAACACGGTTGTCAGCTGAGCTATAGTAAGAGTGGCCCTGGTCAAAAGTAATGCTGGACTATATATGGAATATAGTGCCATTATGGGCCAAAAAGAGTGCCTAAAACGTACTTGCTGGGCCGGTAGTCTGGTATGGACCGGTCCAGTGATATCTTTTGGCTGAGGTAAGCGTTGTATCCATACTTCTCCCTCAGTACTTTGGCGTCAGCCTCTTCTTTTGGGGCTAGGGTGGCGGGGAGACCCCCTTTACCTCGCCCCCCGAAACCCTCGATCAGCCCCAGGGACTTGGACAGACCTGGAGTTCACACAGTCAAGAAAAGGTCACTATGCTATAACACATTTGCCTAGTTGTTTTGAGAATCATAGACTTTTAACAAAGGAGGTAGCTGTATACTAAACCTATGTCCCAAATGGCACCCAATTCCCTATATAGTGCACTACCCTGTGGGCCCTGGTCAAAAGTAGTAGTACACTAATTATAGAGTGCCATTTGGGATGGATCCTAAGCCTCAGCCTATGTAAATAACAGCAATCATGGTAGGCTTTGAGTGACAGCAAATACAAAGTAACCAATGAGCCATAGTCATTGTTTTTAAGTGGTTAGGCTAGAGTTGTAGAGAGTCATAGCCTACCATTAAGCTGTCTGTAGACCACGTCCTCCAACGACCCGAGTCTCTTTAGCAATACTTCATGACTGATGCTCAAACCTTGAGCCGTGCCGTTAGAGCGTGATTGTCTTTTCACATCGTCCTGACCGATGGTTTTTGCTACTCGGGTGTGGGTGCACTTGGTCCAAAGTGTCATGAACCCCGCAACCGCAATCACGTTCAGCACCAATAACACTCTCCATCTTCTGAACACAAAAGCCATTAAAGTTGTCGATGTCCGGGATCCAAATAGCAGTATTTTTGGAACGATTCAGGACAAATTCAGGAGTCCTCCTCGTTGCAATGCTCAATAAGGTTCAATGTAGATTTGTGTTGATGAAGGCATTTTTTGTATATATATTCCGTAGGCGACATTCCACCTGGAGAAGCTGGTGCTACAAATCAACAGTAGATAATTGCTATGATCAAATTGAACTCACTGTGCGCATTGATAGGCTACTATCTGCAGGACGTTTTACAGAGAAAGCTGAAACATAGGCTCTATTTCAGATTTCGATTGCTCATATTTTAACATAACATAGGCTAATTACAACATTTCACTAATAAGCTTTAACCACCTACCATTTCGCATTGGAGCTTTTTTTTAGGTGCGTCCCCGTTCGGTGTAATTTTGGAGCCTGGTCATGGGCTCTCATCCGTGACTTCTTTGTTTAAAATGTCGTTAGAAGATCACGCGTAGAAGATGTTAGACAAAGAGACTAGCATGTCTTCAGTTTTGAAGAGTCCGTATTCTTAAATATTTAAAGAGTCAGAAGGCTATCTCAAGTCTGTCTTTTTTTGCATCCAGCAATAGTGGTCTATGATGCGATTGAGGAGGACAGCCTACTGAGCCGCTGTCTCTGACCGCGGATCTTCAAAATCATAGCAGATAAATACTGACCACATAAAACGCATAGGCCTATCCCATGTTTAAGCATTCTCTGTGCAGCTTTGATCCTCCACGTGTAGGAAAAACAATTGTGAGATGTTTTGAGCGATGCATTGCATGAATAGACTGCTACACAGCCGGCCAGCCAGCCAAAAATGTAACCGTCCGCAGACGCAGCATCGCCAATGAAAGACACCTCAAATGCAGCACAGAAATGCGGATGAAATAATTCCAAGCGAGGTGTCTTCTCACATTATGACTATTCAAAGTAATGCAAAACGTTTTTCCCCCCTATACCCTTATTTTCGCCGTTTTCTTATTTTGTCGTGTTATCTAATTTAGCCTAATTATTCCTATGCGCTAGATAGCGCTTAATAATGGCACGCAGGAAAACAGGGAATGGAATTCCTAGGAAGAGATTTGTTTTGAGCGTGCCTGGTTAGTGTGGCAATTATGGTGCATTCAAATCATATTTTGTCTGAAACCTTCCTCCCATGATTATTGTAAGCCTATGTCCCAAGTGAAATAATGTATTTGAAATAACATAAAACTGTGATATAATGAACAACATTTCCCCCACTGTTATCTTCCACAGACTTTCAAAGAACACATAGGCCTACCTATTTTACAATTACAAATCTTAACAGAATACTGAAATCGTTTTTATTCTGCTATTTAAATGTAATTATTGCAAGCTTTAAAAGAGAGCAGAGGCTGCGGATCTGACATTTCTGGACCCCTCTTCCCGACAGCTAAAGGTCCCGAAGCTTCTATGCATGTGGCCTTCTGTGAATAGCTTCCATAACATTAGCTGTCACGTTAGTTAGCTACTTTAATTCAGAAGAATGAACATAAACGTTAGAAAGCTGGGTTTGACCGTTGTATGAGCTAGCTAACTAGCTAACGTTAGCTAACTTTATGTCCTAACTAGGCAGAACTAGGTTTGTATTATTTACTGAACAATATTCTGCCCCATATATTGTATATCGTTTCCATAAAGCCAGCATGGCTTTACACTCATTAACATAAGTTTCCAATCTAGAGTAGTTATCTCACTTTTGTGAGAATGAACTAGCTAGCTAGCTCCATTGACGCAAGCTAGCTAACTAACTAAGGCCGCTGACCCGTCTAGACGAGATGTCACGACAACGAACTGAATCTGTCAATGGAGGGCTTCCTCTTTATATAGCCTGCTACAGCATGCGATACCATCATGAACTCACAAGGGATCATAACATTACATGTACAATACTATCCCATTTTGGAAACGTTACATGTATGCCCCCTTGTGGAGGGAAATTAATAGCCTAGATAGTAGCTAGCTAGATGGGATTCAAATGCATAATGTTATTAATACATTGACTAGACTACCTCTTTTGTATATATGCATGCCCTTCAGAATCCAAACACAGTATTGCCAAGCAGCAAAACATTGCCTATAATCTTTCAAGTCAGCCTGATAATGTATGCACTCACTAACTGTAAGTCGCTCTGGATAAGAGCGTCTGCTAAATGACAAAAATCTAAAATGTAAATGTGCACAAATATAGCTTGAAATTTGATATTAGGCCTGTATGGCAGTACTTTTACTGTATGGCAGTACTGTATTGGATAGTGCTTTCTCCAATATGTTATTCTATTTTGCATTCAATTGTATGTCAATGCCATTTATCTTTCAATATTTATTTAATATATGTTTTATTTAAATGCTTGTAAGACTATTATTTGACACATTTTCCCTTCCTTTGAAATTCTTCCTAGGACAGAACATGGACACAATGCAATTGGGATCAAGAAGAAGGTAAGGATATGTGGTTGGACAGCTGCATTTGAAGTGTACATTTAACCTACATAGCAGTCAATATAAACTGAAATCTGTTAGTATACAAATGGAATACAAATGGCACACCAAAGTGTCTTTGGTGAGTTGGTTTTGGTCATTTCATGGGTATTCCTGGTGGGGACAGGATATGTAGTGCCTTTGCATAGCCTAACTGGACTCCGGCATGAAACCTGATTCTGTTGTTTCTTTTCAGAAATTCTGAAGTTTCTGGATGGTCAGTGGAGGATGTCTGCCAGTGGCTTCAGCAAAATCAGTTGGAGGACTACAACACTTCTTTCCAAGGTTTTTAATTTAAATACATTTTTATCGTCAATTGCATGCAAAGTCCAACCAAAACTTGACTTCCGCTTTTAACCCAACTACCAGGTAGCTCTTGTTGTGGGGGTGTTATAACTTCCTTGCTCAAGGACAGAACAACAGATTTTTTCAACTTGTCGGCTGGACGATTTGAATGCTTTAACTGCTAGGCTACCTGCCAGTCAACACCAGTCAAAATGCCTGCTTTGTACAGTGCATTCGGAAAGTATTCAGACCCCTTCCCTTTTTCCACATTTTGTTACGTTACAAGCCTTATTCTAAAATGGATTTAAAAAAAAAGAAAACTCCCCATCAATCTACACACAATACCCCATAATGACAAAGTGAAAACAGGTTTTTAGAAATATTGGCTAATTTATAAAAAATAAATTTACATAAGTATTCAGACACTTTGCTATAAGAGTCGAAATTGAGCTGAGGTGCATCCTGTTTCCATTGATCATCCTTGAGATGTTTCTACAACTTGATTGGAGTCCACCAGTGGTAAATTCAATTGATTGGACATGATTTGGAAAGGCACATACCTGTTTATATAAGGTCCCACAGTTGACAGTGCATGTCAGAACAAAAACCAAGCCATGAGGTCGACGGAATTGTCCGTAGAGCTCCAAGACAGGATTGTGTCGATGCACAGATCTGGGGAAGGGTAGAAAAAACATTTATGCAGCATTGAAGGTCCCCAAGAACACAGTGGCCTAACATATTGGAGTTTGCATGAAAACATATACACTACCGTTCAAAAGTTTGGGGTGACTTAGAAATTTCCTTGTTTTCGAAAGATAAGCAATTTTTTTGTCCATTAAAATAACATCAAATTGATCAGAAATACAGTGTAGACATTGTTAATGTTGTAAATGGCTATTGTAGCTGGAAACGGCTGATTTTAATGGAATATCTACATAGGCGTACAGAGGCCCATTATCAGTAACCATCAGTCCTGTGTTCCAATGGCACGTTGTGTTTGCTAATCCAAGTTTATCATTTTAAAAGGCTAATTGATCATTAGAAAACCCTTTTGCAATTATGTTAGCACAGCTGAAAACTGTTGTGTTGATTAAAGAAGCAATAAAACTGGCCTTCTTGAGACTAGTTGAGTATCTGGAGCATCAGCAATTGTGGGTTCATTTACAGGCTCAAAATGGCCAGAAACAAATAACTTTCTTCTGAAACTCGTCAGTCTATTCTTGTTCTGAGAAATTAAGGCTATTCCATGCGAGAAATTGCCAAAAAGCTGAAGATCTCGTACAACGCTGTGTACTACTCCCTACACAGAACAGCGCAAACTGGCTCTAACCAGAATATAAAGAGAAGTGGGAGGTCCCGGTGCACAACTGAGCAAGAGGACAAATACATTAGTGTCTAATTTGAGAAACAGGCGCCTCACAGGATCTCAACTGGCAGCTTCATTAAATAGTACCTGCAAAACACCAGTCTCAACGTCAACAGTGAAGAGGCGACTCCGGGATGCTGACCTTCTAGGCAGAGTTGCAAAGAAAAAGCCATATCAGCTGTCCATCCTGTCTCCCTGTAGCGCTGTCTTAGGCATCTCACAGTACGGACATTGCAATTTATTGCCCTGGCCACATCTGCAGTCCTCATGCCTCCTTGCAGCATGCCTAAGGCACGTTCACACAGATGAGCAGGGACCCTGGGCATCTTTCTTTTGGTGTTTTTCAGAGTCAGTAGAAAGGCCTCTTTAGTGTCCTAAGTTTTCATAACTGTGACCTTAATTGCCTACCATCTGTAAGCTGTCAGTGTCTTAACGACCGTTCCATTTACATTTTTACATTTACGTCATTTAGCAGACGCTCTTATCCAGAGCGACTTACAAATTGGTGCATTCACCTTATGATAGCCAGTGGGACAACAACTTTACAATTTATTTTTTATATTTTTCTAATTTGTACGTTTTTTAAATAATGTTTTTGTAAATATTAGTTATTATTTGTATCAATTTTATTTATATATATATATATATATATATATATATATATATATATATATATATATATATATATATAAAAATTGTGGGGTTGTGGTGGTGGGGGTGGGGGGGGTGGGGTAGAAGGATTACTTTTATACTATCCCAGGTATTCCTTAAAGAGGTAGGGTTTCAAGTGTCTCCGGAAGGTGGTCAGTGACTCCGCTGTCCTGGCGTCGTGAGTGAGCTTGTTCCACCATTGGGGTGCCAGAGCAGCGAACAGTTTTGACTGGGATGAGCGGGAACTGTCCTTCCGCAGAGGTAGGGGACCAGCAGGCCAGAGGTGGAAGAATGCAATGCCCTCGTTTGGGTGTAGGGACTGATCAGAGCCTGAAGGTAAGGAGGTGCCGTTCCCCTCACAGCTCCGTAGGCAAGCACCATGGTCTTGTAGCAGATGCGAGCTTCAACTGGAAGCCAGTGGAGTGTGCGGAGGAGCGGAAGGTTGAACACCAGACGGGCTGCAACGTTCTGGATGAGTTGTAGGGGTTTAATGGCACGGGCAGGGAGCCCAGCCAACAGCGAGTTGCAGTAATCCAGACGGGAGATGACAAGTGCCTGGATTAGGACGTGTGCCGCGTCCTGTGTAAGGTAGGGTCATACTTTGCGAATGTTGTAGAGCATGAACCTACAGGATCGGGTCACCGCTTTGATGTTAGCAGAGAATGACAGGGTGTTGTCCAGGGTCACGCCAAGGTTCTTTGCACTCTGGGAGGAGGACACAATGGAGTTGTCAACCGTGATGGCGAGATCATGGAGCGGGCAGTCCTTCCCCGGGAGGAAGAGCAGCTCCGTCTTGCCGAGGTTCAGCTTGGGGTGGTGATCCGACATCCACACTGATATGTCTGCCAGACATGCAGAGATGCGATTCACCACCTGGTTATCAGAAGGGGGAAAGGAGAAGATTAATTGTGTGTCATCTGCGTAGCAATGATAGGAGAGACCATGTGAGGATATGACAGAGCCAAGTGACTTGGTGTATAGAGAGAATAGGAGACGGCCTAGAACTGAGCCCTGGGGGACACCAGTGGTGAGAGCACGTGGTGCGGAGACAGATTCTCGCCACGCCACCTGGTAGGAGCGACCTGTCAGGTAGGACGCAATCCAAGAGTGAGCCGCGCCGGAGATGCCCAACTCGGAGAGGGTGGAGAGGAGGATCTGATGGTTCACAGTATCAAAGGCAGCAGATAGGTCTAGAAGGATGAGAGCAGAGGAGAGAGAGTTAGCTTTAGCAGTGCGGAGAGCCTCCGTGACACAGAGAAGAGCAGTCTCAGTTGAATGACCAGTCTTGAAACCTGACTGGTTTGGATCAAGAAGGTCATTCTGAGAGAGATAGCAGGAGAGTTGGCTATAGACGGCACGCTCAAGAGTTTTGGAGAGAAAAGAAAGAAGGGATACTGGTCTGTAGTTTTTGACATCGGAGGGATAGAGTGTAGGTTTTTTGAGGAGGGGTGCAACTCTCGCTTTCTTGAAGATGGAAGGGACATAGCCAGCGGACAAGGATGAGTTGATGAGCGAGGTGAGGTAAGGGAGAAGGTCTCCGGAAATGGTCTGGAGAAGAGAGGAGGGGATAGGGTCAAGCGGGCAGGTTGTTCGGCGGCCGGCCGTCAGAAGTCGTTCCACAGGGGCATGTTCATTAATTGTTTATGGTTAATTGAACAAGCATGGGAAACAGTGTTTAAACCCTTTACAATGAAGATCTGTGAAGTTATTTGGATTTTTACGAATTATCTTTGAAAGACAGGGTCCTGAAAAAGGGACGTTTCTTTTTTTGCTGAGTTTATATACAGAAAACACAAAGATTTGCTGACAAATAGGCATAATGGTTCTGTAATCCCTGTGCCTGACGACATTGAGGAAAATGTGAACGACGATGACTCTGATCTCGCGTGGGCGCCTGCAACTAATGTTATTGAGTCCGTGAACTTCAAAACTGAAGACCTGGTTAGAGGCCTTAAGAGAAATCACTGCCTTTTTATGTTGAATATTAGAGAGAAGCATTGTGTTCCTGCCACTGTGCAGAGCAGTATAGTGGAGGCTCTTCATTCTATTTGTTGGAGTTGGAGCAGCAGGAGGAGGAGGAGGTCGTCGGGTAAGCTTGGCTTTATACATAGCTTGGCTTTGTCGAGTAAGGCTTAAAACTATGTATTTTGATTGTAGTTAGGTATCGTGGGTTGTTGTAGGTAGTTATTGTATGTAATTATTGTAGGTTAAGTATTGTATTCGGCGGTGCCGGGTGTAGCACGAAGCTAGCTAGCTAGCTAACTCACCACCTGGACTAGCTGGCGAGTAGCTATTAGCAACGGTATAGTTGTTTCACGCCTGAGAGTGCCTATAATTACGCCAGCTGGCTGCCTACAATAATTACATACAATAATTGCCTACCATTCAGCTGTTTTCTAACCTCATTGTCTGAACCGTTAACGTTAGGTAGCAAGTGGCTACTGCGCTTGAAAATTAGCAAGCTTGTTGCAACCTGGATAGCTACTTGTAAACAATAGCTGGAACGACCGAGCGAACAGACGCGAACTGGCTGAGTCAATTCAGTGGCTAGCTTTGCACTTGGCTAGCTAACACTAGCTGCTAGGGGTAAGTCATAACCTACACTTGTGTTTTGTTTTTTTACATATTGATAGCCCGAGTCGCTCAAGGAATTCGGGACATGGGTGACTAGTTAACGTTAGTTTGGCTCTCTCTGTGTATTCGTGCCGTGAAAGGAGAGGTTCTTCTTTGTCTGAAAGCAATGGCTAGCTAGTTTGCTAACTATTCTAGCTAGCTAACTAACTAGCTATCAGCAACGGTATAGTTGTTTCACGCCTGAGAGTGCCTGTAATTACGCCAGCTGGCTGCCTACAATAATCACATACAATAATTGCCTACCATTCAGCTTTTTTCTAACCTCATTGTCTGAACCGTTAACGTTAGGTAGCAAGTGGCTACTGTGCTTGAAAATTAGCAAGCTTGTTGCAACCTGGATAGCTACTTGTAAACAATAGCTGGAACGACCGAGTGAACAGACGCGAACTGGCTGAGTCAATTCAGTGGCTAGCTTTGCACTTGGCTAGCTAATAGTAGCTGCTAGGGGTAAGTCATAACCTACACTTGTGTTTTGTATTTTTTCATATTGATAGCCCGAGTCGCTCAAGGAATTCGGGACATGGGTGACTAGCTAACGTTAGTTTGGCTCTCTCTGTGTGTTCGTGCCGTGTGTTATGACGAGGTGCCCGGACGTTTTCACGGAATAATACTGCACCTAGTTAGCTAGCTGAATAAACTAGGTTAGTCTATTCCTAGAAAACATTGAACCGCTGTAGTTTACAACAATTATAGTTTCTGAGGTGGAAGTTGGGAGAGTTATATTTGGGAGTTGTGGCTCTCTCCTTTCTCTCCTTTCATTTTATTCCGATCTCCTCTGCATTATTGTAGCCATCTGCTGCAGCCTGTCAACTATGCCTCTGCCTATCCCTGTTCTCTCCTCTCCGCACAGGCTACACAAACGCCTCACACCGCGTGGCTGCTGCCTCTCTAACCTGGTGGTCCCTGCACGCACCACCCACGTGGAGTTCCAGGTCTCAGGCAGCCTCTGGAACTGCCGTTCTGCTGCCAACAAGGCTGACTTCATCCCAGCCTATGCTACCCTCCAGTCCCTCGACTTCCTGGCGCTGACGGAAACATGGATTACCACTGAAAACACTGCTACTCCTACTGCTCTCTCCTCGTCTGACCATGTGTTCTTGCATACCCCGAGAGCATCTGGTCAGAGGGGTGGTGGCACAGGAATCCTCATCTCTCCCAAGTGGACATTCTAAATTTTTCCCCTAACCCATCTGTCTATCTCCTCATTTGAATTCCATGCTATCACAGTCACTAGCCCATTTAAGCTTAATATCCTTGTCATCTATCGCCCTCCAGGTTCCCTTGGAGAGTTCATCAATGAGCTTGACGCCTTGATAAGTTCCTTTCCTGAGGATGGCTCACCCCTCACAGTTTTGGGGGATTTCAACCTCCCTACGTCTACATTTGACTCATTTCTCTCTGCCTCCTTCTTTCCACTCCTCTCCTCTTTTGACCTCACCCTCTCACCGTCCCCCCCTACTCACAAGGCAGGCAATACGCTTGACCTCATCTTTACTAGATGCTGCTCTTCTACTAATCTCACTGCAACTCCCCTCCATGTCTCCGACCACTACTTTGTATCCTTTTCTCTCTCGCTCTCCTCCAACACTACTCACTCTGCCCCTACACAGATGGTAATGTGCCGCCGCAACCTTTGCTCTCTCTCTCCCACTACTCTCTCCTCTTCCATCCTATCATCTCTTCCCTCTGCTCAATCCTTCTCCCTCCAATCTCCTGATTCTGCCTCCTCAACCCTCCTCTCCTCCCTTTCTGCATCCTTTGACTCTCTGTGTCCCCTATCCTCCCGGCCGGCTCGGTCCTCCCCTCCAGCTCCGTGGCTTGATGACTCATTGCGAGCTCACAGAACAGAGCTCCGGGCAGCGGAGCGGAAATGGAAGAAAACTAAACTCCCTGCCGACCTGCCATCTTTTCACTCCCTCCTCTCTACATTTTCTTCATCTGTTTCTGCTGCTAAGGCCCCTTTCTACCACTCTAAATTCCAAGCATCTGCCTCTAACCCTAGGAAGCTCTTTGCCACATTCTCCTCCCTGCTGAATCCTCCTCCCCCCCCCCCCTCCTCTCTCTCTGTGGATGACTTCGTCAACCACTTTGAAAAGAAGGTTGACGACATCCGATCTTCATTTGTTAAGTCTAATGACACTGCTGGTCCTGCTCACACTGCCCTACCCTATGCTTTGACTTCTTTCTCCCCTCTCTCTCCAGATAAAATCTTGCGACTTGTGACTGCAGGCCGCCCAACAACCTGCCCGCTTGACCCCATCCCCTCCTCTCTTCTCCAGACCATCTCCGGCGACCTTCTCCCCTACCTCACCTCGCTGATCAACTCATCCTTGACCGCTGGCTATGTCCCTTCCGTCTTCAAGAGAGCGAGAGTTGCACCCCTTCTCAAAAAACCAACACTCGAACCCACTGATGTCAACAACTACAGACCAGTATCCCTTCTTTCTTTTCTTTCCAAAACTATTGAGCGTGCCGTCTTTAGCCAACTCTCTTGCTATCTCTCTCAGAATGACCTTCTTGATCCAAACCAATCAGGTTTCAGGACTGGTCATTCAACTGAGACTGCTCTTCTCTGTGTCACGGAGGCTCTCCGCACTGCTAAAGCTAACTCTCTCTCCTCTGCTCTTGTCCTTCTAGACCTGTCTGCTGCCTTTGATACTGTGAACCATCAGATCCTCCTCTCCACCCTCTCCGAGCTGGGCATCTCCGGCGCGGCTCACTCCTCGATTGCGTCCTACCTGACCGGTCGCTCCTACCAAGTGGCGTGGCGAGAAGCTGTCTCCGCACCACGTGCTCTCACCACTGGTGTCCCCCAGGGCTCAGTTCTAGGCCCTCTCCTATTCTCCCTATACACCAAGTCACTTGGCTCTGTCATATCCTCACATGGCCTCTCCTATCATTGCTACGCTGACGATACACAACTAATCTTCTCCTTTCCCCCTTCTGATAACCAGGTGGCGAATCGCATCTCTGCATGTCTGGCAGACATATCAGTATGGATGACGGATCACCACCTCAAGCTGAACCTTGGCAAGACGGAGCTGCTCTTCCTCCCGGGGAAGGACTGCCCGTTCCATGATCTCGCCATCACGGTTGACAACTCCGTTGTGTCCTCCTCCCAGAGTGCGAAGAGCCTTGGCGTGACCCTGGACAACACCCTGTCGTTCTCCGCTAACATCAAGGCGGTGACCCGATCCTGCAGGTTCATGCTCTACAACATTCGGAGAGTACGACCCTGCCTTACACAGGAAGCGGCACAGGTCCTAATCCAGGCACTTGTCATCTCCCGTCTGGATTACTGCAACTCGCTGTTGGCTGGGCTCCCTGCCTGTGCCATTAAACCCCTACAACTCATCCAGAATGCCGCAGCCCGTCTGGTGTTCAACCTTCCCAAGTTCTCTCACGTCACCCCGCTCCTCCGCACACTCCACTGGCTTCCAGTTGAAGCTCGCATCTGTTACAAGACCATGGTGCTTGCCTTTGGAGCTGTGAGGGGAACGGCACCTCTGTACCTTCAGGCTCTGATCAGTCCCTACACCCAAACGAGGGCATTGCGTTCATCCACCTCTGGCCTGCTGGCTCCCCTTCCTCTGCGGAAGCATAGTTCCCGCTCAGCCCAGTCAAAACTGTTCGCTGCTCTGGCACCCCAATGGTGGAACAAGCTCCCTCACGACGCCAGGACAGCGGAGTCACTCACCACCTTCCGGAGACATTTGAAACCCCACCTCTTTAAGGAATACCTGGGATAGGATAAAGTAATCCTTCTACCCCCCCCCTAAAAATAAAAAATAAAATAAAATAAAGAAAAAAGCAAAAAAAAAAATTTGGTAAAGTGGTTATCCCACTGGCTATAGGGTGAATGCACCAATTTGTAAGTCGCTCTGGATAAGAGCGTCTGCTAAATGACGTAAATGTAAATGTAAATGTATTTTTGATTCATTTATGTCCCCCTACAACTATGCCTTGAAATTCCATCTTCGAAACATTCACATCAATGTAGATGAGGACGATGACTTGTGTGAGCTTTTAAACCAGACAAAGGTTTTTGAAGAGTGCATGAGAAGCATTAACACAGTGGATGCTGGAGCAATACTGCTGTGAAGAAATTGGAATGATTAGACCGAGAGAGATACATCTGAGTGCAATGTAAAACTTTTCCTTGTAAATTTACAGCATTATACTGGCACCACAGTGGCCAGCTTAATACTGTAATTTTGCTTTATAGCAGAGATGCTGTAATATGTTTTACAGTACTATTTTCCTTAAGACATACAGTGGGGAAAAAAAGTATTTGGTCAGCCACCAATTGTGCAAGTTCTCCCACTTAAAAAGATGAGAGAGGCCTGTAATTTTCATCATAGGTACACGTCAACTATGACAGACAAATTGAGAAAAGAAAATCCAGAAAATCACATTGTAGGATTTTTTATTAATTTATTTGCAAATTATGGTGGAAAAAAAGTATTTGGTCACCTACAAACAAGCAAGATTTCTGGCTCTCACAGACCTGTAACTTCTTCTTTAAGAGGCTCCTCTGTCCTCCACTCATTACCTGTATTAATGGCACCTGTTTGAACTTGTTATCAGTATAAAAGACACCTGTCCACAACCTCAAACAGTCACACTCCAAACTCCACTATGGCCAAGACCAAAGAGCTGTCAAAGGACACCAGAAACAAAATTGTAGACCTGCACCAGGCTGGGAAGACTGAATCTGCAATAGGTAAGCAGCTTGGTTTGAAGATGTCATCTGTGGGAGCAATTATTAGGAAATGGAAGACATACAAGACCACTGATAATCTCCCTCGATCTGGGGCTCCACGCAAGATCTCACCCCGTGGGGTCAAAATGATCACAAGAACGGTGAGCAAAAATCCCAGAACCACACGGGGGGACCTAGTGAATGACCTGCAGAGAGCTGGGACCAAAGTAACAAAGCCTACCATCAGTAACACACTACGCCGCCAGGGACTCAAATCCTGCAGTGCAAGACGTGTCCCCCTGCTTAAGCCAGTACATGTCCAGGCCCATCTGAAGTTTGCTAGAGTGCATTTGGATGATCCAGAAGAGGATTGGGAGAATGTCATATGGTCAGATGAAACCAAAATATAACTTTTTAGTAAAAACTCAACTCGTCGTGTTTGGAGGACAAAGAAAGCTGAGTTGCATCCAAAGAACACCATACCTACTGTGAAGCATGGGGGTGGAAACATCATGCTTTGGGGCTGTTTTTCGGCAAAGGGACCAGGACGACTGATCCATGTAAAGGAAAGAATGAATGGGGCCATGTATCATGAGATTTTGAGTGAAAACCTCCTTCCATCAGCAAGGGCATTGAAGATGAAACGTGGCTGGGTCTTTCAGCATGACAATGATCCCAAACACACCGCCCGGGCAACAAAGGAGTGGCATTTCAAGGTCCTGGAGTGGCCTAGCCAGTCTCCAGATCTCAACCCCATAGAAAATCTTTGGAGGGAGTTGAAAGTCTGTGTTGCCCAGCGACAGCCCCAAAACATCACTGCTCTAGAGGAGATCTGCATGGAGGAATGGGCCAAAATACCAGCAACAGTGTGTGAAAACCTTGTGAAGACTTACAGAAAACGTTTGACCTGTGTCATTGCCAACAAAGGGTATATAACAAAGTATTGAGAAACTTTTGTTATTGACCAAATACTTATTTTCCACCATAATTTGCAAATAAATTCATAAAAAATCCTACAATGTGATTTTCTGGATTTTTTTTCCTCATTTTGTCTGTCATAGTTGACGTGTACCTATGATGAAAATTACAGGCCTCTCTCATCTTTTTAAGTGGGAGAACCTGCACAATTGGTGGCTGACTAAATACTTTTTTTCCCCACTGTATTACATCATCCTTGCTGTACATTTACAGGGATGCTGTAATGTTTTAAGTAAGGAAAATAGAACTGTAAAGCAAAATTACAGTATTAAGCTGGCAACTCTGGTGGCAGGATAATGCTGTAAATTTACAGTGAAATTCTACCTGAAATCAAATTGGTAACAACATTAAAAACAAATTAACAACAGAATTGACAATAGAAGTAACAAGAAGTTAACACATACCCTACCAGTCAAATGTTTTAGGACACCTACTCATTCATGGGTTTTTCTTTATTTTTGCTATTTTCTACATTGTAGAATAATAGTGAAGACATCAAAACTATGAAATAACACATATGGAATCATGTAGTTACCAAAAAAGTGTTCAACAAATCAAAATATATTTTATATTTGAGATTCTTCAAATAGCCACCCTTTGCCTTGATGACAGATTTGCATTCTCTCAACCAGCTTCATGAGGTATTCACCTGGAATGCATTTCAATTAACAGGTGTGCCTTCCTAAAAGTTAATTTGTGGAATTTCTTTCCTTCTTAATGCGTTTCAGCCAATCAGTTGTGTTGTGACAAGGTAGGGGGGGTATACAGAAGTTAGCCCTATTTGGTAAAATACCAAGTCCATATTATGGCAAGAACAGCTCAAATAAGCAAAGAGAAATGACAGTCCATCATTACTTTAAGACATGAAGGTCAGTCATGAAGAATCTCAAACATAAAATATATTTTGATTTGTTTAACACTTTTTTGGTTACATGATTCCATATGTGTTATTTCATAGTTTTGATGTCTTCACTATTATTCTACAATGTAGAAAATAGTAAAAATAAAGAAATCCCCTTGAATGAGTAGGTGTTCTAAAACTTTTGACCGGTAGTGTATGTAACCAAATAACAGAATCATTACAACACTAATGTAAAAACGATATTGTATGCCTGTGCGTGTGGACTGTGGGGGAGAGAGAGACAAAGAGAGAGAGGCAGATGGAGTTAAAATTGGGATTGGTTACAATCCTAGATCTTTCGATTCAGAGCTCCAAGCTCCAACATGCAGGACTAAGTGAAGTAGTGGCTATTCAGCAGCCTTATGGTCTGCGGGTAGAAATTATTGGCCAGTCTTCCATGTTTTCGGCATAATGCCACCCGAGTCTGAGTAATGAAAATGGGGAAAACAGACCATGGCTCAGATGGCTGAGGTCCCTGATGTTCTTCTTGGCCTTCCTGCGACACCTGGTGTTGTAAGTGTCCTGGAGGGCAGGCAGTGTGCACCCAATGGTACGTTCGGCTGCGTGTATCACCCTCTGAAGCGCCTTGCGGTCCGCGGTGGTGGAGTTGCCATACCAGAATGTGATGCAGCCCGATCTATGATCAGGGGCAACTCTGTTTGGGGTATGAAAAATGTATGCACTCACTAACTGTAAGTCGCTCTGAATAAGAGCGTCTGCTAAATGACTAAAATGTAAAAATGTGTAAGGGGGTCCAGAGGAGGTGAAACACACAACAGGACAGTTTGGACAGGAGAGCATCCAGGAGAGAGAAGTCAGCGCAGCATCAGTTGTTCCTCATGGGGATCCGGAACAAACCTCCTCAATTCTGATTTGTCAGCTCTTCTCACCCCTAGGACAAGCATAGAAAAATTATAGAATGAGAGACAGAGAGCACCAGGGCTGTTACTCTGTGGGTAAAAAGACAAGGGACATATCAAGCTGGTGTCGTGTGTATGTGTACTTACCTCACTAGGAGGTTTTCATTCAAACTCGGTGAGCTCTTGGAAGAATGGGGCAAGGTAGGGATTGACAACAAACAGCTGGCTTCCTCTGGGCCACCTTGTCATGCACTTTGTTGCATTGGATTCGCGGGGGAAGCCTGTCCAAGGGTTGGTTCCTCAGAAGACTCAGGAGCGGTTTGTGATCAGTTTCCAGCTGAAAGTGTTGACCAATGAGAAAGTCTCAATCTTTCACATGCCCCTGTCAGCCCCATAGCTTATTTTTCCACTTGAGCGTATCTCTGCTCGGTCGGGGTGAGAGACCGGGAAGCGTAGGCAACGGGTCTCCATTCCTCACTCTTCTTCTGCAGCGGCACACTTCCTAGTCTGTAGGACGCATCGGCTGACACCTTGATCTCTTTGTTTGGGTCGTACAGGGCTAGCACGGGTGTGGATGTCAGCTCCTCCTTCAGCTCTTTGAAGACTTGGTCAGCCCCCCAGTACCAGTGGTCTTTCTTTGAGAGTAGGTCTCTGCTAACTGAGGGATTAACTTTCCCAGTTGGTTCACCATTCCTAGAAAACTCTGCAGCTCACTGACGTTGGATGGCTCCGCCATCTCCTTGATAGCCTCTGTCTTTGTCGGGTTGGGCTGTACTCCTTTGTCCGAGATAATGTGGCCCAGGAACTTCACTTCCTCCTTTGACAGGTCACATTTGTCCATGTTCAGAGTTAAGCTGGCTTTTTCCATCTTCTGCAATGCGGCATGAAGTCTTGCATCATGCTCCTCCTGTGTTTGGCCCCAGACCAACACATCATCCATGTGATAGACCACACCTTCCAGGCCTTCAGTGACCTCTGTCACCATTCTGTTCTGGAAGTGTTCAGGTGCTGAAGCGATGCCAAAAGGCAGGCGGTTAAAGTAGTAACGTCCGAAAGGTGTGATGAAGGTTGTTAGCTTAACTGGCTCCTCGGCTAGCGGGATCTGCCAGAAGGCCATGTTCGCATCGAGCTTGCTGAAGATCTTCGCCCTGGCTAGTGAGCCAAGAGTCTGTTCGACAGTGGGAACTATGTATTTTTCTCTACACACTGACTCATTGAGACTGGTGAAAATGACACATCCGCACATCCCCGTTCTTCTTTGGGACAACCACCATGCCGGCGCACCAGTCCGTGGGCTCCTCCACTCTGGTGACAACCTTGAACCCTTGCATGTGCTCTAGCTCTTTCTTGACTTTTGGCAGCAATGTCAGAGGAATCCGTAGTGGAGTGTGGAGTGAGTAGGGCTCTGCACCGGGTTTCAGCTTGATGGTATTTGGTTGTTGTACTGTACCAAGACCGCTGCACAGCTTTGGATAGCTTTCTTTCAGTGTCTGTAAATCAATGCTGTCGAGTCGAGCAACTAGCTCAAGCTTTGTGATAGCTGGTCTGCCTAGTAAAGCTGTGTGTAGATCTCTGATGACATCATTCACGTCCTCCAGTGTCTCCTTTTCTCCCTTTCGTAGAACCACACTTGCGACGCCGATCACATCTAGCGGCGCTCTTCCTGGTCCTAGCAGAGGTTTTGTTGGTTTTTGCAGAGCTGGCTTGCTATTTCCTGCAAAAATGTGATTGAACACATTGTATGGGATAACAATCACATCTGCACCAGTGTCTATTTTGAATTTCACTTCTGTCCATCATTCTGTCCATCACTTGAATGTCAATCATCCATGGGTCACCTTCTGCTGTTATTGTTCCTTGGAAAATGCTATCATCCTCTTCTTGAACCTTGTTTAAGGCTCTTGATGACATACACACATGTTGGTAATGTCCCTTTTTCCCACAGGAGTGACACACTACTTCATTAGCTGCACACTGTGCTCTTGGATGTGCAGGGATTTTGCCACAGTTGCGACACTTTGACTGCATTTTGTCATTAGCATTTTCATGGCTAGCTTTCTCACGCTGGAATTTCTGTTTCCACTGGCTGCCTTTCTGCATAACTCTATCCACTGAGCATGCCTCTTTTGTTGTCACTGTGTCACCTCACAGGCAAGTTTGCTCCTTTTTCACTTCTTCAGTTTGCCTTGCCATCTTAATGGCTCTCTCTAGCGTGAGATCTTTATCTAGCTGCATATGTTCTGACAGACGCATGGCTGCTAACCCAACGAATAGCCTGTCTCTAATTAGTTCATCATGCAAAAGTCCATAGTTGCAATACTCTGCTAGGGCATATAAGGCTGTGACAAAATAATCCACTGTTTCATTTTACCCCTGTCTCCGCATGTTAAAGCGGGCTCTCTCATAGATCATATTATTTTTCACAATAAAAAATGCATGAAATCAGTCTCTTATTTGTCCATAATGTTTTTGCTCGAGTTCGTTTAGGTTTAGACCCCTCAAAACGTAATCTGCTTCCTCGCCCATACAGTACATGAGAGTGTTTACCTGGTTCTCCTCGGTAGATGTGTGAAGATTACTGGCCTGACGAAAGCGCTCAAACCTCCTAATCCATTTGGTCCATTCTTGAGGTTTAGAAAAATCTAACAGCTCAAGCGGCTGTATGCTAAATGTAGCACTTGGGCCTTTGTGCGTGAGTATCTGTGCTCCTCCCGCTGCACCTTGCATGGGCGGCTGGCCTCTTCCTACTGCTGCCAGTGGCAGCTGCGCTTCTCCCACGACGTCTTCCATGCTGATTAGCCTCCTCGGTTTTCTTCCCAAAACTTTTCAATCCGGTACTGTAAGCTAAACTCTGTTAGTAAATACACTCGTACTAGTCCACTTCTGACTCCATGTTGTGTAATCAAACTTGTATGTACGTGAGTAAAATAACTACTAACGGTGTATCTTTATGAAAGCACATTTATTGCTAACTTGACGTTGCTTCACATCACAAGCCACAAGAGAGAGAGATGCTTTCCTCATGAACACTTACATTCCGACAGCCCCTCATTAGCATATGGCCAATCAGGATGCAATATGCAAATAACACCACCATTTCTTGTGTAGGCTGATATCCTACTTGAAATACTGTATAAACCTGGAAGGGGAAAATTCGCCACGTTACTAGTTTCCACCGCCGACACTGTGTTAGGCTACAGCTGACCAGTGGCACTGCACCTTAGATCGGCAGGCACCTCGATACAAACAATATGGTGCACTGGTCATTTGCATCAGCTTTAGCGGCTCGCGAGTACGGCCCACAATGCGGTTTATGTGTAAAATGCGGCCCGTAATTCCGAAAAAATATGGGTCATCTTTTGAACTGCTAGAAACAAGCCATTTTCACTGTAGTAATGGTGGAAACATAACGGTCACTAATCTGCGCTTAGTGTATTCTTTATGGCACTAAGAGGCTGCGATACAGACTATAATCACAATATTCTCTTGGTGATGTTTTTCTAGGTCGCACAGCTAAATATCTACGAGCAAATTAGAGCAGACCGAAATGGCTTTTGTCAACTTGAGCTAGCTTGCTCGCAAACGTTAGCCAGCTATCTAGCTAGGTTAGCTAAGGAAACATGCAGTAATTTAACGTTGGCTAGCAATAAATAGCCTTATAAACAAGGCCAGGTACCGACCCAGTAGCTGCTGAAAATATTCTTCCACTTCACAGCCGCTTCAAGAAGATATTTACTAAAATAGTCTGAGCTTCATGTGTCTCACCCGACAGCATGAGGTTGACGCCTGAAACAGATCATTTGAATCTACAGTAGGTATAAGCGATTACTGTAAAGAAATACAGTATGTTAGAGTAATTTTTACAGGAGGCTTCAGAATTACAGTTAATAACAGTATTTTTCAGTCTACAATCTACAGCATGAATGCTGTAAAACACATTTATGGTATTATACTGTGCATCCTACAGTGTTTTATTGTTGAAATTACAGAAAAGTCTTACAGTGTGGTGAAGAACAGGACAGAGGCAGTTTTCAGTAAATCCCACTACCTGACCTTTTGAAGAAGGTGTCACAAAATGAAGATGTTTGGGCGAGCTTAAATAGAGAAGAAAAAACTGCCAACGATGAAATCTTGAGTGATTTCACAGATGGGGATTTTTTCAAGAGCAATCCCTTGCTCACGCAAAAACAAATGATGCGGCTTCATTTTTATATAGATGAATTTGAGGTTGTCAATCCACTTGGATCAAAAAAAGGAAAACACAAGGTTTCAGCTGTGTATTTCAAAATTGGCAATCTTGACAAGAAACACACATCTCAGCTGCAAAACATTTACCTCTCCACCCTGATACAACACAAGCTAATTCAGAAAGGAGTTACAAGTTATGATGAATTCTTCCAGCCTGTACTTGATGATATCAGACTGCTGGAGACACAAGGCGTTTCTTTGGAGTGCAACGGAGAAAGCATTACCACACTCTCCGCCGACAACCTCTCTTCCCGTGATGTTGCTGGTTTATCAAAAAACTTAAGTTCAGGAAGGATCTGTTGCTTTTGCAAAGCAACCAAGGACGAGATCTGTTCGAAGTTTACAGAGGGGGAGTTCACCATGCGTGACTCAAATTACAGCTACCACCTGCAGGCAGTCCAAGAAAACCCAGAAAATGCAAAAGCCTATGGTGTCAGAAGTCCATGCTGCTTCTCTGAGATGACATATGCACCTTCACTCATTATGTATTTATTTCCCCCTGATGTGATGCATGACTTCCTTGAGGGCATCATACCTGCTGTACTGAGGTTGGTGATACAGGAGCTTGTGAAGACAAAACAAATCACTGTGGCCCAGCTAAATTACGAGATTGATGACTTCCCCTATGGCAACTACGACAGATCATCTAGACCATCACCACTATCTGAGCATGTCCTGAGGAAGAATGGGCATCTGGCTGGTAGTGCATCTGAGAAATTCACCATCTTTAGATTGCTTTCCAAAATGATTGCGTCCCAAATAGCCAGCTGTGATGTATGGGAAGTGTACCTGTTACTGAGAGACATTGGGGACATAATCATGGCACCTACCATCAAAAGGTATTGGGTATCATACCTAGAAGAGAAAATGATGGAATGTCATGCTCTTTTTCAAGAAGTCTTCCCAAACAAGCAAACACCCAAGATGCACTTTCTGATCCATTACCCCCGACTGCTGATGGCATATGGACCACTTATCCATCTGTCGTGTATGCGCTTTGAAGCCAAACATCAGTACTTCAAGATAATTGCACGTCATCTGCAACTGCAAAAACATTGCAAAAACACTGGTCAAAAGACACCAGATGAGGCAATGCTGGGAGCAGTCAAATAACACATGCTTAGGAAGCACAGTACCACTCTGCGCAGACACAAGAGACATCCCAGTTCATGCCATCCCGGTCTCTGTCACTTGTGCTCTGCAGGCTAGATTTGGGGAGGATCTGAATCCAGACCATGTCAGCAAAATGAAGTGCATCACTGTAGACAGCTTGTCATACATGATTGGTGATTGTCTGGTGATTGGGATGGCGCACACTGAGGAGATTCCAGTGTTTTTCAAAGTAAACCACATATACAGCATATTGGGCAGCTGGTATTTGTGTGGAAAGCTCATGACTCCCTCCAGTTTCAACAGCCATGCACATGCCTACGTCACAATCCCTCTCTGGCATTGGATTTACAGGTGATTCTATCTAAAATATGACTAAAATGTTGAAAGAGTCTAGCGTCTTGTGTTTCAGCATTTAAACTGGTTGTGATCGCGTCATAGCTTTTGATACCCTCGTTCTTCGTTTTAAGAGGATGGGTCTTGGTCTGTAGACTTGACTCCAGTCTTGACTACAATGCAATATATAATCCTGTAAAACAACTACTGCTATTAATATCTCATATCTAATATAACTTTCTCAACAGACCACCTCATCGATGGTGAGACACTCATGGGCTTCAACGACAGGATGATCAAACAGCTGTCATGAAAACTCAAGTTCGATTTGCTAAATTAATTGGAAATTTAAAAAATTACATATCTGTGAGGTAATTATCAGCTATTTTTCAATATTATGATCTCTACATAATTGTTCCTTGTACAACAAAGCTATTGAACTTGTAATACCATAACAAGAATTCATACCTTGTTTCTTGCTGTATAGATTTTACAATCTGCTTTGTGTTTGTGACGACAGAACTAAGTATGTCAACTTATATGCTTCTATGTCTCAGCTCTCTCCAACAAGACCAACCCACTACAATTTTCTACCAGCCCCAACTACCAGCCAACAACCAACCAACAACCACCATCCACCAACCAACACAAAAATGAGGCCCACAATATTCACCCTTCCTGAGTTCCCCACAGTCCTGCAGTGTAAACTCAACCAATAGAGTGAAGATTTCCACTCTCCCACTCATCGGTCCAAGTGGAGGAGCCAAATCATCCAAGTTTTATTTGATACCATGTGCACATACACTACCGGTCAAAGTTTTAGAACACCTACTCATTCAAGGATTTTTCTTTATTTTTTATATTTTCTACATTGTAGAATAATAGTGAGGACATCAAAACTATGATTTAACACATATGGAATCATGTAGTAACCAAAAAAGTGTTAAACAAATAAAAATATATTTTATATTTTATATTCTTCAAATAGCCACCCTTTGCCTTGATGACAGCTTTGCACACTCTTGGCATTCTCACAACCAGCTTCATGAGGTAGTCACCTGGAATGCATTTCAATTAACAGGTGTGCCTTCTTGAAAGTTAATTTGTGAAATTTATTTCCTTCTTAATGCGTTTGAGCCAATCAGTTGTGTTGTGACAAGGTAGGGGGGTATACAGAATATAGCCCTATTTGGTAAAAGTCCATATTATGGCAAGAACAGCTGAAATAAGTAAAGAGAAATGACAGTCCATCATTACTTTAAGACATGAAGGTCAGTCAATACGGAACATTTCAAGAACTTTGAAAGTTTATTCAAGTGCAGTTGCAAAAACCATCAAGCGCAATGATAAAACTGGCTCTCATGAGGACCGCCACAGGAATGGAAGACCCAGAGTTACCTCTGCTGCAGAGGATAAGTTCATTAGAGTTACCAGCCAAAGAAATTGCAGCCCAAATAAATGCTCACAGAGTTCAAGTAACAGACACATCTCAACATCAACTGTTCAGAGGAGACTGTGTGAATCAGGCCTTCATGGTCGAATTGCTGCAAAGAAACCACTACTAAAGGACACCAATAAGAAGAAGAGACTTGCTTGGTCCAAGAAACACGAGCAATGGACATTAGACCGGTGGAATTTTGTCCTTTGGTCTGGAGTCCAAATTGGAGATTTTTGGTTCCAACCGGCGTGTCTTTGTGAGACACGGTGTGGGTGAACGGATGATCTCCGCATGTGTATTTCCCACCGTAAAGCATGGAGGAGGAGGTGCTATGGTGTGGGGGTGCTTTACTGGTGACACTGTCTGTGATTTATTTATAATTCAAGGCACACTTAACCAGCATGGCTACCACAGCATTCTGCAGCGATATGCCATCCCATCTGGTTTGGGCTTAGTGGGACTATAATTAGTTTTTCAACAGGACAATGACCCAACACACCTCAAGGCTGTGTAAGGGCTATTTTACAAAGAAGGAGAGTGATGAAGTGCTGCATCAGATGACCTGGCCTCCACAATCCCCCGACCTCAACCAAATTGAGATGGTTTGGGATGAGTGGGACCGCAGAGTGAAGGAAAAGCAGCCAACAAGTGCTCAGCATATGTGGGAACTCCTTCAAGATTGTTGGAAAAGCATTCCAGGTGAAGCTGGTTGAGAGAATGCCAAGAGTGTGCAAAGCTGTCATCAAGCCAAAGGAAGAATCTCAAATATAAATGATTCCATATGTGTTATTGCATAGTTTTGATGTCTTCACTATTATTCTACAATGTAGAAAATAGTAGAAATATAGAAAAACTCTTGAATGAGTAGGTGTTCTAAAACCTTTGACTGGTAGTGTAGTCATGTGATGTGTTATGCTGTAATGGAACACTACATTGATTTACTCTTCAAAGATACCCTACAAGTAGACAATATACCGACGTCTGGAAATCATTGGTGGCCAAGTACCCATTTCTAAGGGACCGTACAGGACAAGGATATGTGAGTGATATTTTAATTTAAAATTGTTTACACACATAAAAAATCTATTTAAAAAAGAAAGGCAACCTTGTGTGTGCAAAACAGAGGTTGCAATTATCAGAGCTAAGTTCACACAGAAAAGGAGTTCTGATGGGAATGCAGGCCCAGCATCAAAGACAGCCAAGGTTTGTGACTAACCTTACCCCTGTCCCTGTCTCTAAACCTAACCTTAGTTCCAGCAAGTGTTTGCTTGTCAACAAAGTTGCAGTTAATAGTTTGTGAGTATAGTTTGAGTATATATGGACCATACAGTATATGTGACTATCCAATGAAGTGGGAACATTCTTTAAAAATCAAGAGCTTTACCTGTGCATATGTGTGTTTGTGTCATAGGTGACTAATGGCACGCATGATGTGGAGCTACTTGGGGGCCTGTCTGCTACACCACTTTTGAAGCAAGTAAATAACAGTCATATACTGTAATTGTCAACATATGCTCATTGGATCATCAATTTGAAACAAACTCTCACTTTTCTTATTCTGACGAAATTGACTGGTAGTGTACTAATCTTTACTAGGCATTGACACAGAGTGCAGAGGACACCTTCAGTGTGACAAAGCATATCGAAAGAATGAAGGAGGAATGCAAAAGAAACCATCCTGATCTTAGCCTCCTGCAGGACAAAATGAAGTGGACCTCGGTGGAGAGAGCCCATTTTATCGGCTCCCACCACACCAAAGAGATCCTTAATGAGTTTCCTGACCTGCGTCACTGCAGCATTGTGAGTTAGGCCACACATTTGCTATTTTTTAAAGTCTATGTGAATCAAGTTAAACCTCCAGAAATACAATGTGTGCAAATTATATTTTCAGATCTTCTCAGAAATGAATCAAGACCATGGAATGGATACAGACAAAAATATAATTCAAGAACTCCGCAACGCTAGTGGCAAAATAATAATAATCACGCTGGCCTTTGATGGGGAGAACATCCACGCCGTAAAGGACATCTCCATGGGACTTGGGGCTCTGCTTGTGCAAAACTGTCAGAAAAACACTTATTTTCTTAAGTTACTGTGTTCTGGGGATAGGAGAAGTTCTTCAAATAACCCCTTTCAATGGTTCCTCTAAGAACCTTTTGAATAACCTTTTGGGGTAAAACATTTTAACATTTTAACAATAACAACAATAACACAATATTTTAGTTGTCAGTATTTATTATTATTTTAGTGGCAAAGCAGAATAAAAAAATCCAAATATGAGGTAAACTCCCAGCAGAGCCCCAAGTATAATGGGTATATCCTCTGGCGTGTTGATGTTAGTGTTGATGTTCTCCGTATCCATAGCCAGAATGATTTTGCATTGAATGGTGATCGAACAGGTTTCATGTTATATTCATCAGAGGTGTAGGTTGGGTGAAGTCTGTGAATCCAAAAAATAGTACTTATACAGATGATTAACAAAACATGCACATGACAGTATTCATACCTTGGTTTTTGTGGTAAATGTGAATGAAACAAAGTGTTTTGATAATGGTTTTCATACACATACCTTGTCCATAAAGTAGAGGCCTATGGGATATTCAATGAAGAGGTAAGGGCGGAGGATTGTTCTTTGAGGATCCATTAAAAGGGGTTCTTTGAAGAACTTATAGGGGTTCCCCCAGAGTTTCAATTTGAAGAACCCCTAAAGGATACTCCAGGAACCTTTTCTTTTTAGAGTGCATGAGAGAAAAATGTGACCATTCGCACAATCATCCTAAAATCTCATAAGAAATGAGGTGGTGTTTTTGTCTTACAGTAACGTTATACTATGCTATTATATTCAGTTATGTTATGTAGAAAACTATCATTATGTGTTTTTGCAGACATTGATTCATCTTTGATCTAACTTTATTAAACGAGCACCATTCGCCAGAGTAGCCTGTTCTCTATGAGTAGAGCAGAGACTGTGGATAAAGTAAGGAAGAGAATCCTGCATGAGCAGAACCTTCGGGACCTGTCGGGAAGAGGGGTTCAGAAAAGTCAGATCCGCAGCCACTCCATAAAAAGACATCAACTTGACTGAGGGACAAGACTTCAAAGATAGTGTGGGAGCTATACTCCCCCTCTAGACTGTGGATGGTTGAGTTACTGTTGAAATATGCTTTACTTAATATCAAGGCATTACAATCCATGAGTATGAGCAGAACTAGGTCAACCAGATAACTGGGAGGAATCAAGGAGAATGGTAACTGAGCAGCTAACTGAGAGACATGCCATCTCTATCTATGCAGGCGCTCAGAGAAGAGGGAGCGAGAGGGAGAAAGGGAGAGAGAAGGAGGGGGGGAGAGACAGAGAGGTTTGTAGGAGAGAGAGAAGAAGGAGAGACTGGGGGAGGGAGAGAGAGGTAGGGGGGAAGAGAGTCAGGGATAGTGACAGGAGAATGGGAGAATGAAAAGAAAGAGAGGATAGAAATTCAGAAAGGCAGAGAGAGATGAGAGGAGATGCAGAGAGAAGGGTCTGAGAGAGAGAAGAGATCCTGAAGCACAGAGAAGAACGCAACAGAAAGAAAGGGGCAGCATAGATTGAGGGAGAAAGGGGGAATGAGCGAGGCTACTGGATATTTACTGAGTGGGTTGACGTAATATAATCTCAAGCACTCTTGTCACACCCTGTCAACCCAAGATACTGGAGAATAACTCATTGTCTGACATTAAAAAGTCAGGAGGAACTAAGGCTGAATGTCATTTTGAGCAATGATAATACATGTAAATAATGACATCATCATATGCTTCCTGAGGCCGGTTTTGAGCACTTTGTTGAATTTTAATAATACTACATGAATGGAACAATATTCTGTTACAACTACAGTAGGCCTACTTTAATTCAAGTGGGTTTTAAGATCACAATGACTTCTTCATCTTAAAGGCATCTTCTTCTCTTATCCTCTGGACACAATCTATTTTATCTGAGATCTTCCTGACTTTAGGCCCTTTGCTGGTCATTACAGTTCATGCTGAGGTTATCTTTGTGCTTTATGAATCAAAGCCCCTTGATAATCTATTCTACAGCATCTTTCAGCAAGAGATAATGTTTTGTCGGTTTTTAGACATCTAAAGGCACTACGTATCCTCTGATGACAGATTTGTAGACCATTATAGAATGTCCACTAAAAGGTTATTGATGCAAAATCCAAACAGTGTCAATGTTGTATAAAGACACACAGAGGATTGTGTACAGTAAATATCTCTAAACGTATAGGTACACATGTACATATTTACACATTAAATATTATTTTATTTTAACACTTCATGCATTAGTAACCCAACGTTTTAGCCTGAAGCCTTTGTCAAGGGTATAAAAGGCCAACTTAGACTTTAGCTTAGATGAAAAATAATTAACCATCTTTACAATACACAATGATCTCACAGATAGGACATGAGAACAGGATAATTTTGCTATCAGCAACGCCCAAAGGCCAAACAACGCTACAAGCTCTCACAGTCTCACGTCAGAATTAGACGATCATTCATGTTTTTCAAACTTCAAATTTCGAAGTTGTTCCAAGTTTAGACATTAACTCCGAATTCTGAAGGTTAGGCATTAACTCAGAATGGTTAAGGTAAGGGTTAAGGTTTGGGATAGGCTTAAAACAAAAATCCACAACTCTGAAACCTAATTGAAGGTAACAGCGCTCACTGTTGCCCCTAGTGGCCGGTTTCCACGTAATCTCCTGACATCCTCAGACATGGATGGATGAAGAATATCATTGAGTTAATACAGCCGCATACAAACTTTGTCTCTTTTTTGCTTTCTTGAGTAAGGCAGCACTAAAATGCAGGTGTTTCAGCCTAGCTCTGTCACTCATGGGGACACTGTCACCGCAAAATCTATGGGTAGAGCAAAAAAAGTTAAGCCCCCTGGGTGCTGCCATAGAGTTACATTAGAAGTGCCCATCCAAGAAGGCTCAAGGTCATTGGCCACATATAAAATGACGCTAAATCACGTTATATCTACAGTAGCTTTGATTGGACTGATCATGACAACATCATACTTTCAAAATCTTAGCTAGCAAGCTAGCAGTCATCATCATGAATCAAGTCGACAATCTACTGGCAAATCCTTTTCAATCCTTGTCATATGAAGAGAAATAATGAAGAGAAATTAAAGATCAAACGTATCGGTGCTCATCGGCCATTGGACATAAACATTACACAACAAGTTGGAAATCTCAAATTCAACAATGAGTGGTTTGGAAACAATCACTAGCCTGCTCTTCAGTGGAGTGGGTTTGTGGTCCAAGTCTAGGTTTAAGGGTCTCTTTTCCAAGCTTAAAAGGATAAACATTCAACATTGGCCATGCTGTCAATCTAGCATGACTTCTGCCATGCTCAAAACAGCTGGAAACTCAGAACTGGGAAATCTGATTTCAGTGAGTTCAAGACAGCTGGGAATTCGGAAAGAAAAAGAGCTCTGACTTGGAAAATATGTTTTCAACGGTCATCCAACTCAGAATTGCAAGTTGGGAACTCAGGCCTCTTTGTAGAGCTCCGATCTGAAGATCACTGACGTCATCATAATTCAACTTTTTTTTCCCCAGTTCCCAGTTGTCTTGAAATCACCATAAATCCAGAAAATTTGCCCACGAAGGCCCGCCGCGCCACCTTCCTGTTCATGTGAGCACAGCACAACAAGGTGAGTCCAAAAATGTCTAGTATGCTGCTGCATAAATTATGTAATATGCCAGGGAGATATGTATACTGTAGCTAAGTAAGTAATACTAAGTGTATGTTGTGTAGTAAGCTGTTAGTAGCCCATGTGCCTCACCCTAATAATTTGGTCCCTTTTCCCCTCATAATTTAGCCTACTGTTCTGACTTGGTGGTGCACATGTAGCCTGTTTTAGAGAAATGTAATCATCAAATATTGTAAGAGCTTTCATTGTCTGCTTATATGCCCCCTTTATTTATCCTACGGTTCTGACTTGGTGTACAGGGAGAATACTGTAAGAACAGCCCATGTTCTGAATTCTGTCGCCTTACATTTCAAAAGTGCTGAACAAATAGTTATATTGACTACGTCGTCCTAGCTCGCTTATTAATGTCTTAATCGAAATTACGGATTGCCTCTTATTCATTCGTCGTCCCTTTATGCCATAGTTTGTACATCTCAATTGTCAGTAGAAACCACATTTGTTTAAGCAAGTCAGCCATATAAGCTATAATTTTAATGAGTGAATTTACTGTTTTGCTGCCAGACAAGGCTCCGCTGATAGCCAGGTGTAGCAGTGGTAAGGTGTTGGGACTGCTGTTGGGACTCTGCTGTTGGGGCAGCTTTATGTTGGCCCTAACAGTTTGTGGGCACCGTTTGTCACCGTTATAGTGCAATTAATTTATTGTTTAGTGTTGTGTTGTGTTCTGTAGTGGCTTTGCTGACATGCATCTAAAAATAATTGGGGGAGTTTGTCCCGCCAAGATTTACATGCTAAAATCGCCACTGCACACACATACATATACGGTGCCTTGCAAAGGTATTCATCCCCCTTGGCGTTTTTCCTATTTTGTTGCATTACAACCTGTAATTTAAAATGACTTTTACTTGGATTTCATGTAATGGACATACACAGAATAGTCCAAATTGGTGAAGTGAAATGAAAAAAAATAACTTGTTTCAAAGAATTCAAAAATATATATAACAAAAAAGTGGCGCGTGCATATGTATTCACCCCCTTTGCTATGAAGCCCCTAAATAAGATCTGGTGCAACCAATTACCTTCAGAAGTCACATAATTAGTTAAATAAAGTCCACCTGTGTGCAATCTAAGTGTCACATGATCTGTCACATGATCTCAGTATACAGTGGGGAAAAAAAGTATTTAGTCAGCCACCAATTGTGCAAGTTCTCCCACTTAAAAAGATGAGAGAGGCCTGTAATTTTCATCATAGGTACACGTTAACTATGACAGACAAAATGAGAAAAAAAATCAAGAAAATCACATTGTAGGATTTTTAATGAATTTATTTGCAAATTATGGTGGAAAATAATTATTTGGTCAATAACAAAAGTTTCTCAATACTTTGTTATATACCCTTTGTTGGCAATGACACAGGTCAAACGTTTTCTGTAAGTCTTCACAAGGTTTTCACACACTGTTGCTGGTATTTTGGCCCATTCCTCCATGCAGATCTCCTCTAGAGCAGTGATGTTTTGGGGCTGTTGCTGGGCAACACAGACTTTCAACTCCCTCCAAAGATTTTCTATGGGGTTAAGATCTGGAGACTGGCTAGGCCACTCCAGGACCTTGAAATGCTTCTTACGAAGCCACTCCTTCGTTGCCCGGGCGGTGTGTTTGGGATCATTGTCATGCTGAAAGACCCAGCCACGTTTCATCTTCAATGCCCTTGCTGATGGAAGGAGGTTTTCACTCAAAATCTCACAATACATGGCCCCATTCATTCTTTCCTTTACATGGATCAGTCGTCCTGGTCCCTTTGCAGAAAAACAGCCCCAAAGCATGATGTTTCCACCCCCATGCTTCACAGTAGGTATGGTGTTCTTTGGATGCAACTCAGCATTCTTTGTCCTCCAAACACGACGAGTTGAGTTTTTACCAAAAAGTTCTATTTTGGTTTCATCTGACCATATGACATTCTCCCAATCCTCTTCTGGATCATCCAAATGCACTCTAGCAAACTTCAGACGGGCCTGGACATGTACTGGCTTAAGCAGGGGGACACGTCTGGCACTGCAGGATTTGAGTCCCTGGCGGCGTAGTGTGTTACTGATGGTAGGCTTTGTTACTTTGGTCCCAGCTCTCTGCAGGTCATTCACTAGGTCCCCCCGTGTGGTTCTGGGATTTTTGCTCACCGCTCTTGTGATCATTTTGACCCCACGGGGTGAGATCTTGCGTGGAGCCCCAGATCGAGGGAGATTATCAGTGGTCTTGTATGTCTTCCATTTCCTAATAATTGCTCCCACAGTTGATTTCTTCAAACCAAGCTGCTTACCTATTGCAGATTCAGTCTTCCCAGCTGGGTGCAGGTCTACAATTTTGTTTCTGGTGTCCTTTGACAGCTCTTTGGTCTTGGCCATAGTGGAGTTTGGAGTGTGACTGTTTGAGGTTGTGGACAGGTGTCTTTTATACTGATAACAAGTTCAACAGGTGCCATTAATACAGGTAACGAGTGGAGGACAGAGGAGCCTCTTAAAGAAGAAGTTACAGGTCTGTGAGAGCCAGAAATCTTGCTTGTTTGTAGGTGACCAAATACTTATTTTCCACCATAATTTGCAAATAAATACATTAGAAATCCTACAATGTGATTTTCTGGAAAAGAAATTCTCAATTTGTCTGTCATAGTTGACGTGTACCTATGATGAAAATTACAGGCCTCTCTCATCTTTTTAAGTGGGAGAACTTGCACAATTGGTGGCTGACTAAATACTTTTTTCCCCCACTGTATATACACCTGTTCTGAAAGGCCCCAGAGTCTGCAACACCACTAAGCAAGGGGCACTACCAGGCAAGCGGCACCATGAAGACCAAGGAGCTCTCCAAACAGGACAGGGACAAAGTTGTGGAGAAGTACAGATCAGGGTTGGGTTATAAAAAAATATCTGAAACTTTGAACATCCCACGGAGCACCATTAAATCCATTACTAAAAAATGGAAAGAATATGGCACCACAACAAACCTGCCAAGAGAGGGCTGCCCAACAAAACTCACGGACCAGCCAAGGAGGGCATTAAATCTGAGAGAAGCAACAGAGACCAAAGATAACCCTGAAGGAGCTGCAAAGCTCCACAGCGGAGATTGGAGTATCTGTCCATAGGACCACTTTAAGTCGTACACTCCACAGAGCTGGGCTTTACGGAAGAGTGGCCACAAAAAAAACATTGCTTGAAGAAAATAATAAGCAAACACATTTGGTGTTTGCCAAAAGCCATGTGGGAGACTCCCCAAACATATGGAAGAAGGTACTCTGGTCAAATTAGACTAAAATTGAGCTTTTTGACCATCAAGGAAAACGCTATGTCTGGAGCAAACCCAACACCTCTCATCACCCCGAGATGGCAGGGACTGGGAAACTGGTCAGAATTGAAGGAATGATGGATGGCGCTAAATACAGGGAAATTCTTGAGGGAAACCTGTTTCAGTCTTCCAGAGATTTGAGACTGGGACGGAGGTTCACCTTCCAGCACGACAATGACCCTAAGCATACTGACAAAGCAACACTTGAGTGGTTTAAGGGGAAACATTTAAATGTCTTGGAATGGCCTAGTCAAAGCCCAGACCTCAATCCAATTGAGAATCTGTGGTATGACTTAAAGATTGCTGTACACCAGCGGAACCCATCCAACTTGAAGGAGCTGGAGCAGTTTTACCTTGAAGAATGGGCAAAAATCCCAGTGGCTAGATGTGCCAAGCTTATAGAGACATACCCCAAGAGCCCTGCAGCTGTAATTGCAGCAAAAGGTGGCTCTACAAAGTATTGACTTTGGGGGGGGGGGGGGGGTGAATAGTTAAGCACACTCAAGTTTTCTGTGTTTTGGTCTTATTTCTTGTTTTTTTTCACAATAAAAGATATTTTGCATCTTCAAAGTGGTAGGCATGTTGTGTAAATCAAATGATACAAACCCCCAAAAAATCCATTTTAATTCCAGGTTGTAAGGCAACAAAATAGGAAAAATGCCAAGGGGGGTGAATACTTTCGCAAGTCACTGTACACACACAAGCGCACAGGGAACTGCAGTGAAAGTAAAGTACAAAGTCTTGGAGATAATCAGAAGTGTGAGAAGGGGGCTGGAAGGGGGCTAGCTCCATGGCTGGGAGGGATTGCATGAGATTATTGTTGCTAAAGCTGCTGCTGCCAGGTGTCACACCTATGCTGTGTATCTGGCTTCTGCTGTGGCCTCGCCTGTTGTTGATTTGCAACAACAACAGGCGACTGACCACATTTCTCACTCCCTTTGGGAGGCCAGAGGTTGCTCCCGGGGCCCTGATGTTGCCAACACAGCTTTTCCCGTCGGTTTGCCGAATGGCACATGGGATGTGTCATTCGTCAAGAGGGTATATGGTAACCAAGATTTCACAAGATTGGTTTTGCCCAAATCTAACAGAACATGTGAAACAACACAGTTTTAAATGCATCACGTGCATACAATACAACATTGCCAAGGGGACACCACTTAAACCTGGTCATTTCCCCTTACCTATTGGTCCATTTGCACACATTGCAATGGACTTTATTGATATGACTGAAAGAAAGGAGAGAAAGCGCTATTGTTTAGTAATAATTGACCGATTCACAAGATGGGTAGAGGCATTTTCTACTACCCACTGTGATGCTAAAACAGTAGCTAAAATTCTGGTAAGGGAAATATTCCCTAGACAATGGCATCCATTTCACTGGAGATGTCATAGCCCAAATTGCCCTTATGCTGGGGATAGATCAGAAATGTGTCTGTATCTATCACCCACAAAGCAATGGGTTTACAGAGCCAACCAGACCCTCAAAAGAGGACTGGCAAAGGCCTGCCACTCGACAGGTAAAACCTGGGTAGATTGCGTACCTCTGGTGCTGATGAAAATGCGAAGCAGCCCCAACAGAGGCACTGGGTATAGCCCTCATGAGATGTTAACAGGCCGTCCCATGAATGTCCCATCTCATAGGCCGTGAGCCACATCCACTGGGCCATGAATGTGCTGTGTTATGTATAATAACACAGCACATTCATATAACAACCAATTGAAGCCAACCAATTCCTGGGTAAATATGATGCAGGGCCTGCGTAGGAGGGCAACACCAAATGGGTCCGGAATGGTGATGTTCCCGAAACCTTCTTCAGCGGGTGAGCTGTTTGGTACTATGGGAAAACCTCTATCAGAGGACGAAATTACATGTGGATATCTCCACTTTATGCGACAAGATAAAGTTAACAAAGGACAAGGCATATTTTTATATATTGCCATTAATACGGATAGTAACAGAGCAACTATCCTAGGGAGACTCTCTAACAATGTTCAAGTCCCACACATTAAAGCTGATAACAAAACTAGGTAGGAGGAACCTACATTTCGGCCAACCAGGGGAAATGGGAGGGGTAGGACAGCAGCCACATATACAGTCTCTCAGACAGCAGAGTGTCCTTACCCCCAAAACACCAATGGGCCACTCATTTGGGTAGAGGGACTATAGAACCAGTGGTGACGGGATAGTACCAGCACATAGTCCACCACTATGCATCTGTAACCAAGGGAATGTCCCTATAGGAAAGTCAACGAATTGTTTAAACTATGCAGGACTCCTAGATGAGACAATCAGACACAAAATGACTGAGTGGCATATCTTACAATTTGGTCAGCAGATTACTGGCATTAATATATCTACTATCAGGATGTGAATGGGGATTCCCCATGGCCACATGTGGATATGTGGAGGTAATGGATGCCTCCAGCTGTCACGTACATTAAGGAACGGGACGGACCAAGGTGCAGCGTGAAAGGCGTACATGTTTATTAAAGAATAAACACACGACAGAGTAACCAAAATAACAAAACTTAACCGTGACGGTCCAAAGGCTAACACACAAGCCTAAAAGAGGAACACAACAAAAGCCCACAACACAGGCAGGAAAACTGGCTGCCTAAGTATGATCCCCAATCAGAGACAACGAGCGACCGCTGCCTCTGATTGGGAATCACACCCGGCCAAACATAGATATACAAACCTAGAAATTCACACCCTGACCAAACTAGCTAGAGTTCTATAAGCCAGGGCGTGACAGTACCCCCCCCCCCCCCCCCCCCCCCCCCAAAGGTGCGGACTCCGACCGCACAAACCTGACTGAATAGCGGAGGGACCGGGTGGGCTTCCAGCCTCGGTGGCGGCTCCGGCGTGGAGCCGCTGACCGGAGCTGGACTGGGCACCGGTGGAGCGGACTGCTCTGGCTCCAGTGTGGAGCCGCTGACCGGAACTGGATCAGGCACTGGTGGAGCGGACTGCTCTGGCTCCGGAGTGGAGCCGCTGACCGGTGCCGGACCAGGCACCGGTGGAACGGGCACGGGCCGTGCCGGACTGGCGACGTGTTCCACTGGCTTGGTGCGAGGAGCAGGAACAGGCCGGGCCGGACTGGCGACGGGCACCACTGGCTTGGTGCGAGGAGCAGGAACAGGCTGTGGCCGGACTGGCGACGCGCACCACTGGCTTGGTGCGAGGAGCAGGAACAGGCCGGGCCGGACTGGCGACGGGCACCACTGGCTTGGTGCGAGGAGCAGGAACAGGCCGGGCCGGACTGGGAACACGCACCACTGGTTGGTGCGGAGAGCAGGTACGGGTCGTACCGGACTGGGAACCGGCACTGGAGGTCTATGACTGTTTCTGTCCTTTACACTCCGCGCCCAGTCCTCCTCCAGTGAGGACTCCTCCTTGAGCCCCCACGAGTGCAGTGGTCGAGGCTCCTCTCTGTCGCTCCCCGACCACCCTTTTAGCCCCCCCCCCAAAAAAAAATATTGGGGCTGTCTCTCCACCCTGATCCCTTTCAGGGCCTCCATCTGCCTTGCCAGATCCTCTCTTATCTCCCGCCAGGTCCATCCTCTCTGCTCCTCCTGGGCACGCTGCTTGGTCCATTGGTGGTGGGTTTTTCTGTCACGTACGTTAAGGAACGGGACGGACCAAGGTGCAGCGTGAAAGGCGTACATGTTTATTAAAGAATAAACACACGACACAGTAACCAAAATAACAAAACTTAACCGTGACAGTCCAAAGGCTAACACACAAGCCTAAAACAGGAACACAACAAAAACCCACAACACAGGTAGGAAAACTGGCTGCCTAAGTATGATCCCCAATCAGAGACAACGAGCAACCGCTGCCTCTGATTGGGAACCACACCTGGCCAAACATAGAATACAAACCTAGAAATTCACACCCTGACCAAACTAGCTAGAGTTCTATAGGCCAGGGCGTGACACCAGCTTCCGCTTAACTGGCAGAAACTGTCGTTATCTGGGAGAAACTATGCTCCCTATTACCTCAATTCTCCTTCATGACATGCTAGAGGCCAGAGAGAATATGACTAAGAGGACCAGAGCTAAAAGAAGTGTTCCTGATAATGATAAAGCTCATGGCCATGTTCTTAAACCGGGGGAGATTGTGGGAATGGCACTGTTCCCAGGAGTTGGTGTTGCTATCCTGTCCAAGTGGGTGAATAACACTACCTATTCTCTGCAGGCACACATTAATTTGACTGTCAAAGGCTTTACCCAACTCTCCCTTGATGTACAAAACTTAAAAGCTGTAGTGGCTCGTCAGGAAATGGCTTTAGACTATCTATTGGCGTACCAAGGGGGATATTGTTCAGCATTGGGGCTAACCGTTAGTGGACAGTGTGTAATGCTGCTCCCAGATTCATCTGACAACATTACTGAAATAATAAGCAAATTGGCTGATACATTAGCACCAAGCAAAAATGATTGGTTCTCTTCCTGGTTGACTTCCACCTTTGGGGAATGGGGAACCAAACTGCTCACCTGGCTGTTACCAATCCTTCTGCCCATGTTTTTACTCCTTATTGGTGTTTGTGTTTTGTGTTGTGTGGGAAAATGTATAATTAACCAATTTGTACCTGGCCTTATGGTCCTCCACATAGATCAACAGGTTGAGTTGAACTACTATGCTGAGACCTCTGGGCCTGTTTTGGTCCCTTCTGCCCACCTCTATGGGGACTCGGATGAATGATTGTAAGTCAACTGATATTTATATGGAATTATGTTTTCACTGGATGGTTTTAAAATTCCTAGATTTTGTTGAGACTTAGAAGTCTCAAAGAGGGGAATGATGAGGAATATATTATCTATTATGCGCCTTTGTTTACATTATTAAAAACTATGGAGGCCTTGACAGCAGAAAGTTCTCAGAAAGTCTCGTTTTATTGTCTGACACCCCCTCATACTGAGTTCGTGGGAAGACAGGATTAGGAAGAATACTTTGTTGATGCTAGGGCAAGTTCAGGGTCAGGGGTAAACATCACGCTATGGGAAGGGAGTGCTAGTATAAAAAGCAGAGATTGTTTTAGACACCTAGCAGAACTTATGAAGAGCTATACAAATCCTGTTGACTCTGTATTAACTTCTGCCTGCAATTGCAAAACTAAAGATATTTTACATATACCCAGAAGCCGTTGTCTGTGTCATTTTCTAAAGTTTAAAGTTTGTTAAAGAATAGAAGAATATCAGCACTGTGCAAAGAACCCTCAAAAAAAGCAGTATGTAAACATTATTAAAATAACTAGTGTTCCATTATTAAAGTGGCCAGTGATTCCATGTCTATGTATATAGGGCAGCAGCCTCTAAGGTGCAGGGTTGAGTAACTGGGTGGTAGCCGGCTAGTGATGGCTATTTAACAGTCTGATGGCCTTGATATAGAAGCTGTTTTTCAGTCTCTCGGTCCCATCTTTGATACACCTGTACTGACCTCGCCTTCTGGATGATAGCGGGGTGTACAGGCCGTGGCTCGGGTGGTTGATGTCCTTGATGATCTTTTTGGCCTTCCTGTGACATCGGTTGCTGTCCTGGAGGGCAGGCAGTGTGCCCCCGGTGATGCGTTGGGCAGACCGCACCACCCTCTGGAGAGCCCTGTGGTTGCGGGCAGTGCAGTTGCCGTACTAGGCGATGATACAGCCCGACAGGATGCTCTCAATTGTGCATCTGTAAAAGTTTGTGAGGGTCTTAGGGGCCAAGCCAAATTTCTTCAGCCTCCTCACTACACTGTCTGTGTGGGTGGACCATTTCAGATTGTCAGTGATGTGTACACCGAGGAACTTGAAGCTTTCCACCTTCTCCACTGCGATCCTATCGATGTGGATAGGGGCGTGCTCCCTCTGCTGTTTCCTGAAGTCCACGATCAGCTCCTTCGATTTGTTGACGTTGAGGGAGAGGTTATTTTCCTGGCACCACTCCGCCAGGGCCCTCACCTCCTCCCTGTAGGATGTCTCGCCATTGTTGGTAATCAGGCCTATTACTGTAGTGTCATCTGCAAACTTGATGATTGAGTTGGAGCCGTGCGTGGCCACGCAGTCATGGGTGAACAAGGAGTACAGGAGGGGGCTGAGCACGCACCCTTGTGGGGCCCCTGTGTTGAGGATCAGCGAAGTGGAGGTGTTGTTTCCTTCTTTCACCACCTGGGGTCGGCCCATCAGGATGTCCAGGACCCAGTTGCACAGGGCGGGGTTCAGACCCAGGGCCCCGAGCTTAATGATGAGCTTGGAAGGTACTATGGTGGTGAAGGCTGAGCTATAGTCAATGAACAGCATTCTGACATAGGTATTCCTCTTGTTCAGATGGGATAGAGCAGTGTGCAGTGTGATGGCGATTGCATTGTCTGTGGATCTATTGGGGCGGTAAGCAAATTCAAGTGGGTCTAGGGTGTCAGGTAAGGTAGAGGTGATATGATCCTTAACTAGCCTCTCAAAGCACTTCATGGTGACAGAAGTGAATGATACGGGGCGATAGTCATTTAGTTCAGTTACCTTTGCTTTCTTGGGTACACGAACAATGGTGGACATCTTGAAGCAAGTGGGATAGGGAGACTGGGATAGGGAAAGATTGAATATGTCCGTAAACACTCCAGCTAGCTGGTCTGCGCATGCTCTTAGGATGCGGCTAGGGATGCCATCTGGGCCGGCAGCCTTGCGAAGGTTAACACGCTTAAATGTCTTACTTACGTCGGCCATGGAGAACGAGAGCCCACAGTCCTTGGGAGCGGGCCGCATTGGTGGCATTGTGTTATCCTCAAAGTGGGCGAAGAAGGTGTTTAGTTTGTCTGGGAGCAAGACGTCGGTGTCCGCGACATGGCTGGTTTTCCCTTTGTAATCCGTGATTGTCTTTAGACCCTGCCACATATGTCTCGTGTCTGAGCCGTTGAATTGCGACTCCCCTTTGTCTCTGTACTGACGTTTTGCCTGTTTGATTGCCTTACGGAGGGAATAACTACACTGTTTGTATTCGACCATATTCCCAGTCACCTTGCCATTAATAAATGTGGTGGTTTGTGCTTTCAATTTTGCGCGAACGCTGCCATCTATCCACGATTTCTGATTTGGGTAATTTTTAATAGTCACCGTGGGAACACCATGTCCGTGTAAACGTCAATGTTATTCTCAGAGGCTACCCGGAACATATCTCACTCCGTGTGATCAAAACAATCTAGAAGCATGGATTCTGATTGGTCAGACCAGCGTTGAATAGACCTTAGCATGGGTACTTCCTGTTTGAGATTCTGCCGATAGGAAGGGAGGAGCAAAATGGAGTTGTGATCTGATTTGCCAAAGGGAGGGCGGGGGAGGGCCTTGTAGGCATTTTGAAAAGGTGAGTAGTAGTGGTCTAGTGTTTTTCCTAAGCGAGTACTATAGTCAATGTGTTGATAGAACTTCGGTAACGTTTTCCACAAATTTGCTTTGTTAAAATCCCCAGCTACAATAAATGCGGCCTCAGGATATGTGGTATCCAGTTTGCATAAAGTCCAGTGTAGTTTTTGTTTAAAATTTAGGGGGTAGATCAGCTTTAATATTGCAGATAGATTGTAACTTCCATCAATGTAATTGTCTGCATCACTTCCAATGTTTTTTTTTCTTATATATATATATATATATATATATATATATATATATATATATACACACACACATACATATATATATACATACATATCCTTTAAAAAAATATATATATCCCTTTATTACTTTCCAACCCCACCATCCGCTCCCTAATTGGAGTAAACTAGTGAACAACAATGCTTAGGCCTCTACTTCATGCTTATACATACTATATACATTTTATGGACACAGTCAATAATTATATTTTGTTTGTTTTTACTCCTGAACTTCCTCCGATCATTTTCATGATGTCCATCTGGTATGCTTCTATATGCCATATCTTTCTAACTGTGCTCTTTCACAAAAGCTCACAATATATAACCTATATAGTTATTATGGACACAGCATGTCTTACACTAGTTATCTTGTTGTTATTAGTTGTTGTTATTAGTCCCATCCTTCAGCTCCATTCAACACCTTCCATCTATCTCTTAACACCATCCATATTGGATTTCTATTTGCCATATATTTTTCAACTGTACTGTGATGTTTTACAAAAGTTCTGAACCTTTCTATTCTCATTGTTTCTACAGTTTGTGAATTGAAAATAAATATCTTTGCTAAAAGTATTATTATATTATTGATCGATTGACTATGACTTTTCAGATCACCCAGTAGTGCTATCTGCAGGGTCAGGTCCATGCAAATATTGCAATCCTTCAGCCATTCCTGGACCTATGTCCAGAAACAAGCTACAAATGGACAGTACCAAAACAAATGATCAAATGATTCTGTCTCTTCACAGCCAAATCTGCAGAGCTGGGAAGATTGTATCCCCCATACAAATAACATTCTATTGGTAGCAATAATTTTATATAATAATTACAAAATTCAAAGTTTTGAATCAGGCGTCGTTTTGCGTATCAGTTCATAAACACTATGCCATGGAATCGGTACATCAAAAATCTCTTCCCAACTATTTTGCAATCTATATGGGACGGCTGTCAATCTTTTGGTCCTTAAATGAAACTGGTAAACTTTTTTATTTATCACAATTTTCTTTAACCAATTATATTCTTTACTGCAAGGCCGACAGACGTTCCTTACTTTTTCCTTACTTTTTCCTCCTTCCACTTTCCTCTTCCATTTTTGCGGTAATGCTGCAATTATTTGGTTGTAATTTTGGCTAGAGCAGACATTTCCATATGCTTTTGTTAGCTGCATGTGCGACATAACTCCACCTTTCCTACCGATAATATAATTTACGAAGATTATACCTTTTTTATCAATTCGTATATTTGAGTTCAACCACAATATTTGTTGCAATATTTGTTCTGTCATTTCTGGAGGATTAAATTGAAATTGCAACCAACTTTCTATGGCTTGTTTTAGAAATAGTGATATTTGGGAGATTATTTCCTTTTCAAATACCTGAAAGTGAGGGGTTGTAATCTGAATAAAGGGAAAAAGTTCCTTCTTGAACATTGGGTGAGATAATCTTACTAGTTTGCTAGAGAACCAGTTCGGATTTAGGTATAATTTTTGTATAACTGAAGCTTTTAGTGATAGGTCTAATGCTTTAATATTTAATAATTTCTGTCCTCCTAATTCATATTCATTATATAAATAGGCCCGTTTAAGTTTGTCTGGCTTGCCGTTCCAAATTAAATGGAATATTATTTTCTCATATAATTTAAACAACTGTTCGCTAGGCGTAGGCAAGACCAAATAGGTAAACTGGGATAATACTAAAGAGTTAATCAGGGTGATTTTTCCACAAATTGACAGGTATTTACCTTTCCATGGTAGCAAGATCTTATCTATTTTTGCTAACTTTCTATAAAACATTTTTGGAGTGAGATCATTTATTTCATTTGGGATATGTATTCCGAGTATATCCACATCACCATCAGACCATTTTATTGGTAAACTACATGGTAATGTAAAAATTGTATTTTTTAGTGATCCAATACGTAATATAGTACATTTATCATAATTTGGTTGTAATCCAGAGAGGTTAGAAAATGTATCTAGATCCTCTATGAGGCTGTGGAGGGACTCAAGTTGTGGATTTAAAAGAAAACATTAATCATCAGCATACAATGACACCTTTTTTTTAAGCCCTGGATTTCTAATCCCTTTATATTATTGTTGGATCTGATTTTAATAGCTAACATCTCGATGGCAATAATAAATAGATATGCCGATAGTGAACAACCTTGTTTCACTCCTCTTGACAGTTTAAAAATTTCTGAGAAATAGCCATTATTTACTATTTTACACCTAGGTTTACTATACATGATTTTAACCCAATTTATAAGAGATTGTCCAAAATTGAAATGCTCCATGCATTTATATATAAACCCCAGTCGTACTTTATCAAATGCCTTTTCGAAGTCTGCTATGAATAGTAGGCCTGGCTTCCCAGATTTTTCATAGTGTTCTATTGTTTCCAGTACTTGCCTTATATTATCTCCAATGTATCGCACATGTAAAAAAACCTGTCTGATTAGAATGAATAATGTCCGACAATACCTTTTTAATTCTATGCGCTATACATTTTGCTAGAATTTTAGCATCACAACACTGAAGTGTAAGGGGCCGCCAATTTTTTTAATGGACTGGATCTTTATATTTTCCACTTGTATCCTGTTTCAGTAATAATTAAATCAGACCTTCTTCTTGAGTGTCTGATAATCTACCATTTACAGAGGAGTGGTTAAAACATGCTAATAACGGTCCTCTGAGTATATCAAAAAAGGTTTGGTATACCTCGACTGGTATGCCATCCAACCCTGGAGTTTTCCCAGACTTAGTATTTAATTGCATCCAGAAGTTCCTCCTCTGTAATTTCACCTTCACATGAGTCTTTCTGTATCATGTAAGATCAAAAATGGGATGGGGGTCCGAGCATGACTCCAGGTAGTTGAGGCCATTACCAAAAATAAACTGACCTTGTGTTGAGTTCAATCTGGGATTGTCAAGAGTACACAAGAAGGAGGTAAACTTCAGCGTTTTTTTTATGTTTATCTAGAGAAAACCCAATGCGACAGTATTCTAGATAAATAAAATAAAAAGGGGTGAAACTTCGAGGAGGGAGAGGTCTGGGACCGTCAATAAATATCAAGGAGGGAAATAACTATTATCGTGTGAGATAGATACATTAAACAAGTCAAAAGTCATAAACAACTGTTGATTAGCCGTAACTCTATCAGTTTCAGTGAAAACTGGAGCCTTACAAACTCCGGGTTACCGATAGTGTTAACTAATAATCATATAAGGTTGTATACGTGTGAGACCTAATGATCCATCGAAAGTCGCGATAATTAATTGTTTCAAGGAAAGGACTGAAATAGGTCGCGTGAGAAATAAGGTTAATATAATTGAGTAAATTTGGACGGTTAAGATCACTAGAAAAGAGGGAGAACCCATTTCTGTTGTATGAGACTGTCAGCAATTGTCAAGATTACATTTGAGGGGATAAATTCCTCTGTAATGGTATGAGATAATTCTGGGGGACTAGTCAAGACTACATAAACAGAAAGGGGTGATTCCAGGTGTTAGGTGGCTAGAGGAGGGAGAACCCATTTCTGTTGTATGAGACTGTCAGGAATTGTCAAGATTACATTTGAGGGGATAAATTCCTCTGTAACGGTATGAGATAATTCTGGGGGACTAGTCAAGACTACATAAACAGAAAGGGGTGATCCCAGGTGTTGTGTGAAACTGTTTTGAATTACTTGTTATATAGAAAAGGAGTCAAGGGATAGGAGAAACCTCCATTATGTGACCAGGTGGAGGGAGAGGTATGGTTTTGAGGGACATCTGGACGCAGACAAACTCGAATCCATGGTAAAACAGATGCACAAGGTGTGTAAAGGCAGAGTAGAGAGAGAGCGAGTGAAAAGGCTAGATAGGCCAGGGTGTGGCTCTTGGAGTCTCGAAAGAGAGAGGAGGGTGAGAGACAGAAAAAGAAAGTCAGAAAGGAAGGTCTAAGACAGAACCCACAGTTCCCCCTGTAGAACGGTCTGGATCCAGATTATACCCCTCCTTGGCAGATCAGGCCTGGAGGGAAAATCCAGAGAATGAAGTAGTGGTGGTGAGGGGAAGGGTGCCACAGCAGGCTGCCGCTGTGGAGCCTCCACCCCCATACCAGAACCAAGGGGAAGCTGAGGCAGAAAAGGAAAAAGTACAGTTGAGGTTCTTAAGAAACTTTTGGAACAACAGCAGCAACCCAATTGGAATTGCAGAAATTAGAAAGAGAGAGAGAGAGAGACGGAAAGAGAAGGCTAATAAAGTAACTAGAGTACTAGGGTACAATAGGGGGGTCAAGGGACCGAAGGGTGGAAGACCCAGGTCCCTGAGGAGACTTGAACCCCACAACAAAAGTCCAGTTAGGAGCTGAGCTCAGGAGGGAGTCAGTATGAGTCAGGAGATGAGAGAGTAGGAGGGGGCCAGTACCCAATGATAGCCTTACCTAATCTATTGGCAGGGAATGAAGGGGCCCCAGCAACCTTAGATGTATACAGGCCATGAACACAGAGGGACGTGGCCCGAGCGGTTAAGGAATAGTAAGGTTTGGGCTGCCGTTAGAGGGCAGTGGGTTTCAGGGGATGCCCAGAGGGCACTTTTGCCATGGGCCGATCACGGAGAGTATGTTGGGAAAATAACTGAATTGTGTAATAGCCTCAGAGAACATTACCATCGTCATGCAGACTTCCCTAAAGTACATGAGTGTAAACAAGAGGATAGTGAGACTATTAGCCAATACTTAGAGAGGCTTAAGGATGTGTTCAACGCAAACAGTGGCATACCCGAGCCAGACCAGAGACAGGGGAATGATACGTCCTACCATCAGCAATTAAAAATATAGCGTTCCTCAGTGGAATGAGACCAGAGATAAGCAGGACCATTAAAAATACTTTGATAGGGTGGAGAACGGCACCGCTAGTTGAGGTTAAAAGGTATGCAGTTTACCAAGAGCAGATTGGGAGAGAAAAGAGGAGTAAGAGAGACCTTAAGGGAGTGCCAACTCTCGGGGAGATAGTAGGCCAGAACAAAGGGACAGTGTCCTGGAAATCACAGTCTGTGTTTTGTTTTTTTTGTCAGTTCTGCTGGGAGTATATTTGATGAAGGGGATTTGTGTTGAATAAGAGGCTAGAGACTTCATAAAATAATAATTGGAATAATAATTATATATTAACTTGCTCACCCAAACGTAGACATATGTCATGGGTGAGACATAATTAATATGGGGTTTCTGAATAAACTGACCAGAAGTAATGTGGTTAAAGACGTGAGTTATAATATCGTACAAAGCCAATTTAGGGTTTCCATTAAGGAACGTCAATCACTACATTGGATATTAATACTATGGAGATAAATTCAATATATGCTGGTCATTTATGGCATGTGTTTTGTGTTATTTGTAGCCTACTTAGAAAGGACAGTAACCGATATCTGCTGTATTCTAAACAATGACAGATTGGGGGTTTCATAAGAGGTGGCTATAATTTTAGTTGATAACAGAGGTAATAGGATGTAGTTTACGATGCCTATAGAAGCGAATGTCTTATATTCATGTGAAGTGAAGTAAGGGAACTCAGAATAATAGGATTATTAAACAAACACTAAGAATAATTAAACAGTGTTGGAAGGAAGCAGAGTACCTAATTGCCACTCTGGGAGAGATGGCGGGTAGAAGTAGATTCTAGTGAGGAGGAGACTGAGGAGCCCATTGATCCAAGTTGTGAGGTGTTTGAATGAGCTACTATTGACCTAGCACTTCAACAGGAACAAAAACCTTATTTGACATTGACAGTAATGGGTAAGAAAATTAAATTCCTATGTGATACAGGGGCCTGCAGGACAGCAATCTGTTCAGCAGACAAACCAGAGTGAGTGAGGTTTGATGGGGAGAAAATCATCTGCCTCTGGTCATCAATTTATTGAAAGGTTATCAACCCCAATAACCCTAAAACATGACCAATCAGGAGGAGAGGCAACCATACCCGTCCTGATATCTAAGCTGTGTGTCACGATCGCCTAAGAAGTATGACCAAAGCGCAGCGTTGGGAGTGAACATCTTGACTTTAATAATTCAACACGAGCATACAAAACAAACCACGATCGTGAAGTCCTCAGTGACAACTACTGAACAATGAACAAAAACCCACAACCCCAAGGTGAACAATGACAGTTTAAATATGGCTCCCAATCAGAGATAACGAGCCAACAGCTGACACTCGTTACCACTGATTGGGAGTCACTCAACCAAACACAGAAACAACCAATAACCACCCAACCAACCCAAACACAACAATACTTAACACACTCTGGCTAAAATACCAAGTCCCGGAACCAGAGCGTGACAGTACCCCCCCCTAAAGGCGCGGACTGCGACCGCGCCTCAAAAACCCAAATAGGGGAGGGCTGGGTGGGTGTTGCTCCTCGGAGGCGGCTCCGGCTCCGGGCTTGACCACCACCCTACATAACTCCCCCCGTAATGGCCCCGGTCCAATCCAACCCAGCTGGCTGGATCCAAACTGATGACGCGCACCCCTAGCTTGGCGCGTGAGACAGGAACGGACCGGACCTGGCCGACGATACGCACCCTCGGCTTGGTACGTGGAGCCGGAACGGACCTCCTCAGGTTGACGACTCGCCTCCCTGGCTTGGTGCGAGTAGCAGGAATAGGCTGAACCAGGTTGACGACTCGCCCCCTTAGCCTGGTGCGAGTGGCAGGAACAGTCCGGGTTGGGCCGACGACGCACACCGTAGTCTTGGTGCGTAGAGCAGAGACAGGCCGGGCTGGGCTGGCGACGCACACCACTGGCTTGGTGCGGGAAGCTTGGATGGGCCGGACTGGGCTGGCAACGCGCACCACAGACTTGGTGCGGAGAGCAGGCACGGGCCGTGCCGGACTGACGACGCACACCACTGGCTTGGTGCGGGAAGCTTGGATGGGCCGGACTGGGCTGGCGACGCGCACCACAGACTTGGTGCGGAGCGCAGGAACGGGCCGGGCTGGGCTGTCGACGCACACCGTAGGTTTGGTGCGGGGAGCAGGAATAGACCGGACCGTACTGGGGACACACACCACTGGCTCTACACCGGGATCTGGAACGGGCCGGACCGGACTGGCAACACACGCCAGTACCTCTCGCCGTGCCTCCACACTTTCCTTCCCCTTCGTAACCAGTGGCCCCCTTAAACTGGCGGCCATATCTGCCAACCTCTTGCACTCCTCCGGGCCGTACACCTTCTGCCCCGACGTCGTGAGCCCCCCCCTAAAAATTTTCTGGGGGTCTCTCCTCCCCATGGACCAGGCATCTATCTTCCTCGCCAGACTCTCCAGACTCTCCATCCTCTGCTCCCAAGTCCAACCTCTCTCCTCCTCACGCGGCTTGACCCAGTCGAAGTGGATATCCGCTAGAGTTGCTTCTGGCGTTGGCTCCTGGACACGCTGCTTGGTCTCGTTGTGGTGGGTTTTTCTGTCCCGATCGCCTAAGAAGTATGACCAAAGCGCAGCGTTGGGAGTGAACATCTTGACTTTAATAATTCAACACGAGCATACAAAACAAACCACGATCGTGAAGTCCTCAGTGACAACTACTGAACAATGAACAAAAACCCACAACCCCAAGGTGAACAATGACAGTTTAAATATGGCTCCCAATCAGAGATAACGAGCCAACAGCTGACACTCGTTACCACTGATTGGGAGTCACTCAACCAAACACAGAAACAACCAATAACCACCCAACCAACCCAAACACAACAATACTTAACACACTCTGGCTAAAATACCAAGTCCCGGAACCAGAGCGTGACACTGTGTCTGGTAAATTTACTAGGACGTGATGTAATGATTAAATTGAATGTGGCCGTCATTTCCACTGAGAGGGGAATGAAAGCACACATAGTCAGAGACAATATGGTGATCTGTGGGGAAGGGGAACCATGTTATTGGTATAGTCAAGACTTGTTATGGGGGGGAATAACTGATATTCCCAGAACCTTAATGGAACTTGCTGATGATGTGGTACCAGGCCCCACTAAAATGTCCCCCGATGACCTACACTGTATTCTCTGGTATAACCAACACCCAGGTCCAGATTCAATCTATGAGGAAGCACTATTTAAAACCACAGAAAGAACTGTAGCACTAAAATGGTTTCACTATTACAATACCCACGCAGCAGTGGAAGTGGAACTAGGGCCCCAAAGTCAGAGACTGTTTAGGGAGAGATGGAGCCCACATGTGTCCCTAGCAAAGGAGCCAGCAGAGGACTGGAAAGACATGGGCCAGTGGGTATCCAAGGGTAAGAGGATCACTGATTGGGTCAACATTGAGAATGGAAATCAGCTCAGCACATCCACGGATAGGTATCGTTGGAAATTGAATTGGAGAGCCAATTCAATTCCCGTGGTACATATAGATGAGGGTAGAGATTGTAGGGGATTTCCTGTGTGAAAAAAGTAATAGAAATTGGGTGATGAGAAATGTTGAATTGCATTGTTTAAGCAAGAATGGTATTAAATTCATGCTTTCTAGTTATGTGTATGCAACAGGGACGGCCTGTTCAATAGGGCGATATGGGCGACGCACTGCCAAACGGGAAAAGGAAGGGATTTTTTTTCTAATCAATTATATCACGGCAACAGTAGTTATCAGTGTTCTAATCTGATCTGACTGCCACTAAATGTCAAATCAGGCTAAAGTCGTGCTTCAAATGGCCCCGCCCGTTTTTGGGGCGATTTCAGTCAGGTTGAAAATCGCCCAGAAGTCTCTCATAGCCTGTCATGTAAAATCAATTTTTTTCAAATTTCAAAGCTTTCAATACATTCTCTATGGGTGTCTGAGGGCTTGCACTTACGCGCTTTCGTCATACGTGACGTAACCATGAACGTAACTAAGAAAATAGCGGCTAGCAGCGTCTCTGTTGCGACCTGCAGTGTGGCGTTATTTTATGTTTTTAATTTGTACACTTAGTTTACAAACATTCTGCCAACCATGGATTTCCAGTGGTGGGTTTTGGACTGATCTTGTTGATCGTGTACATACCCGCTACGAACGGACTAAATAATGAAAACGCTGCTGGCAGCGGAATCCAATACAGCTGGGAGACTTGGCTGGATGACAGAGTCCCGGACAGAGAAGTGGAGCCGGCCGGCTTCACCCTGGTCAGAGCGGACCGCGATCTGACAGTCACAGGGAAAATCGATCCCGGTAAGAGAGCGACTCTGTACCCCCGACATTGAACTGCTTTCTGTGTCACTGCGACCTTACTATCTGCCCCGTGAGTTCCCCCAATTGTTTGTTACCGTTGTGTACTGTTGATAATCACAAGTTTACTGGAGAACTGAGACCAAGTAGAGACTTTGGACAGGGTGGATATGGTATAATAAAGGCAGTTTATTCAGAGGTAAAGATATCTGGAATCGCGTGCACGGACTCGTTCGTCAAACTCTTAGGGAGCTATCTGAAGAGAGCCCCGAAAACATTGTGTGCAGACATTTTATACAATAAATGATGTAGGTTGAATCTAGTAGTTCTGATCTTCTGATTGGTCCTGATGAGTTGGGCGAGGTCCCCTCCACTGTTGCATTGGCTCTGAGTCGGGTTCTCTGTCTTCAAATGTTCAGCCTAAAGAGAGGGGATTTTTGTGTGTGTGTGTGTGTGTGTTTAACAGTGATGATGTGTGTGTGTGTGTTATCAGTGATGATGTGTGTGTGTGTGTGTGTGTGTGTGTGTGTGTGTGTGTGTGTGTGTCCTCAGAGCAAGAACTCGTGAGTTGGAAGAACTGAGAGACCTATGGCGTGGGTGTTGTCCTTGGCCACCTGCTGACAAGGCTGACAAGATAGGACTCTTTTGTCCATTGTTATAGGATAGGAACAGCATTGATTGAAAACAAACGCCCAACACAAAATGGGTCATGCACAAGATTTTAGTCAGACCAAGCTATAACATTATATATTTACTACGACAGTACATTCAACCAAAAGCTAATATAACAAAGGCATCAGAGATTATTTATAATCTGTCACAGAAACTGGAATCCATCTCCCCAGATCAGTCAATAAATGCTTCTGGTATTGACTTATATGCTGCCCCTGTCTTCATGTTGTTGCTGGACATATCTTTTTTAAAATGTGTGTAGGTCACCTAAATCATCAGAAAAATTGCCCCTCCTGAGAATTTTTTCAGGAGCCGCCACTGGTATGCAAATATGTTATTCGATTTTGGTGGTGTGTGGATAGAATTTACTAATGCCAGGATTTAGTAAACAAAGCAGAGGGTAATGTGAAGTGGATGTCTGAATAGTTTGTTTATACAACAGTGAGTTATGCAGACAGTTCACATTGTACAATGGGAGATCGTTTTTACTATTAGGCTGATGGCGTAGTAAACATTTTTCGAAGGTTCTGGATTTATTAAACAATAGGTTTATATTTTAATAAATTAATGCAACAGGTTTAAATCAGTAGATTACCGGAAGGTGGTTATGGGCTTGTTATTTATAGGTTTAGTGAATTTAATGAAACGTGGAGTTATCCGATGTGTTCTGAGGGGGGAGTTTTTTGTTTTTTCCCAGGATGGAGGGAAATCCCCTACAGTATATGTTAAGGGACAGTAGGAAACAACGTATCAAACATTTTTTAAATAGATGCCTGGGAACAAAATATCACTGCTTACTTATACAAAGTAAGGGATTATATTGGCAAATGAGTGAAATATGACATTAAGAAGGGTGACAGGAACAATATATGGGGAAACAGATATTTCCTATGTTCTTGATTACATTTAGCGTTTTGGCCATTTGGCAGATGCTCTTATCCGGAGCGACTTACAGTTAGTGAGTTCATACATTTTCATACTGTAAAGAAAGGGGCAATCCTATGAGATAATGTCTGGCATAAGGATAAATTACTAAATTTATTAAAGTCACTGTTTTGATATGCAGAAATATTGACACATGGGTAAAGCAATGTGTCAATAGGGGGGATGGTAGAGCAGGTTAGATGGTAGAGCAGGTTAGGAAACACTTTGTGGCCTATGGTATAACGAATTACTAAAATGAATATTTTTGGGTTCCAGATGTGTCATCTGTGCACAGAATAATCACCAAGATAGACAGAGAGCACCCCAGGGGGAATATCCCCCTGGCAAAATATCCAGCCCAGCAATTGGAAATTGATTTTATAGAGTTATCACGGAGTGAAAGGAAGAAATTGGGTACAATGTCTGCCAATCGTACTAATGACTATCCGAATAACGCCAGATAAGAACGGATTGACCCCCTTTGAGAAAGTGTTTGGAAGACCTTACAGAATGCCACAGTTGGCAGGACCAGAACAGCCAGACATAGAACTAGAGAATACACTAGCAGAACACATGAGAAAATTGTTCGTTAACCATACCCGTATGTCTAAGAATTTGTGTCCTACAGGAGAATTAAAGGAGAAGGTGCCTCATAGTATACAACCTGGAGACTGGGTGTGGATCCAATCGTTGAGGAAAAAGGATTTAAAGCAGTCACGCTGGGAGGGACCATACCAAGTCCTATTGGTAACTGCCTTCGCTATAAGAATAGCTGAGAGAGCCACTTGGGTCCACGTTACCCACTGCAAAAAGGTAGGCCCACATACCAACACCGTTGAACACACACAGAGTTAAAGAGAAGAACTGACCCACTAGGGTTCGGGGGTAAAATCTGTTAACGAAGAAACCCTACCCCGACCTTTCATCACTGTGGGGTGTTCCTAGAGGTGTGGGTATGGGGAAGTACCAGGCAGGTGGGTCAGGGACAGGATTGGGATGGCGGTTTTGGGGATTTTGGGGGACTCTGAGCTGCATCATCGCGTTAACCATATTATGGATTAATCCAGGTCAACCTAAACAGGGAAATGATGAACAAAATAATACCAAGGCACTTTCGATCTCATAGAAATACTGAAACCAAGAAAGACTATTGATTATTTTATAGTTAAAATCAGTTTAGGACAAGATGGTGGATTCAAGATACCATTCAACTTCTCCCATGAAGAGTTAGGAGGTTTTGGGGGCGTGTACAAGAAAGTTAGGTCCTAGAAGGTATGGTAAATAAATTTGCACTGGGGAACGCTCATGTCCTTGGGCAAGGGTGTTTAAACATACATGGGGAACATACTATGAGAATGGAATGGACGCAGCACATCGATGGGGAATTAAACAAACCCATGATAAATGTAAAACGGAACTGGTGATAACGGTAAAGTCAATTATGCAAGATGACATAGCAAGGAACTATTGGGCCTGTGTTGATGATTTTGGGGCAGATATATGTTTGAGGTTAATTTTTCAGGAGAGAAATGAATCTTCCACCTCCGAGACAGAACAGCAGGTAGATCCAATGTTATCACCAGAGGTAACAAAAACTAGTCTAATACCCCTCGAAAGGCCCTCAGAAGGAATCCTAAATAGCACTAAACCACCAAGGGTAGAAGTTTCCTCATGCAGGAAATGAACCAAGGAGAAGTAGAAGGAATTTCAAATGAGAACTTCTGGGTAAGGTGGATGAACTACACAGCTAGGGCGTTGGGTCAAACTAATTGTTATGCCTGTTCAACAGGTAGGCCAACCCTTTTAACTGCACCTATGCCTCAGACCATGTTCTCTTGTGTGATAGTTTTGGGATCAAACCAAACCTCACCTAATTGTTCTGATATTAAAATAACCACTCTTAAAAAGGATAATACTAAGGCACCCCAATTCACCATGACCCCCAGAGATTATCAATGTTATAGACACCAAAGTAATGCGAATCGCAGATCAAATTGGAGAAGGGTTTACAATAACGTTTTTCTGGTGGGTTACAATTAATAAAAATGTTGACTGGATTAATTAAATCTACAAAGGTTCGTTAATTAGACAAGGGATGCGGTGAAGGGAATCTCAGACCAACTATCCGCCACCTCACTCATGACCTGACAGAATAGGTTGGCTCTCGATATGCTTTTAGCAGAGAAGGGCGGATTTGCAAGATGGTGGGAGGTCATTGTTGTACGTTTATCCCCAACAATACAGCCCCAGATGGTACAGTAACTAGAGCACTGGCCGGTCTCACGGCATTAAGTGAAGAATGGGCTGAGAGCTCAGGGGTGAATACATCAATGACTGGATGGTTTGATAAAATGTTTGGTAAATGGAAAACTATTGTTGCAACTATTCTGGGTGCAGCTATAGCTTGTATGGGTATGCTTGTTCTTTGTGAATGTTGTCTTGTTCCCTGTGTCAAAGGGTTGGTGAGCAAGGCGTTGGAGAAAGCAGTGACCTATGGGCCCATTCCCTACTCAGATCGATGGAACGACGACCTACAGTGGGGAGAACAAGTATTTGATACACTGACGATTTTGCAGGTTTTCCAACTTACAAAGCATGTAGAGGTCTGTAATTTTTATCATAGGTACACTTCAACTGTGAGAGACGGGATCTATAACAAAAATCCAGAAAATCACATTGTATGATTTTTAAGTAATTAATTAGCATTTTATTGCATGACATAAGTATTTGATCACCTACCAACCAGTAAGAATTCCGGCTCTCACAGACCTGTTAGTTTTTCTTTAAGAAGCCCTCCTGTTCTCCACTCATTACCTGTATTAACTGCACCTGTTTGAACTCGTTACCTGTATAAAAGACACCTGTCCACACACTCAATCAAACAGACTCCAACCTCTCCACAATGGCCAAGACCAGAGAGCTGTGTAAGGACATCAGGGATAAAATTGTAGACCTGCACAAGGCTGGGATGGGCTACAGGACAATAGGCAAGCAGCTTGGTGAGAAGGCAACAACTGTTGGCGCAATTATTAGAAAATGGAAGAAGTTCAAGATGACGATCAATCATCCTCGGTCTGGGGCTCCATTTAAGATCTCACCTCGTGGGGTATCAATGATCATGAGGTAGGTGAGGGATCAGCCCAGAACTACACGGCAGGACCTGGTCAATGACTTGAAGAGAGCTGGGACCACAGTCTCAAAGAAAACCATTAGTAACACACTACGCTGTCATGGATTAAAATCCTGCAGCGCACGCAAGGTCCCGCTGCTCAAGCCAGCGCATGTCCAGGCCCGTCTGAAGTTTGCCAATGACCATCTGGATGATCCAGAGGAGGAATGGGAGAAGGTAATGTGGTCTGATGAGACAAAAATAGAGCTTTTTGGTCTAAACTCCACTCTCTGTGTTTGGAGGAAGAAGAAGAATGAGTACAACCCCAAGAACACCATCCCAACCGTGAAGCATGGAGGTGGAAACATCATTCTTTGGGGATGTTTTTCTGCAAAGGGGACAGGACGACTGCACCGTATTGAGGGGAGGATGGATGGGGCCATGTATCGCGAGATCTTGGCCAACAACCTCCTTCCCTCAGTAAGAGCATTGAAGATGGGTCGTGGCTGGGTCTTCCAGCATGACAACGACCTGAAACACACAGCCAGGGCAACTAAGGAGTGGCTACGTAAGAAGCATCTCAAGGTCCTGGAGTGGCCTAGCCAGTCTCCAGACCTGAACCCAATAGAAAATCTTTGGAGGGAGCTGAAAGTCCGTATTGCCCAGCGACAGCCCCGAAACCTGAATTATCTGGAGAAGGTCTGTATGGAGGAGTGGGCCAAAATCCCTGCTGCAGTGTGTGCAAACCTGGTCAAGACCTACAGGAAACGTATGATCTCTGTAATTGCAAACAAAGGTTTCTGTACCAAATATTAAGTTCTGCTTTTCTGAGAGATTTACAACTTTTTGGGAATTATTCTAAGACTTAAGAAGTAGTTGGCTTCAACCATTGAGATAACACAATTCTCGTGACAATAATCCATCTACCTTGCGTATCTGTTTGGACAATTTGCACATTCGGATCGAAATTACTGTTAATTAATATCATCACCCCTTTTGAGTTTCTTAGCCCATGGGAGAAGTATATTTGCCCCCCCCCCCCCCCCCCCCCCCCCCATTCCGTGTAGTTTCTTGAGGGCCGTCGTGGTATCGGCTTGAGGGGAAATATACACGGCAGTGACTATAACCGAAGAGAATTCTCTTGAGAGGTAATACGGTCTGCATTTGATTGTGAGGTATTCTAGGTCGGGTGAACAAAATGACTTGAGTTTCTGTATGTTATCACAATCACTCCATGAGTAGTTAATCATGGAACATACACCCCCGCCTTTCTTCTTCCCAGTCTGCGTGGTGAACTGAGAACCCAGCTGGCTGTATGGACGGGGACAGTATATCCCGAGAGAGCCATGATTCCATGAAACAGAGTATGTTACAGTCCCTGATGCCTCTCTGGATGGAGATCCTCGCCCTGAGCTCGTCTACTTTATTGTCCAGAGACTGAACATTAGCGAGTAATATACTCGGAAGCGGTGGATGATGTGCCCGCCTCATGAGTTGGACTAGAAGTCCACTCCGAATTCCTCTTCTCTGCCGGCGGCGTCTTGGAGCAGCCTCTGGGATAAATTAAATTGCCCTGGGGGGTATGAACAAAGGATCCAATTCGGGAAAGTCGTATTCCTGGTCGTAATGCTGGGGAGTTACCGCCGCTCTGATAACCAAAAGTTATTTCCGGCTGTATGTGAACACAAAAAACATTTTGGGCTAATGGAGGAAACAGCAGCAGGTTCTGTTGGGCCTGTGTGTGTGGTGCTACGGATGTACTTTCTTCTCTCATTTAGCCTGCCCTAGTTACTGCCATGCCAGAGGCCATAAAGGTAATGAGAGCCAATTATGCTCTAAGAAGTCTGTTCCCATGCAGCAGTCTGTAGTAGCCTGAGTATTAGAGAGGAAAGGTACACTACATGACCAAAAGTATGTGGACACCTGCTTGTCGAACATCTCATTCCAAACTCATGGGCATTAATATGGAGTTGGTCTCCCCTTATAACAGCCTCCACTCTAGGACATACAAACAGTGGGAACAAGAGTTAGAAGTTGCATCAACACAACTATTTCAGTGTCTCTAAATGAGCCAATTTACAATGCAAATCCCATGAATCAATCCCACAGCTCTTAGACTGTGTACTGCAAATAAATAAATAATGACATCTCTAAAAGGTTTCCACAGGGACAGACACGCCATTCTCCCTTCCTCCAGGAAATGCATGTAAGTGCCTGTGTAATCCTGATGATGGCGGACAGGCCCATAACTGCAGTGTTGCACTTGATAATTGCTGCCACTGCACAAGTGGTCGTTAATGCAACATTGGCTGCCATCTCTCCCTCTCTCTCTCTCTTTCTCAGTGGTGTTGTAGTGAAAGTAATTACGGTGAAACTTTATCCGAGAGCTCCTGCTCCTCTCTCTGTCTCTGTGAGAGAAGGCAGCCAAGGCAACCAAACCAACTGCGAACGCCGCACATTAGAAGAGTCGTAGGTGCATTGTTGTGGGCTTTAACAAAAAGGAGAACAAAGCCAGATCAGGTTCTGCTTCTTCTCTCCTCTCTCAAGAGCGCTGGGATTCTTTTAACGCCTCGCCTGGAAGACATATGTTCAAAGGGATAGGAGAAGTTTGGGATTCATGTAGAGCAGACAGGCAGGCTGTTGCTGGTGCCATGCATATTCTGATCCACCCACTTCACTGGCTGGCAGATTAACTATTGAGGGGGATTAGGTGGGGAAAATGACAAGCATTTAGACTTAATTAGCCAGAATATTTCACATTATTTTCACACTATCATAGACTGGTGTTGCCAACTGTAGGCTACTTTGCTGGCTCTGATATCTCCTTTTCAGGACAGGTCCAGCTAGTTGCTTGAACTGTGCTGAAAAATTGATATCAGAGCCAGCAAAGTAGCCTACATTCACGATAGTGAATGCGTTTCCAGGCCATCCCAGTACAGCTTGGCTCGGGTCGGCTCGGCTTAGAAGTGTGGAAAGGGTATTGAAATAGCATACTACTACTACTACCAGAATGTATAAGATGAGCTCATTGGAATTATCCATTAGTTGCAAGAATGATGATGATTCTGATGATAATGATGATGGCCTACACTTGTCTATGAAAAATGATGTGGTACAGTACTCCATGAAACAATGTCAATAAAGAGCTTTTATAGATTTTGACCACAGGATGGCACACAAACAATATGATACGGCATGGCACTCAGCAGACAGCTCAACTTCAGTAGGCCTAGAGCTGATATTATACATTAATACTACTAGGCACCCAAAAGCCCCATTATCAGAGCAGAATGTATTTGAAAATGTATATTACTCAGTCCTGCCGATTCCCTATATAAAGGTCACTAGCACCGGTTGAGAGCAGTTTGTGACATGTCCACATAGAATTGCCTTTCCAGACGTAGATCTTTAGTTGGCTGAACTATTTATTGCAGAATGTAAAATAATTGACTGTACAAAAGTGCAGAGGTGTATTCATGCTGTGTTAACACTTCCTGGTCACCTGTGTACTTGAATAAACGTGACCGGTGACCTAACCCCATGTGAGAGTGCCCCTAGTTTACAAATTACGAAGTTAAAACAGCCATAGACAGAAAATATACTCACAACCACTGTTCACAACACTTGATTAAATGAGCGCATAAGCCATCGACATAAGCAGACGGAAATGGGCCATACAACACATTTACAACATGCACAGTAGGGGACACACTATTTTCATGCCACTTCAATACAGCTAAGACCAGAAGTGATTTTCGTAGCAGTTTAGGAGAGCATTTTTGCTAACCCTAAACCTTTTCCTAACCTTAACCTCAATCTCCTTACCTGCTAAGATACATCTCCTAACCTTTGCATAAGTTCTCCTAACCTGCTCTCTGGACTTGGCGCCGGAGAAGATGGCTGCCGTTTTACAGCCCTCTAACCTATTGTACTATTATGTGTGTTTTTTCACGTTATTTGTAATTTATTCTGTACAGCATCAGGCCGGAACCATCGGAGCGGGAGAAGGTGTCCGTCCTCGTTTCCTACCTCTGTGGAAAAGCCCTGGAGTGGGCCAACGCGGTGTGGAACGAAGGAGGAGCCGCGTTGGAGGACTACAGGGAGTTCGCTCGCCTCTTTCGGGCGGTATTCGACCACCCACCCGAGGGTCAAGAGGCGGGTGAGCGACTGGTCCACCTGAGGCAGGGGACGAGGACCGCGCAGGACTTCGCGTTGGAGTTCCGGACGCTGGCAGCGGGGTCCGGGTGGAACGAGCGGGCCCTGATCGACCATTTCCGGTGCCATCTGCGGGAGGATGTCCAACGGGAGCTAGCCTGCAGGGACACCATGTTGTCCTTCGATAAACTGGTGGACATGGCCATTCGGTTGGACAACCTGCTGGCAGCCAGAGGACGTCCTGGTAGGCGTCTGCCCGTTTCCACCCCGGAAGACTCGGACCTCGAGCCGATGGAGCTGGGTGGAGCCGCCGGCCGAGAGAGCGGAGGACGACAGAGGCAGTCCCACACTGGTGGCGCGAAGGGACATTTCACCACACGTTGTCGTCAACGCTCTTCTGGGTTTGGAGGCGGCAGGCAGGGCACTCTCGCATCACCCCAGGTATCGAACACCCACACTCATTCAGAGCCCTCTGCTGCTCGTCTCCTTTCCTGAGCACATGGATGTTCCCCAGTGTAAGGCGCTAGTCGATTCAGGCGCAGCTGGGAACTTTATGGACAGGGCATTCGCACACCGTGTGCTCAGGAAAGGAGACGAGCATTGATTCCCCTATCCATTCCACGCCCCATCAGAGCACTTGATAGTCGACCATTAGGGTCCGGGTTGGTTAAGGAAGTTACTGCACCAGTCACCATGATTACCCAGGAGACTCATTGTGAGCAGGTTACTTTTTCCATTATTGAGTCTCCTGCTTTCCCTGTGGTATTAGGTATCCCTTGGCTAGCACTCCACAACCCCACCTTCTCATGGCCGCAGAGGGTTCTCACGGGGTGGTCGCGAGAGTGTCAGGGTAGGTGTCTAGGTGTTTCCGTTGGTGCAACCACGGTGGAAAGTCCAGACAGTACCTCCACCGTGCGCATTCCCCCTAAATACCTCGATCTGGCGCAAGTGCTCTCTAAAACGCAGGCTACTAAATTACCACCTCATCGGGCGGGGGATTGCTCGATAAACCTCCGGGTAGACGATGTACCTCCCAGGAGTCATATATACCCCCTGTCACAGGCTGAAACGGTAGCTATGGAAACATATGTCACAGAGTCCCTGCGTCAGTGGTATATACGTCCCTCCACTTCACCCGCCTCCTCGAGTTTCTTCTTTATGAAGAAGAAGTACGGAGGTCTGCGCCGGTGCATTGATTATCGACAACTGAACAGGGAGATGATAAGATTTAGTTATCCTCTCCCCCTCATTCCTTCAGTGATTGAATCAATGCATGGGGCGCGCTTCTTCACCAAATTAGCTCTCAGGAGTGGGTACAACCTGGTGCGTATCCGAGAGGGAGATGAGTGGAAGACAGCATTCAGCACAACCACGGGGCATTATGAATACCTGGTGATGCCCTATGGTTTGATGAATGCTCCCTCAGTTTTCCAGTCCTTTGTGAACAAGGTGTTTCGGGACATGCTTGGTCGGGGTGTAGTGGTCTACATCGATGACATCCTGGTGTATTCCGCTACGCGCGCCGAGCATGTGTCCCTGGTTCGCAAGGTGCTGGCCCGACTGTTGGAAAATGACCTTTATGCTAAGGCAGAGAAGTGTATGTTTTTCTAGCAGTCCGTCTCCTTCCTTGGATACCGCATTTCCACCTCAGGTGTGGAGATGGAGGGAGATCGCATTTCAGCTGTGCGGGATTGGCCGACTCCAACCACGGTTAAGGAGGTGCAGCGCTTCCTTGGCTTTGCCAACTATTATCGGAGGTTTATCCGGGGCTTTGGCAAGGTCACAGCTCCCATTACCTCCCTGTTGAAGGGTGGGCCGTCCCGGCTCCGCTGGTCTACCGAGGCTGACCTTCAGCAAACTGTGGGGTCTGTTCACCTCAGCCCCAGTACTGGCCCACCCCGATTCATCACTACCGTTCGTAGTGGAGGTGGATGCGTCCGAGGTTGGGATAGGAGCTGTCCTGTCTCAACGCTCGGGTACGCCACCCAAGCTCCGCCCCTGTGCGTTCTTTTCGAAGAAGCTCTGCCCGGCGGAGCAGAACTACGGTGTTGGTGATCGGGAGCTGTTGGCCGAGCCTTGACCGTGTGGAGGCATTGGCTCGGGGGCAAAACACCCTTTCCTCACCTGGACGGACCACCATAACCTGGAGTACATCCGGGCAGCGAGGAAGCTGAATCCTCGCCAGGTCAGGTGGGCCCTATTCTTCACCCGGTTTGATTTCACTCTATCATACATCCTGGGTACGAAGAACGTGAAGGCAGACGCGCTGTCCCGGCTGTATGACACAGAGGAGAGGCCCAGAGACAACACTCCCATACTGCCGGCCTCCTGCATTGTGGTGCCGGTAGTATGGGCGATGGACGCGGATATAGAGCAGGCATTACGCACGGATCCCTCTACACCTCAGTGTCCAGATGTGCTACAGTACGTGTCTGCTCTTATCCGTGATCGTCTGATCTTCTGGGCACACATGTCACCCTCCTCTGGTCACCCAGGTATCGGTCGTACAGTGCGCTACCTGAGCGGAAAGTATTGGTGGCCTACATTGGCTAAGGACGTGAGGGTGTACGTCTCCTCCTGCTCGGTGTGCGCCCAGAGTAAGGCACCTAGGCACCTCCCAGCGGGTAAGCTACAACCGTTACCAGTTCCACAACGACCATGGTCTCACCTTAGCATTGATTTTCTGACTTATCTTCCCCTCTCCCAAGGTAACACCACCATCCTGGTCGTTGTGGACCGCTTCTCAAAGTCCTGCCGCCTCCTTCCTCTGCCCGGTCTCCCCACGGCCCTGCAGACTGCGCAGGCACTGTTTACTCACGTCTTCCGGCACTACGGGGTACCAGAGGATATAGTGTCTGACCGAGGTCCCCAGTTCACGTCCAAGGTCTGGAAGGCGTTCATTGAACGTCTGGGGGTCTCGGTCAGCCTGACCTCTTGGTTCCACCCCGAGAGTAATGGGCAGGTGGAACGGGTAAATCAGGACGTGGGTAGGTTCCTGCGGTCCTACTGCCAGGACCGGCCGGGGGAGTGGTCAGTGTTCTTGCCATGGGTAGAATATGCCCAGAACTCTCTCCGCCACTCCTCCACTAACCTAACGCCTTTCCAGTGTGTTCTAGGTTACCAACCGGTTCTGGCACCGTGGCACCAGAGCCAGACCGAGGCTCCTGCGGTGGACTGGTTTTGGCGCACGGAGGAGATGTGGGATGCTGCCCACATTCACCTCCAACGCGCCGTACGTTGTCAGAAGGCCAACGCTGACCGCCACCGCGGTGAGGCCCCCGTCTTTGTACCGGGGGATCGGGTCTGGCTCTCGACCCGGAATCTGCCCCTCCGCTTGCCCTGCCGGAAGCTGAGCCCGCGGTTTGTGGGGCCGTTCAAAGTCCTGAGGAGAGTCAACGAGGTCACATTTAGGTTATTACTTCCCCCTGATTACCGTATTAACCCCTTGTTTCATGTGTCTCTCCTCAGGCCGGTGGTAGCTGGTCCGCTCCAGGAGTCTGAGGTGCGGGAGGTCCCTCCACCTCCTCTGGACATCGAGGGGGCCCCGGCGTACTCGGTCCGTTCCATCTTGGATTCGAGGCGTCGGGTGGGGGGCCTTCAGTACCTCGTGGAGTGGGAGGGGTACGGTCTAGAGGAACGATGCTGGGTCCCGGTGAGGGATATCCTCGATCCCTCCATGGGATTTCCACCATCGCCATTCGGCTCGCCCTGCTCCGCGTCCTCCTGGCCATCCCTGAGGCCGGGGTCGGCGCGCTGCTGGAGCCGCGCGTTAAGGGGTGGGTACTGTCACGACTTCCGCCGAGGCTGCTTCCCCTCCTTGTTCGGGCAGGTTTCAGCGTTCGTCGTCACCGGCTTACTAGCTGCTGCCGATCCATTTATCATCACTCCACTTGTCTTGTCTAATTAATCACACACACCTGGTCCTTATCCCCAATTAGTCATTGTATAAGTGTTCACTCTGCTTCCTCGTCTGTGTGGGTGATTGTTTGTAGTGAGCTGTGTGTAGCTCGGTTGAGCTACCCTTACCTTGTTGCCAGGGTAGAAATGTCCCCTGTGCCTGAGTTTTGTTGTCGCATGCTTGCGCAACTGTTTATCGACTGAATAAACTTTTTGGATGCGTATTACTCTCCTGCGCCTGACTCCTTCTATCACACAGGGGTGCCTTGTAAGGATCCGACGGCGAGCGAGTAAACTGCCTCTTCCATCAATCCTATTAGCCAATGTTCAATCATTTGAAAATAAATTAGATGACCTACGATTACGGTTATCCTACCAACGGGACATTAAAAACTGTAATATCTTATGTTTCACCGAGTCGTGGCTGAACGACGACATGGACAACATACAGATGACGGGATATACGCTACATCGGCAGGATAGAACGGCGGACTCCGGTAAGACAAGGGGTGGCGGTCTGTGTATATTTGTAAACAACAGCCTCCCTACTGTTTTTTATTTTACTTCTGCTCTTTTTTTCGCAACACTTTTTTGTTGTTGTTGTTTTATTTTACTTTTTTATTAAAAAATAAATGCATTGTTGGTTAAGGGCTGTAAGTAAGCATTTCACGGTAATGTCTACACCTGTTGTATTCGGCGCATGTGGCAAATAAAATTTGATTTGATTTGCTACGAAAAAGTAACTTCCTGTCGTAGCTGTAGCTCAACTTACTACCAAAGATTGTTACAACTAACCCATTGTATAACAAAGCAACAGTAAACATGTGGTCCCCCAGGAATGATGCAGTGCCCCTCCATCCCCCCCTCTTGGGCCAATTGAGATATCCTGTGTTACTAACCAATTTCAGTTATCCTGTATGACCACAGATTATCCATTATATTGACCAGATACTCAAGTGGCTGCTCTAACAATGAAAATAAATGTCTTCAAAATGGAAGGCAGTTAGCCTGGGTACCAGTCTCTTTGGGAGTGGCAAGGTGTGGAATGTTAGCTAAAGAGACTGGTACTCAGACTAAAAGGCATTCGGGAGGAGGCTAGATCACTGATAGGCCAGATGGTGGCGCTATAACAAGAGATTGAAAATGCAGATTTGAAAGTTCACGCCCCTCACCCTGTTTGACCTAAAGTCATGAAATTATGTACATAGGTCCTTCTCCTTACAAGGAACAAATTTGCCTCAGTGACCCATAAGGTCTGCCATGATGGATTTTTCGACGTTTAGAATGTTGTGAAAAACTCTTACAATGCTACTCTTCTGGAACCAAATTACCGATCTTCACGAAACTTGATATTTGACATCTATGGCTAAGCTATAGTTTCAAGACTAGTACCTAAAACAACATGGCTGCTATTGACCAATAAACATTCATGTGGGCGTGGTCTGGCACATAAACGCATATAAATCAGTCAAGGATATTCCTAATGTAACACAATTTCGTTCACATATTGCAAACACTGTCAAGACTCAACATATACAATAACATTCATATCGACCTCACGGTGGCGCTATAATGGGCACATGTTTATATCTCTTGATATGTTTGACTAAGAGTGATGGAATTTGGCACAGATGCAGAGGGATATGAGTCTAACTAACCCACGCGATATCTAAGACACCACTGGCCAAAACTTGGGTGAATGATGCGTCTTGCCATAGAGATCTGGCATTTACAAAATTATTAATCAACTGTACATACGTTATTCACAGGTGATATCTCAGACACAACCCATTTTGATACACTGATTGGCCCAAGGGTGGCGCTGCATCATTCGTGGGGGATTACATGTTTAATGTTGCCTTGTTCTATTGACACGTTCAAGTGTGTTCAAGACAACTGGGAACTCGGGGGAAAAAAACTATCTTCGACTTGGAAAAATAGTTTTGAACGGTCATCCAACTCTGAATTCCAAGTAGGAAACTCGGGCATCTTTCTAGAGCTCCGCCTTTACGAGCTGAAGTTCACTGACATCATGATTTGACATTTTTTCCGAGTACCCAGTTGTCTTGAAAGCACCAAATCTGTTGTTAGTACTGTCAGAGAGTAAGAGGAGGAGCATTTCATATAATAATAATATATTTATTTTAAATAGCACTTTTCATTACAAACAAAAACAAATGTAAGGATCTGGTGTTTCATGGTTGATGTTCTTCCACAGCTTCAGATGTCTAGGCAGTCAGTAGCAGTATCTTGAGTGGAGAGTGCATCGATGATACAGACAAACGTCAGGTAGACAGTAGATGAAACTGCTACTACATAGTGGCTACTAGTACACTGCATGGGAAGGGAGAGAGCCCCCTGAAGTGGGCAGGTCATGTTGTGTTGACAAACGTTAGCTTCTAGCTAGGCTACGTCACCGTCTTGATTTGGGGCGGGGGCTTGCAGGAGATTTAATAGGTTTGAAGGTGGCAAAGACGCTGTGAATGTTACTGTTTTTAATCGAATTGAGAGATATTTAACCACACAACCAATAGATAGTACAATACAGAACTGTTTCACGCATAGTTGTGAGGATATATCACCGGAAGAAGATGGGTAGCTGCCTTACAGTTGGACCAAATGAAGCCGTGGTTGTCTCTGGTAGGTGTTTCCCCCTTCCTGCCATGCTACTGTAGCTAGGAAGCTAACGTAGCTAGCCAACAAGCTTAATTGTTAATGTATGGTTATTTTGTTAACTTATTCGTTTACCAACGGTTTTCAGTTAATGTATAACTAGCTAGTTAATGAAACGGTCATTGCATTGATTTTGCTCGATGGATAAACTACATAACAAATCATATCGCTTCACTAATGTAGTGGACTATTTGCACTGCCCCCCCACCCCATCCTTTTTACGCTGCTGCTACTCTGTTAATTATTTATGCATAGTCACTTTAACTCTACCCACATGTACATATTACTTCAACTATCTCAACTAGCCGGTGCCCCCGCACATTGACTCTGCACCGGTACCCCCCTGTATATATAGCCTCCCTACTGTTATTTTACTTCTGCTCTTTTTTTTCTCAACACTTTTTTTGTTGTTGTTTTATTTTTACTTTTTTTGTTAAAAATAAATGCACTGTTGGTTAAGGGCTGTAAGTACCGGTAAGCATTTCACTGTAATGTCTGCACCTGTTGTATTCGGCGCATGTGACCAATAACATTTGATTTGATTTGATTTAACTAGGTTGTTACTAGCCCTTGATCATGTCTCTTAGTTCTATTACTTTACACATCATAAGAGTCATTGGACGAAGGCGTCTTCTATGGGGGAGTTTTGTTATCTGTAGGGGAGAGTTTTTTGGGGAGTTTTGTTAAGAGCAACGCTCAGTCTGAACATTAACACGCATTGATTGTGGTATGATTTTGGAAGCATAAGGACCTTATCTTTCGTATCAAAGAAACCATTTTCAAAAAACAAAATGTTAAATTGATACACACCTTTTTATAGGGTTATTGTTCCCACACAGCTATATCTCTATGTTAAAGCACGTGTTTACTGTTTACGGAAGACAGAGGGACCACCTGTACTAATGAGCTATCTAGCGTGCACCGAACACCTGTGTGTAACCGAAGAAGGCCGCCAGAAACGTATTGTCACTGAAAAATACATTCGGCTGCAACTGTGATAAAGCCGGTTAAAACAGTGTGTATTTTGCATTTGTGAAATGTAAATGTGATATGAAAGTAGGTATTTATGTTTCTGGAACTGTATGCATTTGAGAATCGATATATTTATTATTTGCCTTCCAGGGCCAGTCTACCTGTGAAAATAACATAAGGTCCTTGGACTAATGAGTAACAGTAAAGTTAGGCTCCTTAAGTGTACATATTGGGCTAGGTTGGTACCAGCTGGTTAACCAACCTGGTTTCAGAACATGTATTATTATTATGTATGTAAAGCCGAGACAATCCATTCACTATGATATGTTACGAATTACAATTCGTACAATATGTTACGAATTTGAAAAATGTATGATATGTTACGAATTCTAGCTAGGTGGCTAACGTTTGGTAGCTTGCTGACGTTAGCTAGGCTAGGGGTTAGGGTTAAGTTTAGGAGTTAGGTTAAAGGGTCAGGGGAAGGTTTAGCTGAAAGGCAAAAATGTATGCACGCATGACTGTAAGTCGCTTTGGATAAAAGCGTCTGCTAAATGGCATATATATTATATTATATATTAAAGGGTTAATGTGAGGGTTATTAGTTGCAAAGTAGCTAAAAAGTAGGAAGTAGTTGAAAAGCTGCTAAACTTGTCCGTTTTCAGATTCGAACTCGCAACCTTTGGGTTCTTTGAGATTCGAACTCAAAGAACCCAACTTTCGTTTTTGCCTTAAGTAACCATCTGTTTTATGTAACCATACCAAATGTAACATATCATACTAAATGGCGCATCTCGGATTTATGTACAGAATAATACGAAATGCTCTGAGACAAGGTTGGGTTAACTGGTGACTGAGCTAATCAAAGATGGTGGATAATTGAAGATGGTTCACTCAGGCTGTTTACCATTGAGAGAAATAATGGTCAGTTCCGGTCTACTTAAATGGTTTTGTCTCCTATAGACACCAATGCAATAGCAGCTGCATCTGGTCTACTTAGTTAATTGACTTTCACTGAACCAGAAAAAAACTGCTAGTGGGGTGTCTCACTCCCTCCCCCATCTCTGGCCAAATTGCATTCCTGTGGCTAACTGGCGTTTGCTACCATGGTGACCCTCTTTAGCATTCAGCTAGCTAGTTAGCCATTTCAAGTGATTAATATAATATTATAATAATAATAATAATAATATGCCATTTAGCAGACGCTTTACCCTGGCGTTACAGTCTGTAATACCTACATGTTTCAATCACACCACCATAGACCCTGTGCCCAAGAAAGCGAAGGCAACCTGCCTAAATGACTACCACGTCGGTAGCCAGAAGTGCTTTGAAAGGCTGGTCATGGCTCACATCAACACCATCATCCCGGAAACCCTAGACCCACTCCAATTCGCATTCCGCCCCAACAGATCCACAGATTATGCAATCGCAGTCCACACTGCCCTTTCCCACCTGGACAAGAGGAACACCTATGTGAGAATGCTGTTCATTGACTACAGCTCAGCGTTCAACACCATAGTGCCCACAAAGCTCATCACTAAGCTTAGGGCCCTGGGACTAAACACCTCCCTCTGCAACTGGATCCTGGACTTCCTGATGGGCCACCCCCAGGTGGTAAGGGTAGGCAACAACACATCTGCCACGCTGATCCTCAAAACGGGGGCCCCTCAGGGGTGCGTGCTTAGTCCCTTCCTGTACTCCCTGTTCATCCACGACTGTGTGGCCAAGCACGACTCCAACATCATCATTATGTTTGCTGACGACACAACAGTGGTAGGCCTGATCACCGACAATGATGAGACAGCCTATAGGGAGGAGGTCAGAGACCTAGCAGTGTGGTGCCAGGACAACAACCTCTCCCTCAGCGTGAGCAAGACAAAGGAGATGATCGTGGACTACAGGAAAAGGAGGGCCAAATTTGCCCCCATTCACATCGACGGGGCTGTAGTGGAGCGGGTCGAGAGTTTCAAGTTCCTTTGTGTCCACATCACCAACAAACTATCATGGTTCAAGCACACCAAGACAGTCGTGAAGAGGGCACGACAACACCTTTTCCCCATCAGGAGACTGAAAAGATTTGGCACGGGACCCAAAAATCCTCAAAGTTCTACAGATGCACCATCGAGAGCATCCTGACCGGTTGCATCACCGCCTGGTATGGCAACTGCTCGGCACCAGACCGTAAGGCGCTACAGAGGGTAGTGCGTACGGCCCAGTACATCACTGGGGCCAAGCTTCCTGCCATCCAGGACCTATATACTAGGCGGTGTCAGAGGAAGGCCAAAAAAATTGTCGAAGACTCCAATCACCCAAATCTAGGTCCAAAAGGCTCCTTAACAGCTTCTACCCCCCAAGCCATAAGACTGCTGAACAATTAATCAAATGGCCACCCGGACTATTTACATTACTATTTCTTGAACTGCATTGTTGGTTAAGGGCTTGTAAGTAAGCATTTCACGGTAAGGTCTAAACCTGTTGTATTCGGTGCATGTGACAAATAAAATTTTATTTGAAATCTGGAAATGCTGAAATGGGATGATAGCCTTGCTAATGCAATGTGGCAACTAGTCTCTTTCCAGCTGTGGGTCTTTCCCACAACTCCAAATAACAGTCATGCAATATGCCTGAGAAGCGAGGCTATGGAAAGGTTGTGTTTTTTTATTTAAACTTGTGCCGTGACAGTGATGGCGACCCCCTCTGCAGTCCTCAACATCCTCACACTTGGGTTGGAGCATCATGATCTCCAGTGTAATCCTATATGCGGGACAAAAGTATTTTAGGTAAAAATTATAGTTTTGAAAGAGCTAAGTGATACCAACACTTCCATGTTTTGATTGGTTGAGTTACTACATCCTTAGCTATGTACAGTGAGGGGGAAAAAAGTATTTGATCCCCTGCTGATTTTGTACGTTTGCCCACTGACAAAGAAATGATCAGTCTATAATTTTAATGGTAGGTTTATTTGAACAGTGAGAGACAGAATAACAACAAAAACATCCAGAAAAACGCATGTCAAAAATGTTATCAATTGATTTGCATTTTAATGAGGAAAATAAGTATTTGACCCCCTCTCAATCAGAAAGATTTCTGGCTCCCAGGTGTCTTTTATACAGGTAACGAGCTGAGATTAGGACCACACTCTTAAAGGGAGTGCTCCTAATCTCAGTTTGTTACCTGTATAAAAGACACTTGTTCTCAGAAGCAATCAATCAATCAGATTCCAAACTATCCACCATGGCCAAGACCAAAGAGCCCTCCAAGGATGTCAGGGACAAGATTGTAGACCTACACAAGGCTGGAATGGGCTACAAGACCATCGCCAAGCAGCTTGGTGAGAAGGTGACAACAGTTGGTGTGATTATTCGCAAATGGAAGAAACACAAAAGACCTGTCAATCTCCCTCAGCCTGGGGCTCCATGCAAGATCTCACCTCGTGGAGTTGCAATGATCATGAGAACGGTGAGGAATCGGCCCAGAACTACACGGAAGGATCTTGTCAATGATCTCAAGGCAACTGGGACCATAGTCACCAAGAAAACAATTGGTAACACACTATGCCGTGAAGGACTGAAATCCTGCAGCACCCACAAGGTCCCCCTGATCAAGAAAGCACATAGACATGCCCGTCTGAAGTTTGCCAATGAACATCTGAATGATTCAGAGGAGAACTGGGTGAAAGTGTTGTGGTCAGATGAGACCGAAATTGAGCTCTTTGTCATCAACTCAACTCGCCGTGTTTGGAGGAGGAGGAGGAATGCTGCCTATGACCCCAAGAACACCATCCCCACCTTCAAACATGGAGGTGGAAACATTATGCTTTGAAGGTGTTTTTCTGCTAAGGGGACAGGACAACTTCACCGCATCAAAGGGACGATGGACGGGGCCATGTACCGTCAAATCTTGGGTGAGAACCTCCTTCCCTCAGCCAGGGCATTGAAAATGGGTCGTGGATGGGTATTCCAGCATGACAATGACCCATAACGCACGGCCAAGGCAACAAAGGAGTGGCTCAAGAAGAAGCACATTAAGTTCCTGGAGTGGCCTAGCCAGTCTCCAGACCTTAATCCCATAGAAAATCTTTGGAGGAAGCTGAAGGTTCGAGTTGCCAAACGTCAGCCTCGAAACCTTAATGACTTTAGGAAGATCTAAATCATTAAAATTATAGACTGATCATTTTTTTTTCAGTGGGCAAACGTACAAAATCAGCAGGGGATCAAATACTTTTTTCCCTCACTGTACACTGTAATATGATCCTCACTTAACTACCAAGTGCAAAGCCAAGGGATTTCTATGCTTGCAGGGAAATTATACACAAGGCTATGTAATCATGTAGCCTACTCTTATAGAAGTCTGAGTAGCTTATACCTACATGTTTTACATTTGACCTGTAGTAACCTAGCTAGTGCATAGCAGCAAGACAAAGGAATTGTTGTGGTAAAAACTAAGAAGGGTGTCAACTGAGCATCAATAATGAATGATGGAGTCTATCCCAGATGGAAATCTTGTGCCACTGACTCACACCTTGTCTGTTTCATTTCTCAGGTGCCTGTTGTGGTTCAGATGAGAAGACCTACATGGTGGGGGGCTGGGCCTGGGCCTGGTGGCTCATCACTGACATTCAAAGGTGAGACCATTGATGATGTCATTGCATGCTATAGAATTGTCTTCATCAGTCTATCAGCAATCATGGGTTGTTTTGCAAATGGTCTAGAGGAGGCTTGTTTTATTTATTCAATGGATAAATAAAACTACATGTTTCCATACAAATACTAAGTTGGATAAAAGGGCTGCCTGAGGTTTAGAAACCCACAATCATTTATGGACACAGCTCCAACAGGTCTTTCAGCTACCTTAGATTTCTTCAATGATCACCTACAATTCAGTAAACACACCATCTGCGGCCTGACAATCAGCCAGGAGGTGTGTGCACGTGCGTGGAAGACTATTTTATTCTGTGCCACACTTTCCTGACTGACCTACATTGTGTGAATGAGTTCTGGATGTTTCAAATGGAAACATGGCAAAGGACACTTGGCCCCACCTTCTTAAACTACAGTACACATTCACTCTTCTGCCTTCTTTCCTGTGTGTCACTTGGCCCCATTCTTACCCTTTTCACAGTAGGTTAGGTGCTGTCCTCTGTTTATTAACTGACTGTAAGTCATTGTCCCCTGGGTTTACATGAAAGCATGCAATGTTTTGTTTAGGGTTTCTTCAGGTTTATTTTTGCTCAATAGCCAGTAACTAGCCATTAGTCGTTTGGGGAGTGTGTCAAGGAAGTGTGTGGCAATAGAAGTAGTACATCTCCAGAAACAAACGTTCCACTATAGAAATATTCCATCACTGAAATGTCGCCATTGTGAAACTCCTCATTTGACTTCCCAATTATATTTATTCAATGATGAGATAAGATAACAATCATAAGATAACAATATTTCAGCTGAGCCTCTAAATTATTCCATTACTTCTGCTCCACATGTGTTGTCAGTGACACATTGTCACATAATACTGATGCAGAGCATTTTTCTCCTCTGCCTCTGTTATTGTGCTGTTAAAGGGACAATATGCAGTTGGTATATCCTTTTTTGGTTAATGATATGTACCCATTGATTCATTAATAATTTAACTTATAAAGGCCTCATGAGCTAATTCAACTGTCGTACCCCATCAGAACCCAAAATATAAGCTTCTCTTACTCCAATGTTTGTAAACAAAGTGAATGTAAACAAACACTGTATAGCCTCACAACATAGTTAAAACTATAATTTTGAAATCAAGGCTGGTCAGTCCTTGTATCCATAGCTCTGTCTATGATTTTGAGTGGTTGCATTTCTACAGCCCCATCCCTTAGCTTTTTACCGAAACAGTGGGGAGTGAACATGTTATTGTTTCAACTGCCCCTTTAAGGTCTGCATTACCTAAAATACTTTTTTTCCTCATATAGGATTACCCTGGAGATTATGACACTCCAACCCAAGTGTGAGGATGTTGAGACTGCAGAGGGGGTCGCCATCACTGTCACTGGGGTGGCACAGGTAAAAAAAATACAAAAAACAGCTGGAAAGAGACTAGTCACCACCATGACATACCTCCATCATTTGTCTCATAAAATGCGTTGTCAATGAAAACAGTGTCAAAGTATAATTTTGTCAATTGAATGAAACCGACACCATTGAATTGGAAAATGTCTTACCTATTTATAACTAACTGTTATTGATTTCATATCTCATTGTGGCATACCAGTTTACAAACTGCAGTTGTAGCTACTCCATGTACTGTAAGCTCTTTCTGTGTCACAGGACAGATTCTGTTCTGAGTATGCAAAATACATTCATGTAAACCAAGGACTAACTCCTTGTGTAACCTAACTTACAGCCATAGATCAAGTTAAAGCACAGTGATTCATATTTTCGTATGCAACCAGGCCACAGTCTGTCTTTCTAACCCTCTTCTTCATCTCTTCTCCAGATCAAAGTGATGACAGATCATGATCTTCTGGCAATTGCTTGCGAGCAGTTTTTGGGCAAATCCGTCCCCGAAATCAAAGGAGTGGTTTTGCAAACCTTGGAGGGACATTTACGCTCAATTCTAGGTGAGGAGAATCTCTCCAAAGTGAAAATTATGTCTATTATGGTCATCCATTGATTTCAGTTGGTTGTTGTCAGCTTTGTTCTCTGTTAGCTGATGTAAATCAGTGGCTAAACCTCAGCGTCCCACACACACACACATGGTTTTTGCTGATGGGTAGTTTTTCAACAACAAATAATTGCTGATGGGTAGCTTTTCAAACAGTTTGTTCAAGCTTTGTACTAAAAATAGCCTGTCTAAATTAAAATATAAATTACAGTCAATGTAATGAGAGCCTGAATGTGTAAAAGGGTAACTTCTAAAACCACAAACATGAAATCCGAGAATCTACAGACTGCACTATTGAAAAGTTAACGTTATATGTTCTGTATTATGAGATGTATCATGTTTTACTATATGATGATGACGACTTTATAGATCTATGTGTTTTTAACAATTCATTTAATCTTTGTAAATACCCATGAATTTCAGTGATTATTTGACTACCATGTGGGATAGCCTTACTAAAGTAAAGTCAGTAAGTGAAGTAGGTCTATATCCAGTGTTGTAGAGAGACTGACAGGCTCTGCTGCTCTCCCCTCTTTACAGGCACACTGACGGTGGAGCAAATCTACCAGGACAGGGACAAGTTTGCACAGCTGGTGAGGGAGGTGGCAGCGCCCGACGTGGGCAGAATGGGCATTGAGATTCTCAGCTTCACTATCAAGGTGAGTCGGTCAGTGGTGCCATGAAATGTGGAGGGTAAATGCAGTTAAACACACCTTTTTATTTTGAATGTTTTTGTTTTTTGCCTTTGCTGTCTTATTGGTGTTTGTTATCCTATGGAATTTAATTGATGATGTAAACCTGTTGATTGGGAGGAGACTCCACTTAACTAGTCTTCACCGTTGTTGATTAGGATTGATTAATGTGGACTGGTAGTAGTTCTAACTAGCTGTGAGTTAGCCTAGACTGTCACAGTCCCCTTCAATGAGATCCTCTTTTTATTATCAGCTCTTCACTCTTCACTGCAAGTGCGACAATCAATTAGATGTTATCACATGTTGATGTTGGACATTTATTGACGTTTTTGTTCCCTCAAGTGTCTCGGGTTGTGTATAGTAATCTGAGCTAGTGTGTGTGTGTGTGTGTCTTTGTAGGATGTCTATGATAAACTGGACTACCTGAGCTCACTAGGGAAGACTCAGACAGCAGCAGTCCAGAGGGATGCAGACATTGGTGTGGCAGAGGCAGAAAGGGATGCTGGGATACGAGTAAGATTACATTCAATAAACTTGATTAATTCCAGAGGGGCAATTATTTATGGGGCTCTGTTTGTCTGTATTAATGTACATACATTAATTTGAGAAGTTTGTACGCTCATTTTCTTAATTTATTAATTTCCCATTTTCCTGTCCTCATCCTTTTGCCCCTTCTCTCATGTACATTCTAATCTCTCTCTCACATGTACTCCTCTCTCTCTCATGTACTCTTCTCTCTCTCTCTCTCGTTGTCTCACTCTCTCTCGCCAGGAAGCGGAGTGCAAGAAGGAGATGATGTATGTCAAGTTCCTGGCCGACACCAAGATGGCCGACTCCAAACGAGAACTTGAACTGCAGAAGGCTGCTTTCAACCAAGAAGTCAACACCAAGGTCTGCATGAACTCCATACTCCACTCTTGAATGCCAGTTAAATGAGTACAGTGCGATAGAAATTCCAGTCTACTAAATTATTCTATGATGTTGGTCCATCCGAGTCTAAATTATCATTAGGCTTTAGTAATTTAGTTAATGCGACATCTTACGCGATCAGAGAGCCCGGAATGAACATTTAATATAGCCCTAAGCAGCCAAACGCTCCCTCCAGCCAACCTCAACATTAAAACTCCTCTATCAACTTAGACGGCCATGTCATGATCTTGTCTCTCTGTCTGTGTGCTTCAACATGGACTTCATGGTCATGTCTCTCTGTGTCTCCAGAAAGCTGAGGCCCAGCTGGCCTATGAGCTGCAGGCAGCTAAAGAACAGCAGAAGATTAGGCTGGAGGAGATAGAGATTGAGGTGGTTCAGAGGAAGAAGCAGATCACCATTGAGGAGAAGGAGATTGTCCGTACAGAGAAGGAGCTCATCGCCATGGTGAAGAGGCCTGCCGAGGCAGAGGCATACAAGATGCAGCAGCTGGCTGAGGGACAGAAGTAGGAATACCTTTTATATCATATCATAACAGAACATATCCACAGTCCCATTATACGCTTACCTAGCTGTAACATACAAACTGTCATTCACTAGTGATTCCACTCAACTTAATGTGCATTGTCTTCTATCACAAAAACATTTTCTCATGAGTGGATTGGTAGCACTTTATTTAACAGTGCAAAAATGTCCCGTTTTTTTATAAGTGAGCTGGTAAAATGGTAATTACACAATAATAGCATATTAATTACTCATTGTTTCTTTTGGAAACACAGATACTTTTTGTCTCTTGGAAAACAATCTAGTTTCCCAGTTCTGATACGAGTGTGTTGTGTCTTTCAGGATGAAGAAGGTTCTGACGGCCCAGGCGGAGGCAGAGAAGATCCGGAGGATAGGCGAGGCAGAGGCCGGCTCCATAGAGGCGATAGGGAAGGCTGAGGCTGAGAAGATGAGGCTGAAGGCTGAGGCCTACCAGCAGTATGGAGAGGCAGCCAAGACTGCTCTGGTCCTGGAGGCCCTGCCCAAGGTAACACACTATGGAATTAAGTCACATAAGTCATATTGCGTTGATTGTTTTAAATGCAGTGTATCCACGCGTGCATTTGAATTGTTTAGATTTGATCAAATTATATCACTACTGCCTTCACGAGACCTTCATACAGATGTATTCATATTGAGGTAGTAATGTGCAGATATACAGTAGACACACTCATTAACATGCCCCCAAATAAACCTAGTCATATTGATACTAATAAAGCAGTAATAAATAGTGGAAATCTAGTCACAGTAATAATGACAAGCCAGTGTTTGACTTTTTATTTCTGACTGGACAAAGTACAGTTGTATCAGTCATAACCCACCAGTAGTTATCTACAGTATCTTTGTCAGCCAGTGTTAGGTGTGGTAGCCTACATGTACAAGTGGCAGATTACACCATCTTAAAGTGACTCACAAGTCAGATGATTTGTTCAACCGGGGGTTTACATCAGTTGATGTAATATGACATTATATACCATAAACGTGTCTTGTGATGTGAGCACAATAAAAACATCTCAATGTGCCCGTGTCTTCCTAGATTGCAGCCAAGGTGGCGGCACCGCTGGCCAGGACCAAAGAGATAGTCATCCTGAGCGGGGAGGGCAACCATGTGACAGGGGAAGTGAACCGCCTCCTGGCTGAACTTCCTGTGTCCGTCAACGCCCTCACAGGAATTGACCTATCAAAGGTAATTAGGGGCTGGACAGGAAGTGGAATTTCATTTAGCTTCAGTATGGTATTGTTCAACAGACATGCATGGTGAAAATGGTAGGTAAAACATAGATTAGTGAGTCCATAGAAATATAATTACACCCATCATGGAATGTTGACTTGAATAGAGTGGTAATGTCTGTTCTAGTAATTCTAATTCTATGAATTAGCCAATATGTCCTAGAGAATCCTATTAGTGCTGCTGGATTGTTCCAACCTACATGCAATTTTTCTGAAATTGTGAAATGAAACCTTAGCGTACAATATCTCTTTCTAGCCTAAATTGAATTGTTTTTGTTTCCTATTCAACAGATCCCACTACTGCAGAGGATGACCGATGCTCAGGCCTGAAAACAATCTCTCGCTTCTACTCTGATATCTGTTTTATGCACTCTCATAGACTGCCTTCAATACACTTGAAATTATTATTATTTATTTATTTATTAAATATGAACAAGTGGATTTTAAAAAAACCTCTGGTGCCTTAATTTCTACAGGACCAGAATATCTGCATGTACCGCTGCTCCTTTATATACTCTATGTATCTTTGAGTTCACTACTTTTTGAATCATGGAAGCTTTGTACAATAAGTAGATCACATGGGATGCATTATAATTTAGCATGAACTGAGCCTTTTTTTTAAAACTCATATACCTATTTAGTCTCTACCTTACCATTTAATTTCAGTGAACAGCTGTCAAGAAGAGCAATCTCAGTGATTTTCTTTCAAAGTTGTACTCACCTTGCCTATTATACACTTCATGATTACTCAGTAATGATCTCATCTTGCTATCATGTGACTATTGTATAGGTTAGAGTACAGTAACTTCCCTAATGTATATACCTTTTCATTTAGCTGATTTCATTTGTGTCCTTTATGATGAGTAATGGGTTTTCACAATCAGGTGACAAGTTGTATCAAGTGCTACATGAAACAAGGTGCTCACTGCTTACTATCCTCAAATAATTGATTTAGGCTTCTACTTAGTCAAAACTCTGGGTAACTGGGAATTCGTCCCACTCAACAAGAAATCATGTCTTTTCATTTAGTTTTATGTTGTAAACATTATGTTTAGTACATTATTTCAAAGATACTTTCATTTATAGCAACAAGAATGGCCTTTTTTACTCATCCCAGAAACCTGATTGGCAGTCCTTTGTTTCTTTGGCTATGATGCACCTTTCTGAATTGGCGTAAAATAAGTTGAAGTACTGAATTGACTTGAATTAAGTTTGAGGGAGAGATGAAGACTTTGTGGGTTTCTATGATGCAGGGTAATTTATTGAGAGAACTCTTTGTCCTGGAGAAAGTTCAGTATGTGAAATATTGAAGGGTTTTTGAGTCCAAGAAGAAGTAAAATGGCGTTACTCGTAGCCAAACTAGTCATTGCTCCTTATAATTTTTATTTTATAGGAATTCATATTTTAAAAAAATATGAGCTGTGATATGTTTTAAGAAGTAATTTTGTTCATTCTGTTGATTTCTTCATTTAATTGTTAATTTGATTAGTGTGACTTGATTATAACATTGACAGACACTTGTTGCAGTTTTATATAGTAATATAAGTACATTTTAAGTCATGTAAGACAGCCTTTCAGGTTCTTACCATGATGTAATCTTTGTTAAAGATAACTCTGTATATCATACACTTGTGTCAGAGAAAGAATCACTCCTGTTCAAACAATGCTGTTCAATGTATTTAGTCATTTATTTTGCTTTTAATTATATATAATTGTTAAAATGGGTATATGTACTGTTACACTATTGTCATTCCACATTACCTCCATATTATCTGTTTGTTGAGCTCATTCCAAGACTGAACATCACAATCTGATTATATTGGCTTTTTGTTGTATTGTGATTAGTCATAGTAGAGGTAGAAGACTAACTTTCTGCTTGTTGTTTAGTATCACTATTTACATTGTAATCTGAACCAAGGTGGAGAGTAGCCCTTTGTACAAGGACAGGGAAATGGCAGATCTTCTTGTTCATTTTTAATATATGTGGATGCCATCATCACTGATTTGGTGACTTGCACTATTCAATATAAGATCATGTGAAATGGTAAACCAAGATGGGAAAAGTCCAGCTATCATGTAAGTGGACAGATTATAATTTGCTCAGTGCTTTTTTGTAAAGAATATCAGCGCTCAAATAATGTTTGAATTGGAAAAATGTTTTCTTGTCCTTTCCCCCTCTCAGACATATCGTAATGTTCTTTTAATTAGTAAAATGAAAATGACTACTCTGAAGGACTGTTAAACTGTTATGTTTCTTTTTTGCTGCCCTCAAATTGATTTGACTCCACTTCATTGCAGCCATTGTAATTTTGCCAATACTGTGAAAAGGTTTCAGTTGTGTAACAGCTGTAATTTAGATTTTTGAGTTACATTGTGGCTTCACGACCAAATGCATTGTTCTGACTAAGCTTTTATTTTTTTGACAAACCACTAAAGATACTGTATGTTGGATACTGAGGTCCTTTCAAAATGTCATTTTTGTGTGAAAATAATATTCACTTTACTGTTATGTGTCAAATATAGAGATGTGCATGCACTCATGCCACCAGTTTTGTGTCAATGTAGATGTTTTTTTTTATTTCTCAACAGGACAACACAAGTGATCCTACATGTTATTTGTGAATGTTATCCATCTGTAACATATTACCATATTTCAGTCTTCATTCTAATAAAATTACAACATTGTTGTGCTCTTTTTCTAATGGCAATATAATAATTCAATACACGACAGGGTGTACAGCATAGATACTGATGTATAGTCTGGGGTGGACAGTATGATCAAAGCTAGCTGCAACATTCATGGTATGTAAAACAAGTTAGTCTTGCTAGAATGCAATACTTTACTAACTTGAGCCAAGGCCTGTCACTCATTAATTCAATCAATCCTTATCATAAATCGTTTTTAATGCATCTTGCAGGAAGAATCTCAGCACTTTCACCTCTATCAGTTATTACCAAGGAATATTAGTCAGGCATTGAGTATGCACACCTAAAATATGCGGAATAAAGGTCCTAAAACTCAGAGTGCCTACTGCGCATGCGTTCTCAAAGTTGCTGTTGCAGAAAGCAAGCAGCAGAAAGAAAGAATCGGTGAGCTAACATAATAACCAAAATATCGATGTTCGATCATCTCGCTAAAATGAGGTTTTTGCAAATGCCTTTCTCTTGATTTCGCGGGGAGTAAGTATTTTGCGTGTTATTTGTTTTCAGTGTTTCCTTTGCAAAATGTTTACTTCAGTAACTATCAGAAGCCGGCTATGATAGCAGGCCAACGTTAGCTAGTTAGCCTAGCTGATCGCTAGCAGCACAAAGAAGTGTTCAGTGCTTTGTGGTGCTATGACTCGGGGTATTTAACACTAGCTTGTTATCATTCATCATCGCTAGCTACATGGCTGGCTTTATTAACCGACTAATTTAGCTAGTTACCTTCTCGTGTAACTGTAGCCTAAGTAACGTTACTGATTTAGAACTACAATGCCAGTGTTATGTTATAAGTTTGAAAAAAAAACATACGTTTTGGCACGCTAATATTGTCAGTACAGTAGCTAGCTAGTGCTCATTTACATTTTAAATGGTCTATTGACTACTAGACAACAATGCTGCACAACGATGACACCAGCTAGTTAGTATTTAAGAATGAGCTTTGTTCATAACTAGTTAGCTAGTTATATTAATGGTCAGGCATTCTTGATCAGAGAAGCCCTACTCAGGCTAGAGCCACGTTGAATGACTAGGGTTATTGATATTTACGCAATGATGCAATAACATTTCTGGTAGACCCAGTCATCAGACTGAGTATATTTATTGTAACTAGTAGCTACATGTCCATCACTTTCAAGAACTGGTTAGCTGGATACACTAACCAGCTACAATGTAAGACCTATCATGCTTGAGTGATTGGGACTTCTGGATTCTGACACATTTAGCTTTGTTCCAGAACTGAAAAGGGTTCTGGGTGACAAAGCACCATTACATACATACTTAACACAAAGCTGTTCTGCATCACTTAGTATTGTAAAGTATTGACACACATACACTCCTAAATGGTACCCTAGTCCCTAAATAGTGTACTACTTTTAACCAGAGCCCTATGAGGGAACAAGCTCCCTCACGACGCCAGGACAGCGGAGTCACTCACCACCTTCCGGAGACATTTGAAACCCCACCTCTTTAAGGAATACCTGGGATAGGATAAAGTAATCCTTCTACCCCCCCCCCCCCCAAATTGTAAAGTGGTTATCCCACTGGCTATAGGGTGAACGCACCAATTTGTGAGTCGCTCTGGCTAAGAGCGTCTGCTAAATGACGTTAATGTGCCCTTGAGCAAGGCACTTAACCCTAATTGCTCCTGTAAGTCGCTCTGGATAAGAGCGTCTGCTAAATGACTAAAATGTAAATGAATAAAGTGGTGAGGAGTCTATTGTGTCCAGAAGGGAATTCACCATTCATTTTCTGTATTCAGGTTTCACTCAAACATCATTTTGGGCTTTGTTTTACTGTTGACAGTTACAGCTGATTTCGGGATTGTATATCAATTTGCTCTCTTTAAATATTTCAACTGATTTATTCATTTCAGTCTGAATTGTTTAATCAAACTTTTCGCAGCCGGTTCCTTATATCAGGGCATAAAAACTACAATCTGTTTCCTGAATTAGCCTAGTGTGCATGTGTGTCCAGCTGGCACCCTCAACTTCAAAATTCCTTTGCTAGTTATACAATCATGTAACTAAGAACTTTGCTGGAAATAAACATTTGTTGAATATTCATGAATGTTTCCAGATATCTGTCGAAAGATGATGGTGGTGAAGGATATCATTGCTACTTAATGCGGATCCAAGTTCAGTTTGCAGATCCATCGTCTTCATTGGCGTAGGGTTAGCTGGACATATCTGGCTGGTCTTGGAACTGTTACATAGGGCAACCTCTCCCCACTTGGCTTGATGGGATATGTAGTGATTTTGCCAACACAGCCAGATATGTACACAGTCTTGTACCCAGAACCTTTTTTCAACTGACTATTGTAGTTGTTGATTGAATCAGACTTTATTAATATAATGAGTTATCCAGGAATGTCACGAGGTAATTGACACAAGAAAACTTGAGAAAATATCAACTCTACAGATCACAATGACTACAATGAATGGCTAAATTACTTCCGGACACTAAGGGTCTGTGGAGCTCCTCTTCCTCCTCACCACTCTATGGGCCCTGGTCAAGAGTAGTATACTATATAGGGAATAGGGTGTAATTTGGGATGCAGACATAGAGATTGGTGGAGCCAGCTGGAGGCTCTCTCGGTAGCCATCATGCAGTCTGTCCTGCTGTGCCCTAGGAAAGGAGATAAGGCGTCTCAATCTTAAACCCGCTGCTGTCTCTGTCTAGCTGCAGGCAGGGTACTTGCTGTAGAAGGCTGAGGCACAAATGCCGGCTAATTACCGACTACTGACTGCCATTTTAGAAAGGTCACACAATGTACAGGAAATAGATAGCTTTATGGCTGGGTCATTTTACATGGTCAATGTGGTGTTTGACTGCTGACGTGTGTGTCTCTCTCAGCATGGTGAGGAGAGCGTTTCCCATGTTGCATTAGTGGAAGTGTGACATGCTGGCCTGTCTGCCAGCATCATCAGGTGACCCTACCACCCGATTTCTCTCCCACACGCAGATGAACACTAGACTTCAGCAATGTAAGTGTTTTATCTGATAGAATTGAGTACTATAATTTCAGTTTCCTCTTCATATTTCCACTTAATGAGTTGTATATCCTTTCCAGTCATTAGTTGAATGAACTTTGAACTAACCTTGGTTAGGCTCAAATTCCTTGTTCTCTCTCTCTATCCTTGTTCCCATCCTAGGGGACACTACACAGAAGATGAGATCTGCCAACTATCCAACCCCAGCAGAATTGGATGCCTTTGCTAAGAAAGTCGCCAACAAGCCTCTGACCATAAAGATCTTCCCCAACAGTGTCAAAGTACCACAGAGGAAGCACATCCGCCGCACGGTGAACGGGTTGGACACATCCACCTCCAGCCAGCGCCACAGCCCCTACCCGTCTCAGGTCAGCAGCACCAGAGCGGGCCTCCTGGCCGTCCTCCGCACTTCGCCCGGCAAAGACAGCAGCCAAGCCCGTCTGCTTCCCAAAGCAGCCATGAACCTCCACAGCGGGCCGTACGTCGTTCAGAGCACTTTAAACCTCCCCCTGCCTGTCCCCCACGTCCAGGGCATGTCTCAAACCCAGCCCCAGGCATTGGCCCAGAAACAGAGCCTCCCACATCCACAGCATGCTCTACAGCAGCAGCACAACATGGCTCACCCCATGACTTTACAGCCACAGAATATGCCTCAACCTCACCCTCAAACTTTACAGCAACAGAACATGGCTCACCCTCAAACTTTACAGCAACAGAACATGGCCCACCCTCAAACTTTACAGCAGAATCTCCAGCGGCAGCAGAGTTTGCCTCACACGCAGACTTTACAGCAGCAGCAGCAAACTCCGACTCGGCCACAAACCTTACAGCAGCAACAACAGCAGCATCTTCTTCATCATCAGACTCTGCAGCACCAGACACTTCCCCACCAACAAGCTTTACTACAGCAGGCTGTGGCTCGGGCTCAAGGTCTCCGGCACCTGCCTGACGTGACCCAGGCCCAGCCTCCACCGAGTCTGCAACATTCCCAGGGCCTGCAGCACCCCCAGAGCCTGCCCCTGTCACAGCCTCTCCCCCAGGGCCTGCGACACCTGCCTGATGTGGCCCAGGCCCAGCCACCCAGTCTGCAACATTCCCAGGGCCTCCCCCCGTCTCAGCCTCTCCCCCAGGCCTCCGGTACCGGCCCTGGCTCCCCCTCTGCTTCCAATGTCCTGCAGCCCCAGCCAGGCCCCAGGAAGCTGCCAGACGCAGACGCCCCGCCAAACGTAACCGTATCTACCTCCACCATCCCACTGTCCATGGCGGCCGGCCTGCACCACAACCGGCCGGGCACCGACCTGAGCAGCATCGTGCACCAGATCAAGCAGTTCTGCCAGGCTCGGGCCGGAATGGGCTCCACTTCGGTGTGCGAGGGCCAGATCGCCAACCCCAGCCCCATCAGCCGTAACCTCCTCATCAACGCCAGTTCCAGGGTCAACACACCCCACAATCTGGGCCTCCTTCCCTCCTGCCTGCTGGGCCCGAAAGAGAAGGTCCCTGGAGGATCCCAGGGCCCTGCGGGTGCTAGTGGCCTACAGCCCAACATGGCTGTCATGAACAGGATGCCACCTGCTTTCCACACTGACATGACGCAGCAGTTACAGCAGCAGCAATTACAGCAGTTACAACAGGCTCACCAGCATCAACAACAACATCAGTTACAGCAGCTCCAACAGGTTCACCAGCAGCAGCAACAACATCAGTTACAGCAGCAACATCCGCTCCAACAGCAGCAACTCCAACAGCAGCGCTCCTGGAACCAGCACCAGCTGGCTCACATGCAGCACCTGCCTGAGGGAGCCCACCCCTGTAAGAACCCCAGGAGAGAAGCCCCCTCTGGGCCTGGCTTCTCTGCCAAGACCCTCAACTACCGCCACGAGCTGCTGGCCTCGCAGCCACAAGCCTTCCCCCTTAAACACCCATCAGACAAGACAACTTCCTCGCCCCCCGTCACCGGCCCAGCAGGCGGCACCATGCCAAGCTACACCAACGGGCCCCACCTGCAGGTTCCATGGGGCAGCGTCCTACAAGCAGCCAAAAGTGACGGCCTAGGCCCACAGGATTTGCCCATGGCCTTCCAGGGGGGCCCGGCAGGGGCCTCCATAGACTGCAGCACACCAGGATCACAGTACCGACCAGGAGCCAGACCTGGGGTCCCAGGTCCAAGTCAGACCAAGCTGATGCAGCAGAATGTGTCTGATTACCTGGCTGGGGAGTTCCAGGCATTCCAGCAGAACCCAGGAGCCATGGGGAAGATGCACAGGCCCCCCATGGGCAGAGCTCCAGGCCAGGGCCCAGAGCTAGGCAATGGTAGAAATATCCAAGCTCACCACCCAGGCTATAGATAGATAGATCTATCTGTCTTCATCTCACCAGTCGTGTGTTATGGTTGGTGAATGATTCAAGGTTACAATCAGGTTTCCACATGTTGTAGAGATCTTGCAAGTGATCAATTGAATGTTCTCCCTAGTCGGTTGTTCCTGCTCTCAATGTTCAATAGCTGACTTGTCTGTATTTAAGAAATGCTTCCTCAGCCAATTAAAAGGTATCTGTTATCCTTAGTGCCAGATGAAGGGTTTTAGATTGTTATTCCAGTGATGAGGAACACTTACTCATACCACAACATGGACATCTGCTGCTTGTAGTATTTTCTGGGATACGCTATTGTGATCTAGGACTAGGTAGAGAACCTAGTAGGGCTACTTCCTGTCAACATAATAAGCGCCAGTTATGCCCAGGTTGTCATGGAACCAACCACTCCCTTTTACAATATTAGTGGCCTTACAGCTGCCAATGCAGTGGCAGAAAATGGGGTCTACTTTCCTGACTTATGTTTACATTTACAATTATGCAGCGGCTGAAAATTCCATATAGACATGGAGGATGCATGCTTGTTAATGCCCCCAATGAGACTGATTTGCTGAAGGGGTATTTTTGTATGCTAATATGAATCAGGTCCATGTCTAAGAATATATTATTTCTTCAATCTCTCCCCATATACAGTAAGGTAAGGCTACAGCCATTGTGTCCTGTCCTCTTGTGTGTGTGGTAAGGCCTTGAGACAGAGTGCTTTTGAAGTTGTTTTTAATTGTTTTATTTTATCCCTACCTTGTGCTGTTACTTTAATTGTTTCTACTTGAATTTTACTGGTGACGTTTTCAGTATGAGGACTTGGAGAATTGAAATGTTATGCTAAACATTTACAAAAGGAACAAAACCTAACTTTGGGAAAAACATTACATGTATTTGAATAACGTGAACCCTGTACAATCAATCCCCTGATCTTGAAAGGAATTGTCTGTGTGCAAAGACCAAATTGATCACTTGCAAGTGTATATACCAGAGGGTTAAAATGGTATTTAATACTTTCACCACTATACTACTGTAAACAATTCCTTGTGGATCTTTGCCTGTCTGTGGGGGTTGTGGTAAGCTGAGGGGTATCCTACGAAGCAGGTTTGAGGAGTTAGCGAGGTAACTTTGGTCAACTCTGGATAACTGGTCATACGAAAGTGGCTCACCTTTTAGCCAGGTAAATCTCTATGGCAATAAATCCTTCAGAACTAACCTGCTCTGGGGAAGGCTAACTCATGGCTAATTCCACTTACCCTGAATGAAATGACTGAGCCACGAGTTGAGGACCAACAAAGTCAGATTCCCTCCCTCTTGCAAAGATTGCGTCATGATCCCCTTCATTTGAGGAAGATGACTGATTAAATATATGTTTTTTTTTGTCTTAAAGAGTAATGTTAAAATATCCCATTACACAGTTTAATGACAATGCATTTTAAACGTCATGCCCAGTAACACTTTTTTACGACTTAATAAAATAAGGTTATCGATAGGAGTGGGGAAAAAGGTGCTTGTGGTTGTTCATTAATAAGCACACCACGTTGGCATCAACGATAAGTAATAAAGATTGTTCTTCTAAAAGCCCATTTCATACCATGATTTCGGCACAAATGAAAATGTGGCACTGACTCGCCCATGGATTGACGTTTCAGCATTGTCTTAACGAAAAGTTCAGCATTCGACTAGCAATGTGCGACATACACGTGCAGTTACTAGCATTGCTAGAGTTAGTGGCAGACGGACGAGCAATATCCACCGTCTTAGTACGGATAAGAGCTGGAATGTGAAGCTAACGGAAGCTGGTTAGCTTTAGAAAACCCTGAGTAGATCTAGCTTGCTTCGTAGGAGACCACTCTTCCTTCACTTGCTAGCCTTATCCTAACTATGTATTGTCTCTGTACTACCTAGAAAGGAGAACTGTGGTTCAGTCCAGTTCTTTGAAATGCAGGTTACCTCATGCTAGTAGATGGGTCTAATCATAGAACTATAATTACTTCTAAGTAATTATATTTCTATGGGTCTAGCATGGTGCGTTTTTCCTCAGTTTAGCTTGGGTAACGGCTTACTCTTGTGATGGCCCCTCATTCCTCCTCCATGATAACTCTTGAAAAAAAGCCTTAAATGTTATATTAGTTACCCTCGATACCTTAAATGTTGTATGACTTTCTACACCATGCCGGATTTCCTCAAACAGTGCATGGTGTAGGATCCCAAATCGAAAATAGTTATGATACTAGCAATTGTTTCTGCATATGTTTTCATTAAAGGACACTGTTAAATTGCTAATTAAAAATCCTCCTTTAAAGGATGGAAAGTATTTAGCAGAGTTTTATAGGTGTGTGTGGCACTGGGCTGTAACTATGGTCTTCAGACTACGTTTCTTTAGTTGTTTCTACGTGACAAATACACTACAGTAATTTAGTTCTTAGCTAATTTATTTCCTTGATCACTGCATCCTGAAGCCATAGGTTTTTCCTCATAGGTGCCATAGGTAAAGCATATCATCAGACACAAAACAATGCAAACTGATGTCTCACAATTAGCTGCATTCAGTAAGAGATGGAAAAGTCATAGCAGTAATTTTATATAGCCTTAAAGGTGCTACACATAGGATTTTTTATTTTGCATTGTCATTTCAGAAAATGGCCATAATATATCTGCAGTAATAGTGGAATGATAGTGGTTCACTGTATTGCATAACTGCCCACCAGTGTTGTGATTAGCTGTGATATTTGTCTATTGATTACATCTGTTGTCAAAATGGGAAAGCTGTTTTGACTTTGGCTGTGTTATCAAGTGGAAATCGGGTCAAGCGGCCAATGTAAAAATCGCTCTAATTTCCTGGTTGCTAAAATTCTACACGGTTTACTCAATTTCTGTTGTATGTGAGAAAACAAGCACTGAATACTGTAGGGAATCATTGTACCATCTAAATCTCTGTGAAATATATTTTCAAGAAACAAAAAAATATAGTTTTACTGCTGTTTTTAAGCTGGTGGACCAAAAACTAAACTAAAAGGCTCAAGCGTGAGTCTCCTCCGTGTTGCGGGGGAGAGGGTAGATTTTGTTTTGAAAGCAGCCTAGTGCTGTTGCAATTCACTGAGCTTCCAGATAGAATTTGCCCCAATGGGTAGCACCTTTAATGTTATGGATTGAGATTTCTTACCTGAGGGCAGTAGCTAGATTCTGTTGTTTGGCTCTTACTACTGTTGTGTTCCTGATGTGCCTGGCCCTTGAAGCTGCTATTGAATTCCAGTTTGAACACACAATAGTGCGATTTGTGTGTGTGTGTACAGTTGAAGTCGGAAGTTTACATACACTTAGGTTGGAGTCATTAAAACTAGTTTTTCAACCACTCCATACATTTCTTGTTAACAAACTATAGTTTTGGCAAGTCAGTTAGGACATCTACTTTGTGCATGACAAGTAATTTTTCCAACAATTGTTTACAGACAGATTATTTCACTTGTAATTCACTGAAGTTTACATACACTAAAATGACTGTGCCTTTAAACAGCTTTGAAAATTCCAGAAAATGATGTCATGATATGCTAATTGACATCATTTGAGTCAATTGGAGGTGTACCTGTGGATGTATTTCAAGGCCTACCTTCAAACTCAGTGCCTCTTTGCTTGACATCATGGGAAAATCAAAAGAAATCAGGCAAGACCTCAGAACAATTTTTCTGTAGACCTCCACAAGTCTGGTTCATCCATTGGAGCAATTTCCAAATGCCTCAATGTACCACGTTCATCTGTACAAACAATAGTACGCAAGTATAAGCACCATGGGACCACGCAGCCATCATACTGCTCAGGAAGGAGACGTGTTGTGTCTCCAGAGATGAACGTACTTTGGTGCGAAAAGTGCAAATAATTCCCAGAACAACAGCAAAGGCCCTTGTGAAGATGCTGGAGGAAACAGGTACAAAAGTATCTATATCCACAGTAAAACAAGTCCTATATCGACATAACCTGAAAGGCCGCTCAGCATGGAAGAAGCCACTGCTCCAAAAAGCCAGACTACGGTTTGCAACTGCACATGGGGACAAAGATCATACTTTTTGGAGAAATGTCCTCTGGTCTGATGAAACAAAAATAGAACTGTTTGGCCATAATGACCATCGTTATGTTTGGAGGAAAAAGGGGTACGCTTGCAAGCCGAAGAACACCATCCCAACCGTGAAGCACGGGGGTGGCAGCATCATGCTGTGGGGGTGCTTTGCTACAGGAGGGACTGTTGCACTTCACAAAATAGATGACATAATGAGGAAGGAAAATTACGTGGACATATTGAATCAACATCTCAAGACATCAGTCAGGAAGTTAAAGCTTGGTTACACCAGCTCTGTCAGGAGGAATGGGCCAAAATTCACCCAACTTATTGTGGGAAGCTTGTGGAAGGCTACCCAAAACGTTTGACCCAAGTTAAGCAATTTAAAGGCAATGCTACCAAATTCTAATTGAGTGTATGTAAACTTCTGACCCACTGGGAATGTGATGAAAGAAATAAAAGCCGAAATAAATCATTCTCTCTACTATTATTCTGACATTTCACATTCTTAAAGTAAAGTGGTGATCCTAACTGACCTAAGACAGGGAATTCTTACTAGGATTAAATGTCAGGAATTGTGAAAAACTGAGTTTAAATGTATTTGGCTAAGGTGTATGTAAACTTCAGACTGCAACTGTATATATAGTAATGATGTATGGGGTTGTACTAGTGGAATAAAGGTTACTATTTATACTGTGTTGTCATGGATTTTTGAAATGCGAGATGGTAAATCTTTGCAGTGGAAATGGACCAACTGTTGCTGCTGTGAGCCAAGCAATGTACCTGTTGTTCCATTTGACCTGATTGACCTGTTCTATTATGTGGTACTGCCATGTTAAAGCCCGAGAAAGTCAGGTTTACAGTTACTATTTCATATGAAGTGCCTCCACTGGGCTTAATATGGAAAGTGTATATGTTTGATTTTGTGTGTGTGCGAGAGAAAGGGTGTGAAGCATAGCTTAGATACTTGTGCACACTACACAGTGGTGCACTTCTATCCATTGTTGGGGGCCCAAGCATCTAACTGTAACTACTGATACTGGACAGAAGTCTTTGTTCATGTTCCACAATGATTCCAGACACTTTTGGGAATCTGAACGGTTGCTGCTGAATCACTGACCAAAGTCACCAAGCCTTCCCCTCAAACATAACCACCATGGCCCAAAGCCTAGATACAGGCTGTGTCCGAAATGGCACTCTATTCACTCTATAGTGTACGACTTGACCTAGGGTCATAGTCAAAAGTAGTGCACTGTTTAGAAAATAGGGGGCCATTTTGGACACACATTCTTTAAGCAAGTTGGTTTGTATTAGTTTTAAAGACTCATGCTATGTTAAGGTTGTGACAAAAGTGGTCTGCTGCCCTCTAGACAGTTGTAGGAACAGCATGTGGGACTGTGATGACTTAATTGTGGTTGTGAGAGAGAGTTTTTGCTCCACATAAGTGGAAATGTGACATGAATGGCAGTGGTTGGGGGAGCTCACGTTTCTCTACTTTGTAGAATGGTGTTATTCCAGTTTGCCTATCCTTCAGAATCTATGCCTTGCACAAACATTCCCCCCTCCCCTAACCAAAATAAAGTTGGCATTTGCAAAACCGATACCTTTTATTTCCTGTTTATTATATTTGTAACAGCAAGGCTTGAGGTGATATGTATGAAACAGAATTTTCAAAGGATATAAAAAATCTATATAATAGTCATTCTACACATGTATCTGCATGTATCTTGCATACTTACATATCAATACATGGATGGGATAAGGTTAAACACTTCCAATTGTGTGTTATAGTGTGTGATACACTTCCAAATCCCAAACATAGATTCAACATTTTAAAATTCCATTTGTTGACAGTCTAGAAATAATATCCAATAGTTATTGAAAAGTATTCAGACCCATTGACTTTTTCCACATTTTGGTACGTTACAGCCTTATTTTCCCTCATCAATCTACACACAATACCCCATAATGACAAAGCGAAAACAGGTTTGTAGAAATGTTATCACATTTATTAAAAATAAAAAACAGAAATACCTTATTTACATAAGTATTCAGACCCTTTGCTATGAGACTCAATATTGAGCTCAGGTGCATCATGTTTCCATTGATCATCCTTGAGATGTTTTTACAACTTGTTTGGAGTCCACTTGTGGTAAATTCCATTGATTGGACATGATTTGGAAAGGCACACAGTGCATGTCAGAGCAAAAACCAAGCAATGAGGTCGAAGGAATTGTCCGTAGAGCTCCGAGACAGGATTGTGTCGAGGCACAGATCTGGGGAAGGGTACCAAAAATTGTCTGCAGCATTGAAGGACCCAAAGAACACAGTGGCCTCCATCATTCTTAAATGGAAGAAGTTTGGAATCACCAAGACTCTTCCTAGAGCTGGCCGCCCGGCCAAACTGAGCAATCGGGGGAGAAGGGCCTTGGTCAGGGAGGTGACCAAGAACCCGGTGGTCACTCTGACAGAGCTCCAGAGTTCCTCTGTGTAGATGGGAGAACCTTCCAGAAGGACAACCATCTCTGTAGCACTCCACCAATCAGGCGTTTATGGTAGAGTGGCCAGACGGAAGCCACTCCTCAGTAAAAGGCACATGACAGCCCACTTGGAGTTTGCCAAAAGGCACCTAAAGGACTCTCAGACCATGAGGAACAAGATTCTCTGGTCTGATGAAACCAAGATTGAACTCTTTGGCCTGAATGCCAAGCGTCACGTCTGGAGGAAACCTGGCACCATCCCTACGGTGAAGCATTGTGGTGGCAGCATCATGCTGTGGGGATGTTTTTCAGCGTCAGAGACTGGGAGACTAGTCAGGATCGAAGGAAAGATGAACGGAGCAAAGTACAGAGAGATCCTTGATGAAAACCTGCTCCAGAGCGCTCAGGACCTCAGACTTGGGCGAAGGTTCACCTTCCAACAAGACAACGACCCTGAGCACACAGCCAAGACAACGCAGGAGTGGCTTCGGGACAAGTCTCTGAATGTCTTTGAGTGGCCCAGCCAGAGCCTGGACTTGAACCCGATCTAACATCTCTGGAGAGGCCTGAAAATAGCTGTGCAGCGACGCCCCCCGTCCAACCTGACAGAGCTTGAGAGGATCTGCATAGAAGAATGGGAGAAACTTCCCAAATACAGGTGTGCCAAGCTTGTAGCTCATACCCAAGAAGACTTGAGGCTGTAATTGCTGCCAAAGGTGATTCAACAAAGTACTGAGTCTGAATACTTATGTAAATGTGATAATTCCGTTTTTTATTTGTAATATATTTGCAAACATTTCTAAAAACCTGTTTTTGTTTTGTCATTATGGGGTATTGTGTGTAGATTGATGAGGGGGAAAAACAATTTAGTACATTTTAGTATAAGGCTGTAACGTAAAAAAATGTGGAAAAAGTCAAGGGGTCTGAATACTTTCCGAATGCACTGTACCTGCAGAAAATTCAACAAAGCGCAAGATGTCGCCTAAGATCGTCTGAGAAGATCAAAGAGAGAGAAAGCGTTCACTTAGAATCTACTAATTAATTGTTAATGGATCCTTCTCAAAGCTTCTGGCCTAAACTCTTACATTTTGCATCATGACATTGTACTTCCCATGAGTTTGGAGCCTCTGGAGTAGTAGAGGATGATCCAGGCAAGAGGTTGATCCAGGCAAGTGCCAGAGAGAGCACCAGGGGCCCCACATACTCCCTACACTCACAGCTGTACAACACTACACATACCACGAGGAGCACTCCCTGCAGGAAACTATGGGAGAACAGAGAATATAATTTGGCATCTAATTTTACATTCGAAATAGAGTTGGTCCCATTTACATTATATTTTAATCATTTAGCAAATGCTCTTATCCAGAGGCACTTACACTTAGTGCATTCATTTTGTAATGCTAATAAATCACACATTCTCGCCCCTCTCCAGAAGAAGTAGACTGCTCCTATGACACTGATGAGCTCACCAAAGAAACGCAGGTAGTCAAGTGGTGTATCCTCAACAGGAAATGAAGGCTTGCAAATCAGATAGATCAAATGTCAGCCTCTCACAAATAATCAGTGAAATTTGGGATTTGGTGAAACCATTGAAGTCTTTGATAAATACGGTATTTAGCAAAGAAAACGCATTATGAAATTGTGTATCTGTCAGAAAATAAATGTTATAGAAATGTTTTTGTTTTGGGTTAGGTGTATACAACACATATTTGGGGAATTTTTGGTCAGTAAGAGACTCAACTGTCCTTCCTTTCTGTAGGAGCCCACAGTGGTGAAGATGCCCAGGTATACCACGTAAATCAGGAAGTTCATCAAGAATATCTTACTGGCAAACTTTCCCACTTCTCCTCGAGAAGTCTGTGAAGAGGCTCTATTCCCAGCATGGCAAGACAATTCTAAGGCAAGCAGGGGTAGACATTTTAAAAAAAAGTCACTCTGAGAACACATGTGTACTGTATATGGATCGTTCCACGAAATGAGTGTTTTTTTTGTCCCTTTGATATTTTACATAGTAATTGTGCACCAATATTGAATTTTAAAAGCCTGTTATATTAAATTAAGTTCCATTTAATATAGACCACATGGAGAATCCAAAAATTAGATTTTGTTATATGAAAAAGGCTTGCTAAAGTGCCAAAATTCTGCATGTTGACACCTATTTCCGGCAACCGTGTCACTTCTAGGAAGATTTTAACCCACTAAATCCCTAAATGTATCCAAGTGTCACGGTTTCGGCCGAGACTGCTCCTCCTCCTGGTTCGGGCAGGCTTCGGCGAGCGCCGTCCCCGGAGTACTAGCTGCCACCGCTCTATGTTTCGTCAGTCGATTGCTTTTGTCTGTCTGTATCACCTGTGTCCATTTGTGTGTTGATTGCGTGCCCTATAAGTTCCTTGTTTTGTGTTAGTATTATTGTGTGTTGTTATTTTTACTGCCACAGTGTCGGAGCTACGTCTTTGCTCCCTGTTTGTTTTGTGTTTAGTGTTTACGCGTGTGCGTAATTCTCCCTCGCCTCTTTGTGTTTTTGAGGTCAGAGGTTTTCCAGTTTCTTTGGACTATTAAATATACTGTTGGACTTTACCTCAGTGTCCTGCGCCTGACTCCTCCACCACATCCACATCGGTATCGTGACAGAACAACACACCAACATGGAGTCAGCAGGAACAGCGGCGGTACCCGAATCCCTGGAGGACCGGATCAACTACCAGGACAACATGATCCGGCAACTCGGGACCGCCATGGACGAGGTGTCCCACACTCTGCGCCGATTGGTGAATCGAGAGGTGCCCACGCACTCTTACAACATCCCATCACCAACGGCCAGTCCTCCTCTCTCAGCACCGGAACCCAGTGGCATTCGGCTCTCGCTCCCGAGGGCATATGACGGTTCTGCAGCCGGGTGTCAGGGATTCCTCCTGCAGGTGGAACTTTACCTTGCCACCATACACCCGGCACCCTCGGGATACGAGAGCGTCTCCGCCCTCATCTCCTGTCTATCCGGCAAGGCGTTGGAGTGGGCCAACGCCGAATGGAGGGGAATAGACGCCGCAACCATCACCTACGCGGAGTTCTCCCGCCGCTTCAGGGCTGTCTTCGATCATCCACCTGAGGGGAAAGCGGCGGGAGAGCGTCTATTCCACCTTCGACAGGGGAAGAGGAGCGCACAGGAGTTCGCACTGGAGTTCCGGACACTAGCGGCTGATGCGGGGTGGAATGAGAGGGCCCTCATCGACCACTACCGGTGTAGCCTACGAGAGGACGTTCGACGTGAGCTGGCCTGCAGGGACACCAACCTGTCGTTCGACCAGTTGGTGGACATTTCCATCCGTCTAGACACCCTGCTGGCTACCCGCGGACGTCCCGAGTGGGGGTCGTCCATTCCACCCTCCAGCACCTCCGAGCCGATTCCCATGGAGCTCGGGGGTGCTGGCGCTAGAGAGAGGAGGAGAGGGAACCCGAGGGGGGCCATCCCCTGCACCACCTGTGGTCGTGGAGGACACACCGCGGCCAGGTGCTGGGGAGGGTCTCCTGGGAGAGGTGACAACAGGCCACGCACTGGGGAGTCATTTCAGGTGAGTAGGCGCCCCACTTACCCAGAGCTTTCTGTTGGTTACATGAGTATTCCTGTGAGATTTCCACAGGTGGCACCTCATTCCCAGCATAAGGCGCTAGTAGATTCAGGCGCAGCTGGGAACTTTATTGATCGGGCATTTTGTGGAAGGTTAGGAATTCCCCTTCGGCCGGTAGAAGCTCCATTTCCTGTCCACGCATTAGACTGCCGGCCGTTGGGGTCGGGTCTGATCAGGGATGTCACAACACCACTGACGATGACGACGCAGGGGGGTCATGAGGAGACCATTCAGTTTTATCTGATTGACTCTCCTGCGTACCCCGTGGTGTTGGGCCTTCCCTGGTTAAGCACCCATGATCCTACCATAGCGTGGCAACAGAGGGCTCTTATGGAGTGGTCTGCCCAGTGTGTAGGGAGATGTCTAGGTGTTTCCGTAGGAGCGACCTCGGTAGAGAGTCCGAACCAAGTGCCCGCACTGCGCATTCCCCCTGAGTATGAGGATTTAGCACTCGTGTTTAGCAAATTGAGGGAAACACGGCTACCTCCTCACAGACAGGGGGACTGTGCGATAAATCTCCAGACAGGAGCAGCCCTTCCCCGGAGTCATGTGTATCCCCTGTCTCAAGAGGAAACAGCGGCTATGGAGACTTACATAGCCGAGTCCTTGGCACAGGGATACATACGGTCCTCTACTTCCCCGGTCTCCTCGAGTTTCTTCTTTGTGAAGAAGAAGGACGGGGGATTGCGCCCGTGTATTGATTACCGTAGTCTCAATCAGATCACAGTTAAATACAGTTACCCACTTCCACTGATTGCGACGATGACGGAGTCATTACGCGGAGCGCAGTTCTTCACAAAGTTGGATCTCAGGAGCGCGTACAATCTGGTGCGCATTAGGGAGGGGGATGAATGGAAAACAGCATTTAGCACCACCTCGGGTCATTACGAGTATCTCGTCATGCCATACGGGTTAATGAATGCTCCTTCAGTCTTCCAATCCTTTGTTGACGAGATTTTCCGGGACATGCATGGGCAGGGTGTAGTAGTTTACATCGACGACATCCTAGTGTATTCTTCTACACGAGCCGAGCATGTAGCCCAGGTGCGCCGAGTGTTGAGAAGACTGTTGGAGCATGACCTGTATGTCAAGGCAGAGAAATGCCTGTTCTTCCAGGAGTCCGTCTCCTTTTTGGGTTATCGGTTGTCCGCGTCTGGCGTGGAGATGGAGGTAGACCGGGTATTGGCCGTGCGTAATTGGCAAACTCCAACCACTGTAAAAGAGGTGCAGCAGTTCTTGGGTTTTGCTAATTACTACCGGAGGTTTATTCTGGGTTTTGGACAGGTTGCAGCTCCCATTACGTCCCTGTTAAAGGGGGGTCCGGTTCGTTTGCAGTGGTCGGCTGAGGCGGACAGGGCATTTGTCAAACTAAAGAACCTGTTCACCTCGGCCCCTGTGCTGGCGCATCCGGATCCCTCTTTACCCTTCCAAGTAGAGGTAGACGCGTCCGAGACCGGTATTGGGGCAGTTCTGTCACAACGGTCCGGCACGCCACCTAAACTCCGCCCCTGTGCGTTCTACTCCAAGAAGCTCAGCTCGGCGGAGCGTAATTATGATGTTGGGGACAGGGAGCTGTTAGCCGTAGTCCAGGCCCTAAAGGCCCATTGGCTTGAGGGGGCTCAACACCCTTTCCTCATTCTGACTGATCACCGTAACCTGGAGTACATCCGGGCAGCTAGGAGATTGAACCCTCGTCAGGCTAGGTGGAACATGTTCCTAACCCGGTTCGTTTTTAAGATCACATACATCCCTGGGTCCCAGAATGGTAAGGCAGACGCCCTGTCCCGGCGGTATGACACAGAGGAGAGGTCCAACGAGCCTACTTCCATATTGCCGGAGTCTTGTTTGGTGGCTCCGGTGGTATGGGAGGTCGATGCGGAAATCGAGCGGGCACTGCGTACCGACCCTACTCCCCCCGAGTGTCCTGTGGGGCGGACGTACGTTCCGCTCGAGATTCGTGATCGACTGATTTATTGGGCTCATACATCACCCTCCTCTGGACATCCAGGTATTGGCCGGACCGTGCACTTAGCATGAAATACTGGTGGCCAACGTTAGCTAGGGATGTGAGGGTTTATGTCTCCTCCTGCTCGGTGTGTGCCCAGTGTAAGGCGCCTAGACATTTGCCCAGGGGTAAGCTACACCCCCTGCCCGTTCCACAACGACCATGGTCCCACCTATCGGTGGATTTCGTAACCGATCTTCCCCCCTCCCAGGGGAATACCACCATTTTGGTCGTTGTGGATCGGTTTTCCAAGGCCTGTCGTCTCCTTCCCATGCCGGGTCTCCCTACTGCCCTACAAACCGCTGAGGCCCTATTTACCCATGTTTTCCGGCACTATGGGGTCCCCGAGGATATAGTGTCTGACCGAGGTCCCCAGTTCACCTCCAGAGTTTGGGGGGCGTTCATGGAACGGTTGGGGGTCTCGGTAAGCCTTACCTCGGGGTACCACCCAGAGAGCAATGGGCAGGTGGAACGTGTCAACCAGGATGTGGGTAGGTTTTTGAGGTCCTATTGCCGGGACCGGCCGGAGGAGTGGTCTAGGTTCATCCCCTGGGCAGAGATGGCCCAGAACTCTCTCCGCCACTCCTCCACCAATTTAACACCTTTCCAGTGTGTTTTAGGCTATCAGCCGGTCCTGGCACCATGGCACGAGAGCCAGATCGAGGCTCCTGCGGTGGACGAGTGGATTCGGCGCTCGGAGGAGACGTGGGACGCTGCCCATGTCCATCTGCAGCGTGCCATCCGTCAACAAAAGGCGAGCGCCGACCGCCACCGCAGTGAGGGACCGGTGTACGCACCGGGAGATCGAGTCTGGCTCTCGACTCGAAACCTGCCCCTCCGCCTGCCCTGCCGGAATCTGGGTCGGCGGTTTGTGGGGCCCTTCAAAGTCCTGAGAAGATTGAACGAGGTGTGTTACAGGTTACAACTGCCTATAGAGTATAAAAATATTAACCCCTCGTTCCATGTGTCTCTTCTCAGGCCGGTGGTAGCTGGCCCACTCCAAGAAGATGAGATAGGAGAGACCCCTCCGCCCCCTTTGGACATCGAGGGGGGCCCCGGCGTACCGGGTCCGGACCATCTTGGACTCGAGGCGCCGGATGAGTGGTCTCCAGTATCTCGTGGAGTGGGAGGGGTACGGTCCGGAGGAACGGTGCTGGGTGCCCAGGAGGGACATACTCGATCCATCCCTCCTGACTGAGTTTCACCATGGGCAACCCACGCGCCCGGGTCCGCGTCCTCCTGGCCGTCCCCGAGGCCGGGGTCGGCGCACGGCTGGAGCCGCGCGTCAAGGGGGGGGGGGGTACTGTCACGGTTTCGGCCGAGACTGCTCCTCCTCCTGGTTCGGGCAGGCTTCGGCGAGCGCCGTCCCCGGAGTACTAGCTGCCACCGCTCTATGTTTCGTCAGTCGATTGCTTTTGTCTGTCTGTATCACCTGTGTCCATTTGTGTGTTGATTGCGTGCCCTATAAGTTCCTTGTTTTGTGTTAGTATTATTGTGTGTTGTTATTTTTACTGCCACAGTGTCGGAGCTACGTCTTTGCTCCCTGTTTGTTTTGTGTTTAGTGTTTACGCGTGTGCGTAATTCTCCCTCGCCTCTTTGTGTTTTTGAGGTCAGAGGTTTTCCAGTTTCTTTGGACTATTAAATATACTGTTGGACTTTACCTCAGTGTCCTGCACCTGACTCCTCCACCACATCCACATCGGTATCGTGACACCAAGTTTCACCATTACTGTATAGCCTTATTTATTTTGTTGCTTTGACAAAGTAATTTCTGATTATTTATTTAATATGATTAGTGATTTATTTATGTCTGTCCCTCATTTTAAGGTCAACCCTGTTACGTGAACTGAACTCTCATTTTAATATGGTGAAACTATTCCTTTTTAAATGTTTTATTTCAAAAGAAACATTGAACATCTAATAGTCAAATCATAGAGTAAAAGCAGGTGAGCTAGGTCTACTCTTTTTGGCAATCTTCTGGTGGTTTGTGGTGGAAAACTGAGCGGGTTGAGAAAAACACATCTACCCTGTTACCCATAGAGAGACAGACAAGAATTGTTTTAACAATGTAATGTTTTTTGTGAAGCTTGTATTCAATTGCCACTCCTTGTTGCACACAACAAGCTTCCTGTCACAAGGGGATTTATGTCAAGGGAAATCGTCAACCCTGTTACTTTATTTGACACTTACTATAGCATATTTTCTTATTTAACGTCTTGAGATGGGAAAACATGTTTTCTATTAAGTTGAACATTTGCTCTTTATGTTAAAATTAGTTGAAATCAAACGTTTTTGTTTAACCATGCTACACTTCTCAAAGGGCACCGAATTGGTGGAACGACTCATAAATCATTGAATCCAACTTAAAAAGCTAATATTTACATGTCAAAATGATTTCACTAGAGTATTAGTAGAGAAAGTTGATCCAGACGAGGGCCAGAGAAAGAACCTGTGGCCCCACGTTGGCTCTGTTTAGTGGCTCTTTCTGTGTGTTGTCTGCAATGGCCAACAGCATGTGCAGGACCTTGTTCCCCTGGGAGTCTGTCAGCCATATTGGCTGTCTGTTATGGGTTGTCTATGAGGAAGGACACCATGTCCAGCTGGTTTGTGCAAGCAGCCAGAGTCAGAGGAAGCTCAACTGTGGGGTAGAGCGAAAGTACAGACATGAGTAGGGATAGGGTTAGTGATTTACAAAACTTGCTGTGTCTCAAACTAAACTAAAACCGAACCAAATAAAGGTTTACTTATTACTTAGTACTAACCAAAATAGAAGCCCAGCCTTCTATGAAGATGGAAGAACTCTCCCCTGGCTTTGGCCTGAACGTCTGCTCCTTTCTGTACCAGCAACTCCACAAAGTTGTCTTCTTCTTCTTCGGTGGGGTTTATCGGCGGTTGGCATCCAACGTTATGGTGCATTACCGCCACCTACTGTGGGCCAGAGACGGCGAAACTAAATCCTACCTGCCAGCCATGTTGCTCTTAAAAAATATACAATATTGGAGACTACATCTAATGACATTCTACTCAATATACTCTTTATAAACTAACTTCTCCCTCATACTAGGTCTCAGCCTCTCTCTTTCCCTCTGATAATGCCCACACTGTAGCAATACATGCTCCACGGTCTCTGTTTCCTGGCAATAATCACACTTTCCTGTTGGATGCTTTCCTATCATATTTAAAGTCTTATTCAACCGGCTGTGTCCCACCCTTAATCTTGTGAAAAAATTGCCTCCTCTCTTCTCTCCCTTCCTGCTGTCCTCCCCGACTTTCCTCTGTACTTGAAATAAATGCCTGCCCTTAGTATCTCTATTCCACTGCTCCTGCCATCTTTGCACCATCAGTGTCCATATCAGGCTTTTTGCCTCTGCCTTGCTCATTGAAACTACAACATCAACATCCCCACTAATGTATTGATGTGTGAGGATTGGACGAATTAGTTTGTACAAGTTGTTAACATGTTGATCTGAAGTAAAGAAGTTCAGTTTAATTGCTGTTAAGTTGCGTCAATTCAAATCTGATATTGGGAACAAAAAGAGGTCAATACACGTCTTCTATAATAGACTAGTATTTTAATTAATGCAAAACCTTCAATGGTAAATATGATGTTCGTATATACGGGTCCACTGAAATACCACACAAGACAGACAGAGAACTGATCCATTGTTATAACTTCTTCCCTAAATACTCTGACAGAGATAGTTCCCGCTCCCTGCTGGCCTATCAGAGTAGAGACTGAGCGTGGTTTAGACTTACTCAGCCTATCGTTGGCGCACAGGCTGGTCCCAGACCCTTGGCGCTTCACTGTTGCCAGGCATAAGTTGTTATCATCACAACTTGTCCAGAGAGTCAGCACTTATGCAGTACACGTCCTTGAGCGCGGTTTAACAAAGAGGCAGTGTTTGTGTCTGTGTGAGACTCACAAGTCTTATCTCCCCCTACTCCCTAACAGCTCCTCACATGAATCACAGCTTGTTATGTTAAACAATTTATATCAGTACAGTACAAACCTATTATGTTTAATCATTAATGCATTCTTTCTAAGCTAGGCATCACATCTAGTTATAAGAAAATAGATCCCCACATTGCACAACAAGCCTCCGTCCATTTGTAACATTTTGGCGACGAGGATGGCAGAGTTTAGCTTACCTCCACCATCTCCATTTATCCCGGTCCCTGGAGATCCACCAGTTCCAGTTGTATATGGTTCCAGTTGGATATGGTAGTGATCAATCTGCATTGAGCTGACGGCACACGCAAACGGGCGATTCTACTCCACTCCGCACTGAGGGACACCGTGTCTTCTCCACTCTACAGCCAGTGGATACCAAGTTTACATCGGCGGTCCAAGCTCTCGAGGAACACTACAGTGGCTCACACAGTGTGATCATGCCAGTGGCAACCCGTCATCCACCTTTTTTGAGCCCCACCTGTGTAGCAAAACAAATATATACAGGATATATAATAATACTTTTTTGTTATTGTTGTTCCCTGTTTTGCATATTATTTTGGCATCAATATGTATCACATATCAGTTTGCAAACAATATAAAAAACAAAACAATCATTGAGTTAATAAAGCCGCATACAAACAGTGACTCTTTTTTGCTTTTGAGTAAGGCAGCTCCAAAATGCAGGTGTTTCAGCCAAGCTGATCCAATTTGTAAGTCGCTCTGGATAAGAGCGTCTGCTAAATAACGTAAATGGAAATGTAAGCTCAGTGCTTTCTGTGGTGGTGCAGCCAGCGGAAAATACAGAGCGTAAGGTTTGGTAATGTTCTCTAGTTGCGCCGTGATTGGCTCAGTGTTCTGTCACGCATTGGGACACTACGTCACCGCAAAATCTACAGGGAGAGCTAGAAAGTTCAAGCCCCTTGGGTGCTGCCACAGATTTACATTAGAAGTGCCCATCCAAGAAGGCTCAAGTTCATTGGCCACAGATAAAATGACGTCAAATCACGTTATATCTACCGTAGCTTTGATTGGACTCATGTCAACGTCATACTTTCAAAATCTTAGCTAGCAAGCTCGATAAGCAGTCATCATCATGAATCAAGTCCACAATCTACTGGCAAATCCTTTTCAATCCTTGTTATATGAAGTGAAATGATAGATAAAACATATCAGTGCTCATTGGCCATTGGACATAAACATTACACAACAAGTTGGAAATCGCAAATTCAATAATGAGTGGTTTGGAAGGAATCAGTGGATAACTGCAAGTGTTGCAAAGCAATCACTAGCCTGCTATTCAGTGGAGAGGGTGTGTGGTTGTTACGTGAATTATTTAACAAACTATTTCAGTGTCTCTGTGCGTCTCCCAAAAGTTTGTAAGTCTTTTGGGATTTAAGTAACGGACAGAGCCCCGGTCTGCATAGTCAGAGATTTATTCATTGAGAATTCTGCCATCGCAATTTCAGAGTTCATCTTTTATACTCATACATCATACAAACATCCCTCCTCTCTGTAGGCGGGCTGTAGTTTTCCACTTTAAAACTGCTCTCCTAACCATTAGGTCGCACACATACACATACACACACACACACACACATAGGCTGCCTCACAATATCCTGCACCATATTTCATACTCATTAAAAAGCCTAACAGTTTCTCTCCTCCCTAAATTCCTCAGTTATCAGTTGCCTGTAGACAGTTCTCCTTGTCCTTTGTTGTCTGGCCTAACTCTTACTCACATTGCTAAATAGTAACACAATGTCATCATCTTTACTGGTCCTACACTCACACATTCTAACACATTTCACACAGTTTCAGGGTATAATAATTAGTCATGAATAATTAATCTATCAATCCACCTTTTGACTAAATATTACACACATACAAAATATATGTTGTTATACAAATGAATCACACACATTGAAGCATATAAGTTGGTTTGCATATAAAAACATAAAAAATTGTCTCATTCAATACAGGTTCATCAGGGTTACCCCATGATTAAAAGCGTAACGTTACTCTTTAGCAATGGTACCTAACCTGTTTACCCACTATCTGGAAACAACAGTCTAAGCCTATAGTGAAGTACGTTTGCTTCATCCCATCCTGAAACATCGGTTAACTAGTACATCATACTTAAAACAAGACTTTAATACACAAAAGATCATTACAATAACTTTTAAACTAGAGATTTATAGTTCTAGGTAAACATCCAGTCTCAAACTATCTGAATCGTTGTCGTCCTCCACCAAGCCTGGTGGGTCATATTCTTCATTCCTTAGGTCGGAGTCCGGGATTGGGCCGTATCTCACCATCTGCTGTGATACTGCTCCAACGCCTTGCTCACCAATCCTCGGACACAGGGAATAAGACAACATCCACAAAGAACAAGCATACCCATAGACGCGATTGCCGCGCCTAAAATAGTTACAACAATAGTTTTCCATTTACCAAACATTTTATCAAACCAACCAGTCATTGATGTATTCACCCCCCAGTTCTCAGCCCATTCTTTACTTAATGCAGTGAGACCTGCCAGTGCTCTAGTAACTGTACCATCTGGGGCTGTATTGTTGGGGATAAACATACAACAATGACCTCCCACCATCTTGTAAATCCGCCCTTATCTGCTAAAAGCATTTCGAGAACCAAACTATTCTGCAGGTCATGAGTGAGGTGGCGGATAGTTGGCCTGAGATTCTCTTCACTGCATCCCTTGTCTAATTAACAAACCTTTGTAGATGTAATTAATCCAGTCAACATTTTTATCAATTGTAACCCACCAGAAAAACGTTGTTGTAAACCCTTCTCCAATTTGATCTGTGATTCGCATTACTTTGGTGTCTATAACATTGATAATCTCCGGGGTTCATGGTGAATTGGGGTGCCTTAGTATTATCCTTTTTAAGAGTGGTTATTTTAATATCAGAACAATTAGGTGAGGTTCGGTTTGATCCCAAATCTATCACACAAGAGAACATGGTCTGAGGCATAGATGCAGTTACAAGGGTTGGCCTACCTGTTGAACAGGCATAACAATTAGTTTGACCCAACGCCCTAGCTGTGTAGTTCATCCACCTTACCCAGAAGTTCTCATTTGAAATTCCTTCTACTTCTCCTTGGTTCATTTCCTGCAAGAGGAAATATTCTACCCTTGGTGGTTTAGTGCTATTTAGGATTCCTTCTGAGGGCCTTCCAAGGGGTATTAGACTATTTGTTGATACATCTGGTGATAACATTAGATCTACCTGCTGATCTGTCTCGGAGGTGGAAGATTCATTTTTCTCCTGAAAAATGAACCTCAAACATATATCTGCCCCGAAATCATCAACACAGGCCCAATAGTTCCTTGCTATGTCATCTTGCATAATTGACTTTACCGTTATCACCAGTTCCGTTTTACATTTATCATGGGTTTGTTTAATTCCCCATCGGTGTACTGCGTCCATTCCATTCTCATAGTATGTTCCCCAGGTATGTTTAAACACCCTTGCCCAAGGACATGAGCGTTCCCCAGTGCAAATGTATTTACCATACCTTCTAGGACCTAACTTTCATGTACACGCCCCCTTCTTACCAAAGCCTCCAAAACCTCCTATCTCTTCATGGGAGAAGTCGAATGGTATCTTGAATCCCCCATCTTGTCCTAAACTGACTTTAACTATTAAAATAATCATTCCCCCAATAGTCTTTCTCGAATCAGTGCATCATTTCTCTGTTTAGGTTGACCTGGATTAATCCATAATATGGTTAACATGATGATGCAGCTCAGAGTCCCCCAAAATCCCCAAAACCGCCATCCCAATCCTGTCCCTGACCCACCTGCCTGGTACTTCCCCATACCCACACCTCTATAAACACCCCACAGTGATGAAAGGTCGGGGTAGGGTTTCTTCGTTAACAGAGTTTACCCCCGAACCCTAGTGGTCCAGTTCTTCTCTTTAACTCTGTGTGTGTTCAACGGTGTTGGTATGTGGGCCTACCTTTTTGCAGTGGGTAACGTGGACCCAAGTGGCTCTCTCAGCTATTCTTATAGCGAAGGCAGTTACCAATAGGACTTGGTATGGTCCCTCCCAGCGTGACTGCTTTCAATCCTTTTTCCTCAACGATTGGATCCACACCCAGTCTCCAGGTTATATACCATGAATCACCTTCTCCTTTAATTCTCCTGTAGGACACAAATTCTTAGACATACGGTTAACAAACAATTTTCTCATGTGTTCTGCTAGTGTATTCTCTAGTTCTATGCCTGCCTGTCTGGTCCTGCCAACTGTGGCATTCTGTAAGGTCTTCCAAACACTTTCTCAAAGGGGGATAACCCATCTTTATCTGGGGTTACTCTACATTTCCTCCCTTCACTCCGTGATAACTCTATAAAATCAATTTTCAATAGCTGGAAGGGGTACTTAGCCGGAGGATACTCACCCTGAGGTGCCCTTTGGCTGCCCTGGTGATTATTTTGAGCACAGATAACACACCTTGAACATTAAAAAAATATATATTATAATTAGTAATCCCATATGCAACAAAGTGTTGTCTAATCTGCTCTACCATCCATCCCTCCTCTTGACACATGTCACTGCCCATGTGTCAATATTACCACCTACCTAAACAATCACTTAGGTAACATTGGTAATTTATCATCCAATTACCATCCCTTATTTATTTTTGAGACTGTCCCTTGCTTCTTTATTGCTCCTATCTTCCTGATCTCATTACTAAATAAATGATCTAGGTAATAGCTGTTTCGCATTAGATTGTGCCTTCCTCTGATTACTGCAGCTCATTGCATTAATTTAGTTTCAAATACCAACTTGTTGTTTATTAAAGCATACTAAAAATGAAATTTAAATGACAACATTTGATAATACCTCAACTTACTTCTATCCCGTAAAAGTAATCCAAGATTAGTACAATTGACTAGCAACAGGTATCCCTCATTCAGGGAAAGCTCTCTCTCTCTTCTGTTATTTTATGGTTCAAATCATATACATTATTACCAAATTATAATCTTCACACTTTTCACAGTACTATAAATTACCCTCAACTTGGTAAAATAAACTATCTTAAAGTCCTCTCATGCCTTTAGAATTACCAGTGTGGATGAGTAATGAACACCAGAAAGTCAAAACAGAGTTCAGAGGCAATTGAAATCATTCAACGAACTGTTCCATCCCATAGTATACTAAACATTACCATCATTCTAAATATTTCATAAATGTTACTTATCCCAAGTGTTCATTAAGTCCTCATGACATTTATTCTCATAAGAAATCATATACCGTGGGGAGAACAAGTATTTGATACACTGCCGATTTTGCAGGTTTTCCTACTTACAAAGCATGTAGAGGTCTGTAATTTTGATCATAGGTACACTTCAACTGTGAGAGATGGAATCTAAAAAAATCCAGAAAATCACATTGTATGATTTTTAAGTAATTAATTTGCATTTTATTGCATGACATAAGTATTTGATCACCTACCAACCAGTAAGAATTCCGTCTCTCACAGACCTGTTAGTTTTTCTTTAAGAAGCCCTCCTGTTCTCCACTCATTACCTGTATTAACTGCACCTGTTTGAACTCGTTACCTGTATAAAAGACACCTGTCCACACACTCAATCAAATAGACTCCAACCTCTCCACAATGGCCAAGACGAGAGAGCTGTGTAAGGACATCAGGGATAAAATTGTAGACCTGCACAAGGCTGGGATGGGCTACAGGACAATAGGCAAGCAGCTTGGTGAGAAGGCAACAACTGTTGGCGCAATTATTAGAAAATGGAAGAAGTTCAAGATGACGGTCAATCACCCTCGGTCTGGGATCTCACCTCGCAAGATCTCACCTCGTGGGGCATCAATGATCATGAGGAACGTGAGGGATCAGCCCAGAACTACACGGCAGGACCTGGTAAATGACCTGAAGAGAGCTGGGACCACAGTCTCAAAGAAAACCATTAGTAACACACTACGTCGTCATGGATTAAAATCCTGCAGCGCACGCAAGGTCCCCCTGCTCAAGCCAGCGCATGTCCAGGCCCGTCTGAAGTTTGCCAATGACCATCTGGATGATCCAGAGGAGGAATGGGAGAAGGTCATGTGGTCTGATGAGACAAAAATTGAGCTTTTTGGTCTAAACTCCACTCGCCGTGTTTGGAGGAAGAAGAAGGATGAGTACAACCCCAAGAACACCATCCCAACCGTGAAGCATGGAGGTGGAAACATCATTCTTTGGGGATGCTTTTCTGCAAAGGGGACAGGACGACTGCACCGTATTGAGGGGAGGATGGATGGGGCCATGTATCGCGAGATCTTGGCCAACAACCTCCTTCCCTCAGTAAGAGCATTGAAGATGGGTCGTGGTTGGGTCTTCCAGCATGACAACGACATGAAACACACAGCCAGGGCAACTAAGGAGTGGCTACGTAAGAAGCATCTCAAGGTCCTGGAGTGGCCTAGCCAGTCTCCAGACCTGAACCCAATAGAAAATCTTTGGAAAATCACCACTGGATCATGCATCGTTTTCTCTTCAGACAACGAGCTCAACTTCCGGGTGAGACTGTAGCACAGTTTGTCTCCTTGAGAGAGCTAGTGGTACCATGCAGATTCGGACCAATCGAAAACGGATTTGTACGTGATCAGTTCATTGAAAAAACATAATGTGCTCCACTGAGTGAGAAATTGTTGTTAGAGACCGATGATCTGACACTGGAGAAAGCACTTACTATTGGAAAACAAACAGAAGTTGCTCTTGCTGACCTACATAAACCACAGAGCCCATCTCAGGGGGCGGGGCTTCACACACTGGCTGAGGCACCAGTGCAAAATGTGCAGGAAACCACTGGGGGGTGACGTTCTTCTAATTGTGGCTCCAGTGGGCATGCTACAACAGCATCTACATGTCCAGCAAAGGGGCAACGCTACAAGAACTGCAACAAATACAATCATTTTGCACATTGTTGTCGTTCAGCAGAGGCAGGACAGCATCCAGCAGATGCAGGTCGAAGTTCACTAGTCTCCATTAACTCTGTACATGATGACTCAGTTGCGTTCAAGCAATGTGACTGCTACATTAAGGGTGTTAAAACCTCACTGGTGATTGACACTGGAGCAAAAGTGTTACTTTTGAACAAAGCCACTTATGACTCATTCTTCTCACATGTACCACTGCAGAGACCATCAGTATCCCTCTACATCTACAACCACACGCCGATCTCAATCATTAGGACTGCCAGTCTGTTACAACAACAAAACTACACCGGCCACCCAGTTCTATGTTGCAATAGATGGCGTTAACATCCTCGGACTGGACTTACTTCATGCCCTAGGGTTCAAGCTGTCAGATTCAACTGGTGCACATGTGCAGCACTTGCCTACACCAGTGCCTGCGGAGTACTCACAACTGTTTGAGGGGCTAGGTCACCTTAGAAGTTTCGTCCATCGGCCTACAGTCAACAAAGAGGTCAAGCCAGTAATCCAGCCATTGCGGAGGTTTCATTGACAAGGGACTTGACAACCTCCTGGAGGATGACATCATCAAGCCCATTGACGCCTCGCCATGGGTCTCAAACTTGGTCGTTGCGCTCAAGAAAAATTGTGATCTTCGGATCTGCATGGGACCTCAGGGCCGTGCACAAAGCGATTATCCCCAACAAGTACTCACTACCAACCGCTGAGGCGCTCACAACCCATTTTTATGCCTCCACAGTATTCAGCAAACTAGACCTGAGGCAGGGATACCTCTAGGTTCCCCTGGCACATGAGCGTTGAGATCTCACTGCGTTCATAACACACAGGGGGCTGTTCAGGTACAAACACATGCCATTTGGACTCAGCTCTGCACCCACCTGTTTCGAGAAGATTATGACTCTTCTCCTGGCAGGCATCCATGGAGTGTCAATCTATCTGGATGACATTGTGGTGCACGGTGCATCACAGACAGAGCACGATGCTCACTTGCAGCAGGTGTTTTTTCAGCTCTTCGAAAACGGGGCCAGACTCAACACAGAAAAGTGTGTGTTCGGGGTTTCAGACATTGAGTTTCTTGGATACAGGCTCTCCAGCCAGTGCATCCCCCACATCCTGTCCCATGTGGATGCTATTCTCACCTAACCTGAGCCTCAGTCCGCAGCACAGCTGGCGTCATTCCTCGGCATGGCAACATACTACTTACGGTTTCTTCCAAACTACGCTTCGCGTGGCACATGAGGGGCACCTGGGCATCGTTAAGGTGAAGCAACGGTGCAGGGACACGGTCTGGTGGCAAAATATTGACAAACACATTGAGTCCCTTGTGAAGGACTGCACAGCATGCCTGATGATTGGGAAATCGGGCAGACCCACTCCTGCACCATTGAAAACAGTGGAATGGCCAAAGGCTCCCTGGGACCACCTGGAGGTGGATATATGTGGCGAGTTGCATGGGGCCCCAGCACACGCAAGATACCTACTGGTCATTCATGACTTGCATTCGAAATGGGTAAAAGCCATGCCGTTGTCCTCTAACACCTCACAGATGATCATCCAAACACTTGATAAGCTGTTCTGTCAGTGGGGGTTGCGACAGACAATGGCCCCCAGTTTGTCTCGAATGATCTGTCTGTGTACCTTGAAAAGCAATCCATCAAGCACACCCGGACAGCTGTGTACTACCCTCAAGCAAACGGGGGGATGAAACTCTTGAACAGGACCCTGAAGGAAGGAATACGGGCCTACTTGGCTGAGGGACGACCTTTTGATGCTCTGTGCCTTACACTACTCCACATCAAGGCTACCAAGCACTCCACAACTGGGGTGTCTCCTGCCTCCCTGATAATTGGCAGGGAACTGAAACTCCCTTTGGACTGCCTCTGCCCAAAACAAAAGAACAAGCCTGCTGCAGCAAGGCAAGCCTATGTTGGAGCGGCACAGCAATGGATGAAACAATGTTATGACACGTCTCACAGAGTGAAACAACCAAGCCTGAAGGCCCAGGACTGGGTGCAGATCAAAACTGACAACCGTCGGAACAAGCTCTCCTCATTTTGGTCCAAGCCCCTGAGAGTGGAATGACAGCTAGGGCCTGCAACATTACAACTTCAGGATGGATCTCACTGGCACGCAATATCTCAAGCTCTGTCAGGTTGGATGGGGAGCGTCGCTGCATAGCTATTTTCAGGTCTTTCCAGAGGTGTTCAACCGGGTTCAAGTCCGGGCTCTGGCTGGGCCACTCAAGGACATTCAGAGACGTGTCCCGAAGCCACTCCTGCGTTGTCTTGGCTGTGTGCTTAGGGTCGTTGTCCTGTTGAAGGTGAACCTTCGCCCAAGTCTGAGGTCCTGAGCACTCTGGAGCAGGTTTTCATCAAGGATCTCTCTGTACTTTGCTCCGTTCATCTTTCCCTCGACCCTGACTAGTCTCCCAGTCCCTGCCACTGAAAAACATCCTCACAGCATGATTCTGCCACCACCATGCTTCACCATAGGGATGGTGCCAGGTTTCCTCCAGACATGACGTTTGGCACTCAGGCCAAAGAGTTAAATCTTGGTTTCATCAGACCAGAGAATCTTGTTTCTCATTGTCTGAGAGTCCTTTAAGTGCCTTTTGGCAAACTCCAAGAGGACTGTCATGTGCCTTTTACTGAGGAGTGGCTTCCGTCTGGCCACTCTACCATAAAGGCCTGATTGGTGGAGTGCTGCAGAGCTGTTTGTCCTTCTGGAAGATTCTCCCATCTCCACAGAGGAACTCTGGAGCTCTGTCAGAGTTACCATCGGGTTCTTGGCCACCTCCCTGGCCAAGGCCTTTCTTCCCTGACTGCTCAGTTTGACCGGGCCGCCAGCTCTAGGAAGAATCTTGGTGATTCCAAACTTCTTCCATTTAAGAGTGATGGAGGCCACTGTGTTCTTGGGGACCTTCAATGATGCAGAAATGTTTTGGCACCCTTCCCCAGATCTGTGCATCGACACAATCCTGTCTCGGAGCTCTACGGACAATTCCTTCAACCTCATGGCTTGGTTTTTGCTCTGACATGCACTGTCAACTGTGGGACCTTATATAGACAAGTGTGTGCCTTCCCAAATCATGTCCAATCAATTGAATTTACCACAGGTGGACTCCAATCAAGTTGTAGAAACATCTCAAGGATGCTCAATGGAAACAGGATGCACCTCAGCTCAATTTCGAGTCTCATAGCAAAGGGTCTGAATATTTATGTAAATAAGGTATTTCTGTTTTTTATCTGTAATACATTTGCAAAAAATTTGAAAAACCTGTTTTTGCTTTGTCATTATGGGGTTTTGTGTGAAGATTGATGAGGAAAAACAATTATTTAATCAATTTTAGAATAAGGCTGTAACATACAGTGAGGGAAAAAAGTATTTGATCCCCTGCTGATTTTATACATTTGCCCACTGACAAAGACATGATCAGTCTATAATTTTAATGGTAGGTTTATTCGAACAGTGAGAGACAGAATAACAACACAAAAATCCAGAAAAACGCGTGTCAAAAATGTTATAAATTGATTTGCATTTTAATGAGGGAAATAAGTATTTGACCCCCTCTCAATCAGAAAGATTTCTGGCTCCCAGGTGTCTTTTATACAGGTAACGAGCTGAGATTAGGAGCACACTCTTAAAGGGAGTGCTCCTAATCTCAGCTTGTTACCTGTATAAAAGACACCTGTCCACAGAAGCAATCAATCAATCAGATTCCAAACTCTCCACCATGGCCAAGACCAAAGAGCTCTCCAAGGATGTCAGGGATAAGATTGTAGACCTACACAAGGCTGGAATGGGCTACAAGACCATCGCCAAGCAGCTTGGTGAGAAGGTGACAACAGTTGGTGCGATTATTCGCAAATGGAAGAAACACAAAAGAACTGTCAATCTCCCTCGGCCTGGGGCTCCATGCAAGATTTCACCTCGTGGAGTTGCAATGATCATGAGAACGGTGACGAACACTGTTGTTAGGCTTGGGGTTAGATAAAGCAAAGGGGAGGGCCATACTGAACGGGAGGATTATGTCTGTCCTGCTCCTCCCACTAGACTAGAGGTATAGCATTGTAGTTGTTCTAGAATGTCTATGACTTTTCATACTTTTCATGATTAAAATAAAAAAGCCTAGGTAATTCTTACAGAATGATACCTGGAGCATTTCATTTGTATATATTATTTTGGGTGTGTAATGTACAGTGTCTATTTTGTACACACCAGTACTGTGTGCCAAATACAATTTACCCCTCAGGGACATTAAAGTTCATCCTATCCTAATTTAAATAATGTAATATTGATACCTGAAAGGTTACTTGAATATCTTAATCTAACACATCTTCATATGTAGTCTATTGGTGTGCCATCATCTTTCACTAATTCGGCTAAATTACCCAGAAAGTATGTCATAAGGTGTTACCTCACAAGTGATGAGTGACCAGACAAGACAGCATAAAATACCAGTTTGCTCATTCACTCAATTCTTGTCTAGTCTTGATTCTAGATAGATAGAGCAAGCATCAATGGCAAAACTGTCAAGTTCATTAGCATATGATACTTTATGGTGTTCTGTACTGTACCTTTGTATGTATGTGTTGCCATAGTTATCCGACTAAACCCTTCTATTGCCCTAACCAACTCTGATATGACCAACTGATCTGCCACCAGAACCATACATTTTCCTGATTCACAACAACATTTTCTTTGTAACGGTGGAAAAGATAGATCTCTTCACTTTTTGCTGTATCATGTAGGCCTATATGCCTGCCAACGGCAGTGAATGTGGTTTTTGCCATTAGTCCCATAATTCAAACCCACAATGATCTATTGAGATTACATTTAAGAGTAATACATGTGCTTAAATGAAACAAATACTTTTATTAGTCAAAAATAATGAAATATTCTAACAATAAATGAACAATTTTGAAATGAAATTAAACGAAATCATACAGTGGGGAAAAAAAGTATTTAGTCAGCCACCAATTGTGCAAGTTCTCCCACTTAAAAAGATGAGAGAGGCCTGTAATTTCATCATAGGTACACGTCAACTATGAAAGACAAAATGAGAAAAAAAAATCCAGAAAATCACATTGTAGGATTTTTAATGAATTTATTTGCAAATTATGGTGGAAAATAAGTATTTGGTCAATAACAAAAGTTTCTCAATACTTTGTTATATACCCTTTGTTGGCAATGACACAGGTCAAACGTTTTCTGTAAGTCTTCACAAGGTTTTCACACACTGTTGCTGGTATTTTGGCCCATTCCTCCATGCAGATCTCCTCTAGAGCAGTGATGTTTTGGGGCTGTCGCTGGGCAACACAGACTTTCAACTCCCTCCAAAGATTTTCTATGGGGTTGAGATCTGGAGACTGGCTAGGCCACTCCAGGACCTTGAAATGCTTCTTACTAAGCCACTCCTTCGTTGCCCGGGCGGTGTGTTTGGGATCATTGTCATGCTGAATGACCCAGCCACGTTTCATCTTCAATGCCCTTGCTGATGGAAGGAGGTTTTCACTCAAAATCTCACGATACATGGCCCCATTCATTCTTTCCTTTACACGGATCAGTCGTCCTGGTCCCTTTGCAGAAAAACAGCCCCAAAGCATGATGTTTCCACCCCAATGCTTCACAGTAGGTATGGTGTTCTTTGGATGCAACTCAGCATTCTTTGTCCTCCAAACACGACGAGTTGAGTTTTTACCAAAAAGTTCTATTTTGGTTTCATCTGACCATATGACATTCTCCCAATCCTCTTCTGGATCATCCAAATGCACTCTAGCAAACTTCAGACGGGCCTGGACATGTACTGGCTTAAGCAGGGGGACACGTCTGGCACTGCAGGATTTGAGTCCCTGGCGGCGTAGTGTGTTACTGATGGTATGCTTTGTTACTTTGGTCCCAGCTCTCTGCAGGTCATTCACTAGGTCCCCCCGTGTGGTTCTGGGATTTTTGCTCACCGTTCTTGTGATCATTTTGACCCCACGGGGTGAGATCTTGCGTGGAGCCCCAGATCGAGGGAGATTATCAGTGGTCTTGTATGTCTTCCATTTCCTAATAATTGCTCCCACAGTTGATTTCTTCAAACCAAGCTGCTTACCTATTGCAGATTCAGTCTTCCCAGCTGGGTGCAGGTCTACAATTTTGTTTCTGGTGTCCTTTGACAGCTCTTTGGTCTTGGCCATAGTGGAGTTTGGAATGTGACTGTTTGAGGTTGTGGACAGGTGTCTTTTATACTGATAACAAGTTCAAACAGGTGCCATTAATACAGGTAATGAGTGGAGGACAGAGGAGCCTCTTAAAGAAGAAGTTACAGGTCTGTGAGAGCCAGAAATCTTGCTTGTTTATAGGTGACCAAATACTTATTTTCCACCATAATTAGCAAATATATTCATTAAAAAATGTTTTTCTCAATTTGTCTGTCATAGTTGACGTGTACCTATGATGAACATTACAGGCCTCTCTCATCTTTTTAAGTGGGAGAACTTGCACAATTGGTGGCTGACTAAATACTTTTTTCCCCACTGTACATGGTCATGAAAGTAGGACAAAAGTAAAACATACAATCAAAGTACTGTAGATTATACAGGTTAACAGCAATTACTAAAAAATAGCAAACTATGTATGCTAAATCACACAATATACAGTGATAAAACAAACAAACAATGGTAAAACAAAAGTGATAAAACAAACTATCCATCAGTGAATAACACAAGAATAGTTCTACAGAGGAAGCCTATCTGCAGTCACACATGAGGTCGAGTTTAAATTCCATAAGGAGTTGGCAAGAGAGCAGAAACAGGCATGCACCCAGGCTATCAGCACTCTCAGCAGGGTCGAAGGAACACGGAAACATCCGGTTTTAAGGAGAAACGATTTGCTTTTGGACGTGCGCCTTGCTGTTTACAGTCCCGGTGAAACATATAGCAGATGCCTATAGATCAGTGGAAGTTGGTGAGGGGAGGACGGCTCATAATATTGGGTGGAACGGAGCATATGGAATGGCATCAAACCATGAGTTTGATGTATTTGATACCATTCCACTAATTCCGCTCCAGCCAGTACAACGAGCCCATCCTCCCCAATTAAGGTGCCACCAACCTCCTGTGCTATAGATAGTGCCTGTCTTTCCTCGAGATGAAGTTCTTGCCGCAAAGTCGACAGACACCACATACCAATTTTGTTGGTGTCAACTTTGTCCGAGATTCCATTATAACTAGATAATGCTAGCTAATATCTGGCTAGCTAGCTACGGCACGTGCTTGCTTGCTCTTTGAATTTGTTTCATTCCGGAATATTAACAAGGCAACACTCCATCTTAACTGTGGTCCTCTGTAGCTCAGCTGGTAGAGCACGGCGCTTGTAACGCCAAGGTAGTGGGTTCGATCCCCGGGACCACCCATACACAAAAAAAAAAACATGTATGCACGCATGACTGTAAGTCGCTTTGGATAAAAGCGTCTGCTAAATGGCATTTTATTTATTTATTTAACTCCTCCTCCACATTTACTGCACTCTTAGAAAAAAAGGTGCTATCTAGGACCTAAAAGGGTTCTTCGGCTGTCCCCATAGGTGAACCCTTTGAAGAACCCTTTTTTGTTCTACATGGAACCCAAAAGGGTTCTGCCTGGAACCTAAAAGGGTTCTACCTGGATCCAAAAAGAGTGTGGATTGGTTGAACAGTGCAGAAGAGAACCTCCCCAACAGTTTTTCTCTCTCTCCTCATGACCAGAATGTGTGGCATTCCGCTCAGGCGTTTATTTTACACCGGCTTCTTTAGGTAAAGCTAAGTGAGCTGCGGCCATGGTGTTAAACCACAGGTGATAGGTCAGTGAGCTGCTGCCATGGTGTTAAACCTCTGGTGATAGGTCAGTGAGCTGCTGCCATGGTGTTAAACCTCTGGTGATAGGTCCGTGAGCTGCTGCCATGGTGTTAAACCTCTGGTGATAGGTCAGTGAGCTGTTGCCATGGTGTTAAACCTCTGGTGATAGGTCAGTGAGCTGGTGCCATGGTGTTAAACCTCTGGTGATAGGTCAGTGAGCTGCTGCCATGGTGTTAAACCTATGGTGATAGGTCAGTTAGCTGGTGCCATGGTGTTAAACCTCTGGTGATAGGTCAGTGAGCTGCTGCCATGGTGTTAAACCTCTGGTGATAGGTCAGTGAGCTGGTGCCATGGTGTTAAACCTCTGGTGATAGGTCAGTGAGCTGCTGCCATGGTGTTAAACCTCTGGTGATAGGTTAGTGAGCTGCTGCCATGGTGTTAAACCTCTGGTGATAGGTCAGTGAGCTGGTGCCATGGTGTTAAACCTCTGGTGATAGGTCAGTGAGCTGCTGCCATGGTGTTAAACCTCTGGTGATAGGTCAGTGAGCTGCTGCCATGGTGTTAAACCTCTGGTGATAGGTCAGTGAGCTGCTGCTCTTCTGGGGTTTGTTTTATATCCTCTGTAGTACTGTTATGGTGTTCTATGATGTTACGTGTGTTGCTGTCTTTCCTGTAAAAGGGGAGAGGGAAAAATAACGTGACATTTTATAATAAGAGTCTCTCTTAATCTCCGTTACCAGGAAAAATATTTCCAAATGTCTTGTAACTCAGACAAATATTTATTGTAAATGCCATACTTCTTCAGTGTTTCAAACTTCCAGTGCTTATAGAACTCCCTATTTTTCATCAGGTAGAGAATAATGCAGTCGCAGAACCAGGCCCCCTGCAACAAAACGAGGTCCATGAACATATATAATATAATATAATCTTATATAATAAAATATACAGAATATACTATATACCTGTATTGCAGAGGAGGCTGGTGGGAGGAGCTATAGGAGGAGGGGCTCATTGTAATGACTGGAATGGAATAAATTAAACGGATACCGTTCCATTTATTCCATTACAGCCATTACAATGAGCCCATCCTCCTATAGCTCCTCCCACTAGCCTCCTCTGCTGTATTGATAGCAGATTACATTTTGTATAGTCCATACAAAATGTGATCTTAACAAAAAAAAAAGTTGGTCTGAAAGTATTGTTTTGACTGTACAGGTATGTACAGGTTTGTTGAATAATACTTACACCACCAATACAAGCTAGTCCTGAGCCTATATTGATAACGGTGGGGATGATACAGAACTTTCCAGCCTGTAGTAGAAAATAGAAGGATGTAACAATAAGGGAATCAAAACATCAGGAAACAAAATAGATGCATTTATCCTGAAAAGCCATAGAATAATGCATATTTCTCATACCTTTCCATGCACCATGATGTTGATGCGTATACCATACACTTTGAATTGTGTTCGGTAGATTTCTCCAGACTCAGTTTTGTAATAGCGAGCATGTCTGTTATGAGAGTACCAAAAATGTGGAAGATTAAAGTATGTTCAAATTAAGTATTATGTGTCATGTGTCAACTTCCTGTGTGTGTGTATGTCACCTGAAGTTTAATCCTGAGGACTCTCTGGACACGTTAATGTCAATGCGAGTAAAGTTGTACCGTGGCTGGCATTCTGAGAGATCTCTGTCAAGGTCACACTTCCACTCAATCAGAATTCCAATTGAACCACCCTGGAGAGTGAGAGAGTATTGATAGCAAAATGCTATATTATTTACATTATTTATGTATATTGTTGGTTGCTTACTCTTTGATGGTATGCACATCGTACAGAGTGTGCATTTAACTGCTTAAGGTAATTGAAAACATTATCCTCATCAACATCATCATCAATAACAACAACAACAACAACAACAACGACAAATAAACTTTTCAATTGTGAAAACTGACCATCAAAGCCATGTCCTGAAAGCTGTGTCCAGTTCGGTTAACAATATCTCCCAGACGGAATATGGGGCAGTAGGGTTCAAGGGCCTCATCGTAGTGACATTTCTTCAGATGGAATTTATCAGCCGTGTCCTGGACGTTGGCCCTGATAATTGGGTGAAACATTTTAAAGTTAAACGTTTTTATTTATCAAATTGCAGACAGCAAACAGTCTCTGAAATACTTCATATTAACAGATTAAAAGACTCCAGCTCCAGTTTATTGATTTAAACATTTAAAGAAAACTCTGGCAGAAAACCATCTGTCTGTTTTTAGATGGTTTTAACATGGTTTTAACATAGACAACTTACTTTGAGAAACTGAATTTGGGAAATCGGATGACATTTTTTATGTAGATGGTGAAGTTTTCAGCTTCCGTTAACATATTCTTGTGTTTATGTCTACCCCTGAAGGAATGAAAGGGAATGAACATTACTACTGCGTACACATGCTCATGCGTGTGCGTGCATGTATGTGCCTGTGTGTGTATGTGTTTGTGTGCGTGCATGTGTGTGTGTGTGTGTATGTGTGTGTGTGTGTGTGTTGTCTGGCTACAAAAGTGAAACTGTGTGAGTGCACTTACTGTGGTTTGCAGCTTCTCTCAACGGGGCACCAGCTATATATCTCACACATACCATTGGATTTCCCATTGTCTCTCAAGCAGCGGCCTGTCCTAACTCCTACAGAAAATTAGATTTTACAGTATGTTTGTGAAGAGTAATTTCTCGTTTCAATTTGTTTAAATTCAAAGATTCCTACCATGGCCAGCTTCCACTAACTCTCCCTCTGCACAGTCTTCATCTCCCTTACAGTGGCCATCTGGCACATTGGGGCTCTGTGAAACAAATACAGACCAAATACAGAGTATATTGCCGTTTTAAAAGGGTGATTAAAGGTGACAACACAAAGCAATGAAAGGGAATTTCCTTACCTCAGCACAGTTGCCCAACTTCTGGTTTGGTGTCTCTATTAAATTGGTAACAATGGAAAAAACTGCTTCCCCCTATTGGAAATAATAAAGGGGTGTTAAACCAGCCTGATATCAACTGATAAGCGTAAGTGTGGCACACATTTGAGAAAGATGTGCTTCACGAGACGTGACACATAAGTCAATACATTGCATTCAATCAGCTTTAATATTGCAGACAGATTATGGCTTCCATCAATGTAATTGTCTGCATAATTTCCAATCCCCATATTTATTTTGTAAATATACAGTACCAGTCAAAAGTTTGGACACACCTACTCATTCCAGGGTTTTGTCATGGGCCTCTCACTCCACCGGGTTACCACCTTAATTTTCTTCCACTCTGCTCACCACTCTCTCTACTCAGCCTAACTAGCTCCACCTGTCCCTGCTCTGCTCTGCTCTAATTACTCTGCCAGCTGCGCTGCATTACCCACTACCTCTCCCAGTATTTAAGGCCCTGTCTTTCAGCTCTCCGGTGTCAGATCGTCTGCAAAGCTCACACCCGGAACCTGTTTGCTCGCGCTTCTGGCTCACCCTGGTTTTGTGACCCCGGACCTGCCTGTTTTTTGGATACTCTTCTGCCTCAGGAGATCCAGACCTGCTTCTGCCATTACGACTCCTGACTACTCTTCAATCCCGGTAACTCTGACCAGCCTTCTGCCTTGCTACTACGTATTTTGGATTTCCCTTGAACTGTACTGCTGCCTGGTTTCATTCCGCCCTGTTGTGTCTGTGTCTCCCCCCCCCAGGACTTCTGGACCACCCACCACCGGCTTCATAGGACGCATCGCTGCCACTGGGGGGGGCACAGACCCAGCGCATTGGACGGGACCCCTGTTACCCCTGGAGCCTTCATTCACTCCCTACTCCCCTTTTCCCTTAAGTTTAATAAACTTTCTGGTGTGACGCAATTGTGGTCCTCTGGTCGTCTGTCTGAACCGTGACAGTACGATCTGACCATTATGGACTCAGCGCACACTTTCCCCGACATGGAAACCGATGAGCATGAGCAGCAGTTCCAGCAGCAGCAACAACAACTCGCCATGATCATTCAACTCCTCACCAACCTTACCCCAGCCAGTCTGCCCACCAGCCCAGCCCCCGAGTTACCTGCCCCGGTCATTGCAGCCGCTGCTCCGGAACCCAAGATTGGAAACCCCGAGCGGTTCAACGGCGATTCAACCCAGGTCCGGCCATTCCTGACTAGCTGCCGACTTCAGTTCTCCTTGCAGCCAAGGACCTTCGCCACGGAGGGGGCTAAAGTTGGGTATGCCATCACTCACCTGACGGGCCGAGCTCGACTCTGGGGAACAGCAGAGTTCGAACGTCAAACCCCCGCATGTGCAACCTTCGACCTGTTTGCTGAGGAGATGCTGAAGGTGTTTGACCTGGATTCACCCACCGCAGAGGCGTCTCGTGAACTGTTCAGTATTCGACAAGGCAGACGTACAGTCGCAGACCATTCCATCGACTTCCGAACCCTGGCTAGACGAAGTTCTTGGAACACACCATCGTTGGTGGACGCGTTCTTCCATAGTTTGGCTGACTATATCAAGGACGAGTTGGTCTCCCATGAACTGCCTTCCACTCTTGATGAAGCCATCGCACTGACTGTCAGGATCGACAGAAGGATACAGACCCGTCGTCGTGAGAGGGGGCGCCAAGGTCCACCTACTACCGGCATTCGGAGAGATCCGACTGGGCTCCTGTCATCTACTGCCACTCACCCAGGTCAGCTTGATCAGTCTGAGCCTATGGAGATTGGGCGAGCCTCCCTCACTCCTGCAGAGCGCCAGCGCCGCTTCACCTCAAACCTCTGCCTCTATTGTGGAGGTGAGGGACATCGTGTGGTAACCTGCCCTTTAAAGGGCCGAAGCTCACCGGGCATAGGGGGAGTCCGGTTGAGTTCAATGACCATCCAGTCCTCCGACCGCAAGCCCCTGCTGCAAGTTCACCTCCGCCTCTCTGACTCAACTCACACCCTGGCTGCTCTGGTGGATTCTGGCGCCGAAGCCAACATAATGGACATCAAGCTGGCACGCCAACTGGGACTGGAGAACCTCCGTTTGACACCTCCTATTCCTGCCCGGGCACTGGACGGACACTTACTCGGATCGGTCACTCATGTCACGGCCCCGGTCTCGATGGGTCTGTCCGGAAACCATCAAGAAACTATCCAGTTTCACCTGCTCCCCTCTCCAGGCCAACCCCTCATCCTGGGTTACCCATGGCTCCGCCGGCACAACCCTCAGCTCGACTGGGTGACCGGGGTGATCAGGGAGTGGGGAGAGGACTGCCACCGAACCTGCCTGCTTGCTGCCGCACTACCCCCTCGGCCAGTACCTACTAACTCCGCTCCTGACCTCTCCAATGTCCCAGAATGCTACCATGGTCTCAGAGAGGTGTTTAACAAAGCAAGAGCCACATCTCTGCCCCCTCACCGACCGTACGACTGTGCCATCGACCTCCTCCCTGGAACAGCTCCTCCAAAGGGTCGTCTTTATTCGTTGTCTGCTCCTGAAAGAAAGTCCATGGAGGACTACATCAATGGCTCTCTGTCCGCAGGATTAATCCGTTCATCTTCATCTCCTGCTGGTGCTGGCTTCTTCTTTGTGGGGAAGAAGGACGGATCTCTTCGCCCCTGCATCGACTACAGGGGACTCAACGACATCACAGTGAAGAACCGTTACCCTCTGCCTCTGCTCACCTCTGCTTTTGAGTTGCTCCAGGGAGCCACTGTTTTTACCAAGTTGGATCTCAGAAACGCTTACCACCTAGTGCGGATCCGGGAGGGAGATGAATGGAAAACCGCATTCAATACACCAACAGGCCACTACGAGTATCTGGTTATGCCTTTTGGCCTCACCAATGCTCCTGCTGTGTTCCAGGCTCTAGTGAATGATGTACTGCGGGACATGTTAAACAAGTTTGTCTTCGTTTATCTGGATGACATCTTAATCTACTCCAGAAACCTGTCTGAACACACCCGCCATGTCCAGCAAGTCCTTCATCGTCTTCTGGAGAATTCCCTCTACGCCAAGGCAGAGAAATGTGAGTTTCACGTCAAGACAGTGGCCTTCCTGGGGTACATAGTGGCAGAGGGAAGTATCCAAATGGATCCTGCCAAAGTATCAGCAGTCACTTCATGGCCTGTTCCGGAGAACAGAAAGAAGCTGCAACAGTTTCTGGGGTTTGCTAACTTCTATAGGAAGTTTATCCGGAACTACAGTACCGTTGCTGCCCCTCTCACTGCTCTAACCAGCACCAAGCAACCCTTCACCTGGACCCCAGCAGCCGACAAAGCCTTCAGTACCCTCAAGGTGAGGTTCACCTCCGCTCCCATCCTCCAGATGCCTGATGTGGACCGGCAATTCATTGTGGAGGTGGACGCCTCGGATGTGGGAGTTGGTGCTGTGATTTCTCAGTGGGCTGCGGAGGATAGGAAGCTCCATCCCTGTGCCTTTTTCTCACGTCGGTTGTCCCCCTCTGAGTGCAATTACGACATAGGGAACCGTGAGCTGCTGGCTGTGAAGCTTGCCTTGGAGGAGTGGCGTCACTGGCTGGAGGGGTCCACCATTCCATTTCTCGTTTGGACCGATCATAAGAACTTGGAGTACATCCGCACGGCCAAACGGTTGAACTCCAGGCAGTCCCGCTGGGCCCTGTTCTTCACCAGGTTTAATTTCACTCTGTCATACCGGCCTGGATCACGCAACACCAAGCCAGACGCCCTCTCCCGTCAATTCCAGAAGGATGACACCCCCTCCAAGGACCCTGTGTCGATTCTGCCAAGTCCCTGCATCGTTGCAGCTCTGACCTGGGCTGTTGAGGAACAGGTGCTGGAGGCTCTCCGTAACCAGCCAGGTCCCAGCACTTGCCCAGCTGACCGCCTTTTTGTCCCCGAAGACCTGAGGTCCCAGGTCGTTCAGTGGGGACATGACTCCCGCCTAGCTTGTCACCCTGGCTCCACCCGCACTTACAACCTGCTCGCCCAGAGGTTCTGGTGGCCCTCTCTGAGGAAGGATGTACGGGAATTCGTCCAAGCCTGCCCCATCTGCAACCAACACAAGTCGTCCTGCCAGCCCCCAGCCGGATTGCTGCAGCCCCTGCCTGTGCCCAGACGTCCCTGGTCTCACATCGCCCTTGACTTTGTCACGGGGCTGCCCCCTTCAAGTGGCATGACCGTCATTCTCACCATCGTTGACCGTTTCAGCAAGATGGCACACTTCATTCCCCTCCCCAAGCTCCCAACCGCCAAGGAGACCGCCCAGGTGGTCCTGGAACACGTCTTCCGGATCCACGGACTGCCAAAGGATGTAGTTTCTGACCGTGGTCCACAATTCTCCTCCGCTTTTTGGAAGGAGTTCTGTCACCTGCTGGGAGCCACAGTCAGTCTGACTTCCGGATTCCATCCCCAATCCAATGGGCAGTCAGAGCGGGCTAATCAGGAGCTCGAGAAGGCACTGCGATGCATGACTTCACGCAACCCCCACTCCTGGTCGCAGCAATTGACATGGGTGGAGTACGCACACAATTCTCTGACCTGCTCTGCCATCGGTATGTCCCCTTTCCAATGTGTTTATGGATACCAGCCTCCTCTATTTGCCAGCCAGGAAGAGGAGGTTACTTGCCCATCTGCACTTGCTTTTGCCCGTCGATGTCGCCGCACCTGGTCACAAGCCCGAGCCACACTCCTCAGATCCGTTGCCAGCTACACTACCGGGGCCAACCGTCGGAGAATTCCTGCTCCCACCTACCATGTTGGTCAAAGGGTGTGGTTGTCATCGAAGAACCTGCCACTCAGGGTGGAGTCGCAGAAGCTGGCACCTCGGTTCATTGGCCCATTCCCTATCATAAGAGTGATTAGCCCAACTGCTGTCCGGCTCCAACTGCCTAATTCCCTGAGGGTGCACCCCACTTTCCATGTGTCTAAGATTAAGCCCATCCATGAGAGTCCGCTGGTCCCTGCTGCGCCTGGTCCTCCTCCTCCACGGCTCGTCGATGGTGGTCTGGTTTACACCGTCCGCCGCCTGCTTCGGTCCAGACGGAGGGGTAGGGGTCTCCAGTACCTCATTGACTGGGAGGGCTATGGACCTGAGGAGAGGACCTGGGTGCCAGCTAGTCGGATTGTGGATAGGACTCTCATCACCGCTTTCCACCAACGGCATCCTGATCAACCTGCAATCCGTAGGGGCCGCCCCAGAGGGGTCCCTAACCGTCCGGCCCGCTCGGCTTCCTGTCCTGTGCCTGATCCTGTCTCGGGACCTGTCCCATCTCCCGACCACGGCCCTCCGGCTTCCTCCGAGGATGAGGACGTTCACTCGGACCGTTCGGAGGAGTTCTAGCCCTCCTCCGGCTCCCCTCCTCCCGCCCGGCGTGGGGTTGCTCTTGGGACTTCTGGGGCCGTCCCTTGGGGGGGGGGTTCTGTCATGGGCCTCTCACTCCACCGGGTTACCACCTTAATTTTCTTCCACTCTGCTCACCACTCTCTCTACTCAGCCTAACTAGCTCCACCTGTCCCTGCTCTGCTCTGCTCTAATTACTCTGCCAGCTGCGCTGCATTACCCACTACCTCTCCCAGTATTTAAGGCCCTGTCTTTCAGCTCTCCGGTGTCAGATCGTCTGCAAAGCTCACACCCGGAACCTGTTTGCTCGCGCTTCTGGCTCACCCTGGTTTTGTGACCCCGGACCTGCCTGTTTTTTGGATACTCTTCTGCCTCAGGAGATCCAGACCTGCTTCTGCCATTACGACTCCTGACTACTCTTCAATCCCGGTAACTCTGACCAGCCTTCTGCCTTGCTACTACGTATTTTGGATTTCCCTTGAACTGTACTGCTGCCTGGTTTCATTCCGCCCTGTTGTGTCTGTGTCTCCCCCCCCCAGGACTTCTGGACCACCCACCACCGGCTTCATAGGACGCATCGCTGCCACTGGGGGGGGCACAGACCCAGCGCATTGGACGGGACCCCTGTTACCCCTGGAGCCTTCATTCACTCCCTACTCCCCTTTTCCCTTAAGTTTAATAAACTTTCTGGTGTGACGCAATTGTGGTCCTCTGGTCGTCTGTCTGAACCGTGACAGGTTTTTCTTTATTTTTACTATGTTCTACATTGTGGAATAATAGTGAAGACATCACAACTATGAAATAACACATATGGAATCATGTAGTAACCAAAAAAGTGTTAAACAAATCAAATATGTTATATTTGAGATCAGTGGCGGCTCCTGAGAAAATTCTCAGGAGGGGCAATTTTTCTGATGATTTAGGTGACCTACACACATTTTTAAAAAGATATGTCCAGCAACAACATGAAGACAGGGGCAGCATATAAGTCAATACCAGAAGCATTTATTGACTGATCTCAAAAGTGTTGGCTTACAAAAGCAAAATAAGTTATCACAGTAAAAATAATCAAGGGTGTTCTTTCACATTCCTCAACACTGCATAAACAATATGTATGGCTTTGTAAAAATGAACAACCATATTCTGGCCAATTGTATAGATTTGTAAATATGAACAACCATATTCTGGCCAATTGTATAGATTTGTAAAAATGAACATGAACAGATTTTTTATTTTTTTGAATGGCAGTACCTTTCAAACATGTCTGCTTGCAGTAAGGTAGCACTCACAAGGTGGCCAGAGAAAGAGAACCTTTCTTTGGTGTGATCCAGGATGGTGTTGCAGACCTCTTCAGACAGCCTCTGCTTCTCCTCTTCCCTCAAAGCTGTTCTGGGTCTTTTGGCTCCTGTTGCTTCTTGCAGCTGCTGTTGAGAGGAGTCCCTGAAGGCAAACAGACCAATGTGTTTGTTGGCTTTGTACAGTATTGTTGTCTATGTGATGCACAGGTATATGCAATGTATCCATGTATAGTACAAATACTTCAGTTCCACTTAAAATGGGCAGGGATGCATAAAGTCTTTAGTGTTTAAGTTAGCCTTTGTGTCTCACATAGCCTGGATGTTCAGCACAGTATACAGTGGTGCTCATAAGCTTATGATCCCATGCTAAAGTTGACTAAAAAGAGGAATAAAAAAGAAACGAAAATTGGTGTCCTTAAAGGTTGGATTTTCCAACTTTTTTAATTAAGTCATTAAGATCAATTTCCAAAAGATGATTTTTTTATTTTTTTATTCCTCTTTTTAGTCAGCTTTAGAATGTGTTCATACACTTATGAGCACCACTGTACAGTACACATAGTATATTAAATAAGATAGATTACACCACTGGCCATATATAATGACAATAATGTAATTTCAAACACAAATGCAGTCTCCTTTCATGCATACATTTTCAAATAAAGCTCTGCTTTGAGAAAGATCGAATGATATTGTTTAATCTTTATCTTACCTTATGGCCTGCACACTGCTTGCGAAGCTGTCGAGGGCACGTTTGATAAAGACAGCATCGATGTCCTTATTCTGTAGCTTCTGGTACGGTGGGCTGGTCAAATGAACCCAATGAACCCGTCCGGATGGCTTCAAAACATTCTATGAGGTCGTCTCGATTCTCGTAGACAGTGTTCACGACTCTGCTGTTGCTAACCTCATCGTTGTGGCGGCGGACAGCTAGCCTGTATCCCTCATCCAGTTGAGTGGCAATATTCACTCTCACCAAAGCAGACAATCTCAAACAGCTATCAATGTGGGTCTTTGACAGCTCATTTTTCTTAATCTTTTCTGAAAGATGGTGCATGTCGGTTACACCAGTCGCTGTCCAAGCGTTGCTGTCTGCCGTTCATGGTTACGTTACGTTACGTATGACGAAAGCGCATAAGTGCAAGCCCTCAGACACCCATAGAGAATGTATTGAAAGCTCAGAAATTTGAAAAAAAAATATTTTACATTAGAGGCTATGAGAGACTTCTGGGCGATTTTCAACCTGACTGAAATCGCCCCAAAACGGGCGGGGACATTTGAAGCACGACTTTAGCCTGATTGGACATTTAGTGGCTGGCAGATCAGACGTGAACACTGAACTACTGTTGCCATGATATAATTGATTAGAAAAAAAATCCCTTCCTTTTCCCGTTTGGCAGTGCGTCGCCCATATCGCCCAATTGAACACACCGCCCATGTTTGAGATTCTTCAAAGTAGCCACCCTTTGCCTTGATGACAGCTTTGCACACTCTTGGCATTTGGGAAAGACAAGCATTGTTCTATGATTTGGGTGGATCTCATCCTCCTTATAAAACGTGTTTTGTTTCCAAAAGGTATCGAAATTGTTGACAAAAGTTACACCCATTGAGCTGCAATAATCACACAAGAATCCTGCTAAAGCGTTCAATGCCACGATTCAGCGAGGGCACAGGGCCAGATATGATGTGTTTTTTGTTAGTGTCTAGCAATCAGCTCTTTACAATCCAGTTTTAACTGTTCAGAGCTGCCCGTCATAATGTCATTAAAACCACATGGACTACGATAGAATCGATTTCCATGTCCTGGCGTAGTACATTCGGGTGGAGCTTAGTAACGTCATTTACTCGAGTTCCGGGATAGGACATTGTTTTTACACCAGGAACGGTCACAAATGATTACAGTGAGCGTAGTTTCCAAATGTATGATAAGTGTTGTGTCTCTCTTTTTCTCTCTCTCTCTACCCCTCCCTCTTTTGGTAAACAAGCAGTCATGTTGTTAGTCCGCTAGGGACCTTTTTCTCATGTATTAAGTGTGTATGTTATTCTGTGTTATTATTTAGTTAGCTAGTAAATAAATAATTAAAACCAATTTCTGTAGTGCTGAATCATAAGTCAATCTGGGGTTTTTGCAGATCCAAGAAGGTTACGACCTTTCAGAATTATGATATGCTAAGAGGTTATTAATTAATACGTTGACAGTTTTATGGATGTGATAGGTTTAATTCGGGAGATGGTAACTCGTTAAACAACTTCTTCCGTGGTGCCCCAAATCCTAATGAGTTAATTGTTACATGATTAATTTAGTCGAGTAACAATTAAACATAGATTGTTTATTCGATAAATAACAGTCATCAGATTAGTGAAAGTCACGTCACGACAAGGTGGTGGGGGTGAAAGAAGGGTGAGGGAGAGAGAATAGAAGGAGAATCTTGTTTCTCATGGTCGGAGAGTCTTTAGGTTTTCGCAAACTCCAAGCATGCTGTCATGTGCCTTTTACTGAGGAGTGGCTTCCGTCTGGCCACTCTATCATAAAGGCCTGATTGGTGGAGTGCTGCAGAAATGGTTGTCCTTCTGGAAGTTTCTTCCATCTCCACAGAGGAACTCTAGAGCTCTGTCAGAGTGACAATCGGGTTCTTGGTCAGCTCCCTGAGGAGTTCCCACGTATGCTGAGCACTTGTTGGCTACTTTTCCTTCACTCTGCCGTCCGACTCATCCCAAACCATCTCAACTGGGTTGAGGTCGGGGGATTGTGGAGGCCAGGTCATTTGATGCAGCACTCCAACATTCTCCTTCTTGATAAAATAGCCCTTACACAGCCTGGAGGTGTGTTGGGTCATTGTCCTGTTGAAAAACAATTGATAGTCCCACTAAGACCAAACCAGATTGGATTGCGTATCGCTGCAGAATGCTGTGGTAGCCATGCTGGTTAAGTGTGCCTTGAATTCTAAATAAATCACAGACAATGTCACCAGCAAAGCACCCCCACACCATAACACCTCCTCCTCCATGCTTCACGGTGGGAAATACACATGCGGAGATCATCCGTTCACCCACACCGCGTCTCACAAAGACACAGCGGTTGGAACCAAAAATCTCAAATTTGGACTCCAGACCAAAGGACACATTTCCACCGGTCTAATGCCCCTATTTGGAGTAAACTAATGGACAGCAACACTTGTTCTACTTCCAGCTTATACATACTATTTAATTTACATTTTGCAAAAGCATACCAGACTGACGCTTATCAATAATATAATGTTAATTAAATGAGTTAAAAGGGCTGTCCTCTATCTCCTTTTTATTCTACATAGTGGCTCCAGTTCCGAATTCTCTGGAAGCCTCTTCACAATAGCAAAAAATCTGAAGCTTCATAACTTCATATCAAGAAGATCTAAATGCATATTCCCATTAAATTGATTGAGATCAAATATTGGCATGCCGATGCTGCACGGACATTTCACCATTCATGACTGACAGTGAGAAATGTGAAGGGAGGGTGACCACAAAAATGTATGTGTAAAGGTAAAGAAACACATTCTACAGATTTGATACAGAGTTTTTGCTCTGACGATGACGCTTCCGGGGCGAGGGACATGGGGGGAACAGGGCGGTTAATTTCGGAACCGCAGTCTCAGCCTTTATTACATTTAAGCAATAAGGCCCAAGGAGGTGTGGTATATGGCCAATATACCACGGCTAAGGGCTGTTCTTACGCACAACGCAACGCGGAGTGCCTGGATTGTCACGGTTTCGGCCGAGGCTGCCTCTCCTCCTTGTTCGGACAGGCTTCGGCGCTCGTCGTCTCCGGAATTCTAGCTGCCACCGATAGATGTTTCATGTTCGTTTGCTTTTGTCTGTTTGGGTCACACCTGTTTCTGTTTTACGTGATTAGTGTCCTATAAGTTTCTCGTTGTGTTTGTCATGTGTTGTGTATGATTGTTTTTCGTCAGTGTTGTGTTTGCTCGGTTGAGCATATTCTCTCCACTGCGCTGGAGCTCGCTTGCACTTGTTTCGTGCACTACTGCATTTTGTCGCACCTGTTTGTGCGCATTTTGCCATTACGCCTTGTGCGTCGTTTAGCTGTTGGGCTGTGTTGCCCTGTTGCCTGTGTTTGGGCCGGAATACAGCATTTGGAACCTACCGTCTGCGTCCTGCATCTGATTTCCTACACTACACCTACACACGCCCTGACAGAATCATACACCACTCATGGAATCAGCAGGAGCCGAAGCAGCCCAGACCAGACTGGAAGCCCAGGTTCGGGATCAGCAGGAGCAACTCCTGCAGATGGGGAACGTCCTGCAGGAGGTGATTACCACACTCCGAGGCTGGGGTTCGCCTCCACCACCGCCCGCCCTGCCAGCACCATCGGCCAGCCCGCCCGTTCCAGCACCGGAACCTCGAGGAGTCCGACTATCTCTCCCGAGGGCTTACGACGGGACAGCGGCTGGGTGTCAGGGATTCCTGCTCCAGGTCGAGCTATACCTGGCCACCGTGCACCCGGCACCTTCAGGGCACGAGAGCGTGTCCGCTCTGATCTCCTGCCTGGCCGGAAAAGCGTTGGAGTGGGCCAACGCGGAGTGGAGGAAGATAGACGCCACGACCATTACGTACCCTGAGTTCTCCCGCCGCTTCAGAGCGGTGTTCGACCATCCCCCGGAGGGGAAAGCGGCGGGGGAGCGTCTGGTCTTCCTCCGACAGGGGAGGAGAAGTGCCCAGGAATTCGCACTCGAATTCCGTACTCTGGCGGCAGATGCAGGGTGGAATGATCGGGCCCTCATCGATCTATACCGATGCAGCCTACGAGAGGACGTCCGTCGGGAGCTGGCTTGCAGGGACACCAGTCTCACCTTCGACCAGCTGGTGGATATGTCCATCAGGCTGGATACCCTGCTGGCTACCCGCGGACGTCTTGCGGAGGGTCCGTCCATTCCACCCTCCAGCGCCTCCGAGCCTTGTCCCATGGAGCTCGGGGGCGCTGGCGCTAGAGAGAGGAGGAGTCGGCAGGCTAGGGGGTCCATCCACTGCACCAACTGTGGCCGGGGAGGACACACCGCGGCTAGGTGCTGGGGATGGCCTCCTAGGGGAGATGACGACAGGCCCCGCACTGGGGATTCCCTCCAGGTGAGTAGGCGCCCCACTCACCCAGAGCTCTCTGTTGCCCATTTTTGTATGCCTGTACGTTTTCCACAGGTAGCACCTCATGCCCAGCATAAGGCGCTGGTAGATTCAGGCGCAGCTGGGAATTTTATTGATAAAAAGTTTTGTTTAGCGTTAGGGATTCCCCTCATTCCTGTTGATGTTCCTTTTCCCGTTCACGCCCTAGATAGTCGTCCGTTGGGTACGGGCTTGATCAGGGAGGTCACGGCGCCACTTAGGATGTGTGCGCAGGGGGGTCATCAGGAGATGATTCAGCTGTTCCTGATTGACTCTCCTGCGTATCCGGTGGTGCTGGGAATGCCCTGGTTGAGTACCCATAACCCAGTGATTTCGTGGCAGGAGAGGGCTCTGATGGAGTGGTCTGCTCAGTGTGTGGGTAGATGTTTGGGCGTTTCCGTAGGGGCTACCTCGGTGGAGAGTCCAAACCAGGTGCCCGCATTGCACATTCCACCTGAGTATGGGGATTTGGCTATTGCGTTTAGTAAGGCGAGGGCGACGCAGTTGCCACCCCATAGGCAGGGGGATTGTGCGATAAACCTCCAGGCAGGAGCTGCGCTCCCACGGAGCCATGTGTATCCTTTGTCTCAGGAGGAGAAGAAAGCTATGGAGATTTACATAGACGAATCACTGAGACAAGGATACATACGGCCGTCCACTTCCCCCGCGTCCTCGAGTTTCTTTTTCGTGAAGAAAAAGGATGGTGGTTTGCGCCCATGCATCGATTACCGTGGTCTCAATCAGATTACGGTGAAGTATAGTTATCCACTCCCGCTGATTGCGACCATGACTGAGTCGTTGCATGGGGCGCGTTTCTTCACGAAACTAGATCTCAGGAGCGCGTACAACTTGGTGCGCATCAGGGAGAACGATGAATGGAAAACAGCCTTTAGTACCACCTCGGGCCATTACGAGTACCTGGTCATGCCATACGGGTTGATGAACGCTCCATCAGTTTTCCAATCATTTGTGGATGAGATCTTCCGGGACATGCAGGGGCAGGGGGTGGTGGTGTACATAGATGACATTCTCGTGTACTCACCTACCCGTGTCGAGCATGTAGCCCTGGTGCGCAAGGTGTTGCGGAGGCTGGTGGAGCACGACCTGTATGTGAAGGCAGAGAAGTGTCTGTTTTTCCAGGAGTCTGTCTCCTTTTTGGGTTATCAGTTGTCTGCGTCAGGGGTGAGGATGGAGGTAGATCGAGCATCGGCCGTGCGTAATTGGCAAACACCAACCACTGTGAAGGAGGTGCAGCAGTTCTTGGGGTTTGCAAATTACTACAGGAGGTTTATCCGGGGGTTTGGACAGGTGGCAGCTCCCATCACGTCTCTGTTGAAGGGGGGTCCGGTGCGTCTGCAGTGGTCGGCCGAGGCGGACAGGGCGTTTGGGAGGCTGAAGGACCTGTTTACCTCGGCCCCGGTGCTGGCGCACCCGGATCCCTCTTTGCCGTTCCAAGTAGAGGTGGACGCGTCGGAGGCCGGGTTAGGAGCCGTGCTTTCACAACGATCTGGCGCGCCACCTAAACTCCGCCCCTGTGCTTTTTACTCTAAGAAGCTCAGTCCGGCGGAGCGGAACTATGACGTAGGGGACAGGGAGCTGTTAGCCGTGGTACAGGCTCTAAAGGTGTGGAGGCACTGGCTTGAGGGGGCTCAACACCCTTTCCTCATTTTGACGGACCACCGTAACCTGGAGTACATCCGAGCGGCGAGGAGGCTGAACCCTCGCCAGGCAAGATGGAGTATGTTCTTGACCAGGTTTACGTTTAAGATCACGTACATCCCTGGGTCACAGAATGGCAAGGCAGATGCGCTGTCTCGGCGGTATGACGCGGAGGAGAGGTCCGTGGAGCCCACTCCCATACTGCCTGCGTCGTGTCTGGTGGCGCCGGTAGTGTGGGAGATCGATGCTGAACTCGAGCGGGCGTTACGCACCGACCCTAGTCCATCACAGTGCCCGGAGGGTCGGAAGTACGTTCCGCTCGAGGTTCGGGATCGATTGATTTATTGGGCTCACACGTCACCCTCCTCTGGACATCCGGGTATCGGCCGGACAGTGCACTGTCTTAGTGCCAAGTACTGGTGGCCCACGTTGGCTAGGGATGTGAGGGTTTATGTTTCCTCTTGCTCGGTGTGCGCCCAGTGTAAGGTGCCTAGACATTTACCTAGGGGTAAGTTGCTACCCCTGCCCGTTCCACAACGGCCATGGTCCCACCTCTCAGTGGACTTTATAACAGATCTTCCCCTCTCCCAAGGGAATACCACCATCCTGGTCGTTGTGGACCGGTTCTCTAAGGCCTGTCGTTTGCTCCCCATGCCGGGTCTTCCTACGGCCCTGCAAACCGCCGAGGCACTGTTTACCCATGTGTTCCGGCACTACGGGGTGCCCGAGGACATTGTGGCTGATCGGGGTCCCCAATTCACCTCCAGGGTCTGGAGAGCGTTTATGGAGCGGTTGGGGGTCTCGGTGAGTCTCACCTCGGGCTACCACCCGGAGAGCAATGGGCAGGTGGAACGCGTAAACCAGGATGTGGGTAGGTTTCTCAGAACATACTGCCAGGACCGGCCGGAGGAGTGGTCAAGGTACGTTCCCTGGGCCGAGATGGCCCAGAATTCCCTACGCCATTCCTCCACGAACCTAACCCCATTTCAATGTGTGTTAGGTTACCAGCCGGTTCTGGCGCCCTGGCAGCAGAGCCAGATCGAAGCTCCTGCGGTGGATGAGTGGGCGCGGCGCTCGGAGGAGACTTGGAACGCTGCACACGTCCACCTGCAGCGGGCCCTCCGACGTCAGAAGGCGAGCGCTGATCTCCACCGCAGTGAGGCACCGGTGTACGCACCTGGTGATCGAGTCTGGCTCTCTACCAGAAACCTGCCCCTCCGCCTGCCCTGTCGGAAACTGGGTCGGCGGTTTGTAGGGCCATTTAAAGTCCTGAGGAGGTTGAACGAGGTTTGTTATAGATTACAGCTACCTGTGGAGTATAAGTGTATTAACCCCTCGTTCCATGTGTCCCTTCTCAGGCCGGTGGTAGCGGGCCCACTCCAAGACGATGAGATCTTGGAGACTCCTCCGCCCCCGTTGGACATCGAGGGGGCACCGGCGTACTCCGTGAGATCCATCTTGGATTCGAGACGTCGGATGGGGGGTCTCCAGTATCTAGTGGAGTGGGAGGGGTACGGTCCGGAGGAGCGGTGCTGGGTGCCGAGGAGAGACGTGTTGGACCCATCGCTTCTGACGGAGTTCCATCGGAGGCATCCGACGCGCCCTGCGCCGCGTCCCCCTGGCCGTCCCCGAGGCCGGAGTCGGCGCGCGTCTGGAGCCGCGCGTCAAGGGGGGGGTACTGTCACGGTTTCGGCCGAGGCTGCCTCTCCTCCTTGTTCGGGCAGGCTTCGGCGCTCGTCGTCTCCGGAATTCTAGCTGCCACCGATAGATGTTTCATGTTCGTTTGCTTTTGTCTGTTTGGGTCACACCTGTTTCTGTTTTACGTGATTAGTGTCCTATAAGTTTCTCGTTGTGTTTGTCATGTGTTGTGTATGATTGTTTTTCGTCAGTGTTGTGTTTGCTCGGTTGAGCATATTCTCTCCACTGCGCTGGAGCTCGCTTGCACTTGTTTCGTGCACTACTGCATTTTGTCGCACCTGTTTGTGCGCATTTTGCCATTACGCCTTGTGCGTCGTTTAGCTGTTGGGCTGTGTTGCCCTGTTGCCTGTGTTTGGGCCGGAATACAGCATTTGGAACCTACCGTCTGCGTCCTGCATCTGATTTCCTACACTACACCTACACACGCCCTGACATGGATACAGCCATTAGCCGTGGTATTTGTATTTGTATTTATTATGGATCCCCATTAGCTGCTGCAAAGGCAGCAGCTACTCTTCCTGGGGTCCAGCAAAATTAAGGCAGTTTATACAATTGTAAAAACATTACAATACATTCACAACACACTGTGTGCCCTACTCCACCACTACCACATATCTACAGTACAAAATCCATGTTTACGTGTGTGTGTGTGTGTGTATGCATGTGTCTGTATCAATGTTTGTGTTGCTTCACAGTCCCCGCTGTTCCATAAGGTGTATTTTTATCTAATTTTACTGCTTGCATCAATTACTTGATGAGGAACAGAGTTCCTTGTAATCATGGCTCTATGTAATACTGTGCGCCTCCCATAGTCTGTTCTGGATTTGGGGACTGTGAAGAGACCTCTTGTGGCATGTCTTGTGGGGTATGCATAGGTGTCCGAGCTGTGCGCCAGTAGTTCAAACAGACAGCTCGGTGCATTCAACATGTCAATACCTCTCATAAATACAAGTAGTGATGAAGTCAATCTCTTCTCCACTTTGAGCCAGGAGAGATTGACATGCATATTATTAATATTAGCTCTCTGTGTACATCCAAGGGCCAGCCGTGCTGCCGTGTTCTGAGCCAATTGTCCCTTTTTGTGGCACCTGACCACACAACTGAACAGTAGTCCAGGTTCGACAAAACTAGGGCCTGTAGGACCTGCCTTGTTGAAAGTGCTGTTAAGAAGTACAGTGAGGGAAAAAAGTATTTGATCCCCTGCTGATTTTGTACGTATGCCCACTGACAAAGAAATGATCAGTCTATAATTTTAATGGTAGGTTTATTTGAACAGTGAGAGACAGAATAACAACAAAAAAATCCAGAAAAACGCATGTCAAAAATGTTATAAATTGATTTGCATTTTAATGAGGGAAATATGTATTTGACCCCCTCTCAATCAGAAAGATTTCTGGCTCCCAGGTGTCTTTTATACAGGTAACAAGCTGAGATTAGGAGCACACATTAGGAGCACACTCAATCAGATTCCAAACTCTCCACCATGGCCAAGACCAAAGAGCTCTCCAAGGATGTCAGGGACAAGATTGTAGACCTACACAAGGCTGGAATGGGCTACAAGACCATCGCCAAGCAGCTTGGTGAGAAGGTGACAACAGTTGGTGCAATTATTCGCAAATGGAAGAAACACAAAAGAACTGTCAATCTCCCTCGGCCTGGGGCTCCATGCAAGATCTCACCTCGTGGAGTTGCAATGATCATGAGAACGGTGAGGAATCAGCACAGAACTACACGGGAGGATCTTGTCAATGATCTCAAGGCAGCTGGGACCATAGTCACCAAGAAAACAATTGGTAACACACTACGCCGTGAAGGACTGAAATCCTGCAGCGCCTGCAAGGTCCCCCTGCTCAAGAAAGCACATATACAGGCCCAAGTGAAGTTTGCCAATGAACATCTGAATGATTCAGAGGAGAACTGGGTGAAAGTGTTGTGGTCAGATGAGACCTAAATCGAGCTCTTTGGCATCAACTCAACTCGCCGTGTTTGGAGGAGGAGGAATGCTGCCTATGACCCCAAGAACACCATCCCCACCGTCAAACATGGAGGTGGAAACATTATGCTTTGGGGGTGTTTTTCTGCTAAGGGGACAAGACAACTTCACCGCATCAAAGGGACGATGGACGGGGCCTTGTACCGTTAAATCTTGGGTGAGAACCTCCTTCCCTCAGCCAGGGCATTGAAAATGGGTCGTGGATGGGTATTCCAGCATGACAATGACCCAAAACACACGGCCAAGGCAACAAAGGAGTGGCTCAAGAAGAAGCACATTAAGGTCCTGGAGTGGCCTAGCCAGTCTCCAGACCTTAATCCCATAGAAAATCTGTGGAGGGAGCTGAAGGTTCGAGTTGCCAAACGTCAGCCTTGGAGTGGGACAAAATCCCTCCTGAGATGTGTGCAAACCTGGTGGCCAACTACTAGAAACGTCTGACCTCTGTGATTGCCAACAAGGGTTTTGCCACCAAGTACTAAGTCATGTTTTGCAGAGGGGTCAAATACTTATTTCCCTCATTAAAATGCTAATCAATTTAAAACATTTTTGACATGCTTTTTTCTGGATTTTTTTGTTGTTATTCTGTCTCTCACTGTCAAAATAAACCTACCATTAAAATTATAGACTGATCATGTCTTTGTCAGTGGGCAAACATACAACATCAGCAGGGGATCAAATACTTTTTTCCCTCATTGTATATTGGCCATATACCACGAACCCCTGAGGTGCCTTATTGCTATTATATTGGCCATATACCACGAACCCCTGAGGTGGCTTATTGCAATTATAAACTGGTTATCAATGTAATTAGAACAGTAAAAAATATTGGGGTCATACCCGTGGTATACAATCTGATATACCATCGGCATTCAGTTTATAATTATATTTATTCTAGCAGTCAAGCACAGTGGATGAGATAGAAATAAGAGCTAACATTAACATCAAACGACTTAAAGAGGATTGTGGTTAGTCTGACCTGGGGTGGAATGACGTAGTCCACAGGTCCCCACACCATCCGTCCGGACTCTGATGTGTTGGTGACCGCCACTCCCTTCAGTTTGGTCATCACAGCACTCTGGATAGACTCTTCGGTCTGGTAGGACTTCTTGCTCAGGAATACATACCTGTGTAGACCAGGAGGACAATATAATGTAACTATCTCAATGGGGATAATAAAAACAAATCTGTTTAAAGCTTAGAAAATGTGGAGGTTACTGTCTGATAGGGGTTTAAAATATTGGTTGGAATATATTTGTACACGTTAAGTTTATATGCACTAACAAATAGATGGACTAGATTGTATTTTATTAATAACATTTCAAATGCCTTTACACCGTTATAAGGGCATACATCTTGAAAATGTGGAAATGTATTTGTTGAGTCCCTTACCCAACAAGGTATCCAATGATGGATAATTGTATAACTCTGTACAAACTGCCGACTCTCTTGCTTTTTACAATGATGAATTTTCCTGTCTTATAGTCAAGGTAGGAAAGAACATTCGAAATAACTTTGCTTTTCCAGCTATTGGAAGCCATCCCATGGTGGTGATACTGTAAATCTGAAGACAACAGTCGGTTGGTTATACAGCCACTACAACCGTTGAACCCACAGAAGCCATCACAGTCCAGTACTTGTTCATGGGGGCCAAAATGACCAGAGCTAAATAAACTACATTGGCAAACGTTCTGATGATGATTTCAGAGTAATTTCAGTGTGCTAGTGTAACACTCATTATATTCTAAATATACATTCAAACACATAAAAAATTATAATGAAATGAGATCATAGTTTAGTTTCTTACCCTGGTCTACGAGATTATTGAAATCTGGAATCAAGTTCAAATCTTGTCTCTACCCATCAGCTTTCATGCGAAAAACAATGTACTGATGACATCATTTCCTTAGGTCATATTTCAATTCAGCCAATGAGTTTCAAGTGGCATGGATTTTAAATCTTCAGAAGAGACAGTTTGTGCACATAGCAACAACAAAAAGCATTCAGTTGACAACCAGTTGTCCAAAGTGATTTACAAGAAATGTGTGGCAGACTTAGAACAAGTCACATGACGCAGAGGTGTATGTGCAGGTCACAGGTGCAAGTTGTTGCAACATTTTCCCACATCCTATGATGTTCTGTACAAAACACCAGTACACACTGGAATGTAAATTATTTCTGCTTTTGCATGAAACCCACGTTTTGAAAGGCAGGGATGCTTTTGTTATTGGTTTTAGCGATGACATGGAAGGAAAACATGAGTCGGTAAGATATGAATAACAGACCAGTAGGCCTATGTGTCGGTTTCAATCTGAGGCGAAGATGTCAAAGCTGTCAACAGTTTGCAAAATGTCAAAGGTTTGAAGTAAAGTATGTAACTTCACTTCACCACAAGGTCTCAGGTCTCATGTCAGGTAGGTTATTATTTCCGTTTTGAATATAGTGAAGAAAAGCCTTGCTCTAACTAACCACCCTCTATGTTCTCACTCATCAGACTTTATTTAACCTTTATGCAAAGCATGTTGAGATTTATAACAGGAAAATGTTGCTTTCCAGATTTTTTATTTATTAAATCTTTGTATTTAGTTATTTGGAGCAAACATTTAAAAACAAAAATGCTGAGGCAATTCACACCTACAGTGGAGGAAAAAAGTATTTAGTCAGCAACCAATTGTGCAAGTTCTGAGAGAGGCCTGTAATTTTCATCATAGGTACACGTCAACTATGACAGACAAATTGAGAAAAAAATTTCCAGAAAATCACATTGTAGGATTTTTAATGAATTTATTTGCAAATTATGGTGGAAAATAAGTATTTGGTCACCTACAAACAAGCAAGATTTCTGGCTCTCACAGACCTGTAACTTCTTCTTTAAGAGGCTCCTCTGTCCTCCACTCGTTACCTGTATTAATGGCACCTGTTTGAACTTGTTATCAGTATAAAAGACACCTGTCCACAACCTCAAACAGTCACACTCCAAACTCCACTATGGCCAAGACCAAAGAGCTGTCAAAGGACACCAGAAACAAAATTGTAGACCTGCACCAGGCTGGGAAGACTGAATCTGCAATAGGTAAGCAGCTTGGTTTGAAGAAATCAACTGTGGGAGAAATTATTAGGAAATGGAAGACATACAAGACCACTGATAATCTCCCTCGATCTGGGGCTCCACGCAAGATCTCACCCCGTGGGGTCAAAATGATCACAAGAACGGTGAGCAAAAATCCCAGAACCACACGGGGGGACCTAGTGAATGACCTGCAGAGAGCTGGGACCAAAGTAACAAAGCCTACCATCAGTAAGGACAAATAATGGAGGACAAATAATGCTGAGTTGCATCCAAAGAACACCATACCTACTGTGAAGCATGGGGGTGGAAACATCATGCTTTGGGGCTGTTTTTCTGCAAAGGGACCAGGACGACTGATCCGTGTAAAGGAAAGAATGAATGGGGCCATGTATCGTGAGATTTTGAGTGAAAACCTCCTTCCATCAGCAAGCGCATTGAAGATGAAACATGGCTGGGTCTTTCAGCATGACAATGATCCCAAACACACCGCCCGGGCAACGAAGGAGTGGCTTCGTAAGAAGCATTTCAAGGTCCTGGAGTGGCCTAGCCAGTCTCCAGATCTCAACCCCATAGAAAATCTTTGGAGGGAGTTGAAAGTCTGTGTTGCCCATCGACAGCCCCAAAATATCACTGCTCTAGAGGAGATCTGCATGGAGGAATGGGCCAAAATACCAGCAACAGTGTGTGAAAACCTTGTGAAGACTTACAGAAAACGTTTGACCTGTGTCATTGCCAACAAAGGGTATATAACAAAGTATTGAGTAACTTTTGTTATTGACCAAATACTTGTTTTCCACCATAATTTGCAAATAAATTCATTAAAAATCCTACAATGTGATTTTCTGGATTTTTTTCTTCTCATTTTGTCTGTCATAGTTGACGTGTACCTATGATGAAAATTACAGGCCTCTCTCATCTTTTTAAGTGGGAGAACTTGCACAATTGGTGGCTGACTAAATACTTTTTTCCCCCACTGTATGTAAACATAAATGTACACTAGAAATATGAGACATATTTTATAGTAAACCTTACAGTATAGAATACTTTAAAAACACAGACATCATCACAGTGTAAGTCAATTATCTCCATTTGTAGAAATATACAATAGGTAACAAAATAATTAACAAATTCAAAACAAAGTGGCTCATGAATCACATGGCTTTGTCATATTTCAAAGTTCTCATAATACAAATCTGAGTAAATTTGAAAAAGTGTGCTATATTTTAATTGAGTAATATGTTATATAAAACCGTACAATATAACATATTTTAAAACAGTCATCACAGTAGGCTATAAGTCAATTATCTGAATATGTAGAAATGTGAAATACAAAAAAATATACTACAAAATATTTAACAAAATACTCAAAACAAAGTGTCTCTTGGATCACATGGCTTTGTCATATTTTAAAGTTCTCATTAAATCACTCAACAATGCAAATTCCTTATGGGCATTTTGGCTGCTAAGGCTAAAGTTCAGAGGAACACCATGCAGATCCAGTGTACAGTGGGAATGTTTATTTATGGTAAAATCCCAGCTTTCAAATAGCTAATTTAGCATTTAGCACTAATCTTACCAGTGACAGAGCATCACTCAGTATCTATTGCTTTATCCTCTTGATGGCGTCGTTTGAAAAAGCCACACTGCGAGTTCAAAAAGGAAAGATTAGAATAGTGGTGCCTTGATACTTTAACCGAATGAATGTACTGTACACACATTGCAGTCAGACCTGGGTTCAAATTGAAATCTTTCAAATATTTTTTGTGTTTGATTTAGCCTGTCTTGAGTGCTAGATTGGCAGTGTTTGCACTTCTATGACTATTCTATTGGTTCATGCAAGCTCAATCAAGCCCAGCTAAAGTAGTTTAACATGTATTTGATGTACAAAAACATCTAAAACACTCATTATTACCTTAACGAGTATGACAATGATTATGGCTAGGAATAGAAAGCCTCCAATGGAGCCTCCGATGATGACGGGTAATGATTTCTCCACTACCAGTTTGATTATCATCACCTCCACCTAAGAAGCAGAACCACAAAGCAGAGCAGACAGAGCAAGATAGTTAAACTTTTCCAATAATATATGTAAATGAATAAATATACTTTTTTGGACTATCTATTCTATTTTTTAAATCGGACATCTCTATTATTGTTAATACTACCTCAACTAGCCGGTGCCCCCGCACATTGACTGCACCGGTATCCCCATGTATATATAGCCTCCCTACTGTTATTTTATTTTACTTCTGCTTTTTTTCTCAACACTTTTTTGTTGTTGTTTTATTTTACTTTTTTATTAAAAATAAATGCACTGTTGGTAAGTAAGCATTTCACTGTAATGTCTGCACCTGTTGTATTCGGCGCATGTGGCCAATAAAATTTGATTTGATTTGATTTTGATATTGAACGTTTAACCCACCGATTCCATCGATCTCAATTCCAGTGCTTCGAATTGGTCTTCATCAAATCCCAGAGTGGCTTTAGCTGTAATCTTCTCAGATTTACCCTGTAATGATTGATGATGGATGGTCACAACAAAGCATTTTGACCATAAAAATCATAAAATGCGTAAGGATCTTCAACTCTATATTGCAGAGGAAGTCAATAAAGGTGTATCTACCAACCTGAACTTCTCTGATTGAAGCCTCAGCCTCAACCGTGATTTCCTGTACATCTGTGACCGCACACTGAATGAGATACTCTCCGAAGGCCTGGCGGAATAACACATATTTACTACTCAAAAGGCAACATGTTCTCATTATGATAAAATAGTGACATTTAACCATTGTAGATATAAGTTACTTTGGCTAATATATTTCTTATTTGTCATTTCTGCTGACATATTAAGATAAATATGCTGTATAATATTTTGATTTCATGAATCATTTTATGTTATACTGTAGGTGTAATGAGAAAGGATGAAACTCACTTTTACTTCTGCATTTGCAGGGATCACACATCTCTCCTGTAATCCAAACCAAATGATTATGTCAGGGACGAACACTGGGTACCAAATATTACAACAATAGAAATGTTTGGATGTTTTTAACATACCTTAGGTGTAGTACTCTTGATTGTCATTTTGGTGTCATGCGCCTGTACTGTTATTGTAACGTTGACGTATATAGTTGTGTTGTGTTTGTTCTCACCGTGAAGCTGGAAGGGAGAAAATATTTGTAGAAAGATGCAAACATTCACATTATAGAACTAGAAAAGTAAATTTCCTGAAGAAAATTAGTGTGCTTGCTCGCTTGTCTTGAAGGATCACTTGATTGATAGGATAGGATAGCCTGGGTTATTTTATGCTAATTTGAGCTAATTTGAATTGTTATCGTTTATAACGTTTTGAAAATGTTAGTTTTTTAAATGTTTGTAGCTGAAATGGTTAACGAGCAGTAGCATTTGAAATGTCACTGTGTTCTTATGGTTGACATCGAATTCATGACGTGTTATGCTAATTTATGCAAATGAGGTTATGGTACACAAAGTATTAATAGCATAAACAAATATTTTATAAGTTGGAACAGTCTGTACATTCTAACGTTTGTTTGGTGTCGATAGCTTATAGGTGGTTTAAGCACTAGAGTGGGCGGAATAATAATATATATGTACAATTCTAGAGTGGGTTTGCTTTCAGCAAACACATTAAAGACGCAAACATGCTTTTGTCATGCTTTTGTCACTTCTAGATTAGATTACTGCAATGCTCTACTCTCCGGCTACCCGGATAAAGCACTAAATAAACTTCAGTTAGTGCTAAACACGGCTGCTAGAATCTTGACTGGAACCAAAATATTTGATCATATTACTCCAGTGCTAGCCTCTCTACACTGGCTTCCTGTTAAGGCTAGGGCTGATTTCAAGGTTTTACTGCTAACCTACAAAGCATTACATGGACTTGCTCCTACCTATCTTTCCAATTTGGTCCTGCCGTACATATCTACACGTACGCTACGGTCACAAGACGCAGGCCTCCTTACTTTCCCTAGAATTTCTAAGCAAACAGCTGGAGGCAGGGCTTTCTCCTATAGAGCAACATTTTTATGGAATGGTCGGCCCATGTGAGAGACGCAGACTCGGTCTCGACCTTTAAGTCTTTACTGAAGACTCATCTCATCATATAATTGAGTGTAGTCTGGCCCAGGGGTGCGAGGTGAATGGCAAGGCACTGGAGCGACGAACCTCCCTTGCTGTCTCTGCCTGGCCGGCTCCCCTCTCTCCATTGGGATTCTCTGACTCTGACCCTATTACGGGGGCTGAGTCACTGGCTTTCTAGTGCTCTTCCATGCTGTCCCTAGGAGGGGTGCATCACTTGAGTGGGTTGAGTCACTGACGTGATCTTCCGTCCGGTTTTGCGCCCCCTCGAGCTTGTGCGGTGGAGGAGATCTTCGTGGGCTATATTCAGTAAGTTGGTGGTCTGTTGATATCCCTCTAGTGGTGTGGGGGCTGTGCTTTGGCAAAGTGGGTGGGGTTATATCCTGCCTGGTTGGCCCTGTGCGGTAGTATCGTCCCCCCCCCCCCATCTCAGCCTCCAGTATCTATGCTGCAATAGTCTATGTGCCGGCGGGCTAGGGTCAGTCTGTTATATCTGGTGTAATTCTCCTGTCTTATCTGGTGTCCTGTGTGAATTTAAGTATGCTCCCTCTAATTCTCTCTCTCTCCCTCTCTCCCTCCCCTCCCGGAGGACCTGAGCCCTAGGACCATGACTCAGGACTACCTGGCCTGATGATTCCTGGCTGTCCCCAGTCCACCTGGTCGTGCTGCTGCTCCAGTTTCAACTGTTCTGCCTGCGGCTATGGAACCCTGACCTGTTCACCGAACGTTCTACCTTGTCCTGGACCTGCTGTTTTCGACTCTTCTGCTCTCCCTCTTTCTCTCCCTCTCCATCTCTCTCTCCATCTCTCTCTCCCTCTCTCTCTCCCTCTTTCTCTCTCTTTACCGCACCTTCTGTCTCGACCTCTGAGTGCTCGGCTATGAAAAGCCAACTGACATTTACTCCTGAGGTACTGACCTGTTGCACCTTCTACAACCACTGTGATTATTATTTGACCCTGCTGGTCATCTATGAACGTTTCAACATCTTGAAGAACAATCTGGCCTTAATGGCCATGTACTCTTGTAATCTCCACCAGAAGATGACTGGCCACCCCTCAGAGCGTGGTACCTCTCTAGGTTTCTTCCTAGGTTCCTGCCTTTCTAGGGAGTTTTTCCTAGCCACCGTGCTTCTACATCTGCATTGCTTGCTGTTTGGGGTTTTAGGCTGGGTTTCTGTATAGAACTTTGTGACATCTGCTGATGTAAAAAAGGGCTTTATAAATCAATTTAATTTGATTTGATTTGAACACATTATAGAAACACAACCACATACGGAAACAAAGCAAGCATACCTGAAACTTAAATGTCAGGTCTTTCTTCTCAATGGTTTTGTCCGTGAATTTGATAATGTTCGGTGTGGCCTCCCTGTAAACAACAAGGTAGCAGAAAAATAAAGTTGAATTGAATGGAATTGAAATCCAACATTCAACAGCGTTAAGTAGGATCTATAAAGACATTCTCTGCCTTGAAATCATCCCTGTCTTACTGTCGTTCAGTCTTAACCCACCCAGTCAGTTGGACCTTTAAAGCATTCTTTATTCCAAAGTGGTACGTCTTAAAATCCAAAACCTGGGTGCCACCATTCTCACTAAAAACAACGATAGGAAGGGAAAATGTAGACAACTTCATTAAAATAAAATAGTAAAATGCTACATTTTAAGAAGTATCGGTATGGAAAGTTTCAAACCATGTTAGGTTTGCTGTGATCTCAGCCTCTCGCATCTCTGATTTCTTGTTCAAAGGCTGCCAGGAGATGGAGAAATTGACCTAGGGTATCAAAACAAAAAAGAAACATGCTGACAGGTCAGAGAAAAATGACATTTCAATTTTGATGGGAGACATTTGGCTTGAGTAATGCCACTAGGCTGTATTAGTTAAGTCATGGTGGGTATCGGTACCTGGGTATTTTTCTTGAAGACTGGGTGTAAGAGATGACACTTCAAACAAGAAATATTCTCTTTAATTTGGTTCTCACAAACAGACCCTTCCATTTTCTGTGAATGATGAACAGATCAATAGTCAGTCAGTTGCTGACTCCTTTGTCAGTCAATGCAACAAAGCTGACCTAATATTTCCAACCTCAAATCTAGTTCTCAGGACTCAACAAATTGATTTTTGTTTCAGTGAGGAGGAATTACCGTTGTGAACTTGTTAAAAAGGAGCATGTTGGGATATGCCAGAACAAGTGTTGTCATGTAGGCACTATCCCCAATGTTGGTCAGATTGAAGTCAATCATCAAGTTCTGGGTCGATCCGATTATGACCATATCCTTGCTGTTACACAAATGACAGGATAAAAAGGACAATATATAATCTGTTTGGGTATCAAATCAATGACTAATTATTTCCACCTTGTTAAAAATAAGTGTTTGTAGATAGGAGAAGATAAATAATAGCATTGTGATTGAAAACTAATTTACCTCAGCCTTGAATCAGATAGGGATATGTTTGCCATGCATTTGTCTTTAATCTCACACTCCTTCTCAAATTGAATCTGAAGATTTCAATTGACAGCACATATGATAACATAATTATTATAATTAAGAATTAGGCTTGAACAGTTTTTCACAAATTTGTTGAGTAGTCTACCAAATGCTCACCTTTTCTGTGAACTCTGTGGGAGTAAAGAAATCCAGAATGCGGAGAGGTGGTTCAGTGGTATTCAACTTGAAGTTTAGCTTGACCTCTATCGGTGAGAAGCAGTCATAGCAACCCTGAAAGAGAGAAAAAACTACATGTGCCTATCCCTCTCTCTCGTGTGATTCAGTTTCATCAGCAAGTCTTACTGGAGACTGTTCATACTTCAAAATAGAGATTTAAAGACCGTTGTAATATTTGTCATGTATGTAGATGCCTCAGAAACCTACCGTAAAAAACAGTTTGATGGGGTTAAGGCAGTCTGTATCAGATAGTATAGTGAAAATGCCTTCCCCATTTGCCTTGTCCTCAAAAGACAGACGCTTTTTGTTTTGACCTGCATCCAGATCTATGTTGTAAGATATGGGAAGTTGTTCATCAGCTGAAAGACAAACAAATCATGGAACAAAATAAGTGATTCTGTAAATTCCAAGCAAATACATCTACATTTTCTAGTTTATGTCAACTGAGACGATGGGTGATGAGAACTGTACTGGACATACTGTCAATATTTCCCTTTTGTGTTTGGAAGCAGATGGCCAGGGTGACCTGCTCCTTCTTGGTTTTTGTGTTTGTCTGCGCGGATGTGGGGATGGTGTTAGGCTTCATGGTCAGCTTGGGTTTAAACACGATGACAGGGATTGTTCTGGTAGACATTCAGAGTTTAGAGATTATTCAGTAAATGGACAGCGCATATACTCTTTAAACAAGTTGTTACCTAGAACCGTAAAGCGATTCATACAGGGACAGCCGAAGAACCCTTTGGGATTCTAGGTAGCACCTTTTTTTTTTAAAAGCATTCTACTAAATGAAACAGTATACACATCTGTGGTGGACATATACAGTACAGGGCTTCCTGTACATATATTCCTACTGTCTATACTCACCTCAGGACAGTGACAGTGCCTTGGCTCCCGACAATGATGTGAAGCTGTCTCCTCCTGTCAGCACCTTTTTTGTCAGAGAAGGCACTCACAGACTGGCCAAAGTGGCGGAGTTTTGTCTCAAACTCTGCAGCTTTAATTCTCTAGAAGTAAGAACAAGTCATGAACACTTGTCATAATCATTAACCGCATGTTAATTCATGAAAACACTATGAGTGATGTTATGTTTGGGTTCTGTATAAAGTCCTTTCACTGCAGGCATCAGGATCATTGCAAGAGGCTCTTTGTCAGCAAGCTAGACTTCTACTAAATCACCTGTGAGTGGTCCCTCTGAAGTCCTTCTTGGACTCCGTTATAGATATAGATGCTTCCAGAACAGCCACATATCTCATCTTCCTCCAGAGGAGCTCCAACTGCCACGTCGTTGTATCCGTTCCCGTCCAGGTCTCCAACAGAAGAGATGGCTGAACCGAATCTGGCAAATACATAGCTGTCCAGCCCATGCCACTCCCAGGACTCCTTATCAAACTCACCCTTGGCCTAGGACACAACCCTCACAACCATCAGAAAAGTACAGTTCTGAGCACTGAAACACAATTTTATGAGTGCATTTCTACTGACCTGGTTTAGCTTGAAGATGATCACTCTGCCCTCCTCTCCTCTCTGGTGGAAGTACGGTGCTCCTACAAGCAGGTAGTCTGTCTTAGTGTCCCCGTTAAAGTCCAGGGCACACAGCACAGAGCCAAAGTAAGAGCCCACCTGTAGAGTGGAGATTTTGGTTATTATTTGTAACCTCCACGAGATGGCAGTAAGCATCAGGTTGTGTACTCTTAACAGTGGAACGAAAGATGGATACAGTACCTGTCCAAGTTTATTTCTTAGATGGATTTCACAATATATCTGTTATACACATAGACCTACCTGGTCACCCAGTAGTATTTCCTGCAGTTTGTGTGAAGTTGCATTGAAGACGAAGACCCCCCCAGTCAGGCTGTGACGAGGGGCCCCTGAGATGTACAGAGTCCCTGAGGTGGCCATGGCAGACACAACACTGTAACCTGGGACACACAGACAGAAGTTAACAGAATACATTCAAGAAGGGCTGCCACTTTTGAAGAAAGCTTGGAGTGAGATATGCTATGTGAATTTCATTGCCCCCCTGGCACAACACCTAGAAGGGGGACTGAGAATCCTCCCCCAGTACTGTGTTAAAGGTAATTTCCTGCAATTCTATGTATTTTGATATGGCTTAGGCATATGACCAGCATGGACATTTAAAAAATAAAACCACAGGTCAGGTGTATTCAGGATGCTTTGAACATTAAATGAACACTCCAAATTCTACAACTTTGTTACTTTTAGATTTTTGGGGATAAAATTTAAAGCATGCTAATATTTTTTAGGTGGTTTTACACTTTATTCAGATGGCAATGAAATGAGATTCTAGAAACAGTGGGAAGGTTGGAAGCAGGGACTGATCCCTGTTCTCAGGTGGAAAGTTGTATGCGACATGTGCTGGGGAGTGTTACCACCACACCAAGGTTCTGCACAGGAAATGTAAATATTAATGGTTGATGGCAGTGGGTAACCAAAATATATTTTGTAATTTGGGTGAACTCTCACTTTAAAAATAGGGCTAATTTCACAAAATCCCCCAACCTTCAAGAAAAATCGAATGAATATCAATATTCAGGTGGTTTATGCCTCCTAGTTGAAGATCCTTGCCATCATCTTCCTCTACATAGACAAAATATGGTGCTTTTATGAATTGAGAGTCCCCCTACCATTTCCGCTTAGCTTGTGCACAATACTAAAATGTCACAAATTATATTTGATTCCTGGAGCATTTAATATCAAATGCTTATTTTTATGACTTATTCAAAACTGTCCATGAATGGCTGCAAAAATACAAGTAGGCAAATCAGATTTCAAATATGTGATTACACTTGCAACATCTGGAAGAAGTGGAATAATAAAACAAGTGTGGGGAATAACAGTCATGTTCTTGCTGACAAGCACAGTAATTACCCTATATTTTAGCCCATTGTTAAGAATGAGAATTGTTCCACTGATCAGACTAAATCATGTAAATAGATAATAAAATCTCTTGAAGACAAGATTACATAAATCTGTCCCTACACCCTAACCAAATTATTGTGTATTGTCCCCCCTCTAGAATCAAACTTACACTTTTGGGTTCAAAATCTGTTTGTCAAAATGATTTTCAGAGTTACAAATCAGGTAACCCTACCAAACATACTGTGAAGGTCTGTCTGCTGCCTTTTCGTTGTCACAGCCTAAATACCAATCACCAAAAGAGGGGACTAATGCAAGTTGCGATTAAATCGACTTTAGTACATGCTGTCAAAAGGCTGTATTCTGCAATAGGGACTGGAGTAACAGCAACCTCATTTTGTTGACAACATTGTACATAAAACAACGCTACCATGCTGCTCTTTTTACAGTTTTATAAACTCAGCGGAGAACGTTCTCTCTCCTTATTCAGCTGCTCTAACCTTGAGGGGCGTTTCTTTAAAACATGGATCCAATCCCCTTGATCCCTTACATAACTAGACCAATCACATGCTTCAATGTGCCACAGTTCACAGTGCTGTGGCAAGACAGGACAATGATAGAGGTTCCGCTCGTGATGTTAAATTGCAGATGCTCCGATTTCAAAACGATTTGGAGCACAGTTGAAAACTTAACACGCTGACTATATAATGGACTAATTAGAAAAATAAAAGCAGTACTTTTCAATGCGTGAAATATATGAGGTGTGCTGTGAGAAGAGGGCCAAATTCGTGTGTCTCATGGCTAATGCGTGAGAGTTGGCAGCTCTGACCTTCAGTTATGGCCCCGGGATGAGGATAAGGAATACAAAACTAAAACCTTCAAAAACTTTGTCTGAAACTGCATGTCCCATAATCTCTCGTGGACAAATTAACCTTTGCGTGAATTTTACTTCTGGGTAACCGAGATTACATGTCCCATAACTTACCTAAGTAGGAGAACCTTGGCTCTGAGGATGACCCATTTAAGAAGGTGACCTTATTCTCCTTGGGGTGTTTTAAGATCACTCCTCCACTCCAGTCATTGGCGCCCACAGCGCCGAACAGTAGGGACCCCTAGGAAGAGGAGGGAATGGATGTTACTAGCCAGAAGCCAATAAAAAATAGATACAAATCTTAGGCAAGTGGATCGAGATACTATTATGATCATCAAACTGCATCTCAGATATGGTCACGGTCTCCAGCTAATAGGAATAGTACACGTTGGACCATGGTACCCCAGACTGCAGACTTTGGCCTTAAACCAACTACAAAACCATGTGTAAAAAAACAAAGTTAAAAACCAAACAACTTACATCAAGTGCAATGTGGTTGCTGAATCCAGCCTCGGCGAGTTGAAATTGAAAGCCATCCCCCTTTTTGATTCCTGGTTCATAAATCAAAGCAACACAAACATTTTGTTATAAAGTGAGTCAGAAATAATATTTCTAATGGAGTAGGATGCAAAATGCACCTTACAGCCTGTCAGTGTTAGACTACCCTAAACCTCCTACATTAAATTGCACACATACAGAATATGACAATAATGGGACACAATGTAAACTGATGATTACAGCCTTTTAGTGTTACCTTCGATTCCTTTGATGATACTGGTCTCTAGCTGGGAGAGGATGCTCTCCAAGGCTTTATAGTCACCAACCAAGAACAGGTTACTCTCACTGCCACTAATATTCTTCATCTCGTCTATTTTGGTTTCATTACCAACCTGTGATTCATAAATGTACAGAGAAAATCTATGTCTTGATATACCAGAATATAAGTTAACATTTTCATTGAATCGATTAAACCTGTTACTTTAGTCAGGAAGATGAATTAAAAGATACACAAAAGAGAACACTCACCCCAATAGCAAATCTGGTGATATGGTTTGTTTCAAGCAAGTCATTTGCTCTTCGCAAATTTTTCTTATCCCAAAGGGATATTGCTCCATCTGACACCACTATTATGATTTTCTTGGAGTCCTCTTTGGACCCATTCTCAGGAACAAAAACATGTTCACTGAAAATACAAATGTAAACAAATGTCAACAATGTAATGATATTTGCAATCTAAATGATATAAAAATATGGGCCTATAGTATGGTACTTACATTGTATAGATTATAGCTGAAGCAGTTATTGTGGCGTTTTTGATCTGTTCAATGTTTTTGACCGTTTCAAAAGCTGTTGGCCCGTCTTTCTCATTCAGTGACAGTTCAGTTCTGATTTTTGAGCCATACTGAACAATAGCAAATTCACACTATAAAAAGAAAGAGCTATTTATTTTTGTTATCACAATAAAGCATTATCATTCATTTTATTTAATGCCAATTCTAGAGAAAGCACAGTTTTATGACCAAATCTTTTGTTGAAGTGTGCATTAATGTGGATCAATACTTACATTGAAACATTTCTCCCAAACATTTTTCATCACAGTTGAGATGAAATGTTTTGCCCTTTCAAAGTCTGTCACATTAATGCTACCAGATCCATCAAGTACAAATGCAATCTCAGTCCCAGGATCTAGAAACAAAACAGCGATATTGTACATGAACAAAAAAAAACACATGCACATCACTTCCCTGTATTTGTAATAAATGTAGACCTACCACCCTCATCATCCTCATCACTGTTGTTGTTATTGTTGTTGTTGTTTTTGTTATTGTGATTGTTGCCATTGATGGAGATGTTTCTTTCCATTTGATCTACAACTTAAATTCAGAAAATGTAGACATTCATTACTAACTTTACACTCTTTATATGGCGCTGATGTACAGTATGTTTCCATTGTCTTCATCTGAGATCTAACTTTTTCACAGCTGTTTCCATTGGTTCAATATCATAGGAATGCCTACCTAGCGTGGCAGGATAATAAACCTCATGCTTCAGAAGGCCAGACAGGAGTGTACAGTTTGCATTGAGATAATCATTTGAGTTATTCTGCTTCCTGACCTGTTGGCAGACCTGGTGAGAGGAGAGCAGAGCAAGTCATCAGTCCACATGGCATACTGCTGAGCAGGATAGCTCTATGGCCCGATCAGTTTGATAGTGTACACAGAGGAGTAGTTTTTCTGCAGGCTATAGAAACACCATTCAACTGATGTCTAAAATGGACTCGGAGCCGAGGGCTTCCTCATGTGAGCAAGTCACATGAATCTTTGTCCAAGATAACTTGCTTACTGACTTAATGCTCTTCATTCCTGGAGCAACATAGGGCCCAAGATAAAGGCGATTTGAGCTGTATTTCATTCGCTGGACAAATATATGATGTCTGAAGTGGAACAGGAAACAAATCTGTGACTTTTTCTCAATCTTCAGACAGGACACTGTATGGTACCAGGACAGTGTATGGTATTTTCTACACCTTGTGCTCAAAAAACGGATGTGGATGCCTGCGTGCATGCAGTTGTCTGTCTGAATGTGACCACAGTGACACATATCTGCAGCAGACACAGAGTACACTCTCAATAATCTTATCAACAGAGTTTGAGGAAGCATTTCTATGCTAGACTTAAAGACAATTATGTATTGTTTCAGACCAGAGATGTGGTCCTACTCTGTGAGTCCATCTAGCAAAAACAATCTTACAGTAGCAGAAAATAATCAGTTACATTGGAAAAGGTGTTTCTGGGAAGAGTGGGGCCCATCTTTCATGATGAAAGGGAAGTCATGTGAAATACAGACGTTAGTAGCGTCTGACGCCTACAGAAGAGGAAGCTGTGGCTTTGCTGAGAAGTAATTGACTAGGCAACGATTCTGCTGCTACTCTCATGTGATTTACTGCAATACAATTAACTACGGTACCAATCTGACCTGCAGCCCATTCCTCTCCCCCTCTAATACTTCACCCCTCACTCTCCCTCTCATTTATCCACATAAATTAAATACAACACAGCTCTTAGTTGTCTTGAACTACTATAACTATTTGTCATACAGCCAATATACTGTGTCATCATGTACAAATCATGGACAAATGTCATAAAAATTCATGACACTTTCATGACTGACTTATTGTGAATGGCAAATGAAATGACTCAATAAAAGACAACACAGCAGGTTAAATAGGTTATCTCTATGAATGTAAAAAACTGTCGTAGAATAAATACCATGTGCTGCTCCTTCTCCCCAGTCAAACTGTTGGTTACTGCCACAATGGGTCGGAGTCCTTTACTTGCATTGGCTACAAAACAAGTCGACTTGGATTCAGCATATGGTTAACAAAAATAGGCCCTGAAATGTACTAGAATAAATTAACCTACTTCTGAAATTTGGATTAGCAAGAGTGACATAGTTCACCTGAGATATTGACTTCCATGCAGTTTTCCAGATCACAATGCAATACTTTCTGGGGTCTAGAATTTGGGGATGGAACCAATACCCTGTTGAATTACATAAGAGAACATGGATACGGAGAAAATAATCTAGATGTAATACAGTACTGTAGATCTATATGACATGAACACAAATTCATTTGACATAACATATAGCAGATGATGCCATAGTGACTTACCCTTCTTTGGACTGAACAGTAGTTTGCCCAAATAGTGTATCATTGTTATGAAAATGCTTGACTGGTTTTGTGAAAATGTTGAAGCCTGCTACTGTGCATATCACTGTAAAGCAAAGAGATGTGACGATACAGATCTTTTATCACTCTTTACATGAATTGAATTAATGACTACCTAATGCTCAAAAACATAATACATACCAGTCAGCAAAATGTGTCCTCGAATCATGTTTCTAGTAGAACATGTCAGGTCTGAGAAAAATAAACTGCTTAAACCAGATCAGTCTGATCATAACTTGCTTGTAACTTATCAAACCTTTTGACAACTGCTCATATATGCTAGATTTCCTATGAGGTGATGACATCACAACCTCTCTGTCAGACAGACAAACAGACAGACAGTGGTGGTAGTGGTGGGTGGTGGCTCTTGCCTTGTTGTCATGTAAACCCTTGGGTTGTGTGAAAGTGCTTGACATGCAGTACATTACATTACATACAATGTATAATTACAATACTAATACATTACATATAATACATTTAGCGCAAAGTGTTAACAGTAGGCGTGTATTTTCAGTTCAGTTTTTGTAGGGAGCATTTTTAACTTTAATTGATCTTTGATCTGTTTCCTGTAACTGCTCTCTCTCCCTTGTCTCCAGCAGACCAGCAGAACTGAAAGTGGGTTTCAGTTGTATCTGGTCTGGACCACAGACAGTGACATTACTCTAACAAAGGTGACAAGAGGCCCTCTGTGTACCTCTACAAAGTTGCTCTGTCACCAGGTTCAACTAGACTAAACAACAAACTATATTGACAAACATTCCCCATTTTCTATTTAAATTGATGAAAGTTGTTGCATGAGATGTCTGATATCAGCTATTAAAATTGTGTTGGCAGATATAGCATGGCTATGAGGGTTTTATATTTTGCAATGCATGAACCTGGGATGGAAAATAAATTCAGTATAGAAACGATTTCCTGGTTGTCTTCAGTGTCAGTCTTTGGTTTTTACCACAAAGTTATGTGTCACGTTAACAGAGGATTTGTCTTTCCTTGTTAAAAAGGAAGTAAGTTGCTTGAGTAGTCATGGTGAATGTATTTTGTGACAACACAGATGTTAGTTGCAAAAACTAAAGTGACAAGACAATGAGAGAATCTCAATTGGTTTTGCTTGACTCCTCGTGTCTCCTCTGTCCTCTCCTTGCCTGCTTTTGAAAAAGGTCAAAGGTAATCAAGGAGTGGATGCAAGGAGAGGAAACGTGGAAACAAATGTGCTTGTATGAAATGAGACTCTCCTTCTCCACTCATGCGTCATCAGGCAAATTATGGTTAGAGGGGTGGAATCCCCAAATAAATGTGTAAAGTGCGAAAACCAATTTAACTAGTTGTATGCAAGACATGTTATAGATAAAAGGTAGCGTAGCGTATCATTTTTAAATGTGTGCATGCTTTTCTCCTTTGAGAAAACAACAGCTGATTCATAGGGGGTGTGTATACATTCTTGTGTATCCTCTGCCGAAGTAGGTAATCAAGGAGGTGAGCAGAATCCTCTGTTCCCTACTAACGAATTGACACTCTCCTCAACCACTCAACCACTTATCGGTTTCCAGTTCATGCAGGAGAGGAAGACGGAGGAATCGAGGAGAGGATGGACTTTTTTTCACCAGTTGAGAACCTCCCAAAGACCCAAATAATAATACATAATAATAATAATAATAATAATAATAATAATAATAATAATAATAATAATAATAATAATTATAATTATAATTATAATAATAACAAATAAATAAATATAATAAATATCTCATGGTTGATCTTAGTATAATTTCTGTATTTTTTATTTCCATGATCAGTCTTTACAATATTAATTTGTATACATTTATTTTGTATACCTTTTTTCTAGTCAACATTGTGTAGCATACAAGGATTCATATTGGAGGTATGTTCATTACAACCTCTACTTTCTTGTCAAAAGACATGTTAACATGAGGACTAAAATAAAAAAATACTTTCACCCAAATGTTCATCTACTGTACATACAGTTGAAGTCGGAAGTTTACATACACCTTAGCCAAATACATTTAAACTCTGTTTTTCCACAATTCCTGACATTTAATCCTAGTAAAAAGTCCCTGTCTTAGGTCAGTTAGGATCACCACTTTATTTTAAGAATGTGAAATGTCAGAATAATAGTAGCTAGAATGATTTATTTCAGCTTTTATTTCTTTCATCACATTCCTAGTGGGTCAGAAGTTTACATACACTCAATTATTATTTGGTAGCATTGCCTTTAAATTGTTTAACTTGGGTCAAACATTTCAGGTAGCCTTCCACAAGCTTCCCACAATAAGTTGGGTGAATTTTGGCCCATTCCTCCTGACAGAGCTTGTGTAACTGAGTCAGGTTTGTAGGCCTCCTTGCTCGCACACGCTTTTTCAGTTCTGCCCACAAATGTTCTATAGGATTGAGGTCAGGGCTTTGTGATGGCCACTCCAATACCTTGACTTTGTTGTCCTTAAGCCATTTTGCCACAACTTTGGAAGTATGCTTGGGGTCATTGTCCATTTGGAAGACCCATTTGTGACCAAGATTTAACTTCCTGACTGATGTCTTGAGATGTTGCTTCAATATATCCACATAATTTTCCTTCCTCATGATGCCATCTATTTTGTGAAGTGCACCAGTCCCTCCTGCAGCAAAGCACCCCCACAGCATGATGCTGCCACCCCCGTGCTTCACAGTTGGGATGGTGTTCTCCGGCTTGCAAGGCACCCCCTTTTTCCTCCAAACATAATGATGGTCATTATGGCCAAACAGTTATATTTTTGTTTCATCAGACCAGAGGACATTTCTCATCTTTGTCCCCATGTGCAGTTGCAAACCGTAGTCTGGCTTTTATATGGCGGTTTTGGAGCAGTGGCTTCTTCCTTGCTGAGAGGCCTTTCAGGTTATGTCGATATAGGACTCGTTTTACTGTGGATATAGATAATTTTGTACCTGTTTCCTCCAGCATCTTCACAAGGTCCTCTGCTGTTGTTCTGGGATTGATTTGCACTTTTCACACCAAAGTACGTTCATCTCTAGGAGACAGAACACATCTCCTTCCTGAGCGGTATGACGGCTGCGTGGTCCAATGGTGTTTATACTTGCGTACTATTGTTTGTACAGATGAACGTGGTACCTTCAGGTGTTTGGAAATTAGTCTCAAGGATGAACCAGACTTGTGGAGGTCTACAAATTATTTTATGAGGTCTTGGCTGATTTCTTTTGATTTTCCCATGATGTGTATAGAGGCACTGAGTTTGAAGGTAGGCCTTTAAATACATCCACAGGTACACCTCCAATTGACTCAAATGATGTCAATTAGCCTATCAGAAGCTTCTAAAGCCATAACATCTTTTTCTGGAATTTTCCAAGCTGTTTAAAGGCACAGTCAACTTAGTGTATGTAAACTTCTGACCCACTGGAATTTTGATACAGTGAATTATAAGTGAAATAATCTGCCTGTAAACAATTGTTGGAAAAAGTACTTGTGTCATGCACAAAGTAGATGTCCTAACCGACTTGCTAAAACTATAGTTTGTTAACAATACATTTGTGGAGTGGTTGAAAAACTAGTTTTAATGACTCCAACCTAAGTGTATGTAAACTTCTGACTTCAACTGTATGCTTGTGTCTCACTCTTGACTATCACCCCACGCTGCATCAATCCAACAGACAGAGGCCTAGTTAGAGAGTGTGGTTTACCTCTGCATATCGCTTGCAACTGAAGGCCCCCTTCAACAGGAAGCTACTGTGGTCTTCTCAGTAAGATTGCTCATCTCACCACACCTCATCTGTGCTACTGCTCAGGACTTTGTTCCGTTGGCTGCAGCTACAAATAGTATTACGGTGAATACAGTAAAATAAGCATTCATGAACCTAAATTAACTAAATTATATGTGTCATGCACATAAACCAGGTTATTTTAGTGCATGAACATGCCTCATAGTTGTTTATAATCACAGAGAGAAGTAAATAAGACCTGCTGTATACATGCACATAATCCAAGTACGTGAGATTGTTATAACATGTGAATAACATGTAATAACGTTGTTAAACATGTTATAACATATCAAATGAATCAAGTACCAGTTCAAACGTAACACTATATTCAATGTTTTCAGAAACGTATAAAAAGAAATGGGAAGAATCTAAACAGGCACAGCTGCTTAGACAGGAAGTGACCTAATCGATTGCCTCTGTGTCTGAACTTAGTTGTAGAGGTTTACCCTTTACCTTGCTCATAGAGTAGCTACTGGATACTTTCACTTACATTTCTGGTACCACTCACTGCCATATATTAAAATACGGAAAATGTTCTTTGTCAAAACTGAAGGCTGTTTTTTCTGGATGGTATTATATTATACCTCTGTTGTTTCAATGGGTAAGTGCTTAAGAGAATGATAACATAGATATAGCATTTTATGTAGAGATCTGAGAGAATAAATGTAGAATAGGAGAGTAGAAACGTAAGAGAAGCTTCCTGTCGTGAATGTCTTGTGCATCAGGAAAATAATGGTGTAATTTTTCAAATCCTGTTTTTACCTTACATTAGAAAAATGTACATACACTACCGGTCAAAAGTGTTAGAACATCTACTCATTCAAGGATTTTTCTTTATTTTTAATATTTTCTACATTGTAGAATAATAGTGAAGACATCAAAACTATGAAATAACACATATGGAATCATGCAGTAACCAAAAAAGTGTTAAACAAATCAAAATATATTTTATATTTGAGATTCTTCAAATAGCCACCCTTTGCCTTGATGACAGCTTTGCACACTGTTGGCATTCTCTCAACCAGCTTCATGAGGTGGTCTCCTGGAATGCATTTCAGTTAACAGGTGTGCCTTCTTAAAAGTTAATTTGTGGAAAGCTTTCCTTCTTAATGTGTTTGAGCCAATCAGTTGTGTTGTGAGAAGGTAGGGGGGTATATAGAAGATAGCCCTATTTGGTAAAAGACCAAGTCCATTTTATGGCAAGAACAGCTCAAATAAGCAAATAGAAACGACAGTCCATCATTACTTTAAGACATGAAGGTCAGTCAATACGGAACATTTCAAGAACTTTGAACGTTTCTTCAAGTACAGTCGCAAAAACCATCAAGCGCTATGATGAAAGTGGCTCTCATGAGGGCAGCCACAGGAATGGAAGACCCAGAGTTACCTCTGCTGCAGAGGATAAGTTCATTAGAGTTACCAACCGCAGAAATTGCAGCCCAAATAAATGCTTCACATAGTTCAAGTAACAGACACATCTCAACATCAACTGTTCAGAGGAGACTGTGTGAATCAGGCCTTCATGGTCGATTGCTGCAAAGAAATCACTACTAAAGGACAGCAATAAGAAGAAGAGACTTGCTTGGGCCAAGAAACATGAGAAATTGACATTAGACCGGTGGAAATGTGTCCTTTGGTCTGGAGTCCAAATTTGAGATTTTTGGTTCCAACCACTGTGTCTTTGTGAGATGCGGTGTGTGTGAATGGATGATCTCCGCATTTGTATTTCCCACCGTAAAGCATGGAGGAGGAGGTGTTATGGCGTGGGGGTGCTTTGCTGGTGACACCGTCTGTGATTTATTTAGAATTCAAGGCACACTTAACCAGCATGGCTACCACAGCATTCTGCAGCGATACGCCATCCCATCTGGTTTGGATTAGTGGGACTATCATTTGTTTTTCAACAGGACAATGACCCAACACACCTCCAGGCTGTGTAAGGGCTATTTTACCAATAAGGAGAGTGATGGAGTGCTGCATCAGATGACCTGGCCTCCACAATACTCCGACCACAACCAAATTGAGATGATTTGGGATGATTCGGACCGAAGAGTGAAGGAAAAGCAGCCAACAAGTGCTCAGCATATGTGGGAACTCCTTCAAGACTGTTGGAAAATCATTCCAGGTGAAGCTGGTTGAGAGAATGCCAAGAGCGTGCAAAGCTGTCATCAAGGCAAAGGGTGGCTATTTGAAGAATCTCAAATATAAAATATATTTTGATTTGTTAAATACTTTTATGGTTACTACATGATTCCATATGTGTTATTTCATAGTTTTGATGTCTTCACTATTATTCTGCTATGTAGAAAATAGTAAAAATAAATAAAAACCCTTGAATGAGTAGGTGTTCTAAAACTTTTGACCGGTAGTGTATGCCGCTGAGAATTTACCATAAAATGGCTGTTCATTTTAACCATTACATTGCAACGTTTTGTCTATGAGCCTGATAACCGTCCAAACCCAAAACTCCTTCTCTAGGTAACAAACATTGCCATGACTCCTGTAAAACATCCACCCTCCAGGCTCCACTGGGCTCTGTGGTGCTCTTGTCATGCAGCTTTGGGTCTACCTCTCTGGGCATCAGCCCTGGCCATGGCTGGGTGGTGTGGAACCATGGCTCTGGTTCTGGTGTCAGCCTGGTCAACATCACGTCGTCTGGGAAGGTTGTTGCCTCCTTCAGTTGTCTGCGTATCATATACAATACTAGACTTATTTTTTGCTTTGAGACGTTAGCTTTTTTAAAGCATTTTAACATTAATTTTGATGTACAGCTTTGTAATTTCTGCATGTAATGAAAAGCGCTCTTCAAATAATATATAAATCAAATCTGAATGTATTATTATCAGGTGGACTTTCTGGACCCCAGGCAAGGCAGAGTGAAGGCTTTCCCCAATCAGGGAGTTCTGGGGAACTTCTCCATCAGCATCGATGTCCTTCAGGCCTCAGACCTGGGTTCCTACTGCTGTGAGCTACAGAGTAATGACCAGTGCCATCGAGTGGAAGTTGAGGAACTTGATCAAGGTAACACTATGCTAGTATCTACAGTAGTATATTGTTCCAATGGCTCAGTTGGTGCTTGTAACAATTCCTGAGTTGTAGGTTTGATTCCTTCTTGCAACCTCAACCAAATATTTGTATCAAGAGAAAGTCACTTTAGTGTTACATTAGAACAATAATCTCTTATACTTTTGTATCCGAAAATATAGGACCCTTTCAAGTCACCAGCAATGAGTCAAAATAATTGGTGCAGGCTTCATACTGTATATGCAAACTGCAGAGATGCACGCTGTATACACAGCATGTGGTTGGTTTTTACTTCCACAGTCACTTTCTGTAAAGGTCAACCCATTTCTGGTCAGGTTAGACTTAGCAGCACTCTTGCTTAATGTTTCCTATAAGATACATGTAAATAAAACCTCCTCTTCCTCTCTTCAGACAGCACAGATCTGCAAGTGTTGTTTTTCAGCATCTGTGGTGTGGCCATCCTCATAGTGCTCCTGAGTGGCTGTTTCTGCTGGGTGAAATGGACACGTGAGCACCTCCATGTTCCTCTGTCTGACTCCCTCAGTCTTACTTCAGTATTGGAATGATATGGATGAAGCCGCTAGCATGGCATACTGCACACTATACAGTATAACACACGGAGTACATTGACAGTTATTTGGGCTAATCCGAATCTTCCTATGAGCATTAAGCAGCATCCTTTCTTTCTGATGTAAATGTAATGAGGCTGATTGTGCAACTTTGCAAGCTGCTTCCATGTCAGTTATGTAGCTACATATCCTACTAAAATGATGCACATTGCACACTTTAAACAGGCCTAAACACATGTCTTAATGCCACCCAGTATGCACGGTAGAAAGAGGAACTGCACCGATGCAGTGGTGGAACATTTCAAAGTAGCCTGATTTGTTTGTGAAATGTGATGTACACTACGGGTCAAAAGTTTTAGAACACCTACTCATTCAAGGGTTTTTCTTTATTTTTAATATTTTCTACATTGTAGAAAAATTGTGAAGACATCAAAACTATGAAATAACACATATGGAATCATGTAGTAACCAAAGAAGTGTTAAACAAATCAAAATATATTTTATACTGGAGATTCTTCAAATAGCCATCCTTTGCCTTGATGACAGCTTTGCACACTATTGGCATTCTCTCAACCAGCTTCATGAAGTAGTCACCTGGAATGCATTTCAATTAACTGGTGTGCCTTGTTAAAAGTTAATTTGTAGAATTTATTTCGAGCCAATCAGTTGTGTTGTGACAAGGTAGGGGGAGTATACAGAAGATAGCCCTATTTGGTAAAAGACCAAGTCCGTATTATGGCAAGAACAGCTCAAATAAGCAAAGAGAAACAACAGTCCATCATTACTTTAAGACATGAAGGTCAGTCAATACGGAACATTTCAAGAACTTTGAAAGTTTCTTCAAGTGCAGTCGCAAAAACCATCAAGCGTTATGATGAAACTGGCTCTCCTGAGGACCGCCACTGGAATGGAAGACCCAGAGTTACCTCTGCTGCAGAGGATAAGTTCATTAGAGTTACCAGCCACAGAAATTGCAGCCCAAATAAATGCTTCATAGAGTTCCAGTAACAGACACATTTCAACATCAACTGTTCAGAGGAGACTGTGTGAATCAGGCCTTCATGGTCGATTTTCTGCAAAGAAACCACTACTAAAGGACACCAATAATAAGAAGAGACTTGCTTGGGTGAAGAAACACGAGCAATGGACATTAGACCGGTGGAAATGTGTGCTTTGGTCTGGAGTCCAAATTTGAGATTTTTGGTTCCAACCGCCATGTCTTTGTGAGACACGGTGTGGGTGAACGGATGATCTCTGCATGTGTATTTTCCACCGTATGTCACGATCGTCGAAAGGAGTGGACCAATGCGCAGCGTGATAAGCGAACATACTTTTATTTTTTATTCACCACACGAACAAAAACAACAAAACGATACGTAAAGTCCTTGGGTACATACACAAACCATACACGGAACAAGATCCCACAAACACAAGTGAACACAAGGCTGCCTAAGTATGGATCCCAATCAGAGACAACAAGCAACAGCTGAATCACGTTGCCTCTGATTGAGAACCACCCCGGCCAACATAGAAACACATTAACTAGATCCTAACATAGAAATACAAACACATAGAATCTACACACCCTGGCTCAACATATAAGAGTCCCAGAGCCAGGGCGTGACAGTACCCCCCCCCAAAGGCGCAGACTGCGACCGCGCCAAACATAAACCGAACAGGGGAGGGCCGGGTGGGCATTCCTCCTTGGAGGCGGATCCGGCTCCGAGCGTGACAACCACCCTCTAATAACCCCCCCGTAGTGCCCCTGGTCTGGTCCCGCTGGCTGGAGCTGGACTGGACATCGGTGGAGCGGATTGCTTAGGCTCCGGTGTGGAGCAGCTGACCGGTACCTGACCAGGCACCGGTGAACCGGGCACGGGCTGTGCCGGACTGACGACACGCACCCCAGGCTTGGTGCGGGAAGCAGGAATGGGCTGTGCCGGACTGACGACACGCACCCCAGGCTTGGTGCGGGAAGCAGGAATGGGCCGGACCGGGCTGACGACGCGCACCCCTGGCTTGGTGCGGGGAGCAGGAACGGGCCGGACCGGGCCGACGATGAGCACCACAGGCTTGGTGCGGGGAGCAGGAATGGGCCGGACCGGGCTGACGACGCGCACCCCTGGCTTGGACCGGGCTGACGACGCGCACCCCTGGCTTGGTGCGGGGAGCAGGAACGTGCCGGACCGGGCTGACGATGCGCACCACAGGCTTGGTGCGGGGAGCAGGAATGGGCCGGACCGGGCTGACGACGCGCACCATTGGCTTTGTGCGAGGGGCAGGAACAGGCCGGGCCGGGCTGGCGACGCGCACCATTGGCTTGGTGCGAGGGGCAGGAACAGGCCGGGCCGGGCTGGCGACGCGCACCATTGGCTTGGTGCGAGGGGCAGGAACAGGCCGGGTCGGGCTGGCGACGCGCAACATAGGCTTGGTGCGAGGGGCAGGAACAGGCCGGACCGGGCTGGCGACGCGCATCACAGGCTTGGTGCGAGGGACAGGAACAGGCCGGACCGCACAGGCCGGACCGCACTGTAGAAAATAGTAAAAATAATAAAAACACTTGAATGAGTAGGTGTTCTAAAACTTTTGACCGGTAGTGTATGTACTTGTACTTTAATAAAGTCCCTTTTTTTGTTTTAGGAGTTTCTAGTGAAAGAACACCCGACTACATCAACACCCATTTCTATGCAGGTTGGGCCTCTATGCTCTTGTTCTAATCCTCAATGTTAATTTTCATTTTTTTTTTGAAAGATAAAGTTTTACCACTATGGCATTTGAGCACCCCTTTCAAATCTGATTGAAGCATAAAATGAATGTAGAATTCTGTATAATATGACAGGATCCAGTGCACCTCCTGAGAACGTCACATGTAGTGACAATGTCGGGAGAGACGTGGCACAGGAGAGAGGTAAAAAACGTACACACACGTAGGCTACGCACGCACACACACACACACACACACACACACACTCACACATACACACACACAGTGTCTTATAATGGATATAATGGATATAATGGATAAGAGCGTCTGCTAAATGACGTAAATGTAATAATGTCCATGTGGTTAAGATTATTATTATTAACATTACAACATCACTCTATATTTACCAAAGTACACAGTCATGTTGCATTTACAGACTGATGCTCACATCTGTTTTTTTGTCTTACTTTAGGAGCCGGCAATGAGCGACCTATCTATGGTAGGATTATTATTTTATATTCCCCATTTTCATTCAATGGACTGGAATAGAATTTTTATGTTGTTGTTTTCTTTTCTACATGGACCTACAGTGGGGAAAAAAAGTATTTAGTCAGCCACCAATTGTGCAAGTTCTCCCACTTAAAAAGATGAGAGAGGCCTGTAATTTTCATCATAGGTACACGTCAACTATGACAGACAAATGGAGGAAAAAAATCCAGAAAATCACATTGTAGGATTTTTTATGAATTTATTTGCTAATTATGGTGGAAAATAAGTATTTGGTCACCTACAAACAAGCAAGATTTCTTGCTCTCACAGACCTGTAACTTCTTCTTTAAGAGGCTCCTCTGTCCTCCACTTGTTACCTGTATTAATGGCACCTGTTTGAACTTGTTATCAGTATAAAAGACACCTGTCCACAACCTCAAACAGTCACACTCCAAACTCCACTATGGCCAAGACCAAAGAGCTGTCAAAGGACACCAGAAACAAAATTGTAGACCTGCACCAGGCTGGGAAGACTGAATCTGCAATAGGTAAGCAGCTTGGTTTGAAGAAATCAACTGTGGGAGCAATTATTAGGAAATGGAAGACATACAAGACCACTGATAATCTCCCTTGATCTGGGGCTCTACGCAAGATCTCACCCCGTGGGGTCAAAATGATCACAAGAACGGTGAGCAAAAATCCCAGAACCACACAGGGGGACCTAGTGAATGACCTGCAGAGAGCTGGGACCAAAGTAACAAAGCCTACCATCAGTAACACACTACGCCGCTAGGGACTCAAATCCTGCAGTGCGAGACGTGTCCCCCTGCTTAAGCCAGTACATGTCCAGGCCCGTCTGAAGTTTGCTAGAGTGCATTTGGATGATCCAGAAGAGGATTGGGAGAATGTCATATGGTCAGATGAAACCAAAATAGAACTTTTTGGTAAAAACTCAACTCGTCGTGTTTGGAGGACAAAGAATGCTGAGTTGCATCCAAAGAACACCATATCTACTGTGAAGCATGGGGGTGGAAACATCATGCTTTGGGGCTGTTTTTCTGCAAAGGGACCAGGACGACTGATCCGTGTAAAGGAAAGAATGAATGGGGCCATGTATGATGAGATTTTGAGTGAAAACCTCCTTCCATCAGCAAGGGCATTGAAGATGAAACGTGGCTGGGTCTTTCAGCATGACAGTGATCCCAAACACACCGCCCGGGCAACGAAGGAGTGGCTTCGTAAGAAGCATTTCAAGGTCCTGGAGTGGCCTAGCCAGTCTCCAGATCTCAACCCCATAGAAATCTTTGGAGGGAGTTGAAAGTCCGTGTTGCCCAGCGACAGCCCCAAAACATCACTGCTCTAGAGGAGATCTGCATGGAGGAATGGGCCAAAATACCAGCAACAGTGTGTGAAAACCTTGTGAAGACTTACAGAAAACGTTTGACCTGTGTCATTGCCAACAAAGGGTATATAACAAAGTATTGAGAAACTTTTGTTATTGACCAAATACTTATTTTCCACCATAATTTGCAAATAAATTCATTAAAAATCCTACAATGTGATTTTCTGGATTTGTTTTTCTCATTTTGTCTGTCATAGTTGATGTGTACCTATGATTAAAATTACAGGCCTCTCTCATCTTTTTAAGTTGGAGAACTTGCACAATTGGTGGCTGACTAAATACTTTTTTTCCCCACTGTAGTTTGAACTGTTCTCTTCCCTCCTTTTAACAGAAAACAATGAGCACGATCCAACCAGAATGCAGCATGAACCGACCAGAATTCAGCATGATCCAACCAGAATGCAGCATGAACCGACCAGAATTCAGCATGATCCAACCAGAATTCAGCATGATCCAACCATTCAGCATGATCGAACTGGAATTCAGCATGAACCACCAAGAAACCAGCACGAACAAGCTAGATACCAAAATAAACCAGTGAGAGATTTGAGTGAGAAAAGAAGACAGGGGTTTCATAGAGGTGAGCTATACTGTATGTAACATACAGTCAACATAATCATTTTCCCTTGTTCAATGATACCAATATTTTCATCCCCGCTTGGTATTCACGTTGAATTCAGAAGTAACTGAACTTTATGGACTTTCCTTCCCCAGAACTGATGAGCAGATTGCGCCAATCAAGTCTCGGACGGCATTACTATGGTAAAGTCAGAGCTTTGTAATGAGCAATTTACAGTATCAGCTTGCAGTGATCCTTTTATGAATTACATTGACTTGTCGTGAACTCTGACAGCAAACCAAGCAGAGATCAACCAGCAAGCCAGAGCTCAGATGGACAACCACCAAAGAGCAAATGAAGCAGAAACCAACCAGGAGGGAAGATCCCAAATGGCCAACCGCCAAAGAGGTATCCTACGCACTATGCTTTACAGTAACCTCTGATACAAATCAATATGCACTCTAGCATTTTGTTATTAAAACCTTGTTTCCTTCTCATTGCAGGAAGCCTTTGGAGAAAGAAACCCAAAGAGAGTAAGTTGGGTTTTTTCTCACAACTTACTGTATAATCATAATCATTATAACTTATCTTACATTAAGACCACTCTCTCTCTCTCTCTCTCCCAGAATGTGAATTTAAAAACCCTATCTACAACAACAGCACAGACCAACTCAACAACCTGTAGACAGGGATGACGAGGATACTAGGTCTCAACTCCTTGGTCTCGCTTCTGTTTGGGTTGTACTTTTCTTTTTCTTTTTTTGTAAATAAAGTACAGTTGAAGTCGGAAGTTTACATACACATTAGCCAAATATATTTAAACTAGGTTTTTCACAATTCCTGACATTTAATCCTAGTAAAACATTCCCTGTCTTAGGTCAGTTAGGATCACCACTTTATTTTAAGAATGTGAAATGTCAGAATAATAGTAGAGAGAATGATTTATTTTAGCTTTTATTTCTTTCCTCACATTCCCAGTGGGTCAGAAGTTTACATACACTCAATTAGTATTTGGTAACATTGCCTTTAAATTGTTTAACTTGGGTCAAACGTTTCCGGTAGCCTTCCACAAGCTTCCCACAATAAGTTGGGTGAATTTTGGCCCATTCCTCCTGACAGAGCTGGTGTAACTGAGTCAGGTTTGTAGGCCTCCTTGCTCGCAAACGCTTTTCCAGTTCTGCCCACACATTTTCTATAGGATTGAGGTCAGGGCTTTGTGATGGCCACTCCAATACCTTGACTTTGTTGTCCTTGAGCCATTTTGCCACAACTTTGGAAGTATGTTTGGGGTCATTGTCCATTTGGAAGACCCATTGCGACCAAGCTTTAACTTCCTGACTGATGTCTTGAGATGTTGCTTCAATATATCCACATAATTTTCCTTCCTCATGATGCCATCTATTTTGTGAAGTGCACCAGTCCCTCCTGCAGCAAAGCACCCCCACAGCATGATGCTGCCACCCCCGTGCTTCACGGTTGGGATGTTGTTCTTCAGCTTGCAAGCACCCCCTTTTTCCTCCAAACATAACGATAGTCATTATGGCCAAACAGTTCTATTTTTGTTTCATCAGACCAGAGGACATTTCTCCCAAAAGTACGATCTTTGTCCCCATGTGCAGTTGCAAACTGTAGTCTGGCTTTTTTATGGCGGTTTTGGAGCAGTGGCTTCTTCCTTGCTAAGCGGCCATTCAGGTTATGTCGATATAGGACTCGTTTTACTGTGGATATAGATACTTTTGTACCTGTTTCCTCCAGCATCTTTACAAGGTACTTGCTGTTTTTCTGGGATTGATTTGCACTTTTCGCACCAAAGTACGTTCATCTCTAGGAGACAGAACGCGTCTCCTTCCTGAGCGGTATGACGACTGCGTGGTCCCATGGTGATTATAATTGCGTACTGTTGTTTGTACAGATGAATGTGGTACCTTCAGGTGTTTGGAAATTGCTCCCAAGGATGAACCAGACTTGTGGAGGTCTACCATTGATTTTCCCATGATTTCAAGCAAAGAGGCACTGAGTTTGAAGGTAGGCCTTGAAATACATGCACAGGTACACCTCCAATTGACTCAAATGATGTCAATTAGCTTATCAGAAGCTTCTAAAGCCATAACATCTTTTTCTGGAATTTTCCAAGCTGTTTAAAGGCACAGTCAACTTAGTGTATGTAAACTTCTGACCCACTGGAATTGTGATACAGTGAATTATAAGTGAAATAATCTGTCTGTAAACAATTGTTGGAAAAATTACTTGTGTCATGCACAAAGTAGATGTCCTAACAGACTTGCCAAAACTATAGTTTGTTAACAAGACATTTGTGGAGTGGTTGAAAAACTGGTTTTAATGACTCCAACCTAAGTGTATGTAAACCTCTGACTTCAACTGTATATGACATTGTCTTGAAAGTGAAACAAATATGAAATAAAGTTAAATAATTTTTGTTTCAATGGTTTGAGATTCTTTCATGCACCAATGTATTATCCAATGTGAATCAGAAAGGCTCTATTCAAGGCAATTAACCCTACTTGTCACGATCGTTGGTTAGAGAGGACCAAGGCGCAGCGTGTTGAGCGAACATACTTTAATAGTAAAGTGCAAACACGAATACAAAACAATAAACGATACGTAACGTCCTCAGACAATGACTGACAAGGAACAAAAACCCACAAACACAAGGTGAACACAGACAGTTTAAATATGGCTCCCAATCAGAGATAACGAGCCGACAGCTGACACTCGTTACCTCCGATTGGGAGTCATTTGACCAAACAAGGAAAACACAACCAATACGAACACACCCTGGCTCAAAATACAAAGTCCCGGAGCCAGAGCGTGACAGTACCCCCCCCTAAAGGCGCGGACTGCGACCGCGCCTCAAAACCCCAAATAGGGAAGGGCTGGGTGGGTGTTGCTCCTCGGAGGCGGCTCCGGCTCCGGGCTTGACCACCACCCTACTTCAATCCCCCCGTAATGGCCCCGATCCGATCTGACCCAGCTGGCTGGATCAGGACAGACGACGCGCACCCCTGGCTTAGCGCGTGAGGCAGGAACGGACCGGACCTGGCTGACGATACGCACCCTAGGCTTGGTGCGTGGAGCCGGAACGGACCTCACCAGGCTGACGACTCGCATCCCTGGCTTGGTGCGAGTAGCAGGAATGGGCTGGACCAGGCTGACGACTCGCACCCTTGGCTTGGTGCGAGTAGCAGGAACAGGCTGGACCAGGCTGACGACTCGCACCCTTGGCTTGGTGCGAGTAGCAGGAACGGGCTGGACCAGGCTGACGACTCGCACCCCTGGCTTGGTGCGAGTAGCAGGAACGGGTTGGACCAGACTGGCGACTCGCACCCCTGGTTTGGTGCGAGTGGCAGGAACAGGCCGGGTCGGGCTGGCGACGCACACCGTAGGCTTTGTGCGTGGAGCAGGGACAGGCCGGGCTGGGCTGGCGACGCACACCGTAGGCTTTGTGCGTGGAGCAGGAACAGGCCGGGCTGGGCTGGCGACGCGCACCACAGACTCGGTGCGGAGCGCAGGAACGGGCCGGGCTGGGCTGTTGACGCACACCGTAGGTTTGGTGCGGGGAGCAGGAATAGACCGGACCGTACTGGGGACACACACCACTGGCTCTACACCGGGATCTGGAACGGGCCGGACCGGACTGGCAACACCCGCCAGTACCTCTCGCCGTGCCTCTACTCCTTCCATCCCCTCTTCTACCAGTGGCCTCCGTAACCTGGCGGCCTCCTCTGCAACCCCGCTGGACCGCTCCATAGCGGCCTCCTGCTGCCCCGATGTCGTGAGCCCCCCCCCTAAAAAATTTCTGGGGGTCTCTCCTCCCCGTGGACCAGGCCTCCAACATTCTCTCCCACCTCTCGCTCCTCTGTCTCCAACCCTCTTCACTCAGCTCCTCAATGGGCTTGACCCAGTCGAAGCTGCCACGGAGATCAATTAGCGATGGCTCCTGGACACGCTGCTTGGTCTGGTCTTGGTGGGTTTTTCTGTCACGATCGTTGGTTAGAGAGGACCAAGGCGCAGCGTGTTGAGCGAACATACTTTAATAGTAAAGTGCAAACACGAATACAAAACAATAAACGATACGTAACGTCCTCAGACAATGACTGACAAGGAACAAAAACCCACAAACACAAGGTGAACACAGACAGTTTAAATATGGCTCCCAATCAGAGATAACGAGCCGACAGCTGACACTCGTTACCTCCGATTGGGAGTCATTTGACCAAACAAGGAAAACACAACCAATACGAACACACCCTGGCTCAAAATACAAAGTCCCGGAGCCAGAGCGTGACACTACTGATCCCCAGCTGTGTCACCCCACCAGTGGATGGTCACCCAGGCCCAATGTCCACTGTTTGCTGACCATCAGAGATGAAGAGATTATTTGTTATTGTTACTCGAATCTGCGCGGAGCGAGAGGTATATAATCCATACTTTCAACCGCACTGACCATCTGAAAGGTACAGTATGAACTAGAGCTGCAGTTTACAAAGACATAAATGACACTGTGAGCTGTCATAATGGGTATATGTCTCTCTACATTCCTAAAGAGCAAATCATCAATTTATGTCCAAGGTAAGTAACTTATATATTCCATCCTGATCAATTAAATGGGAACATCATTGGTTATATGTGTGGTTTTTACTAATTACTAATGTCCTGTGTATTAAAATTCACACAGATGAACATGGTGGACACTATAGGGCAATAGATATTGCTCTTCAGAGAGACAGACCGGATCCTTGTCTTTCTGTTCCCTACTATGGCTGTCTCGTCAAAAGTCAAGTAGGCTAACTATTTCCGCTAATATTCAATCTCTTTTTTTTGTTGTTGCTGTTTCACATAAAGGCTGACGTTAAACCTCACTTTTATTCCAATGTGCCAGGGAGATATTGCCAGTTTGACAGTGGTCATCAAGGCTATGACATCCTGAAAGGTAACAAAATCTTTGCGTTACCGTTATATAATACAAAAGTTGCATTGTGGAAAGAATGTATTCAGTGGCATTATAGTGTGAGATTATATCAGTTATCAGCAGTCTGTAAAAATGCCCTTCAGAGGAAATCAGCAAGGTTGACAATCCACCATCGAGAAGTTCTCCTGGGCTCTGCGACAAGGAAGGGTTTATCATCCCCATCTTCCAGAATGCCACATTCCCCCCTCAGAACCTGGACACAGTCCAGATCCCCTCCAGCCACAGCCATAATTGCAAGCCCAAAACCAGGACTCACCACTCTATTACCTTTTGCTTTTTCATTCACCTAGTGTGGCGCTCAATCACAGGTGTGTACCATTTAGATGGTCTATTTCTCTATCAGATCTATTTCCCTATCAGGTCAAATTGATAATTTTCCTTGGGCCTACTTTCAGTTTGTTGATGGAAAAATAATCTATTGGCTGATTCCACACCAGCGTAGGCAGAAAATATTTTTGGTATCACAGATTGTTCTGGAAATTCTCACAATACTTCATTGGGAGGAAAATGTTTACATGGCTTTTACATTTGTATCACACAAACAATTTATTAGAAAATCATGATGAAAGTGGCAATTTTAGGCCCTTTTAGACCTATACATGCCTCCTGTAAGACCCTATGATCTGTGAACCAACATTCTGGTGTCATCATACTCCTTATAGTGTGCTCTCAAATATAGAGTATGTCTAGACTCTGAAATACAATTTTTCACATTCATTTATTCAACATTTAAAATATTAATATCTCAAAAGTACCCTTGATTTAGATTTTTTATTTTTTTACATTTTCTATTGGGTAAATTATCTATTGGGTGAACGTTGAGGCAGATAAACTTTTGCATCATAAACAAGGATCTATATTTCGAGATACCCCCTTTAGGTAAAAATTACAGTGATCCAGATTGTCATTTATAGTGTGGAAGATATAATGGAGTTACACCTGTACAGTGAGGGAAAAAAGTATTTGATCCCCTGCTGATTTTGTAAGTTTGCCCACTGACAAAGAAATGATCAGTCTATCATTTTAATGGTAGGTTTATTTGAACAGTGACAGACAAAATAACAACAAACAAATCCAGAAAAACGTATGCAAAAAATGTTATAAATTAATTTGCATTTTAATGAGGGAAATAAGTATTTGACCCCCTCTCAATCAGAAAGATTTCTGGCTCCCAGGTGTCTTTTATACAGGTAACGAGCTGAGATTAGGAGCACACTCTTAAAGGGAGTGCTCCTAATCTCAGCTTGTTACCTGTATAAAAGACACCTGTCCACAGAAGCAATCAATCAATCAGATTCCAAACTCTCCACTATGGCCAAGACCAAAGAGCTCTCCAAAGATGTCAGGGACAAGATTGTAGACCTACACAAGGCTGGATTGGGCTACAAGACCATCGCCAAGCAGCTTGGTGAGAAGGTGACAACAGTTGGTGCGATTATTCGCAAATGGAAGAAACACAAAATAACTGTCAATCTCCCTCGGCCTGGGGCTCCATGCAAGATCTCACCTCGTGGAGTCGCAATGATCATGAGAACGGTGAGGAATCAGCCCAGAACTACACGGGAGGATCTTGTCAATGATCTCAAGGCAGCTGGGACCATAGTCACCAAGAAAACAATTGGTAACACACTACGCCGTGAAGGACTGAAATCCTGCAGCGCCCGCAAGGTCCCCCTGCTCAAGAAAGCACATATACAGGCACGTCTGAAGTTTGCCAATGAACATCTGAATGATTCAGAGGAGAACTGGGTGAAAGTGTTGTGGTCAGATGAGACCAAAATCGAGCTCTTTGGCATCAACTCAACTCGCCGTGTTTGGAGGAGGAGGAATGCTGCCTATGACCCCAAGAACACCATCCCCACCGTCAAACATGGAGGTGGAAACATTATGATTTGGGGGTGTTTTTCTGCTAAGGGGACAGGACAACTTCACCGCATCAAAGGGACGATGGACGGGGCCATGTACCGTCAAATCTTGGGTGAGAACCTCCTTCCCTCAGCCAGGGCATTGAAAATGGGTCGTGGATGGGTATTCCAGCATGACAATGACCCAAAACACACAGCCAAGGCAACAAAGGAAGAAGCACATTAAGGTCCTGGAGTGGCCTAGCCAGTCTCCAGACGTTAATCCCATAGTAAATCTGTGGAGGGAGCTGAAGGTTCGAGTTGCCAAACGTCAGCCTCGAAACCTTAATGACTTGGAGATGATCTGCAAAGAGGAGTGGGACAAAATCCCTCCTGAGATGTGTGCAAACCTGGTGGCCAACTACAAGAAACGTTTGACCTCTGTGATTGCCAACAAGGGTTTTGCCCCCAAATACTAAATCATGTTTTGCAGAGGGGTCAAATACTTATTTCCCTCATTAAAAATGCAAATCAATTTATAACATTTTTGACATGGGTTTTTCTGGATTGTTTTGTTGTTATTCTGTCTCACTGTTCAAATAAACCTACCATTAAAATTATAGACTGATCATGTCTTTGTCAGTGGGCAAACGTACAAAATCAGCAGGGGATCAAATACTTTTTTCCCTCACTGTATGTTAGCGTGTGATTTCTCCCTTCCTAAGGATGACCTTCCACTGCAGCTATGCATTGACCAGTGTGTCAGAACTCAGCATGGATACCCAAAAAGAGGAAGCAGAGGAGGATTACCCACTACCAGCACTGAAGAGTGAGGAAATTCTACGGGCTGAGCTAAGCTTTGCCAAAGGTGCTATGAGTTTGTGTATGCAAGCTCATCAGTTCAACATTTAGTTGTATTGTGTGTTCAAGGGTTTTTATTTGTCATGTTTTAATACAAAAACATGAAATGTGTCTTTCCAGTGCAACCACATTAAAACAATTTAATAGGTAGCGTTTGTTCAGCCAATTGCTATATATTGTGAGCAATTTGATTCTTGGTTGTGTTTTCTCCTCAGACTCCTCTTTCAGGTACTTCTACTCTCCCTGACGGGACCCCCCCATTGACTGTGTGCTCTTACATGTTTATTACCAAAACCAATAACTACAAGCCAATTGCAATTGTTCACAGACAAGCAATCCCTATTGACTTATTTCTCAATGGTAAACCACTGTGTTCAGGACTTCTTGTTTCCATTGTCAGGTGTCCCTACAGTGCTGACAGCCACAGGACTGTGTTTCTGCCAGTGGTCTGCAGTAAGGGAGTCAAGTCAATTAGTCTTTTTTTTTTTAGCAGACACTCTTATCCAGATCGACTTACAGGAGCAATTAGGGTTAAGTGCCTTGCTCAAGGGCACATCGACAGATTTTTCACCTAGTCGGCTCGGGGATTAGAACCAGCAACCTTTCGGTTACTGGCACAACGCTCTTAACCACTAAGCTACCTGCCAACGCTCTTATCCAGATCGACTTACAGGAGCAATTAGGGTTAAGTGCCTTGCTCAAGGGCACATCGACAGATTTTTCACCTAGTTGGCTCGGGGATTAGAACCAGCGACCTTTCGGTTACTGGCACAACGCTCTTAACCACTAAGCTACCTGCCGCCCCGGCCCCAGTCAAGTATCCGTCACATCACAATTAGTTTGTGGTCAGGCTATTCTCCTTTGTGAAATTCCATGAGTTTACAAAGTCTGAGTGCCTGTTAAATCATATACAACTCAAATTGCATTGTGTGAAAATTATTAGATACTTTTCAGTAACTGAGCGGTATTCATCACCACTTTCTGGGCACAGAGGCTTGAATGCTCCTGTTTACAGTGAAAATAATATACATATTGTGGACGGACACTTTTGTCTGCCAATTAATAACACTATCCCCCCCAGGTATACGTCCATTGTGATACAGAAGTCTGTAAAGGAACCAGGTGCTCAATGCCATGTAACAGAATCATTTATCATATAAGCGAAGCCAAGTGTTTACTTTGCTTTGGAATAGGTCCCATTCTCTGGATACATGTCTTATCAATAAGTCCCATGTCTATTCTCCCTGGGAGGAGGTGAATGGGAGTGCTGAGAGAACACCATAGGTAGAGTGTTCTGCAGCACACCATTGTCTCTGGTGGACCTGTCATCCTTCGGGTGTAAATAATTTGGGACACAGTTACTCTTGTTTTATTGATGTATTTAATTTTGACTGATGTGTAGTGCTTGAGACTAGGGAGCTCCCCTATGCAGGTGCAGAGGATCTACCAAGATGCTGTCCATGGTTCCGAACATCTCTTATCTGTACATTTACTGTCATAAAAGACTGACAAAATTGACTCATTGTTGCAATCGAACCCTTGTATGTTAATGCTATTGTACGTTTTCTCATCAATTCTTGCATATTATTCCATTTAATCGTTGAAAATTGTGCATAAAAGCAATACTTCAGCAGTGGCTTTTCAGACATGGGGGAGCGGCTTCGAGTATTACGTCAGGATATTTGGCCGCGACAAGGACCAATGAAAACGCAGAATGCATTGTACCCGGAAGTCGCTGTGTTTTATCGTTTTGTCGATGGAAACGTGTGTAACTTGGAATCTGTACGACCTAAAAGTTAGAATATTGTGGCGGAGAGTCAGACCTACAACTCTATATAAGTAAGCAGTTATGTGTTTACTCTTTGTTAGTGTATACGTGTAAAATAAGTTATTGGAACCAGCTTTTGTCATCATTCCCCTTCGCATAGTTGAACAACAATAGAGTCCATCATGTCGAAAAGGGCGAAGTGGAGCAAGGGAGATTCAGACGAATCAAAGAACCTGCCGATATATCAACATAAGGCCAAACTTCAACAGGCTGTCAAAGACAATTCATTTTTGGTTGTCACTGGCGAGACTGGCAGTGGGAAAACGACTCAACTTCCCCAATACTTGCATCAAGCAGGTAAGCTTGTGCCATGGGACCTGTGTCTACAGAATTCAAAATTGACCCCAAACTTCTATACCCTTTATTATAGCCTTCGTCTATGATCTGCCCTTATAGAGTGGTCTGAAAGGTTTGGATAGGTGTAAACTTGTATTTCTTGTGTAGGATTTTGGAATAATGGTAAAATTGGCATCACCCAGCCTCGGAGAGTAGCAGCCATCACTGTAGCCCAGAGGGTATCACAGGAGATGCACTGTAGTCTGGGTAGAGAGGTCGGATACCAAGTGCGCTTCGATGACTGCACGACACAGGTGAGAGAGCTCCAAGACACCTACCTACTGGACCAGTGTTTCCCAACCCTGGTCCTAGAATCTCCCAACAGTACACATTGTCATTGTAGCCTTGGACAAACGCCTCATTCAACTCATTGAGGGCTTGATGATTAGTTGACAAGTTGAAACAGGTGTGCTTGTCCAGGGTCGGGAAACACTGTACTAGACTGCTCAAAGTGATACTTCACATAAATTATTAGATACGCTTATGTGTTAGGCACCTTGAAAGTGTTCTATAGGTCTACGTATTGTCACTGAAATGTAAAGATAATTAGATTGTAGTGTATATCAGCAAATGTGTGTCTCTGAAAGGAGATTTGTGTTTGTGTGTTGTCAGGACACGGTGGTGAAGTACATGACAGACGGCTGTCTGCTGAGAGAGATCCTGGCAGACCCTGTTCTGTCTCAGTACAGTGTGGTCATTTTGGATGAAGCCCATGAGAGGAGCCTTAACACGGTCAGTAGTAGACTCAACTACTTCAAAACAGTAATCTGATTATATCCCCAACTCCATCCCTCAGTTGTATACCAAAGCAAGTGGTGGGGCTGCTGTTTTGCTGAGAAACAAATCCCAGATTGTAGCTTTAAACAGTTGTGTAACGTGTTTTACTGCAGGACATTTTGCTGGGTCTGTTGAAGCAGACCCTCTCCAGTCCAGATAAGGCCTCTAAGGGTCGCTCTGTCCCCCTGAAGGTGGTGGTAATGTCAGCCACCCTGGAGACAGACAAGCTCTCTGTGTTCCTGGGAGGCTGTCCTGTCTTCACCATCCCTGGAAGAACCTTCCCTGTCACCTCCAAGTTTGGCTGTGCTATAGGACCAAAAGATACAGAGAGCTCTGTTTACGTTAAAGAGGTAGGGAGTGAGCTTGCTTTTACTGACAGGCCAACTGTTAGTATGATGTATGATAATGAATAAATTCAGTGATTGTACCATCCCAGGATTTAGCTCATTTAAACTCAGCTAGTGATGCGCAGGTTGACTCATAACCCACAGTCCCAGTGGATAACTGCGGGGTGGACGGGTTTAGGGTCATTAAATATTGTGTGGCTGAAGGGCAGGCGGGTTGAATAGAGAGAAATAATACCTTTAAAAAATCAATAAATGTATAATTACTGTGCAATTTATATAGTCTACATTTAGGTTTTTATTCATTATTTTAGGCTATCTGGTATTAGTGCATAAGCCTAAACTTTAGGGCTTAACTGTATGCACACCAAATTGCCTACACAGCCAATCGCCAGATAATGCTTTTGGGAACTGGCAGAAAAAGTTAACATCAATCCACGGAGGCAAAAAGGACATTGTCGAAGTTTAATTCAGTGGTTTGGTATGGTTTAGCAACTTTCACAGTGAATGCTTTCGTTTATACGTTTTGTGCGATTGAATTGAACATCGCCAAATGCATCATTACAACATGTTGCGACTATTTAATGCAACTCTTGCTGTTAATAGATCGCAAAGCAGCGTACAACTGAGCTAAAATAAAAACTCCCGCAGAATTAAGCATTTCTTGCAGTAAAATTTTACACCAAATGTAGGCAAATGTGGACTTGGGAACAGGAGTGGAGAAATATTATTTATTTATTTCTGCATCTTGAGTGACGCAGTGGTCTAATTGTGCCACTAGAGATCCTGGTTCGAATCCAGGCTCTGTCGTAGCTGGCCGCGACCGGGAGACTCATGGGCGGCGCACAATTTGCCCAGCGTCGTCCAGGGTAGGGGAGGGAATGGCCGGCAGGGATGTAGCTCAGTTGATAGAGCATGGCGTTTGCAACGCCAGGGTTGTGGGTTCGATTCCCACGGGGGGCCAGTATAAAAAAAATATATGTATTCACTAACTGTAAGTCGCTCTGGATAAGAGCGTCTGCTAAATGACTAAAATGTAAATGTAATACTGTATACTCCTTGCTTTACATTTATGTCATTTAGCAGATGCTCTTATCCAGAGCTGCTTACAGTTGGTGCATTCATCTTAAAATAGCTAGGTGGGACAGCCACATATCTTAGTCATAGTAAGTACATTTTTCCTCAATAAAGTAGCTATCAGAGAAGGCATTGCTGGTAGAAAAATAAATACAAGTCATGTGCGGTTGTTAGTTCACAAAAGGCAAAGTTGTTTATTTAATAATTTTTTGCTACTAAATGTATGGGGGGAAACTTCGAGTATGAACAAACCTCTTGTCTGTGACAGGTTGTCAAGGTGACATTGGATATACACACCAGTGAGATGGCTGGGGATATCCTTGTGTTTCTAACAGGTAAACCTAATGATAATCTACACATAATCTCCAGAATATTAATGTTCTGATTACAAGTTAATACTTTTTCCATACAACTGTTTATAACAGGGCAGTCTGAAATTGAGAAGGCCTGTGACATGCTGTATGAGAAGGCTGAATCAATAGACTATCGTTACGATGTGCAGGACCGTAAAGTGGAGGGGATGCTGATCCTGCCCCTGTACGGATCTATGCCCACTGGTAAGGTTTGCGGTACTGTCCGAGTACCCCTGACTGTGACATTCACATATAGAAAAACAGATTGAGTTCCCTTTCACACTCAAGTGGACACGGTTTAGCATGTCATTGGCTTGCTAAATCAAAAGTATAAAGTCATGACTCATGACTGAATTTAAATTCATTTTTAAATAATATGAATGATTTGTGTCCTTCTCACAGATCAGCAGAAGCAGATCTTCCAGCCTCCCCCACCGGGTATAAGGAAATGTGTGGTGGCCACCAACATTGCAGCAACGTCCCTCACCATCAATGGAATAAAGTAAGTCACCACAAGGCATATCAGAGCAGCATAGAGCTGTTTTTATCCATCACAGAATGGCAAGGCCTCAAATTTCATGACTGTAATTTGTTCACTGCAGGTATATTGTTGACAGTGGGTTTGTGAAGCAACTCAACCACAACTCAAGGGTTGGCATGGACATCCTCGAAGTGGTTCCGATTTCAAAGTAAGTCCCGGAAGTCCCTGTTTCAGTCTGCTTCCTTTTGTTTCATGCCTAATGAACAGGACTGTGATGTTGTGTGGTGTTGTAGGAGTGAGGCCCTGCAGAGAGCAGGCCGGGCAGGGAGAACCTCCGCCGGGAAGTGCTTCCGGATCTACAGTCAGGCGTTCTGGGAGAAGTGCATGCCGGAGTACACAGTACCAGAGATCCAGCGGACCAGTCTCACCGCTGTTATCCTCACACTCAAGTGCCTGGGAGTTCATGATGTCATCAGGTAGGTACAGCTCCACTTCCTCAAGTGCTCAGAGAAACCAGTGTCCGTTTTCAAGACTGTTGATAATACAATACAATCCAACAAGTCATTTGAGGCCATGGTTGCTTGGTGTGTCTCTCGAAGGTTCCCTTACCTGGACCGTCCAGAGGAGAGGTTCATCCTAGAAGCATTGAAACGGCTTTACCAATGTGACGCCATCGACAGGTGAGAGATGTAGACATAATGTATATCCGTGTACATCTCTCATTCTTTATACTAATCTCCACCAGCTACATCTACAACCACATAGGGATACAACTCTGCTGTTTTCACCATCAAGAACCGAGGGAACATACCACATACAGTATTTTGCAGTTCTTCATGACTATCACTCAATCTTTAATAGCTCTTGTTAGCTCTTATCAATAACCCCCTCCCCTGTGTGGGGTCTATAGGAGAGGTAAAGTGACCCGGCTGGGTGAGCTGATGGTAGAGTTCCCCTTGCCCCCAGGGCTGACCCGGGCCCTGCTCCAGGCTGCCTCCCTGGGCGTTGAGGACCTCCTGCTGCCTGTAGCTGCCATGCTGTCTGTGGAGAACATTTTCATCAGACCAGGTAGACAATAACGGCCTGAGGCCTGGGTTTAGCCAATGAAGATGTGGTTATACATTTACATTTACATTTTAGTCATTTAGCAGACGCTCTTATCCAGAGCGACTTACAGTTAGTGAGTGCATACATTATTTTTTTCATACCGGCCCCCCATGGGAATCGAACCCACAACCCTGGCATTGCAAACGCCATCCCTGCCGGCCAAACCCTCCCCTACCTTGGACGACGCTGGGCCAATTGTGCGCCGCCCCATGTCTCCCGGTCGCGGCCGGCTACGTTATGTCAGGAATACACGTGTATACATCATGGACTTTATCGTTTTATTCCATTGGATTTCAGTCGGACATAATCCCAAGTCATAGTTCTAATCAAAATGTTTGGCATTGCTCTCTCTGCAGGACATCCAGAGAAGCAGAAGGAGGCAGATCAGAAGCACAGGCAGTTGGGAGTGCAGGCGGGCAGCTGTAATGACTTCACCATGCTGCTCAGTGTGTTTGAGAAGTGCAAGGCCAGGTATACAACCTTCACTCCTCTTAATGTATTTAATAAGATGCATTATATTCACTGCATTCATGTTCATGGGTCTCCATCTAACATGAGTTTGTTTTGCTGTCTACTGTAGTGATGCCCCGTCAGCGTGGTGTAAAGACAACTATATACACTGGAGAGCGCTAAAGTCAGCCTTCAGCGTGGAGACCCAGCTCAGAGAGATCCTCCTACGACTACAACAGGTCAGTTTGTTGTTTGTTTGTTTACTTATCTTATTAGTTTTAGTGTAGCTAAAACTATGATGTGAAGCTCTGAGCATGTATGTACAGATTTATAATCATGGTATGTCTGTTGTTTCCAGAAGAGAGATTTCCCTATGGAGAAGTTTGATGGCAATAAGAGTGAGCTGTTCAGGAGATGTCTATGCGCTGGTTACTTCACCAACGTGGCAAGAAGGTACGGCTTTTATCCCAGTAATGTTAAAAAGTCAAGAAAGATAACTAAGATGTTGTGGTTTTCTCTCAGGTCAGTTGGGAAGGTGTTTTGCACGATGGATGGACACGGATCCATGGTTCACATTCATCCATCATCAACGGTAAAGACTTCCAGGACTATATTCTGTTCAATTCAGAACAGTCCATAAAATCCCCAAAATGTATATTAGATTCACCATCTCTCCTGCATGTTAACCTGACTCCCCCTCTCCCATAGCTCTTTGACCAGGAGCCCCAGCTGGACTGGGTGATCTTCCATGATTTGCTGGTCACCTCGCGGATCTACATCCGGACGGTGTGCCCCATCCGCTATGACTGGGTGAAGGACCTGCTTCCTAAGCTCCATGAGGTGGATGTGTACGAGCTGAGCAGCGTGGCCAGAGAGGAGGTGACAGACGAGGAGGTGGCCAAGTGGGAGACTAAGGAAGCAGCTAAAAGACAAACAGGTGGGTGATGGACTCTGGTGATGAGTATTAATTTACTGGTATAGAAAGAATTGTATAACATTTGATGTTTCTGTAGTTGCTCCTTTATTATGTACAGTACAGGTGTCATTCAAAATCCTCTAATATGGGCAAAGTTTTTTTTAATGGAAAATGTAATTGAGCATTCCTATTGGACAAGATAAGTTACTGTAGTGCCTTTTCTGTTCAAGCCCCCCAGGTGATTCGAATGCTTCGTATGCTTGTTTTGTCTGCTTGACAATCTAATAGAGGTCATTCTGTGTGTTTGGTTTATTTCCAGAGGGGTCTGCTGAAGACGCGTTCAAGAAACTGGAGAAACGGAACGATGAAAGCTCTGTGAGCGATGCCCGTGCTCGCTACCTACAGAGAAAACAGGAGCGGCAACAAGGCAAAGCACCGTGAGGGAGGAGGAGGACATTGGACACTTATCCTCAGGGGAAGAAGGACTCCGTTATTGGACTGACCAGGACAGAAGAATCTCCACTCAGGGATTAAAAGCCTGTCTGTTATAATAAACTGCACAGGTGATGTTCTAAACAATGTTTTACAACACAGGAGTCTGAGAGTTCAGGGTCAAACATGGTCCTTTGTAGCTCAGTTGGTAAAGCATGCTGCTCGTAACGCCAGGGTAGTGGGTTTAATTCCTGGGACCACCCATGCGGAAAATGTATGTATGCATGACTGTAAGTCACTTTGGATAAAAGTGTCTGCTAAATGGCATATATTATTATGTTTAAATGTACAACAATAATGGACTAGGTGCAGATAATGAATCCTCGTAGTCATATCAAATGTCTACTACTGCATATATTTTATGCTATGTTGTCTTTTAGTGGTATATTTATTTTTTAGTTTCATACCAATAAACGTTTATGTCTTGAGAGAACATTTTGCCAGTGGAGGGCCTCTGCAACCATTCTCTTCTGGTTCTGGGACAGTTACAGAATTACATTTACATTTTAGTCATTTAGCAGACGCTCTTATCCAGAGTGACTTACAGTTAGTGAGTGCATACATTTTCATACTGGCCCCCCGTGGGAAACGAACCCACAACAATTGCGTTGCAAGGGCCATGCTCTACCAACTGAGCTACAAAATCACATACAGTTTGTCAATATGTCACCCAACAGTGTTGTCAAATCAGCACATTAGAGAACAACCACAGGCCCTTTATTTTGTACAACTCTGCCTCTTATATAATAAAGGTTAATTTCGTAACTTCCATTGTTTCATGATTTAAAAAGTGTTTTTTGTGTCCTCCATTTGTAGTCATACAAACCAGATAAGACTCATGTCCCACCATCCGTTGCGGGAGAGGCGTCATTCACATGCGCTTGTGTTGGTCCATGCGCGAGCCAAACGTGGCTTAACAGAAATTGGCAATATCCACCGGTTACCTTCTAAACCTACACATTTGATCGATTCAATTAAGTCCGTTAACATCTCATGTTGATAAGTCATCTGACAGGTGAGTGAAGTTGTCGTCTCTGCAATGGAATGAATGTTGCTAGCCGTTTTGACGTATGGCCGCCAAATACTGTAATGTCTGAAACGCTAGCTAAGGCTAGCTAGTTACATTAGCTTGTTCAATCAAGAAGCAGGTTAGCGTTGATTTAAGCTTTTCTGGAATCTACTGCCAGTACCGAAAAGCATCAAACTAGTCTAGAGACCACTTATTCTAATACACGTGCGTTCTTGTTTACTTGCTCACTTAATGCATTACAGTTACGGTTACAGTGCTGGTCAAGCATGTTCGCTGAGGAGGATGAGTGGAACGATGACCCAGAAGCCAAAGCTCTGACCAAGACTGTCATCAGCAGTTTCAAACTGTCTGGCAGTACCAATATCACGGTGAGATGCCATCTCAATCTTCTTTATAATTAAATGTACCTATGTAGCTAGCAAGCCAGGCATAACTCATGCTGCCAGTGACCACAAATTCAAATAGAGGGTTGAATTCTGGTTTACACTGGTATTCAGTTTGACACTGTCATTCTGCTTTTTCGAACAGAAAAGTGTTGGGAAGAAGAAGAGTTTGTTACGGACCCTCCAAACACTGGGGTCAGTACCAAACTGGAGCAAGAGCAATGGTACCCCTCCTCGGGAAGCAGGCAGTGACAGTGAAACAGAGGCCATACTGACACCACACACCAAGAGGAAGAAGAAAAGAAGCAAAAGAGGACGCAAGAGAGTAGCTGCTTCAGGAGAAGAGACTGAGAAAGACAGTGGAGATCTGGGTGCCAAGGAGGCTGCAGTGCCTTTAGCTAAGAAGCCAATAAAAGCAGGTGAGTTGTTTCACAAGCACAACTGTCAATTGATTGTCTTAAGTTGAAAAGATGTTTGAGGTTTTCTTTCTCATTTTCCTAGTGTTCAAAAAGGTAAAAAATACAGAGTCCATTCAGGGTGGTAGTAAACAAGATTCAAAATCTATCAAGGATGAAGGAAAAGCTGCAGCAGATGCTGAGATTGAGAGATTAAACCGAAAGCAATGGAAAAACAAGATGAAGAACAAGAAGAAATGTCAAAACAAATTCAAAATTCAAAATGGAGAGAATACCACACCCCCAAAAACCACAAAAGCAGTGACCACTGTGCAAAAGGATACAGAAGATGGACCAAAATCAGCTTCTGATGTGAACAGGGAAACAGCGGTTGTCCAGACACAGCAACGCCAGACAAAGAAAAACAAACAGGAGAAAGAGGGTGAGTGTAAAACACAGAAAAGGAAAAAGGTCCCAGAGGGAAAAGGGATGACTTTCACTGAGACTGCTTCCACTCCAGGCACAGAAATAGTCCAAAACAATAAGAACTTTTCAGAGAAAAAGACAAAGGGGGGCAGTCAAGTAAAAGCAGTCCCACTAGGTAAAGAGTTAAAGACGGAAGAGGAGAAACCTCAGGAGGTGGTTAGGGCGGAGCATCACCCGGAGCCGTCTGGCAGTAAGAGAAGGAAACGGGAGGCGAGCAAAGGGCAGGACCGTAGGAGAGAGAAGCTCAGGAGAATGCTGCATGGCCAGAGCCCGGAAAAGAAAGAGCAACCTGCAGAGCAGGAGGAGGAGATACGCACCACAGAGGAGGTGAAAGAGGCTCCTGCAGACCGCTCGGCTGCTCTGAGGTCCCGCATGGAGCAGCGTTTGGAGTCAGCACGGTTCCGTTATATTAACGAGGTTCTGTACACCACGTCTAGTGGGGAGGCTAAACGCATGTTCAGACAGGACCCCCAGGCTTTTAGCATCTACCACAGGGGCTTCACGGCACAGGTACAGCACTGGCCAGCTAATCCTGTCGACGCCATCATCTCCTACATACGCCACAAGTGAGTTGTGTTATGCTTTTATCTGACTAACGTACTTGCAGTATTTAAAATGGCTGTTTTCATAGTTTTTGTATTTTTCCTGTATTGGTTCTGGGGTGGGGGATCCACATTGAAATAGTGTGTGGCTTTCTTTGTAAGACCATTTGTGTTGATTCCAGGCCTGCCTCTCTGGTGGTGGCAGATTTCGGCTGTGGCGACTGCAAAATCGCTCTTAGTGTGAAGAACAAAGTGCACAGTTTTGACTTGGCACCTATCTGTGACCGTGTAACTGTCTGCGACATGGCTAATGTGAGTCCAACTTTACCTTGATCCTCAATCTGTTCTTTCATCCGTGCCTGTTTACTATGCAGTCTGTGTTTTTTATGTAATAATGATATATTTTGTCCCATCTGTCTGCAGATACCGCTCAAGGATGGCACTGTGGACATAGCTGTATTCTGTCTCTCTCTTATGGGGACCAACCTTGGGGATTTTCTAGTTGAGGCTAACCGTGTGCTGGTGATGGGGTAAGAGATATTATGCAGAAAAACAGAGCTACAGTTATGTCAATATGCTGGAGTAGGTGTTCCCATTTATTTTCCCTATTTATGTAATCATTATCATTATTAAACACTGTAATTTTTTGCAGGGGTATCCTGAAAATTGCAGAGGTGGCAAGTAGATTTGAGAATGTGCGGAACTTCATGGGTGCTTTGTCCAGCCTGGGATTCAAGTTGGTCACAAAGGTAAGGCTGTAATCATAGTAAACAGTAATGGCCATGTTTTTGTCTTTGGCTTTAAGAAATGCATTGTTACAATAACCTACCGTATTCATTTTGCTTCCTCCTTAGGACACAGAGAATAGCCACTTTTACTCCTTTGAGTTTGAGAAGATCGCAGAAGCTCCAGATAGGGTAAAGAAGGCAGGAGGACTGGAGCTGAGGCCTTGTTTGTACAAGAAACGATGAGGGCAACAGTGATGAGAACATGGGAGAAACAGTTCTCCCCCCAGGAGAGAAGTCAAGCAGGATAGACAGCAACAGAAAATGTATCTTCTGCTGGATGTAACTGTAAATATGAAAATAACTTTCATAGATAAACTGGTGGTTTTGACCCCCAAACAATGTATCAAGGATTGTTGATATTGTCAATAACCTTTTGTGGGCTTTCAAATGTCTGTTTCAAAGACAAAACATGTTCAAAAGTTGTTGACATCATTGGTTATCTTTTTTATTAAATCAAAAAATAAATGTATTGCATTAAATCTTATCATGCACAATAATTTAAGATTTGTAAAGCAAGAAGAAACATTCTTAGAAGATGTATTATATAAAGTTGGTTGTAAAAACCTTGAGTCTAGAAATAAGTGCTTCAGCATAATCGCTGCATTGCATTCTGCAGTCTAGTCTCAAAGGGTACTCACAAGCCTCACTCTTCTCAGTGTACATAGCACAGGATCTAGCTTGGCCACTAGAGGGACACGGGTGACAATGTTATTCTCAGCCAGTTCCCAGTATCTACTGTCCCCATGCTCTTTGTCTAGATAGAGGGCACAGTGGTAGAGGGGCAGGGAGGAGGTGTTGCCGGGGGGGCTGTCTGGGGCTCGGACAGTGTCTGTGTTCCTCGCCCTTGCTCTGACCCAGAGGAGGGGGAGCAGGCAGGGCTGGGGAGAGAGCGTGTCCTGCAGGGCTCCTAACCATGTATCCCACAGTGCCCTTCTCAGTTCTAGTACACACCGCTCAGGGGAAGATGTTGCTGATGTCCCTCTGCTTAGCATTGGCAGCCTCCCTGATTAACGTGCCCTGAAAGCCCCTGGCGTTGGAGAAGGCAGACAGGCGGTAGGCATTGGATGGACCACTGGTGGCCTCATCACATGGGTACGCCTTGAGCAGCTCTGCTCTCCTCTCTAGGCGGAACAGGCTTGAGAGAGTCAGGAGAGAGGAGATGGTAGGCTTGCTGTTTCGCGTGGGCTGGTTGAGCTCAAAGTGCAGGGAGGAAACCACTCTGCCGTCCCACTCTGCCTGGAGGAAGTTGCGTAGGGGCCCAGGGATGGAGCTCCTACACTCACGACCCTGATGTCATCCTTGCATCCCAGGCTGTCCTTCAGGACCAGTAGTCAGTCCCGGGCCTGGGTGAAGTCTGGCAGCAGAGCAGGGTGGGTCAGCTCGTTGGTGCTCCTGACCCTGCCAAAGGGCTTCTGGGAGTCTTGAAGCAGGGTGTTCAGGGTGCGGCTGTGAACCTTCACCAGCTCTCCTGCCGAACCAGCACTAAAGCCCAACGACAAGGGGTCGCTGGTGTTGGCCAAAGCCTGAACACGTTGCTCCAGGCTTTGCAGCAGGCCTGAAACGTCTGCAGAGATGGCAAAAGACAGTCAAAGAAATGTAAGTAGGGTAATGTACTTCAAATTCATAGGATATGAGTTATAATATTTTATGTAGTACATACACTACCAGTCAAAAGTTTGGACACACCTACTAATTCAAGGGTTTTCCTTTATTTTTTAAAATGTTTTACATTGTATAATAATAGTGAAGACAGACGGGGGGGGGGGGGGGGGGGGGGTATACTGAAGATAGCCCTTACACCTCCAGGCTGTGTAAGGGCTATTTTACCAAGAAGGAGAGTGATGGAGTGCTGCATCAGATGACCTGGCCTCCACAATCCCCCGACCTCAACTCAATTGAGATGGTTTGGGATGAGTCGGACTGCAGAGTGAAGGAAAAGCAGCCAAAAGTGCTAAGCATATGTGGGCACTCCTTCAAGCCTGTTGGAAAAACATTCCAGCTGGTTGAGAGAATGCCAAGAGTGCAAGCTGTCATCAAGGCAAAGGGTGGCTATTTGAAGAATCTCAAAAAACGTTTTGGGTTACTACATCATTCCATATGTGTTATTTCATAGTTTTGATGTCTTCACTATTATTCTACAATGTAGAAAATAGTAAAAATAAACAGGACACTTGTCTGTTGCAGGACAGAGTCGAGGATGGCAGCGCATAGCAGGGGTTCAATGGTGCAGGTTGTGACACCAGAGGTTGGGGCAGACCGAGTAACAGACACAACCTGACACAGAGAAGAGCACAGCTCCTCCTCCACATCCAAGGGAGAGTCACAGACCAGACGCAGAGCACACACTCTCATCGACGCTGCCAGTGGGGAGAGGAGAATTAGTTCCAAATGGCACCCTATAGAGTCCATATAGTATTTATGTCTTGGACATGCATCCCAAATAGCACCCTCTTCCCTACATAGTGCACTACCTTTGGGGCGCCAGGTAATGATTAGAGAGGCGAGCCAGCAACCGAAGGGATGCCAGTTCGAGTCCCAGGTCTGATTGAAAAAATCTGCCGGGAAGTAAACTGGCAACCGGAGGGTTGCTGGTATCAAATCCTAGATGCCATTGCCTGCCGTTGTGACCTTGAGCAAGGCACTTAACCTCCACTTAACCCCCCACAGCAACTGCTCTACAGGCACCCAGTGTGATAGAAATGTAAAGGTAATTTCCGATTGACCCTCCATATGCAGCGTTTACCGTGAATGCAGTCTCCGCTAACGCGGGAACATTGCCTTTAAATTGGGCTTTTGCGCAGACCTTCTGCGATATAGATTGAATAGAGGCCTTAATCTTAGACCAGGTGTCCATAGAGCTCTGGTCAAAAGTAGTTCACAATACATGTTGTATAGTGTGTCATTTGGGATGCAACCTAACACTTAACATTCATAGAAAAAGAGGTTTCTGTGATAATATGTTGAATTGAGTGGTGGAAATATGAGTACATGGGATCGAGAGTGGGGTGTATCCTCGCACACAGCCCAACTGGAATGAGGCCCTCTGTCTCCACATCTATTTGGTGCCCTGAGAATTATAATAGGATTAAATATGAGATTACATATTTTAAGATTACACAGGGTGGATGAGATTGGTGATTATTATTGTGATTCTCACCTTTGGCTATACAGGATATCAACTGATTGAGTTGACAACACTTCGTCATCCCATTTGTCCAACAGATGATAGTTGTTAAAGACCAACCAATGGCCATCTTGAACAGCTATCTTCAGTGCTGAGAGGATGGCCTCCTTCTGGCATTTAGCTCCAAAAAACTTTCACCAGTCATTTAGAAGATTATTACACAAAACTGGAATGTTTGATATAATGGCAATCTGATTTAAAATGAACACAAAACCAACTGGTCACAGACGTCAATTTAACATCTATTTCACGTTGATTCAACATAATTCCATTTAAATTACGTGGAAATTCAACCAGTGTGTGCTCAGTGGGAAGGTATGTTTGTGTGTATGTAAGACAAGCATTACCCCTCTTTTGTCAGCTTGGTACTGGGTCACTTGTTTCAGCCAGTGAAGTGGTTGGATGCTAGCCCATCCATCTCTGCTTGGGCCTGGGAGCGTGACTATGACTGGCCCCTCATGTTTGTTCAGGAAGCGGGAGAGGGCCTCTGGGGAGCCGGTGTGAGGGGCCCCAGCCACTGCTGACCGCAAGGGCTGGCCCAGATGACAGGCAGCCAGGTCCTCAGCCACGGCAGCCAGCCAGTGGGAGAGCCCTCATAGTCTTCCAGAGGAGAGCCCTCTGCAGGGTGGACAGGTGAGAGTGACAGGGGACAGGCCCCGCCACTGTGGTGGAGGGGAAGCGCAGGGACTCCTGACACTGACTGGGAGAGATGGCCAGGGATGAGAGCAGCCCTGTGAAGGCTGGGATGTTTTGCAGCCGGAGGAGCTCTGTGTGGGTGTGAGGAGACACCCAGCTGGGGAGCACATGATGCTGAGATGGAGAGGTAGAGGGTGGAGGTAAGGCTGGTGTGGAAGCATCTACGGGGAGGTCCATATCTCCTAGGCTCCTGAGGAAAGCCAACCACTCCACCTCTGAGCAGCCCTCATGTGCAGGAACAGACCCACAGACACCAGGAGCCTCAGCAGGGTGGCATGGCTCTGGAACGGGCAGGGCCAGTACTGGGCCAACAGGTGAGATACCATCCTATGTGTGATCTCTGCCATGACCGCCCCTGTCACTACCTCTCCACTAAAGGTGACATACGGCCGGCCCTTCAGGAGTAACGTCCTCCTCACAGCGAACAGGACGTTCCTCAGGGGGAACAAGTAGAAGGGGGAGAAGTGTGCCACTTCCTGCAAGGCCTGGAAGTCAGCCAGGAGGGGCTTGTGGCGCTCCAGCTCCAGGCTCAGCTCCATGATCTCAGCCTGCAGCTTCTGGGAGGCTGTCTGACAGGCAGTTAGGGTTAGAATTAGTGTTAAAGGTTAGGTTCAGGGTTAGGAGTTAGGGTTGGCGTTAAGGTTAGATTTTGGGGTTAAGGTTGAATGGGAATCAATTGTGTCCCCACAAGGCTAGTGTGTGTGTGTTTGTATATGATGTAGTGATGTAGTGTGTGAGCTGAGCCATAGGGCAGACTGAGCATGTACCACTATCAGATTGGGGGGGGGGGGGCAATTTATGTTCTTGTCCCCCCACTTTTATCTGAAATCCTCATCACCCACTGATTAATTTGTCATATAGCAGATTAAAGTGTTTTGAGCTACAACTCATCCAGAATGCCGCAGCCCGTCTGGTGTTCAACCTTCCCAAGTTCTCTCACGTCACCCCGCTCCTCCGCACACTCCACTGGCTTCCAGTTGAAGCTCGCATCTGCTACAAGACCATGGTGCTTGCCTACGGAGCTGTGAGGGGAACGGCACCTCTGTACCTTCAGGCTCTGATCAGTCCCTACACCCAAACGAGGGCATTGCGTTCATCCACCTCTGGCCTGCTGGCTCCCCTACCTCTGCGGAAGCATAGGTCCCGCTCAGCCCAGTCAAAACTGTTCGCTGCTCTGGCACCCCAACGCCAGGACAGCGGAATCACTCACCACCTTCCGGAGACATTTGAAACCCCACCTCTTTAAGGAATACCTGGGATAGGATAAAGTAATCCTTCTACCCCCCCATGTTTTTTAAAACATTGTAAAGTGGTTATCCCACTGGCTATAAGGTGAATGCACCAATTTGTAAGTCGCTCTGGATAAGAGCGTCTGCTAAATGACGTAAATGTAATATGTCAATATTTATCTTTAGAAATTAGCTATAACAAACATAGCGAAAAAGCGAATGGTGTGACTGTTTAAAGCAGAACTACCAAAAACATTTTGTATGGTGAACCTGGCAATCAAACAGTCCCAATCAGCAGTTATGTGCAATCAGTAAGATGTGAGTTGTGTTCAGGGGCGCAACTTTCACTAGGGACAGGGGGGACATGTCGTCGTCGTAAAAACACCAGCAAATCAGCTCCACGTGATTTTAATTTTGGAAATCTGTTCCAAAGTTTTCCCACGCATAATACAGAGATATACACTGAGTACACAAAACATTAAGAACACCTTCCTAATATTGAGTTGCACCCCCACTTTTGCCTTTTAGAACAGCCTCAATTCATCGGGCATGGACTCTACAAGGTGTTGAATTTAACAAGTGACATCAATAAGGGATCATAGCTTTCACCTGGATTCACTTGGTCAGTCTATGTCATGGAAAGAGCAGGTGTTCTTAATGTTTTGTACACTCAATGTATATAGGGAATAGGGTGCCATTTGGGACACCTCCCAGGTCTCTCATTAGCACCCACTGCTCACTGTCTAACCCGGGGGATGGACTCAGTCAGGCTTTTCAAATTCCGGAACTCAGTCGGGCTTTCAACTTACTCTTGAAAGTTGTAATAGTAGAATGCACAAGGTGCAATTTTGACATTGGGTAGTGCATCAGCAGTTTTCCTCTTGTCATGTCAGTCATTGCAGACCTTAGAGAGCTATTTATAACTTGTCAGAAATGTCCAGTTGATCAACCAGCCCATGTCAGCTAACGTTTTTTAGCTAGGTTTTTTCAGCCCATTGATTTTGTTGTAATGTTTGAGTCACTCAGATATCACAATTGCAGGAAATGAGCTTTAAACTGCGGAGGTTGCATGGGTCCTGAGGTGGCGATTTGTTACTATGCCACACTACTACGGAAGCACTGGTTTAACTTTTGAAGATGTTCCTCCAGTGTTTGTGTTTGAGTGTGGGGCTGCTGAGTTTGGCCAGCACAGGGAGCTGCTGGTTGAAACGCCCAAGGATCCCCAGGGTCTCCTGCAGCACAGCATCTCGGGAAGGGATGGTCCTGGCCAGGGATACCGCCTGCTGCAGCCACTCATCCACTTTCTCCTGGGCTCTCGACACAACAAACTGACACCAAACATTTATATATATATTTTTTACTTTTTTCATTTAGCAGACGCTCTTATTCAGATCAACTTACAGTCGGAAAAAACGAACACATAATTCTTGCAAGTAGACTCACATTAACATCAAATTAACAGTAGATGAAAATATGAGTCCTTCCCATATCATATTCAATAAGCATACTAGGTACCTGTTGTCACGTATTATTATGTTGTTGATCAACAGAGAGGCTATTAGAATAGAGAATAGAGCAACCAGACACCATGCTGAAGAGCAACAGCCTCCACTCTTGGATCTGGGCGGTGGAAACAGTAATCACTACTCTCGACGGGTCTGACCTAGAGTATGTGGACAACTACAAATATCTAGGTGTCTGGTTAGACTGTAAACTCTCCTTCCAGACTCACATTAAGAATCTCCAATCCAAAGTTAAATCTAGAATCGGTTTCCTATTTCGCAACAAAGCCTCCTTCACTCATGCTGCCAAACATGCCCTTCGTAAAACTGACTATCCTACTGATCCTTGACTTCGGCGATGTCATTTACAAAATAGCCTCCAACACTCTACTCAGCAAATTGGATGTAGTCTATCACAGTGCCATCCGTTTTGTCTCCAAAGCCCCATATAATACCCACCACTGTGACCTGTACGCTCTTGTTGGCTGGTCCTCACTACATATTCGTCGCCAAACCCACTGGCTCCAGGCCATCTATAAATCACTGCTAGGCAAATCCCCGCCTTATCTTAGCTCATTGGTCACCATAGCAACACCCACCCGTAGTCTGCGCTCCAGCGGGTATATCTCACTGGTCATCCCCAAAGCCAACACCTCCTTTGGCCGCAATTCCTTCCAGTTCTCTGCTGCCAATGACTGGAACAAATTGCAAAAATCTCTGAAGCTGGAGACACTTATCTCCCTCACTAACTTTAAGCATCAGTTGTCAGAGCACCTTACCGATCACTGCACCTGTACACAGCCCATCTGAAATTAGCCCGCCCAACTACCTCATCCCTATATTGTTATTTATTTTGCTCATTTGTACCCCAGTATCTCTATTTGCACATCATCTCTTGCACATCTATCATTCCAGTGTTAATACTAATTGTAATTATTTTGCACTATAGCCTATTTTATTGCCTTACCTCCATAACTTGCTAAATTTGCACACACTGTATATATATGTATTTCTGTTGTATTTTTGACTTTGTTTTGTTTTACCCCATATGTAACTCTGTGTTGTTGTTTTTATCGCACTGCTTTGCTTTATCTTGGCCAGGTCGCAGTTGTAAATGAGAACTTGTTCTCAACTGGTTTACCTGGTTAAATAAAGGTGAAATAAAATAAAAATAAATAAAAAATCAGCTCCCACAGCCCTTTGCGAGCTTCCATCTTCTGCCTGGCTTCTGTTACAAAAGTCAAATCCAGAGGGTTTCCTACAGAGGGGACACAGATAAGAGAGTGAGGAAGGAGCAATGTAACCACAGGGCAGGCACCCTCCCTCAGTCCCTCTCTCATTTCACCTCTGAGACTTTTACTGGTACTGCTGAGCTCTGTCAGGCGAGCAGAGACAGCATACACCTGTCTGCACATGATCTTGAGCTTGTTGAGCATCTGCACTGCATTCTGAGTGGGGTCCAGATATGGTCCAGAGGTGGCTTTGGTCACTATCTTTTCCAGGCCGTGGGCCAGGGAGAAGAAGGTGTTGTCCAGGGTGTCAGCCATTGAGGGAAGACGCTGGCACACTGTCTCTGCTCCCATCTAAACACAGAATAAATCAAAACAAACAATATCTGAAGGTAGCTCTTCTTCTGATGACTCAAAATAGGTACAAAGAAATAATTCAGACAAATCAAAAGCTATGTGTTTAACCTGTTCCTCCAATAACAGCTCATCTGGTGTCATCTGTCTGTAGTTGGTGCGAACGGTTTCCTGGAGCGAGTGTAGGTGCTCCATTTGTTGTTGCATGTCATCAGACATTTTCACACAGTGTTTCACCTGAGGGAAGAAATCCAATGGGGTCGATAAAATATACAGTATTGATTAAAGGAAGCAAATAATGATTAGATGACCATACACAGCAATAACTCCAGAAAGGTGCATGTGTAGGCAATACCATGCTGGCATAGTGGGTGAAGTCGTTGAAGTCTGTGGGTTCCAGCCTAAGACCTTCCACAGCTCTCTTCAGTTCTAATATCAAGTTCTCTGAGCGCAGCTTCAGCTCCTCAATCAACAGAGTCAACACATCCTCCTCTATGGAGTTCAACAGAGGCCCTGCATGGAGAAACAAAACCACACATTCAGGATTCTTCCCAAATGGCACACTATTCCCTATATAGGGCACTACTTTTGACCAGTGCCGATGAGCAGAGCCGCACAATCAGATAACAAGACTACAAAAAGTCCCCAGTGATACCAGTAAAACACTGTCACACACTCACACACACATCACACACATGCAGTAACTATATTGGCCTAAAGTCTTGCAGCACACCCACAGCCACACACAGCCACACCCACAAACCTATCTTCTCCTGGATGTGGGAGCAGTTGACGATGAGCAGCTTGTTGAAGGTGGTGAGAGACGGGGGCACTGTGCGCACCCTGTCAGTCCAGGAGCGCACCTTCTGAATGTGTTCCTCGTGGTGTAAGGCAGGCATGCCCATCATGGTCTCCAGAGAGGCTGGACTCCATTGACTGGTGAACAGATGGATGTCAACCAACCAGGAGTGACCCTTACACAGCTGCTGGATCTCAAGCCCAGCCTCCAGTGGGTCAAGGGAGAATCAACAAACATTCCATGATTCAGAAACCAAATGTGATGAAAGGATAGTTAGTTAGTGCATCGTTGTAGAGCTTTTCAGTGAAAATAGTTTAAAAATAAAGTGTGATTGACGTGTGATCCTGGCTTGCTCTCTCTGGACCTCCTTAGCCCCAGCGTTGAGGCTGAGCTGCCATTCCAGCTGTTTCCTGGACAGGGGCTAGTACTGCCCTCTCAGCCTCTGTCCCTGGACCATCAGAGGGGTCAGCTTGGGCAGCACCAGCCTGGGAGCTGATAGAACACAATGAGGCTCCCGCTTGGAGGAGAAGCTGCTGACACCAGTCGGCTCACTGTCATTCTCCCCAAAAGCTGAGAACCATGCACATACAAACACAGGCGATCAGCGTAAGAAAATGTATATCTCTGCCTGTTTTTTCCCCAGTGCTTTAACTCCTGTTTACCATTAATTAGACATTTTTCCTTGACAAGCCCAGTTATGGGATGAACAACATATTCTATCAAAAGATGGACTGTGGTACAACTGGGAAGATAGCTAATCTCCTGTCCTGTCCAGCATTACCTGTGATACAATTAGTTCCACTGGTACAGGCCAGGTTCAGGTCAGGGCTTAGCTTCTGAGCAGCACTGGTGAGGGAGGTGCTGCATACACACTGTCCTTGGCATCAAGAGAGTGCCAAATACCTACAAGAGCAAAACCACATTAGTATGTAAGACTTGCTGGGACACGCAACTGGGAATTCTGTGATGAGTTAATCACAACCTTGACCTAAACGAATGACTGCATCCCAAATGGCACCCTATTCCCTATTTAGTGCACCACTTTTGACCAGAGCCCATCCTTCAGTGTGTGGTTAATTACATGATCTCACCCGAAGGGCAGAGTCTGCCACTGACAGCAGTGCCCCTCGCAGCACCTCCTGGAACAAGTGCATGGGTGGGAACAGGGTCGGCTGACCGTCTGCTCCAAATATCAGCTCTACTTGGAACAGACTCCCCTGCTGTGGCTGCTCTCTGTCGAGAATCATGGAATCAAAAATATTAATACAATTACCAGCAAACACACACAAATACACATTAGAGAGAGGGATGGAGGCCAACAGGCCAAGCTCTTGGCTGTGTGGACTGTGGTTCTTCAATCAGACTGAAAACAGCAACATTTAGTTTTTTACATTGTGTGCATTTCCACATAAATGAAAAAACACTAATAAAAAACATTCCAATGTTAATCATGGAACAAAATGAACAATAAGGACTCATGTACATGTGACTGTAATGTTGATGTACAAATCTATTGTCTGCATGCCAGATGGCACCCTATTTCCTATATAGTGCACTTATTTTGACCAGAGCCCTATGGGTGTCCCCTATGGGCCCTGGTCAAAAGTAGTGCACAACATAGGGAGTAGGATGTCATTTGGGATGCAACCATAATGTGATGCAGAATACCTGGAGAATTGAAAGAGAGGGGTACAGCCATGAGTAGCAGGACCTGCAGTACTTCACACTTCCTCTGCAGTGTGATCTTACACACACTTCTGTGCCACCTGCGACACACAACAGCAACATAAAGTTGACAAATAAAATAATTTAAGTCAAGAGAGAGAATTGCAACACGCCAAAAAAGTGACATGATGCAATAAATATGGACAGTTAGGATGTGTTCCAAAGTCTGTCCCCTATGAGCCCTGGTCAAAAGTAGTGCACTGTGTAGGGAATAGGTTGCCAATTGGGATGCAATCTTAGCCTACCTGATGAATGCCTTACAAAGTAAATAGTCCCTGAAAAATGGGATATCCTGCAATGCTCTCCACAGTACGGCCTCCTGATGCCACTCTGCCAGAGAAAGGAGCCCAAAACTGCATCCATCCTGCACATGCAGCACAGAGGTGAGGGAGAAGATGACATGCTCAGTGCCTGCTCTATTGGACGGTCTACAAAAAAAAGAAAATGCATACAATGAGCAAAATGTATCTGCAAAATAGTGTGAATGCTACAGAAGAATGGCAAATCCACTGTTATTCCATTATTATTGTAAAAAAAAAAAAAAGTAATAACATTATGGTGTTCACTACCTGAAAGGGCCATTGTTCACAGCTTGCAAGTGGAAAAACTGAAGCTTTCCCAGATGTATTTTCTTTGCAAAGATTCTCTCTGTGCTTGACATCTTTTCCTGCTTCTGTCTCTTTGTCTTGATCAGCCGTCTTTACCCGGAACACGTCTCCATGATCTGTAAAGCTGAACCAACAACGGACACCACAATACTAAGTGTTCTACCTGAATTTTTTGGAAAGACCAATGTCACATTTGAACACAAGAGTGAAATGAAGCAGCAAACACACATGCTCACTGCTTAACCTACCTGTCCAGTGCAGATTCCTCGAATGACACCTGAGTAGCTTTGACAGGGATATCAGTCCCCAGCGCTGAAGCAATCAGACGAGGTCCCTCCATCCACAGTGACTCCTCCATGGCCAGCTCCAGACCCCCCTCTGCCACGAGGCGAGGGAGCTCCACCATGGACAGAGGAGTGGGAGCAGGGGAGAGGTTTCCAGTGCTGAGGGCTCGACCTGGCTGGGGCTCATACATGAAGGCTGGTGAGAAGGCATGGTGCTCCTGAGACTCCACTGGTGGTAGTGAGACTACAGAGGCCACATTGGCTGCTGGGATAGGGTCCTTTTTCCTCCCTCCGTGATCCAGGAACCATCCCTTGGCCTTGCTGTGCTTCTTGCACGGGTCCTGTGTTGACTATCTCTTTTTGGAGCAGGCATAATTGCAGGTTGTTTTGTATCATTAGTTCTGCCACAAAACTGCAAGCTTTAGCCATTATTTGCTGAGATCATCTTCATATTCCCTGCAATAAATGAGGCAAAGAGCACAACCTCTCATTTAAAGGGATGTCAGATTTTGCAGATAAAGAAGACATTGACAGAAGCAGAAGAAATATAGTTATGGCTAGAAACTTTGTTGTGGCCTCCATTATCTTTGACAGCTGAATTTTTTTTAGGCAAGAGAAGATATTAGAGAAGCAACAAAAACAGGAAATACCTCTGACAGCTTTGCTACCTAACTGTTAGTTAGTTAACGTTACATTTAGCAATTATGGCTAGAATGCAAAAGAAATCACTGCGTGTAAAAGTTGATCTTATTGGGGGAAAAAGTTGGAAAGAAGCGAGCTCGGTACCCAGCTAACAAGAAACGTAACTGAACATTTGTAACATTCCCCTTAAGTCTTCCAGAGGTACTGAATGTCATTGCCCGTTTGGGACATTATAGGCACTTTCATAACGTTTCTAATAAGTATTATAGAGGTTATAAAGATCACGTCGCTATACAGACATCATGGGAACATTAAAAACGTTACTTGGTAGTCCATGAAAGTTTCTGAATATCATGTTATTTTGGAGATATCCCAGGAACATTTCATAACGCTACATTTAGAGCTATAGTTTCTCTTCATACGACGTTACAATCGGAATGATATAAATACATTTTGGAACATCGTCTGTAAGTTTCACAATAACGGTATTATGACTTATGTGGGGACTAAAATAACTTTGTGGTCACGTCCTGGAACGTAATTTTGTTAGCTGGGTAGCTGGCTGCTTGCATGAATATAGAACTGTACATTTATATGGGAAAGGGGCTAACTAGCTTTATTAGCTATCTAACTTAGCTATCTAACTTTTCAAACTTTCTCATATCGTGAAGTTGGTCCACGGCAAAATATTAGCAAGGTCTCGTTCCCATTGTTACATGGGACGCTACGTCAATTTCTATGGCCCATGTTGTGGGATCTCGTATGTTCCACAAGAGGGCGCTAGAAGATGCTAAATAAGTAATTGGAGAAACTACCAGTAGTGTGAAATGTTGTTTTTGTCAATGCAGGAATAAATGCTCAAAATAAGATGTCAAGGTCCACGTCTTAGTTTGGGGTAGGGAGAGAGAGAGTCAGAACTATTTGTGACGCTTTCATAATCCAAGTTTATGCAACTATGCACAGGATTTGGTAATTGTGCAAGTGATAACTGATGTTGAACTCACAGGACAAAAAGGGCACACTGTTTTCTATAACATTCATAACCTGGCAGTCACTATAATAAGGAATGGACGTATACATTTTAGTTAACTTTAATTTATACAATTTAACATGGACTAACCCTATACCAGGATTTAAAAGGCATTATTCACAACCAGAGTAGTATAACATTTAGTTAATTGCCCCAGTATTGGTAAACAAGACACTCATTTCTTACTAGCATCGGTATAAAGAAAATTGCCACATCACACATTTATATTAAACTCATTACAGCAAGGTGCAGTCTGTATTGAAATTATGCAAATCCTGATCCAACCTGATTTACTTTATTCTCTAAGGTGAGAATAAATATTACTGCTCTTCTGCAAGTGATGAGATGAGCTCTATTAGGAGTGTCTTATTTCCCGGACACCCTCAGGGTTAGTGCGAAGAACTTCATTCTAACTGTGTCTGTGTGTGTGTGTGTGTGTGTGTGTCTGGACGTGTTTAACTTTACTTGTGGGGACCAGAAGTCTACTCAACAATAGTAAACAAACAAAAAGTTGACCAACTGGGGACATTTTGTTAGTCCCCACAAGGTCAAATGCTATTTCTAGGGGTTTTAGGGTTAAGGCTAGAATTAGTGTTAGAATTAGGTTTAGGGTTAGGAGCTAGGGTTAGTTTTAGGGTTAAGGTTAGGTTAGGTTTTGGGGTTGAAGTTAGGATTAAGGTTAGGTTTAGGGTTAGGGGTTAAGGAAAATAGGATTTTGAATGGGACTTAATTGTGTGGCCCCACAAGGTTAGTTCTACAAGACTGTGTGTGTCTCTGTGTGTGTGTATGTGTGCACACTTATGTGTGTCAGTTAATTTACTCTTAAACCTGTCAAACAAGGCAGGTTTAACAACAAGATACACATTTACAGTAACTTTAATGATAATGCTCCGGATCTTACAACATTAGATAACCAAAATGAATAACCTTTCAAAGTTTAGCATAAGACAAAACAGTAAAACAAACAGAAGCTACGATCAACATAATTTCTAGCAGTTATACAATACATTTCTTAACAACACATTACAATTATTGAAAACACCAATGCATGAAATACAAAAAAATACACCAATAAACAAAACTAAAAATCATGAAAAATTCACAAAATAATGCATTTTAATGACCTGGCATTAGGAGAAGCTGCATCATGAATCCCCTAAGAGTGATGCACAAGATACTGTAGCTGGGTCACCAGACCCATCTGAGTGGTCTCTGACATATATGCCTGTGGTTGCGTCTAAAGTCAAAAGCTTGCTAATGATCGAGAAATAGAAGGAAAAAAATGTCTGTATCTATGTAATGAGTCTGTATCTACGTAATGTATCTGTATCTACATTTTAAGTCGGAAGTATACATACACTTAGGATGGAGTCATTGAAACTCGTTTTTCAACCACTCCACAAATTTCTTGTTAACAAACTATAGTTTTGGCAAGTTGGTTAGGACATCTACTTTGTGCATGACACAAGTAATTTTTCCAACAATTGTTTACAGACAGATTATTTCACTTATAATTCACCGTATCACAATTCCAGTGGGTCAGAAGTTTACATACACTAAGTTGACTGTGCCTTTAAACAGCTTGCAAAATTCCAGAAAATGATGTCATGGCTTTAGAAGCTTCTGATAGTCTAATTGACATCATTTGAGTCAATTGGAGGTGTACCTGTGGATTTCAAGGCCTACCTTCAAACTCAGCGCCTCTTTGCTTGACATCATGGGAAAATCTAAAGAAATCAGCCAAGACCTCAGAAAAAAATGGTAGACCTCCACAAGTCTGGTTCATCCTTGGGAGCAATTTCCAAACGGCTGAAGGTACCATGTTCATCTGTAAAAACAATAGTACGCAAGTATAAACACCCTGGGACCACGCAGCCGTCATACCGCTCAGGAAGGAGACGCGTTCTGTCTCCTAGAGATTAACATACTTTGGTGCGAAAAGTGCAAATCAATCCAAGAACAACAGCAAAGGACCTTGTGAAGATGCTGGAGGAAACAGGTACATAATTATCTATATCCACAGTAAAACGAGTCCTATATCGACATAACCTGAACGGCCGCTCAGCAAGGAAGAAACCACTGCTCCAAAACCGCCATAAAAAAGCCAGACTAGGGTTTGCAACTGCACATGGGGACAAAGATCGTACTTTTTGGAGAATTGTCCTGATTAAACAAAAATAGAACTGTTCGGCCATAATGACCATCTGTCGTAGCTGGCCGCGACCGGAGACCCATTGGGCGGCGCACAATTAGCCAGCGTCGTCCAGGGTAGGGGAGGGAATGGCCGGCAGGGATGTAGCTCAGTTGATAGAGCATGGCGTTTGCAACGCCAGGGTTGTGGGTTCGATTCCCACGGGGGGCCAGTATGAAAATGTATGCACTCACTTAACTGTAAGTCGCTCTGGATAAGAGCGTCTGCTAAATGACAAAAATTTAAAAATGTAATGTTTGGAGGGAGAAGGGGGTAACTTGCAAGCCGAAGAACATCATCCCAACCATGAAGCACGGGGGTGGCAGCATTATGCTGTGGGGGTGCTTTGCTGCAGGAGGGACTGGTGCATTTCACAAAATAGATGGCATCATGAGGAAGGAAAATTATGTGGATATATTGAAGCAACATCTCAAGACATCAGTCAGGAAGTTAAAGCTTGGTCGCAATTGGGTCTTCCAAATGGACAATGACCCCAAGCATACTTCCAAAGTTGTGACAAAATGGCTTAAGGACAACAAAGTCAAGGTATTGGAGTGGCCATCACAAAGCCCTGACCTCAATCCTATAGAAAATGTGTGGGCAGAACTGAAAAAGCGTGTGCGAGCAAGGAGGCCTACAAACCTGATTCAGTTACACCATCTCTGTCAGGAGGAATGGGCCAAAATTCACCCAACTTATTGTGGGAAGCTTGTGGAAGGCTACCGGAAACATTTGACCCAAGTTAAACAATTTAAAGGCAATGCTACCAAATACTAATTGAGTGTATGTAAACTTCTGACCCACTGGGAATGTAATGATAATAATTCTCTCTACTATTATTCTGACATTTCACATTCTTAAAATAAATTGGTGATCCTAACTGACCTAAAACAGAATTTTTACTAGGATTAAATGTCAGGAATTGTGAAAAACTGAGTTTAAATGTATTTGGCTAAGGTGTATGTAAACTTACGACTCCATGGAATTAGGGACCACAATGGAAATAAGTCTCTGACTTTTGTGATATCCCTGTCAAGTTTTTTAAATGCATGTACTGTGAGTATGTTTTTTCTAACCTACCAAATAAAATAAATCAGTCTCAAATGGAACCCTATTCCCTATACACAAGAAGTGCTCTATATAGGGAATAGGGTGCCAGTAGGGGATGCAACCTGTTGTTTACACAGTGGATCTGGCATCAATGACAATAGAGTAGCTGAGCAGCTGGTTGTACTCCTGGCCTCCTCCTCCTCCTGGTACTGTCACTGCTGCCTTCCCCTTCCTCAGCTCTGGAGAGCACAGGTCCTGGGTCAGAGAGGTCAGGGCTGCCAGCGACTCCCGCTGCTTACAGGAGTTCAGAGACAGATCAGTGAAGATAGGAGACAGGGGGACAAAGCATGTTGAATAAAGACCTAGATAGAAACTAAAGGAATAGATGAATGAAGGCAAGAGGACCATTCTCAATAATTCAAAGCATGCATACTGTTTTTTTGATAGCTCAAAGTTAGAAAAGAAATCTAAGAAAGACTGACCTTAGGTGCTGGGCGGTCTCCATTTATTTTGCTGCAAAACAAATGAACAATTAATTGTCATTTGAGTTACAGTGACAGACAGCATTTCAAATATTGTCTAATTCTTCTGTTGTTTTTATACAGTTGGGTATCATCCTCACTAAGGGTGCGTTTGTAAATGCAATCTGGAGTGCCAGAGTGCCCTCTGGGCGTTCGTAAATTCAGAGCGTTGTCAGATTGGCACACACTGGACGCTCTGACCGAGGAGTAGGGTTGATCCGAGCGTTCTGGCCTCCCAACAGCAGTCAAGTACCCAAGCTAACAGGCTAAGGTTGGCTAGCTTGCTAGCTACTTCCAGACACAAATGAGAGAACACCTCACTCTGACCATTTTATTCGCCCTAGCAGAGCTGGTTAGGCTGTGTTTATGTTATCCAGAGCAATGGTGACTGTAACTGCTGCTGGCAACAATTTAATTATACTTTTTTGCGACAACGGCCATATTCAATGAGTGTTGAGCATTCGTAAATTAGTCTGTTTTACTGCGATCTGCCACACTCAGACGAGAGTGCTCTGAAATCGGAGTAGATAGCCAGAGTGAATTTACGAACGCACCCTAAGAAAGTTGCATGGCCAAACTTACCTGCATGGCCAAACTGCACCCCTTGGATGCGCTGTTGTATGAGTGAACAGACTTCCAATGAGCCACTGAGTGTGTGAACTATGACTGCATTATGCGACGGGAATATATAAGCAGAATGATGGTGACCCCAGACATCATCATTGATCTCTCTGATGTCAGAAGCAGTAGCTCTCCTCATCCCTCATGATCCCCATGACACCAACCAGGCCAATGAAGACCTGCTCTTTTCAGAAAGTGTTCCTAGTGCTGGCGACCGGGGGTGACGCATATCCCGGAATAGCTATTCTCCTGGGGAGTCATGTTTTCTCTGTGTATGCTGTCCGACTGACTGACCTTTCGAAATTAGCCTGATGGGACCTTCCCACAGGAACCAGGGATAATGGGACAGTGATGCTCATCGCACCAATGGCACCTTGACCAAATGTACTGACCAAAGACACAATGATTCAGCCTCTGAACTAACACTGAAGTGTGTCAGTGTGTCTGTGTCTATATATTTACCACCCCTTCTCACATGAGTCATGACAAAGAGGAAGTTAGTGTGCGTCCCAAATGGCACCCTATTCCCTACACAGTGCACTACTTATGACCAGAGCCCTGTGGGAGAGTTTTCATGGAACATTAGTGGATTTGTGGATCAGATGCTTTTAGAGACATTTGGGATCCCAAAGTGTATCCAAACACTATGGTAGTGAGACACCTGGCTGATTATCTGATCAGATCCAATGACAGCAAAAAGAGACAACTGCTTTATGCTTTTTTCTCATTCCAAGCATTGCGACTGGAATTGAATTACAATATGAATTCTCCAGCTGTGAAGTTTTTGAATAGCTTACCTTACTTTCTGAGTAGTCACTCAGTATAGCTCTATAGTTGCCCTATGATAACATTAGATGGAAAATAAATCTGTCTTTACCACAGAGACAGAGAGAATCAGACCGTGTGAGTTGTCTGGCAGAGCTGTGGTGGCAGACGTAACTGTCTGCTGCAGCCACAGAGCATCCTGTTTTTTGAATAGCTCTGTGCTACTTTGGTCATGCTAAACTGTAGTCACCATCAGATACACAGACCTGGTTTCCTGTTTGTCACCTGCCAACCTGCTGGTTGCCGGCAGCCTACCTGTAAACATGTCACCTGTTGAGATGCTGTTTGTCTGTCTGTCTGTCAACTGCAGGAGGAGGCCTTTGCTCTGATCGACTCACCAGAAAACACACAGAGTGACGATGAGGAGGATCGTGATGGCTGCAGCCGAGGAGAAGCAGACGATGAAGACCATAACTGCACAAACACACAGGAGAAAGACATCAGGTAACACAAAATGGAAGTAAATACAAATTATAATATGCCAACCATTTTGGGATGTTCACCAGAAAGCATTGACATATCTTACATATTGTTGTATCACTGATGCATGATAAGGTGAGTGTACACCAGTGGAGGCTCCTCAGAGGAGGAAGGGGAGGACCATCCTCCTCAGTGAATTTCATAAAAATATATATTTTAAACATTTAAAAAGTTAGCATTTTTAGATAAAACTATACTAAATATAATCACTTCACCAAATAACTGATTAAAACATACTATTTTGCAAAGAAGGTCTACAGTAGCCTCAACAGCACTCTGTAGGGTAGCACCATGGTGTAGCCGGAGGACAGCTAGCTTCCGTCCTCCTCTGGGTACATTGACTTCAATACAAAACCTAGGAGGCTCATGGTTCTCACCCCCTTCCATAGACTTACACAGTAATTATGACAACTTCCAGAGGATGTCCTCCAGCCTATCAGAGCTCTTGCAGCATGAACTGACATGTTGTCCACCCAATCAAAGGATCAGATAATTAATCTAGTACTGACAGCATAAGCTACAGCTAGCTAGCACTGCAGTGTATAAAATGTGGTGAGTAGTTGACTCAAAGAGAGAGAAAGACAATAGTTTAACAGTTTTGAACAAATTAAGTTCTTCCAAAATGAAGGAGAAGCAAGAGAGAAATAGAGAGAGTCATTTTTTTTTTAACTTTCAGTTTCACCTACTTAGCTAGCAAATGCAGCTAGCTAGTTTAGCCTACTGAAACACCCTGCTCAAACCGAGGGATGCTATGTTAGCTAGCTGGCTATGACTTTCCAACACAACACTGGAACTTCCAAGTCAAGGTAAGCTTTTGGTATTACTAATTTATTGCCACGAGGCCCGCCGTTGTGTAACTGCTTACTGACTGTACACGAACGTTACTGCATGATTGTAGCGGGTTTACTAACTCGTTAGTTCTATTAGCTATGCTGACTATGACGTTACTTTAGCTAATATGGTGACAACGTTGTAGGCTGTGTGTAGCGGTTTGGCTTGGAAAGTTTTTTTGCATGGTTACACAGCTGATGTGTTGTGCATTGAAGTCCACAAGTGAAGGGAAGAGAAGGAATACAGCGTGGCATTTATGAGAGTGAACTCTGTTTACAAGTGATCAGAGGCGTATTCATTACGTCGATTCTGTTGAAAAACGTTTTTTAAACGGAAGGAAACGGAACAAAACGGGGATAAACATACCTGAAACTCTCGTTTGCAACTGTTGGACTAATGATTACACCCTATATCAGCTAGATGCAGGCAAGAGTGTTCAAGGCGGTATTGAATGTCACTGTCACCTCAAATTTGTCTCTCGACCTGTGTGCACCTATGTTTAAACTTTAATTCATAGGCTAGGTTGTAGCAACCTCATGATGGGTATAGGGAACATTTGAGTATCATGTAGTAGCCTAAACCTATCGATGTTACATTGAACTGGGTGAATGGAATATGAATGAGAGTCATCCAATATGCTGTAATAGAAATAAGGCCATGCTCATGACAAAAAAATAATCCTCCCTCATCTTAAACGACACTGACTGCCACTGGTGTACACTCACTGAGCTGTTGATTTTCACTGGTGACCTCCACTTGAATGAGGACTGAGGCCTGATGGTGGTAGAAAGAGGCGTGGCAGGTGTAGAGGCCCGCCTCCCGCTCTGTGACCTCTGATTGGAACAACAGAGCCTCGCCATCCATCTGGACCAATGAGCCGTCATTTCTTCAACACGCAGCAGGAAACAGAAGGTCATTACAGAGTATACACGTTTGTCTGATCTGTTTATCAGCTAAGTGGCAACGAAGACAATCATGAAGAGAGAATAAGATAAGCAAATGAGGGGGGAAACTGCTTTCCAAAAGGTGTGGAAAACAAAACCACTGCTATAGTTGACATTAAGTGTTAAAAATATAATGAGACGTATTTCGTATATCTACTTAAGTGTATAACTAAGTAACTGTATCATCCACCTTTGCAGATACGAACACAGCTTTACACAGAATAGCTTGACAGAATAACTCCTAACACAATTTATGTGAGCCTGTGTATGGGAGGACAGGAGAGTGTCAGGACCTGCTTTATGAGTCACTCATTGTCCCTGATAAAAGGGTTCTTTAGTGCCACCGACCGCATGGCCTGCCAGTCAGGACAACCTTCTCCGGGCTCCACAGCACAGAAGTCCTGATAGTATCTTAAGGCATAATGGCAGCTTTACGACACTGCACTTATTTGATTGTCTAGTTAAAAGCTCTCATAAAACAATACAAATCAGAACTTCCATCTGGACAAGAACAATGTTTGTACAAATTACCGTCCCTGTGTGGTGGTAATATTACCACAGACAGGGCCCTGCCCTACTCTGTCTTCCATCCTACTGTAGCTGTTTCAATTAGCCTCCACAGTTCAGAAGCTGAAGGGAAGGAATACAGTAGTAAAAGAGAGTCTAGCAAAGAGTATTACCTGTGACAGGTAAGGCTGTAAGTTGGTACATTGCCATTGACCTTAAGCAGGATCCTCTGGTTGTGGAAATTCTCCTTTAGGGACATTCGGTGTATGACAACCTCATCTCCATAAGGTTTGTACAGGGGAGTGGTTTGGTTCAGCACTCTGACAGATGAGATGTCTAAGAAGGGGAAGGGAAAGTGGTCAACAGGAGGCAAAAAACAAACCACTCCCTAAATACATACAGTCAATAGACAGGTAGTTGTAGTTAACTGTTGAATGGGATGTTGGAGCTTGGCATGTCTGGCAAATACTGTATGTCTATGAATGTCATGACAGAATTGTCAGTACACTCTTAGAAGTAAAGGTGCCATCTAGAACCTAAAAGGGTTCTTCGGCTGCCCCTATAGGAGAACCCTTATTGGTTCCAGGTAGAACCCTTTTGGTTCCAGGTAAAAACCCTTTTGCGTTCCATGAACAACCCTTTCCACAAAGAAACCAAAAAGAGTTCTACCTGGAACCAAAAAGGCTTCTCCTATGGGGACAGCAGAATAACCCTTTTGGAACCCTTTTTTCTAAGAGTGTACATTTAGAATGTATGTGTAGTATAACAAGTACGATCTTTTGTGGTGCTGGGTGCTTTATAGAAAAAAAGAGAATCATTGCTGTTTCTATTTATTCCCTATTACACTTACAGTATCTGGGGACATGGACTGTCCTCCGCTCCTTAAGTCCATGGTGATTTTGAATGAGGCAGGTCAGGTCCTGTCCCTCGTGGAGGGCCAGTGGGAACTCATAGGTGAGATTGGTTAGCACTCTCACGCCTTCATACCAAGAGCGGAAGGAGATGTGGCCTGTGGTGTTGTCAGGTAGAACCCAGGTGAGGTGTGCTCCGAGCCCGTCCCCTCTGTACTCACACACAGCCAGCCACAGAGGAGATCCCCTCTGCCTCGCAACAAAAACACGCATCACAGGGGAATCTGAGGGGAGGGAGGGAGGGAGGGACAGTGTGTGGGGGTTGGATACAATGGATACATCCCTAAATGACACCCTATTCCCTTTATAGTGAATTACTTTTGAACAGGGCCTATAGGGGGAATACGTTGTCATTGGGGACGCACATAATGTATTGTGGAGATACATGATAGCTACAAGTCATAAAGTAACTTACCCAGTACACGTAGCAGTATCCCTCTTCTCTCTGGAATCTCAAGACCCAGGTGATCCGCCACACAGGTGACATTCTGACCAGAGAACATTGAAGTGGGGAGCCTCAACACACTACGGACCGTCACAGAGCCATTGGCATGGAGCTCAGGCTGCCCCTGCACCTGCAAGCCAAAACATATGTCAGAGTGTGCAATTATATCCAAATGATTGCTGGCCTTTTTTTCATTTTTGCTGTATCTATTTTTGGTTCCAAGCACCCTTTCATTTGTTCTTTCCCTTTACCTGCTCCTGCACCTCCATGAGCTGACTGGTACTACTGTCACTGTCCCTGTCTCCAAGACTCCAGGAGATGGTGGCAGCAGGTCCAACACTGTCCACAGTGCACTGCACCAGTGTGTGTGCTACATCTTTCTCCCACTCAGAGCTGGACTGGATGGTGATGTTAGGAGGAGCTGCATGTAGATAGAACAGCGATATAGCATACATGTTACCAATGTAAATAAAATAACAGAGATATAGGATATATGTTCTTAGTGAAAATATTTTATTTAACACTAGAGCTTTAATTTATGGTGTTTGATGATTTTTTGAACATACAACAGTGTTATCCGTCTTCTCTCTGGCAACACAAACACAGAATGATCTATCACACACTCCATATTGAGCTCCTGGGCTGAGCAGGTAGGCAGGACTAACACACTGCTGACAGAGAAGTGGGTTCCATTATGGGATGTGAGATTGGACCAGGAGGGCCCAGACTCACCCTCAGGTAGAACCCAGGACACATTGGCAACAGGGACTGCAGCCAGGCACTCAATTAACCTGTCACCCAGTCTGTCCTGGACATCAATCCTTATGCTGGGAGGAACAGTCACTAGCACACAGAGAGGAGGAGAGAAGGCTGTAAACATGCTAATCACTTACCTTTTACAGTTTGCAGGAAAATAAACATTCTGATTTATACTAACAATATTTATTATAGAAGTCACTTGTATTAACATACCCTGGCTCGCTACAAATTGCAGAATGCCAGGTATAGCTACCAGTTGTCAAATTATGAAGATGATTTGTAGTCTACATCCCAAACATTTTACCAGGACCCATAGACACTATATCAAGAATAGGGAACCATTTGGGATGCACTCTATGATACGTAGACAAGGCGCTGCTCATACCAGGCTGCTTGACTTGTGGGTTAACGGTAATGTCCAGCTGTACAGATGCCCTGTGGCTGTAGTAGGAGGCCTCACACTCATACATCCCTGCATGGTAGAGCTCCACAGGACCCTGCAGGGTTAGAGCACTGCCAATCACCGCCACACCCTCAGGGAGAGACTGCTGTTCTCTAGGAGACAGCACAAGCCAAGACACAGTTACAGTTAGCCACTCTCCAAAGGCAGAAGAGCAGCAGCTCTAAGAGGTTTGGTTCTCACATAGTTAGATCCAGGGATAATGTCACCAACGTGTCTTCTCACGCCACAGACGCTGTGAGACATACAAGCTCAGACAGGATGTCGAATGGTGCCAGGGAGGATGGTGCGTTACCTACACCAACAGCACAGGTGGTGAAATTACATTTAGAATTAGAAGTACTAGCTAGTGTGTATTTACTAGCTAGCTAGCTAGTGTGTACAAGCAAGTGGTTAACATAATGACCAGATCTAGTGCGCCGACGACACCAACAAACATCTAAATTACAGGTTGCACGTGCACATACCATTTGAGACGCATGCGCTTTGATGTTCGCAGACCACGTGGCTTCAATGCGCATAATCTGCAGCTGAATGTTTCTTAAAAAATCTGCAGGATGTGTGTCTAGTGCCTGTCTGTCGCCTGTGGTTTTCAACCAAACCTCTCACCACAGCTGCCTAACACAATGTGTAGGTGATGTTCACCCCTGCGTTAGTGATAAAAATAGTAGTATAGTAACAATAGCATAAATGAATGAAATTGCTATAAAGCAAAACGTGATAGCAAACTTAGTTTTTTGTAACTGTTCCCTGAGTGATAGGATTATAACAGCAGTTTCTTCATGGTGATGTTGTCCTTTATCTGAGATTAACAGAAGTTAACAATCAAGAGAGATCAACAGACATCTTGTCTGTATTATGATAGTAATACAGGTATTCTTACTTGGTGCATACAATACTGTAACGTGGTACATCCCCAACAACCTTTAGCCTGATGGTGGTGTTGCTCTGTCCTTCCTCCAGCACCACTGACTCTACAGCCTGGCTCTCGTTGCTGCTGTCTGCCAACCCTGGGTTCAGCAGCCGAACAGCAGACAGATCTACACAATAGGAAGTGAAAACACAAGATCCAACATAGACTCTGTTATTAAGTAGAGTAAATGAAAAGTTGTTTCATAAGACCATACTTTTGGCTCCAAATCCTCAGTTATAACTTGTGAAGTACTCACAGAATGCCGGCAAAGTGACGGTCCGTAGCTCTCTGTGTGGGAACTTGGGGTGGTCAAACAGGCAGGTGATGTTCTCCCCTTCATGAAGCTCAGCTGGGAAGCGGTATGACCTGACCCATGTGTCTGCTGCATCCATGACAACCTCCTTCTGTAGAATGGAACTAGTCTCCTTATTGGGCAGCACCAGGGTGATGTCAGCTTGGGGTCGCCCTCCGGCAGCACCACAGGTGACCACCCAGAACTCCTCCCCATCCTCTAGAACCAGGTATGTCTCAATGGTCACATTGGGAGCCACTGCAGGCAGAGAGAAATAATAATTTTAAATGAGCAGGTGGGAATGATCCATTAGTTTAACAACAGTGAGTCCTAAATCTAATGTCTGGGCCTCTAGGGCTGTGGTTTAGATTTGTGAGAAGGCTGAAGTGAAAGGATAGATGTATGAAAGATAACCACAGGGCATAACAGGGCTGACGGTTGGGTTTAGGAGGAGAGTGCTGACTCTTCTCACCTGTTCCATCTGTTCAGCAGGCTACAGCTGAGAACAGATGTCTTCCCCATCTGCTGGCGGGGCTGGAACTACAGGACTATGTCTGCATCCCAAATGTCACCCTATTTCCTATAGGACTCTGGTTAAAAGTAGTGCACTAAATAGGGAATAGGGTGCCATTTGGGAAGCAAACTATTTCACACATCTCAATACAGACTGACTGCGGATATAGAAAAGCATCACTCTTTTGCCGATTATCAAAGACACTTTGATACTACCACATACGGATAAGGGAGGACATTTCTGTCATATGAACATCTTTGACATATGGATACAGGCTGTATATCAAAACGTGTCTCCTAATGTGGTAGGGAGGGATATCTAAATGTGATGAGAATATGATGATGATCTGTCTCTGTCGTGCCACAGCTGATTGCGAGGGCTGACTAGTACAGGAAACACAGCCTTGGCGAGAGACACAAGACCTGGTACATGGTGGGGAGTGGGGAGTGGGGAGTGGGGAGGTGACCATGTGGAACAACAGGCTGGGGGAAAGGAATGGAAACATCTGTGCCAGTGAGCTCAGGGTGATGCCAGCCCCAGCATGATCAAATATCTACAGATCATTCTCAGACATTGATTCTTAGCATCACAGATCATTAATTAACCTCTTCCCAAACTAAATCCTTGCCCACGAAAGTGAGAGATGCCAAGTACTGTACACACAAACATACACATCAAGGATGCATCCCAAATCTTTTCACCCTTCCTGGTCAAAAGTAGTGCACTATAAAGGGAATAGGGTGCCATTTAGGATGCAGTCCTTGTGTACGTGAGCTGGCAGGCTTACCGAAGGTCTCCACTCTCACTGTGACATGTGTGGTGGGGTCAGGCAGGGTTGGGTGCTGGACAACACAGGTCACCATGTCCTGGTCCTGTAGGTGGGTGGGGAAGCGGAGGATGCTGGTCACAGTGGCAGTGCCATTGGTATAACTGGTGTTCCTCATCCCCACAGAGGAGTCGTCAGTAGGAGGGCTGCCGTTGATCTCCCAGCGAATCAGAGCCACAGGTTTACCATTGGTAGCTGAGCATGTGACTGACTGGTAGTGGGTAGCGTTGTCTGTGTCCTCTGTCACCACTGTGTGGATATCAGGTCGAGCTTCAAAACAAAAAAATTTAAACACATGACGGGGATGATGCTGGTAAGAGAAACATTTATGCAATGGATGTTTGTATGATTCTGTCTTTGCTATGACCTTGAAGGTACAGTAAGGTAAAGATACAACAAGCAATGATAATGTCACATATTCTATCCAACCCCACTAATGTCATCATGAGGTCATGTTTTCTTTTGTTGCTCCTCTCTACCATCTAGGTTCTAGGTACTTTTCCATCACCCATTAGAGGCCCCCTTCGAATACTCTTAAACTGCATCCTTCCTTCCTCACTTCCTTGAAGTAATCAATGATCTGACATGACATAATTGGTCAAAGCAATGCTATGGAAAGCTTGCTTACACCAATCTTGTCATCTCAGATTAGTGATTACTTATAGGAAGGGAAGAAGGAAGGATGCATTTTAAGAGTATTCCAATTGGGCCATGTTCTTCAGTCAGGCTTACCTAGGACAGTGAGAAGCATGCTGTTAGTGATCTCCTCATCATCGGTGGCGAACACACATGTGTACTCCCCCTGGGCCTCCAGAGTAGACACCCTCATCTTCACAGTCAGATTGGTGGGAGAGGCTGGGGCAGAGAAGTCTGGGTCTTTGCTGAATGCCTTGTTGTTCTTGTAGCCTGTTAATTTCTTCATCGATCGCTTCATTCTGTAGTCTGGGCGTTTCCATGAGGCGTCTGTGATGTCATTCTGTCCCAGGTACTGACAGCGGAGGAAGATGTCCTCTCCAAGAATCCCAGTGACGTTACGGTCAATCTCCATGTCCTCCTCCATATCTGTGAGGGAAAAAAAACATTGTGATAGGCAGAAATGATTAGTAATTCAGTCATGTTGCGTCCCAAAGGGGCACCGTATTCCCTAGTGCACTACTTTCGACCAGAGCCCTAAGGGAATAGGGTGCCATTTGGGACGCAGACTTAGTCACTTACAATCACTCATATCTTAGTGGGATGCACTTTGATTAATTGATGAGAGATTCCATAGACGTTGCTAAAAACACAACCAACAGCAAATGTGATTTCTGTTGAGAAGGAGGGGCAGTGAAATGATGGATGTCTGTTGGTGTGACTTCTATAAAAAGGGTTCCCTGTCTGTGAGTGTCCATCCCGTTGTCTCTTGGTGAGACTGGATGAAGCAGCTGCTTGTGTCCCAAATGGCACCCTATTACCTTTGGACCGTGGTCAAAAGTACTGCAGTATAGTGAATAGGGTGCCATTTGGGTTGCAACCTTTGTGTATGGGGCAGAGCACATAATGACTGTCCATGGAAACAATTACTTTGTGGAATGCAGAAGATAGAAATGCTGCAGGGCTGATAAGTAATAAGTAATATGCACTATTAAGTGATAAGACTTATCTCTCTAGACTAACATGGGTTTTGTGTTGATCCAAGGCTAAAGACTAGGACTGAACTGTGCACATTGATTGTGACGTTTGAAAAATGCAACCGGGCCTGGTCCCACTGGTGGAGATTTAATGGAGGACTCAATTTTGTTAATGAACTGAAAACAGTCCAAAAGCTGTGCTGTGATCCCTACCCTCAGCCTGAGGCTGTGTCCCAAATGGCACCCTATTCCCTATTCCCTATTCCCTGGTCAAAAGTAGTGCAGTATATAGTAAGGAATAGGGTGCCATTTGGGACGGAGCTACAGTCTGTCTCTAAGACATATGCCACGATTAGGGGATGTTTCAGTGAAGGGGACATTTAATAAAGCAGCCTGACAATTTTGAGTGTTGGGAGGATGACAGCATGCAGAGTCCAATGCACACCAACTCACTCTTCTCTCTCTAGTCTCTCTATTATGGAACACTTAAGGACACAGTTGATCTATTAGCCAGTGGAAACGGGAGGCAAATTTAACCTTAATGACCCAAGCCGCCTAAGTGGATACCCAGTCTAACACCTCACATCACCTATCCTATAAAATTCTGGCCTGTTAGGACACTTTGATGAGGACAACGCTCATGTCTCCAACTATAAATACTCTGACCAAATAAATTCAGAGAACAGAAAGAGGTGGTGGGTTGTACATCACAACATATGGAAACAATCACAACGTTGAGAATATCCCAAAATGCTCACTTATTCAGAGAGAGAGAGAGAGAGAGAGAGAGAGAGAGAGAGAGAGAGAGAGAGAGAGAGAGAGAGAGAGAGAGAGAGAGAGAAGTATTTAGTCAGCCACCAATTGTGCAAGTTCTCCCACTTAAAAAGATGAGAGAGGCCTGTAATTTTCATCATAGGTACACGTCAACTATGACAGACAAATTGAGAAAAAGAAAATCCAGAAAATCACATTGTAGGATTTTTAATGAATTTATTTGCAAATTATGGTGGAAAATAAGTATTTGGTCACCTACAAACAAGCAAGATTTCTGGCTCTCACAGACCTGTAACTTCTTCTTTAAGAGGCTCCTCTGTCCTCCACTCGTTACCTGTATGAATGGCACACTCCAAACTCCACTATGGCCAAGACCAAAGAGCTGTCAAAGGACACCAGAAACAAAATTGTAGACCTGCACCAGGCTGGGAAGACTGAATCTGCAATAGGTAAGCAGCTTGGTTTGAAGAAATCAACTGTGGGAGCAATTATTAGGAAATGGAAGACATACAAGACCACTGATAATCTCCCTCGATCTGGGGCTCCACGCAAGATCTCACCCCGTGGGGTCAAAATGATCACAAGAACGGTGAGCAAAAATCCCAGAACCACACGGGGGGACCTAGTGAATGACATGCAGAGAGCTGGGACCAAAGTAACAAAGCCTACCATCAGTAACACACTACGCCGCCAGGGACTCAAATCCTGCAGTGCCAGACGTGTCCCCCTGCTTAAGCCAGTACATGTCCAGGCCCGTCTGAAGTTTGCTAGAGTGCATTTGGATGATCCAGAAGAGGATTGGGAGAATGTCATATGGTCAGATGAAACCAAAATAGAACTTTTTGGTAAAAACTCAACTTGTCGTGTTTGGAGGACAAAGAATGCTGAGTTGCATCCAAAGAACACCATACCTACTGTGAAGCATGGAGGTGGAAACATCATGCTTTGGGGCTGTTTTTCTGCAAAGGGACCAGGACGACTGATCCGTGTAAAGGAAAGAATGAATGGGGCCATGTATCGTGAGATTTTGAGTGAAAACCTCTTTCCATCAGCAAGGGCATTGAAGATGAAACGTGGCTGGGTCTTTCAGCATGACAATGATCCCAAACACACCGCCCGGGTAACGAAGGAGTGGCTTCGTAAGATGCATTTCAAGGTCCTGTAGTGGCCTAGCCAGTCTCCAGATCTCAACCCCATAGAAAATCTTTGGAGGGAGTTGAAAGTCTGTGTTGCCCAGCGACAGCCCCAAAACATCACTGCTCTAGAGGAGATCTGCATGGAGGAATGGGCCAAAATACCAGCAACAGTGTGTGAAAATCTTGTGAAGACTTACAGAAAACGTTTGACCTGTGTCATTGCCAACAAAGGGTATATAACAAAGTATTGAGAAACTTTTGTTATTGACCAAATACTTATTTTCCACCATAATTTGCAAATAAATTCATTAAAAATCCTACAATGTGATTTTCTGGATTTTTTTTTCTCATTCTCATTTTGTCTGTCATAGTTGACGTGTACCTATGATGAAAATTACAGGCCTCTCTTATCTTTTTAAGTGGGAGAACTTGCACAATTGGTGGCTGACTAAATACTTTTTTCCCCACTGTATATCTTGTCTTGTGAGTTTATGGTTCATAAAAATGGAAAAGGCATAAAAAATAGCATATATGAGGCACAATTAAAGGATGCATTGCAAATAATTACATGGCAACAGCCTGAAATACACAATAATGTCCACTGACAACTGTCTCTGTTTAAGGTTAGGGTGCTTTATGTATACTGAACAAAAATATAAATGCAATATGCAACAATTTACAGTTCATATAAAGAAATCAGTCAATTGAAACAATTTTGTTAGGCCCTAATCTATGGATATAGTTTAGGCTACCCAAGTACCAAATAGGGCCAGTATATCGTAGTATAGTCACATGAAGCTGCTGCGGTTTTATCTTGGCTTCTACCCAACTGCAGACATTCACGTACATGGATGCTTGCAGATGATTCAATATTCAGAGGGTAGCAATGCAACTGAAAAGGTAGAATTTATATTGACAAAGAACTGCTTTTGATCAAACAAATAGATCAGTGCAGTGATGTAACTAATGCATTGTATGATGGTGTGTTAGTGGAGAGATCTGGGGATGGAAAGTCATACTGTCGAAGCAGTGCTTCTAACCTACATACCTATTTATTCCTCAGAGGCACTGATTAATCTACCAATTGAAAATACACTCTGAAGAGGTTCCTCAGTTAAGATCAAACTGTGAGGTCTTTCTGACTAACAGAAAATAGAGTTGACTAACAACACATAGGGATTTTCCCTAAACACAGTGGTACACTCAGTGTACAGCCAATATTCTAATATAAACATACGTCAGCAATAAAGTGTTGTTTAAAACAGAATTAATCAACTCCATACCTTTTAGTGTGTTGATAATGATATAGTCAAAATGCATTCAGAATATTTCAAATGGATTCTGCTCTTGTGGTTTTTGCTTGCAAGCCTTTATAATTTGACTAATCAGGCAGGGAAACTATTGCACCTCTGTTCGGTGTAAAATCCCACAGGTTAAACAAGTTTTTAAGGGCTAGTAAACTCAACCCATAAACAGAACTGCACACTCACAGATGGATTATAACTCCTCAGACTTACCCAGCATGTCCAAGCAGTGAGACATATTTATGACAAAGCCCAAAATCAACAGCCCTGAGCATCCCATGGTGGTATCATTGAGAGTGATGGCTCAATTTGACTACATCAAGTCTTCCTATGAGGGTATTTCAATGTGTGTGTTGTGTGTGTGTGTGTGTGTGTGTGTGTGTGTGTGTGTGTGTGTGTGTGTGTGTGTGTGTGTGTGTGTGTGTGTGTGTGTGTGTGTGTGTGTGTGTGTGTGTGTGTGTGTGTGTGTGTGTGTGTGTGTAAGAGAAGCTGTAAGAGTCAGCTGTAGAGGGTGTGTGCACCACACCTCTGAGCAGAGCTGTTTTTTACAAACACACACAGACACGAACACAGTGTAGGGCTATGTTGTTTAGAACCACTTTGCTCACCTGGTACCCTATATGTTATTATGTGCACAAATCTGTTTGAACAGAACTGCTTCTTCTATGGAGTAGTAGTTATTTCACTTCTCGCTTAGTGGAAAACCAGTGTTTTCACTTCTTAGTAGTAGCAGCTGAATGTCCTACTGCAGGATGTGTCTGTTCATCTCCTCAGTCACCTCATACTGTATAACAAAGTGTCCCTGTTGCCTATGACAATGCCATGCATCATCCAACCCAGATCATCCCTGCAGGAGTCCTCAGACAGAGACACAGCATGTCTACACTGAAGTCAACTCACTGTTTCTCACCTGCTGCTCTGGAAATCACCCACAAAGGCATTTAAAAAATATATATAATATTTCCCACTAATTCACTTCATGGCTGTTTTCCTTTTAGTTAGACTTGGCAATTTACTAAATATAATTTCTCATTAGAAATGCCCTACATGGAAAATCACAATGGGAAACAAATGTGGAGGAATACTACGCACATACAAAATACTCTTCAGTTCTCCAGCTGGCTACAGTATGTTTTACAAAAGCTGTGCTGCTGTCCCTCAGGAACAAGTGTCTTCCAGAGTATGTGAATCATGCAGCAGAACGTGTATGAGGTAAGACCCTCTTTACACAATAGGCCAAATGTGAATCCTCCTCAGATTCAACAGCCTTCTTCCTCAGTGTCTCCTTTAGCTAACTTTAATGTTACACCAGTTTTCCAGGATCATTCTGAGGTCTGATCAGCCCAGAAAAGCAAAATATACAAAGGCTTGACTCCTTTGAATTTGTAAACATGTGGTCATCGGTTGGCCACTATGTAATGTAAGCTAGTACAGTATCTTAGAGGCTGCTACAGATGGATGAGTATTGCAGGCTTTGTTTATTTCACTAGCATTCCATCAAATCTTTAGTAGTATGGTTATTTTTTGCATTGAGGACTGCACGATCACCCTCTTAGTGTTTCCTGTCAAAGCTGATAAACTTTTACTCACCCTTGGTACTAGTATTACAGTATACCATAGTGATCTATTGACAATGACACTAAATGAAATGACTTGACTAAAAAAGCTGTTGAGTCATCAGATAGTTTGTGGTTTGTTTGTAACGACATTTTGACTCATTCAGAGAGATAGGCAACAGTTTCACCACACACAGCTGGTACTGACAGTGAGGTTGTAGCTGAAGCATCCTCTAGTTGTGTCAATGGACTACAACTTCATCTGGAATACATTACAAAATACATTGTTATTTTCATTATGTCAGATAAGTATTCTCTCTCTCTCTACTCTCGCTCTCTCTCTCTCTCACACACACACACACACACACACACACACACACACACACACACACACACACACACACACACACACACACACACACACACACACACACACACACACACACACACACACACCACAGACTGGCAGTTTCTGCAGTAAACAGGAAGACCTCAAGTCAAGTAATAACCTCACTGTGTTTCCTGTTGTGTCTTCATTAAGATCTATTCCTTAGGCTGACAGAGACTAGGAACAGCAGCAAACTTATTTTGATATAAGTTTCTACACTACAGTAAATCAGTTTAATAAATACTATGAGTTGTATACAACCACTCTATATCTGATGATTCTGTCATTTATTGTCACTGCTGCAGCCATGATTTACAGGCAGAGGATAAAACACTGATGATTTTATTTGTACATTTTAGTCATTTAGCAGACGCTCTAATCCAGAGCGATTTACAGTTAGTGAAAGCATTTTTCATACTGGCCCCCCGTGGGAAACGCATCCTTGCCGGCCAAACCCTCCCCTACCTTGGACGACGCTGGACCAATTGTGCGCCGCCCATGGGTCTCCCGGTCGCGGCCGGCTGCGACAGAGCCTGGACTCAAACCAGGATCTCTAGTGGCACAGCTAGCACTGCGATGCAGTGCCTTAGACCACTGCACCACTCGTAAATTATATTTGACATCATGAGACTAATTTCAAAAACGTAATTGAATTACATGGGGCATTAGCTATTAATAGCAAACACTTAACATGGAGTTAGCTCGTCTCTCTCTTCCCTGACTTAATGTGAATAATCACATGAGCATAAAGCCTGCAAGCTGTTTTTCCACCTAATGAAATGACCTTCAATGGTTTTCCTGAAATCTGGAGAGAGGAGGAGTTTAGCAGTGGGAATAGTCAGGAATTTTAACGGACTGTCTGCAACCTTCTGTAATTCACTAGCGATAAAACATGTATTATTTGTAGTATTTAAGAATTTCACAGATGTATAGTTGGCATCCATCTACTGTATCTCATAAGTGTAGTTACACCCTTCTCTCTCTGCCTCTCTCTCTCAGACACGCACGGGTACGCGCGCACACACACACACACACATTGTGTCTTTGGAAAAGAGAGTGGAAAAGGTGGCTGATGATCAGGCCAGATCATTGATATGGGTCTCTTTAGGTCTGTGACAAGCCACTTAACCCGATGGAAAGGAGAATATCATCATTCTTTCCAGAAGTGGAAAAAAATCTTAGAAAATTCCTCTCCATTCTGCACTCCCCTGTTCCTCATATTAACCCTACCTCCCAACCCCCGTTCCCTTCAGGCATGGTACTGTGATAGATTCCACATTGACTCCAGACTTGATTGATATACTATTACTCAATAAGCAATCTGAGGTATGTGGAAGAATTAAGATTTCTGTGTTTTTGAGAGGGGAAACATGTCTGCGTCCCAAATGGCCCTTTATTCCCTTATAGTGCACTACTTTTGACCTGGGCACATAGGGCAAGTCCTGAGATGTCATTCTCCACAGCATGGACATCTCACAAAATGACCACACTAAGACAATTAAAACCAAAGACCAACTTTGTTTTGAGGAACGTGTACCTGGCCAAATGCATTGGTTAGTTGTCAGGGCTTCTCTTCTCCTCAGGCTCAGTAAAGTGTCCTGGTTTTCAGGCCACCTGTTCAGAGTCCATGCCTACAAAACAAAAGCTGGGGGAGGGAAGTGATTTTGGTGTTATAAATTATTTTCTGTTTTATGAAAGGGAGGTACAACAATATTTCACTCTTTACTGAGCAAGGCATGGCACATACATGCATTGTATTGAACTCTCCTCCTCTGAACATTACGTTTTACTCATGCTTAGAGCATGCTGAAAAGCTGAGTGCTTGATGGCTGTTGAGTGGAGGGAAATGACTCTGCCAGTGTCCTAGACTAGAGTGCACAGCAGAGGATTGTGTTGACTAATCTGCCATTAGAGTAGTGGTAGAGCTAACAGGGATGGCTGTCTATGGTAAATGGCCCCCTGCATACTACAGTGAGGGAAAAAAAGTATTTGATCCCCTGCTGATTTTGTATGTTTGCCCACTGACAAAGACATTATCAGTCTATAATTTTAATGGTAGGTTTATTTGAACAGTGAGAGACAGAATAACAACAAAAAAATCCAGAAAAACGCATGTCAAAAATGTTATAAATTGATTTGCATTTTAATGAGGGAAATAAGTATTTGACCCCTCTGCAAAACATGACTTAGTACTTGGTGGCAAAACCCTTGTTGGCAATCACAGAGGTCAGACGTTTCTTGTAGTTGGCCACCAGGTTTGCACACATCTCAGGAGGGATTTTGTCCCACTCCTCTTTGCAGATCTTCTCCAAGTCATTAAGGTTTCGAGACTGACGTTTGGTAACTCAAACCTATAGCTCCCTCCACAGATTTTCTATGGGATTAAGGTCTGGAGACTGGCTAGGCCACTCCAGGACCTTAATGTGCTTCTTCTTGAGCCACTCCTTTGTTGCCTTGGCCGTGTGTTTTGGGTCATTGTCATGCTGGAATACCCATCCACGACCCATTTTCAATGGCCTGGCTGAGGGAAGGAGGTTCTCACCCAAGATATCCTCCCTTTGATGCGGTGAAGTTGTCCTGTCCCCTTAGCAGAAAAACACCCCCAAAGCATAATGTTTCCACCTCCATGTTTGACGATGGGGATGGTGTTCTTGGGGTCATAGGCAGCATTCCTCCTCCTCCAAACAGAGTTGAGTTGATGCCAAAGAGCTCGATTTTGGTCTCATCTGACCACAACACTTTCACCCAGTTCTCCTCTGAATCATTCAGATGTTCATTGGCAAACTTCAGACGGTGTCACGGACAGAAGAGGACCCAAGAGCGCGAGTTCAAATTCAGAGTTCTTTATTGAAGGTTTCAGGCGGGAAGAGGAGTGCCAGGGGTGTCAGGGGTTCCAGGGGTGCTTGGGGGCTCTGGGGTTTTTCAGGGTCCTGTGGGTACCTGTGCTCCGGGGGTCACCAAATGTCCGGGGGTGTCCAGTCCAAGTGCTTAGTGTGTGTGTTCCCCAGTGATGGAGCGGCGTATCGGGCTGAGGGTGGTGAAGCGTCTGGGCACGCTCATCTGGTGGTCGGAGACCTGGGGGAACACACACACAACAGCAATATGAATGGCAGGCAGAAGTACAGATCAGGGCTGGGCAAATATCGTGGTGAGAGACAGAAGGCAGAATCGAGTTACCGGAGGGGCTGAAGATCGGAGAGTAGTCGAGGTCCAGAAGGCAGGTCGGGATAGGCGGGGCAGTAGAACAAGGAGGCAGTCAAGAAAGGATCGGTATCACAAACAGGAGTCAGAGCGCAGACAGGCAGGTTACTGGTCCGGGTTAGAAGACGATCTGACAGGGCTTGGCTGAAAAACAGGGCTTGATATACTGGGAGAGGTTAGTGGGGAAATGCAGTTCAGCTGGCAGAGTGATTAGAACAGAGTGAGGCAAGGTGAGGATGGTGAGTGGGAAATGCAGTGCAGCTGGCCAGGTAACAAGAGCAGAGCAGGGCGGAGCCAGGTGGAGCTCGTTAGGCAGAGTAGGGAGAGAGTGAGCAGAGTGGCAGAGAATTGAATGCAATTAATGTTGCTACCAGGGAGAGAGAGTGCTCATGACAGGACCCCCCCTCCAAGGGACGGCCCCAGAAGTCCCAAGAACAACATCATGCCGGGAGGGTGGAGGGGAGCAGGCGGCGGGTCAGAACTCCTCCGAGCGGTCCGAGTGAATCTCCTCATCCTCAGAAGGAGCTGGAGGGTCACGGTCGGGAGACAGGACAGGCACTGAGACAGGAGCAGGGTCAGGCACAGGACAGGAAGCAGGGCGGGCAGGACGGCTAGGAACCCCTCTTGGACGGCCCCTACGGATTGCAGGCTGATCAGGATGTAGTCGGTGGAAGTCAGTGATAAGGGTCCGATCCACTATCCTCCTGGCCGGGATCCAGGTCCTCTCCTCTGGACCATATCCCTCCCAGTCAACGAGGTACTGGAGACCCCTACCCCTTCGCCTAGAGCGGAGCAGCCGCCGGACGGTGAAGACAGGACCGCCATCTACGAGGCGCGGAGGAGGTGGCGCCGGAGCTGCAGGGACCAGGGGACTTTCATGGACCGGCTTGACCTTGGAGACGTGGAAGGTGGGGTGGACCCGCATGGAAGCGGGCAACTGAAGTCGGACCGCCGTTGGACTGATGACTTTCTGCACAGGAAAAGGACCAATGAAGCGAGGGGCCAGCTTTCGTGATTCAACCCGCAGCGGCAGATCCCGGGCAGACAGCCAGACCTTCTGACCAACCCGGTAAGTAGGTGCTGGGGTCCTCCGTCGGTTGGCACCGACGGCGTAGCTGGTTCCAGACTTCAGGAGCACAGTGCGAGCCTGGGCCCAAGTGCGGCGGCAGCGGCGGGCATACGCAAGAGCAGACGGACAGGTGGCATCCGCCTCCTGGCTGGCAAACAGTGGAGGTTGATACCCGTAGACACACTGAAAGGGGGAGAGCCCGGTGGAGGAACTGGTGAGTGAATTATGGGCATATTCCACCCAGAGCAGGTGTTGAGCCCAGGCCCGGGGATTTTGGGAAGCCACACACCTCAGTGCCTTCTCCAGCTCCTGGTTCATGCGTTCAGTCTGGCCGTTTGACTGCGGGTGGAATCCAGACGATAGGCTGGCGGTGGCCCCAAGGAGATGACAGAACTCCTTCCAAAAGGTTGCTGAGAATTGCGGGCCCCGGTCTGACACTATATCCTGGGGTAGGCCATGGATACGAAACACATGTTCCAGGACCACCTGGGAGGTCTCTTTAGCAGAGGGTAGTTTGGGAAGGGGCACGAAGTGGGTCATCTTACTAAAGCGGTCAACAATGGTAAGGATGACTGTGTGTCCGTCAGAGGGCGGAAGGCCCGTAACAAAGTCCAGTGAAACGTGGGACCAGGGCCTCTTGGGTATGAGTAGGGGTTGCAGCAACCCAGCAGGAGGCTGGTTGGGGGTCTTGTTTCGGTTACAAGTGGGACAAGCTCGGATGAATTCTCGGACATCCCGTCTCATCCGCCGCCACCAGAACCGCTGGCGGACCAGATGAAGGGTGCGAGTGATGCCGGGATGACAGGCCAGACGGGATTCGTGCCCCCACTGAATCACAGGTGACCTGAGATTTGCTGGAACAAACAGACGGTTGGGGGCGCTGGTGCTTGGACCTGGCTGGTCCCGAAGAGCCTCCATGACCTGCTTCTCGATCTCCCAGGTGAGGGCCGCTACGACCAAGTGGCTGGGAAGAATGGGGGCTGTCATGGCGGTGGTCTCGTCCTTCTGAAACATCCGGGAAAGAGCATCAGGTTTGATGTTGCGAGATCCCGGGCGGTAGGAGAGCGTGAAATTGAAGCGCGTAAAGAACAGAGACCACCGCTGTTGACGGGAGTTCAGCCTCCTGGCTGTTTGGATATACTCCAGGTTCTTGTGGTCTGTCCACACTACGAATGGTTCCTTTGACCCCTCTAACCAGTGCCGCCATTCTTCAAGGGCGAGCTTGACAGCCAACAGCTCGCGGTTCCCAATGTCGTAGTTGCATTCGGCAGGGGTTAGCCGACGGGAGTAGAAGGCACAGGGGTGCATCTTGCCATCCTCAGCTGCTCTTTGAGAAAGCACTGCACCCACTCCCACGTCCGAAGCATCTACCTCCACCACAAACTGCCTTGCTGCATCTGGCATCTGGAGGATGGGAGCAGAAGTGAAACATGTCTTGAGGATATTGAAGGCCTTCTCAGCAGCTGATGTCCATTGGTACGGTTGTTTAGTGCTGGTTAGCGCCGTGAGGGGTGCAGCCACTGTGCTATAGTTTCTGATGAATCTCCTATAAAAGTTGGCAAAGCCCAGGAACTGTTGCAACTTTTTCCGAGACTCAGGAACTGGCCAGGAAGTGACAGCCGACACCTTCGTGAGATCCATCTGAATGCTGCCCTCGGTCACCACATACCCCAGGAATGAAACGGTTTTGGCATGGAACTCGCACTTCTCTGCCTTCACAAAAAGAGAGTTCTCCAGCAGGCGGCGCAGGACCAACTGGACGTGGTGCGTGTGTTCTGACAGAGTCTTTGAGAATATTAAAATATCGTCAAGGTACACAAATACGAACGTATTTAGCATGTCCCTGAGGATATCATTCACTAGGGCTTGAAAAACTGCTGGGGCATTGGTGAGGCCGAAGGGCATGACGAGATATTCATAGTGGCCGGTTGGTGTGTTGAACGCTGTCTTCCATTCGTCTCCCTCCCTCATCCGCACCAGATGGTAGGCATTGCGAAGGTCCAGCTTTGTGAATACAGTGGCTCCCTGCAGCAGTTCGAAGGCAGACGAAAGTAAGGGCAGTGGGTAGCGATTCTTAACCGTGATGTCGTTCAGACCCCGGTAATCTATGCATGGACGAAGAGAACCGTCCTTCTTGCCGACAAAGAAGAATCCCGCTCCTGCGGGGGAAGATGACGGTCTAATTATCCCGGCGGCAAGAGAGTCATTAATGTAGTCCTCCATGGCCTTTCTTTCCGGGGCTGACAGTGAATACAGACGACCCTTGGGAGGTGCTGTGCCAGGCAGGAGATCAATCGCGCAGTCATAGGGTCTGTGTGGGGGTAGAGATGTCGCCTTGGATTTGTTGAACACCTCTTTCAGGCTGTGGTAACAGGCCGGAACATTGGATATGTCGGGGGTAGCGCTAGATCTTTCCCGGTGAACGGGCAGGGTGGCCCCCCTTAAACAGGTCTGGTGACAACTCCTTCCCCACTCACGGACTGTTCCTGTCTCCCAGTCGATGTGGGGGTTGTGCTGACGGAGCCACGGGTATCCAAGAATGAGTGGTTGGCCAGGTGAGTGTAGGAGGTGAAACTGGATGGACTCCTGGTGGTTTCCTGACAGCAGGATTGTCACAGGGGCGGAGATATGAGTGACAGTGCCAAGATGATGCCCATCCAGGGCTCGTGCAGGAATGGGTTGTGTCAGTTGATGATGGTTCACGCCCAGTTGCTGTGCAAGCTCGGGGTCCATGATGTTTGCTTCGGCTCCGGAATCCACAAGGGCGGCCAATGTATGAGTCTTGTCAGAAAGCTGAAGGCGGAGATGAAGCAGGGTCTTTCGGATGGAGGGAGACTGAAGGCTTGTTGAGCTCACCCGGATCTCCCCTACACCTGGTGAGCTGCGGCTTTTGCCGGACAAGTGGCAACACGGTGATTTTCGCCACCACAGTAGAGGCAAAGGTTGGAGCTTAGACGGCGCCGACGCTCCTCGGGAGTCAGAGAGGCACGGCCAATCTCCATGGGCTCAGGCTGATTGAGTTGGCTATGGGACTTGACAGGCAGGGGCTGGACAGAAGCGGTATCGACCCGAGTGCGGATGGCAGGTTGACTGAGACGGCCCTTCTCCCTCCTCCGGGTCTGTATACGGCGGTCAATGCGGACGGCAAGGTCAATGGCGGCATCAAGCGTTGAGGGCGGGTCATGGGAAACAAGCTCGTCCTTGATATAGTCCGCCAGGCTATGGAGGAAGGCTTGCACCAGTGCCTCTGGGTTAAACGAGCTTTGACTGGCCAGGGTACGAAAGTCAATGGAGAAGTCTGCCACTGTCCGATTGCCCTGACGGATGGTGAGCAGAGCTTGTGACGCTTCGGCTGTTGGCGAGCCTAGGTCAAAGACCTTTAACATCTCCTCCTCAAAGGCACTGAAGGAGGCACAGGCTGGGGTTTGCCGGTCGAATTCCGCCGTTCCCCACAACCGAGCTCGACCGGTGAGATGTGTGATGACATACCCCACCTTGGCTCCCTCTGTTGAGAAAGTCCTGGGCTGTAGTGCAAACTGGATTCGGCAGCTGCTCAAGAATGGTCTTACTTGCTTCTGGTTGCCATCAAAACGTTCCGGGTTCCCAATCTTTGGTTCAGGAGCGGAGGGATGAAGGAGTGTCGGTGGTACAGGAACAGAAGGACCAGGGGGGGGTGCAGGTGGAGTAGCCGGGTTTGAGAGTAGTTGCAGGGCTTGGGCTAGCTGTTGTTGCTGCAGTTGGAACTGTTGTTGCTGCTGGTTGAATAGCTGGAGAAGGGAAGCGATGTCGCCAGCCATCCGATTTATGTCTCCCTCAGAGCGTTCCAGTCGCTGTAGGGCAGTCATCTCTGGCTCTTCTTCCATCGTGGTCAGGGAGTGCGCTGGGTCCATGATGGTCAGATCGTTCTGTCACGGACAGAAGAGGACCCAAGAGCGCGAGTTCAAATTCAGAGTTCTTTATTGAAGGTTTCAGGCGGGAAGAGGAGTGCCAGGGGTGTCAGGGGTTCCAGGGGTGCTTGGGGGCTCTGGGGTTTTTCAGGGTCCTGTGGGTACCTGTGCTCCGGGGGTCACCAAATGTCCGGGGGTGTCCAGTCCAAGTGCTTAGTGTGTGTGTTCCCCAGTGATGGAGCGGCGTATCGGGCTGAGGGTGGTGAAGCGTCTGGGCACGCTCATCTGGTGGTCGGAGACCTGGGGGAACACACACACAACAGCAATATGAATGGCAGGCAGAAGTACAGATCAGGGCTGGGCAAATATCGTGGTGAGAGACAGAAGGCAGAATCGAGTTACCGGAGGGGCTGAAGATCGGAGAGTAGTCGAGGTCCAGAAGGCAGGTCGGGATAGGCGGGGCAGTAGAACAAGGAGGCAGTCAAGAAAGGATCGGTATCACAAACAGGAGTCAGAGCGCAGACAGGCAGGTTACTGGTCCGGGTTAGAAGACGATCTGACAGGGCTTGGCTGAAAAACAGGGCTTGATATACTGGGAGAGGTTAGTGGGGAAATGCAGTTCAGCTGGCAGAGTGATTAGAACAGAGTGAGGCAAGGTGAGGATGGTGAGTGGGAAATGCAGTGCAGCTGGCCAGGTAACAAGAGCAGAGCAGGGCGGAGCCAGGTGGAGCTCGTTAGGCAGAGTAGGGAGAGAGTGAGCAGAGTGGCAGAGAATTGAATGCAATTAATGTTGCTACCAGGGAGAGAGAGTGCTCATGACAGACGGCTCTGTATATGTGCTTTCTTGAGCAGGGGGACCTTGCGGGCGCTGCAGGATTTCAGTCCTTCACGGCGTAGTGTGTAACCAATTGTTTTCTTGGTGACTATGGTCCCAGCTGCCTTGAGATCATTGACAAGATCCTTCCGTGTAGTTCTGGGCTGATTCCTCACCGTTCTCATGATCATTGCAACTCCACGAGGTGAGATCTTGCATGGAGCCCCAGGCCGAGGGAGATTGACAGTTCTTTTGTGTTTCTTCCATTTGCGAATAATCGCACCAACTGTTGTCACTTTCTCACCAAGCTGCTTGGCAATGGTCTTGTAGCCCATTCCAGCCTTGTGTAGGTCTGCAATCTTGTCCCTGACATCCTTGGAGAGTTTGGAATCTTTTAATTGATTGCTTCTGTGGACAGGTGTATTTTATACAGGTAACAAACTGAGATTAGGAGCACTCCCTTTAAGAGTGTGCTCTAATCTCAGCTCGTTACCTGTATAAAAGACACCTGGGAGCCAGAAATCTTTCTGATTGAGAGGGGGTCAAATACTTATTTCCCTCATTAAAATGCAAATCAATTTATAACATTTTTGACATGTGTTTTTCTGGATTTTTGTTGTTGTTATTCTGTCTCTCACTGTTCAAATAAACCTACCATTCAAATTATAGACGGATCATTTCTTTGTCAGTGGGCAAACATACAAAATCAGCAGGGGATCAAATACTTTTTTCCCCTCACTGTATATGTGAGCTACTCCTGCAGTATCAACTCATTTAATAAACTTTGGTGGCTAGGCTGCATTGCACTGGCGGCACTGTATCCAGGTGTCATTTTGAAATACAGTACAGCGAGGTGCAGTCTGTATTTCAAAAATAACTCACAGTAGCCATTTGTAGTCCCATGTAGCTTAGTTGGTAGAGCATGGTGCTTGCAACGCCAAGGGTGTGGGTTCGATTCCCACGGGGGACCAGTATGAAAGAATGTATGCACTCACTACTGTAAATTGCTCTGGATAAAAGCATCTGCTAAAATGTAACTGCATCACATGACTCAATCTGAGAGCCCCCGTACATACCATAGGGAACGTGCTGCGTTGATGGAACATGGACTGGACACTCAGTAGCCTTGGATGACTGTTGTGTGGATGAGGGATCACTCCTGGGGTGAAGTACTGTTGGCAGGGAGAGTATCAAAAGAGCATGGCAGTGAAAATGGACAGCAGATGGGGTTCTGGTTTGGGTACTGTATGTGCCTGGCTAGGCCAGTGAGATCCAAGGTGGAGCCCACCATGCCTGGCACCACTCCTGGTATCCCCTGTTGCATGGATCTTTCCAGAGTATAGGCAGAGAGCCTCTTCCAGTGCCAACCAAGCATGGGGGAGGTGACTCATAATATCATCCAATAGCTGATGTCATGGGCCCTGGTCAAAAGCAGTGCTCAAATATGCGAGGCATACATGGACATGCCCTTTGTTCACAACCAAGACCCTAGTTTTTCATGGACTAAAAATGCCTTTGACTGTTGCTGTTTTTGTTGGTGCACTAGCAGTAGCTAGAATGTTCACAGTACATTAGGAAATGCATTTTTTAACCACAACGTTTTAAGGAGCAAAGCAGAGGGGCCACAAATGAAAAGGACATTTATGTTGACGGTCAACAACAAAACATCATGAACAAACCACTGAATATCACAAGAAAGCTGCATGCTGTACATCATGTGACTCCCATTCTCCTACTGTACCCTCAGCCACAAAACATCTACTCTCTGCTTGAGGGAATTATCTTAAAGAGTGTTATTGTGAAAAACCGAGGTGCACGCATACGTCTTTGCTGATCTTGATGAATGTGCCCATCGCAGTTCAGAGATGTCCGGTTGCTAGGGGTAATAAACGAGTTAAAGATGTTGCTTTCCTTGGCAACAAGCTCTTAATTAAAAGCAGTGTAATTAGAGTTCCACCTCTGAAGCGAACAAGCAGTGCTACTGCATGTGCTGCTGGCTGCACCCAGGTTAGCTGACACAACAGAAAATTCACACGCAACCTTAGACCTGGGGGACAAATTACCCCGACACTGGCCAGGACGAGGGCTGTGGAGTGGAGTGAGGGAAGCAGCAAATCCATTTGGTTTTATAGGCCTGAAATCATACATAAATGTTCCCTCTTAGCAGGGCTATTTTCAGTCATGTTTGATCTAGTCTCTCCAGGGGAGGACTGAGAAGAGGCATGGGGAGGGTCCCACATGGCTGGTGGGGTAATGGAGAACATTAGGGCTGTGTTCCCAATGGCACACTATCCCCTATATATTGCACTACTTTTGACAAGAGAAAATGGCACTCTATTCCCTTTATAGTGCACTACTTTAGACCAGGGCCCTATGGCCCAATGGGACACAACCTAGGACTGTTAGTTTTCCTTCACATTAGCCTTCCTCAACACTGTCTATTTCAAAACCTGCCATGCACCCACACACTCAATATTAATCTTTAAAGGGACATAAAGTAAAACATACTGTAGCAGTCAAACTCAACTCATGGCTGCCATCTATAGGCTGGCAGTTACTAATGGACATTTCTGACATGAGGAAAGAGAAAATAATGTAATAGTCACGAAAAGCTACAGTACACTCACAAGCTCATAGTCTAAATGCTACGCTTGCAAATGTGACAAAAACATTTCCATGACATCATAGCTCTGTAAAATAAAAGAAGACACATTTACTATTTCCTAGACAGAATAAAATCTCTCTCTTTTATATGAGACTGCATCCATCCACCAGGCTAGGGAAGTGGCCGTGGGTCTATTTTCTGAAGTGCTGTGTCATCCTTACTTCCGCCTCCTCCTCGCCCTAGTTCCCTCAGATCCTAATTAAACTAAAATTAGCCTTAAAATGGCAATCAGCAGTAGAAACAATAACACAGGAGACCCCGCCCCTGTTTCTGTAAAAAGCTGAGGGTAGCCTAACGGTTAATAGCGTTGGACCAGTAACTGGAATATTGCTGGTTCGACTCCCCAAGCTGACTAGGTTGAAAATCTGTCGATGTGCCCTTGAGCAAAGTTATTAACCCAAATTGCTCCTGTAAATCGCTTAGGATAAGTGTCTGCTAAATGACCAAAAATGGATGGGGTTGGAGAAGTTTAACCACTTTCAAATTCATAGACAGAGCTAGGACTGACCATCCATGATATCAAAATCATAGTTTTAATCATGTTTTGAGGGTATATGTTGTTTGTATACATTTACTTTGTTTCCAAAAATTTGAGTAAAATAAGCTTATATTTTGGGTTCTTATGGGGTATGACAGTTTAACTAAGCTCATGAGGCATTTCTTAAGTTATATTCTTCAAGAATCAATGGGTACATATAATTAATTGATAAGTCCAAAAAGTTATGTAGAAATTGCTGATTGCCCCTTTTAATCAGCCCAGCATGCAGTGGAGGTTAAATATTTCAAAGCTCTTGCTTATGATAATGGCATCAACTGACTCTGGATGTGTTCCATGGCACCCTATTCCCTATATAGTGCACTGCTTCTGACCAGAGCATTAAGGGTTCCATTTGTAGCTCAGTTGGTAGAGCATGGTGCTCGTAACGCCAGGGTAGTGGGTTTGATTCCCGGGACCACTAAAATGTCTCTTTGAATAAAAGCGTCTGCTAAATGGCATATATTATTTGGAATAGGGTGCCATTTAGCACTCCAGGGCTGGAAGTGCAGAGTGTTGGCCCGACAGGGTGACCAGGGATGATCCAAAGGTCTGGGCGAAGAATACACATGCATGGATGACAAGAGCAGAGCTCCCCGAAATCCTTCATGGCGCCTCTATACAGTGGGGAAAAAAAGTATTTAGTCAGCCACCAATTGTGCAAGTTGTCCCACTTAAAAAGATGAGAGAGGCCTGTAATTTTCATCATAGGTACACGTCAACTATGACAGACAAATTGAGGAAAAAAATTCCAGAAAATCACACTGTAGGATTTTTTATGAATTTATTTGCAAATTATGGTGGAAAATAAGTATTTGGTCACCTACAAACAAGCAAGATTTCTGGCTCTCACAGACCTGTAACTTCTTCTTTAAGAGGCTCCTCTGTCCTCCACTCGTTACCTGTATTAATGGCACCTGTTTGAACTTGTTATCAGTATAAAAGACACCTGTCCACAACCTCAAACAGTCACACTCCAAACTCCACTATGGCCAAGACCAAAGAGCTGTCAAAGGACACCAGAAACAAAATTGTAGACCTGCACCAGGCTGGGAAGACTGAATCTGCAATAGGTAAGCAGCTTGGTTTGAAGAAATCAACTGTGGGAGCAATTATTAGGAAATGGAAGATACAAGACCACTGATAATCTCCCTCGATCTGGGGCTCCACGCAAGATCTCACCCCGTGGGATCAAAATGATCACAAGAACGGTGAGCAAAAATCCCAGAACCACACGGGGGGACCTAGTGAATGACCTGCAGAGAGCTGGGACCAAAGTAACAAAGCCTACCATCAGTAACACACTACGCCGCCAGGGACTCAAATCCTGCAGTGCCAGACGTGTCCCCCTGCTTAAGCCAGTACATGTCCAGGCCCGTCTGAAGTTTGCTAGAGTGCATTTGGATGATCCAGAAGAGGATTGGGAGAATGTCATATGGTCAGATGAAACCAAAATAGAACTTTTTGGTAAAAACTCAACTCGTCGTGTTTGGAGGACAAAGAATGCTGAGTTGCATCCAAAGAACACCATACCTACTGTGAAGCATGGGGGTGGAAACATCATGCTTTGGGGCTGTTTTTCTGCAAAGGGACCAGGACGACTGATCCGTGTAAAGGAAAGAATGAATGGGGCCATGTATCATGAGATTTTGAGTGAAAACCTCCTTCCATCAGCAAGGGCATTGAAGATGAAACGTGGCTGGGTCTTTCAGCATGACAATGATCCCAAACACACCGCCCGGGCAACGAAGGAGTGGCTTCGTAAGAAGCATTTCAAGGTCCTGGAGTGGCCTAGCCAGTCTCCAGATCTCAACCCCATAGAAAATCTTTGGAGGGAGTTGAAAGTCCGTGTTGCCCAGCGACAGCCCCAAAACATCACTGCTCTAGAGGAGATCTGCATGGAGGAATGGGCCAAAATACCAGCAACAGTGTGTGAAAACCTTGTGAAGACTTACAGAAAACGTTTGACCTGTGTCATTGCCAACAAAGGGTATATAACAAAGTATTGAGAAACTTTTGTTATTGACCAAATACTTATTTTCCACCATAATTTGCAAATAAATTCATTAAAAATCCTACAATGTGATTTTCTGGAAAAAAAAATCTCATTTTGTCTGTCATAGTTGACGTGTACCTATGATGAAAATTACAGGCCTCTCTCATCTTTTTAAGTGGGAGAACATGCACAATTGGTGGCTGACTAAATACTTTTTTTCCCCACTGTATGTATTCACTGACCGTTGTGTTACTCACTCTACTGTAAGTTGGAGGCCTAGCTGTGTTGATACAGGAATCACCATAATCACAACTGGATCTGTAGAGGCAATTAACCTTTAGCCTCACAGCAGCAATAGACCTGATCACGCTGTCACGCCTGCCCTGATCAATATATAACCATTCACACAATGCCTTTCACATAGGCATCCAAACACATAGATATTTCTTGCTGACTCTGAATGACCTTTTTCCTTGTTCTCTTGACCTGTGTTGTACCGGTGCTGAGTTAGCGTTCACACCCATGTTCACACAGGCCTGATGTCTATCTACCAGTGTGATCTATGGTTCTGATTGCTGATGACAGTCCACTATAGGTTTGAGAGGCAATAGTTTAAACCCCAGCCCTACCTCTCCACTCCCCATACTCCTCTCTCCACGCCTGACCCTACAAGCCTCATCCACCCTGGATCATTGTTGATGGAGATATTGATCCCCTTAATGGGCCAAAGTTAATTGAAAGTTAGTCATGTCCTGCACCTATATTGTGGGGAGTAATCTATAGTCAACTCTTATCTATGCCTGAGGCTCTGATCCTGTTGAAATCTATTCTGCTACTTCATACAATATGTGCACACACATATTAACATAAAATCTGCCATAATACATAATAACTATGGTATGTCAAATATGAAAGATGTCGCCAGACAGTGATATGGTAATACTGTATGTTTTGTTTATATAGTAGATATTATACAGTACTAGTGTATGATATGATTTGTCATATTCAGCGTGAGACAGGACAACAAGGGAAGTCCTTTTATATCCATGTAATGAAAAGAGCAGTCAGTCAGTCAGCCCTTCCCCGGACCCTGTTGATGGTCTCTCACCTGAATGTCAGGCAAAATGTCACAGACTGTGAGCTTTGGCACCACATCAGAGGCAGGCCTGCGTAGGAAGAGCACACCCATGCCACACTCGTACATAAACTCCATTATTCCCCAGGCCCACCACACCATCAAAGATAAGTAGAAACAACACCTTCAAAACAACCTTAACAGCCCTAGAAAGGTCACAATAGTTTCTTCTTACATTAGATTTAGTTTCCTGCATAAGAGGGAAAAGATTGGGGCTCATGTTGTCCTTGAGACACGCTATGTCAGTGTAGGAAATGAGGTTAATGATTGAGAGTCATGTTTCAGTGACTCAGTGCCTGGCAGTAGAAATGAAAGATGTTTAAACTGAAATAATAACCTTCAGTGAATTTTACGGTTTGGGTTTCTTTAGCATACAGTAGATTGGATAGTACAATAACTGCCGCAGTTTTCTAAACTGAGAGATGATCTTTATGATACAGTTTATTAGATTTATTCCAGTGCCATTGGATTGCATCTAAATCCTCTCAAACAACTTGAAACCCACTTAAATGTGAAACAGGAAATGGTACTTCATCAAAGAATCAGATGTGTCTTACTCATACAAACAATGAAACGTAAAACAAAAATCTAACAAAAATGTATTTTCCATTTCACAAGTTAATCTGCAACTATTTCAAAGAGTCAATGGCCACCAATAAAAAATAGCTTTGTTTTATTGTACTTGAGAAAAACCCACAAAAGGAAACATCAACAGAAGACGTTGTTGTGCTAGTGCTGACTATTAACTAAAGGCTTTGAATTATCCCCATAACAATTTAGAACCACTAATTACTGTAAAAGACTGGTCTAAATGGATAATTCACTGGAAACAAAAAACAGCTACATTCATAGCTATAAAATGGAGACAAAAAGTGCTGCAGAGTTTTAAAGCTAGAATCCTTAGTTGCTACATCCATTTTTGAACTTATAAATTAATATGTATCCATTGATCTTGAAGAATATAACTAATAAATGCCTCATGAGCTTAGTTCAACTGTTGTACCCCATCAGAACCCAACATATAAGCTTGTTTGTAAACAAAGTAAATGTACACAAACACTGTATGGCCTCAAAACATGGTTAAAACTCACATTTCTATATCTTGGATGGTCAGTCCTTGCCTCCATAGCTCTGTCTATAAATTTGAGAAAGGTTATATTTCTCCAGGCCCGTCCTTCAGATTTTTACCAAAACAGAGGCGGGGATACGCTTTGTTATTGTTTCATTTGAGCATTCTAACTTTAATTTGATTATAACTAAAGACTAAAGTCGTTGTCGTATCAACTCTTTATTCATATGGATGTGAAATTACTAGGCACTCAGGAGAATCATGTTGAGGAGGAATCACCACCCATCCCCCAGCTCTGAATGAACAGCAGACCTTGTCACAGTTGGGTGGCCCTGCCTGGCCTGGCGCCCCAACCTCCTCTGGCTACTCTGGCTTTACTTGACCGGTGTCCACACTTCCACGCCTCTCTCTCTCCCTCTCATAACATATCAATAATGACTCCACACTCAGACTCAGAAACACACATCTGCACAAATCTTGTTCTCTATTGCAGGGTTTCCCAAACTCGGTCCTGGCGTCCCCCCTAGGCACACGTTTTGGTTTTTGCCCTAGTACTACACAGCTGATTCAAATCATCAAAGCTTGATGATGAATTGGTTATTTGAATCAGCTGTGTAGTGCCAAGTTTGGGAAACCCTGCTCTATTGGCCAACATAAATATAGAGTGTCTGACTGGGATGACCTGTGTCCCTAGCAACAGAGTTACTGGAGTCTTGGTTTGATTCAGTAGACATGCAGAACCTCATTAAAACACATGGGCTGCATCTGAAATGGGACCCTATTCCCCTATGTAGTGCACTACTGACCAGAGCCCATAGGGATCTGTTCAAAAGTAGTGCACTATGTTGGGAATAGGGTGCCATTTGGGACACAGACATTTCTCTCCTCTATAATTAGTGACTCACTCCTGTCCAACATCAAGTAAAAATAGATATTCCACTTAATAATCTTAGGGGCTCAACATTTTCAGTCAATAAAAAAGGTCTGGAGCCAGACATGTCGGCCAGACGGTTTTATTGCATTCTGGGATTATACAACCCAGGCTGAAAAATGAAAGTGAATGGCACAGTTACCAGCTAGCTACCAGTCCTCTGATCCTCATTGCTGCTCCTCTCCAGGTAGCACAGCCAGGGGTGAATTAAAAAACAGAGCCATGGGTCCAAACGGCAGCGTGGCCAAAAGAGAGCTGCCACATAGGATTTGTTCTGATGTCACTACGGGAGCCACTTGGAGATTTAGCTAAATGAAAGAGCTCAATAATTTTATGATGTTAGTCACCCTTGAGGGCATCTAAAACCGTCTGTGTCTGCGAGCCATTTGTAGTTGAGGCATAACCTAAAAGGATGTTATTTTACTCTATGCACAGTAACTAACGGTAACAGTCACCTAAGTCATCTCTCAATAGGCATTATTACACCATACGTATCTGTCTCGTTTCATCTTCTTGGATCATGTGAATATACTCCACAACTTCCTTTTGAAGCTGTGTGATAAAAACAAACACTAACTGGTCTAAAAAAGGGTTTCAACCCTGACAGCACAGGGAGGGAGGAGGCAAGGGCCAAGGTTAACAATGTGCAATCTGATTCACATGGTAAACATCCCTCATGATGCCCTCTATAAGGTACTGTAATATGTAGCACAAATGGCTCCCTATTTCCTATGCAGTGCACTACTCCCTATGGGCCCTGGTCAAAAGTAGTGCACTATATAGGGAATAGGGTGCCTGCCATTTGGGACACAATCACACTAAGTCTTGACCAGCTCCTCTCTCTCTCAATCTCTGGTCCTTTTCCAAGTTAATTTTCTTCTCTCAGCGTGAACAGCAGGCAGTGCCATGTGATTGGTCAGCGGGGAGTAAATTGGGATCATTATTGCAGGTAAACTCAGTGAGCATGAAGGTTCAACCTGACAGGAGTAATGTTGAGAAAGTACCTGATTTGATGATGGAATATTCCTCTCCAGTCCTCCCCTCCTCTCTTCCTCAGACTGGACCAGTCAAGGTCAGAATGTTGTTTAACCTGATTATACCTAACGTTCCAGACAATGGATTACATCTGCCTCTATTTTCCCCTCAGTTGGCAGAAGAAAGTGGAAACGTCTCGTTATGCCCCAAGTCTCAGACCTGAAAGGCTCTGTCTGGTTGCAACCCGAATGGCACCCTATTTCCTTTATAGTGCACTACTTTTGACCTGGGCCCATAGGGCTCTGGTCAAAAGTAGTACACTATATAGGGAATAGGGTTCCATTGGGGACATATCCACTGCCTGCAGAAGAAGGGTCAGTCAGTCTCCTCTCCTTCCTCCTAGCAGCGGGAGCAGCAGGTCTAAACTCCTGACCAGCGCAGTGTGAGTGCAGCACAGGCCAGTGTTAAGTCCCTGTAATTGGGACTTCACGCTGCCCTTTATAGGCCTCTAGATGGGACCTGTCACATCCCCTCCCTTTCTATGTCAGTTGTGTTTTCACCTCATCTTCCCCTCCGCTGTCACACAAGTCTGTGTTTGGTTGTGGAACAATGGTATTACTTTGCTCCCATTGTGTGATTTTCACCATTATCATCTACCATGTTGTATACAGTACTGGTTGTGTTTAATTAAGTAAAAAGTGCTTCTGTCTTACAATGGACAAAACTTAAAACTATTACTTATCTGTAAGGCCAAACATTCCTAAAATCTAAGGCCAACAAAAGTACTTCAAGAGAGCAGGTCCCAAGCAGTCATTGAGTAGTGAAAGCAGGCATAGAGCACTGTTAGTGATTAGGGTTTTGAACTGATATCTGAGACAACAATCTCAAGTGGTGCTCAAACAAAACCTACAACTCTCTTGGCTGTGAGCCTCTTCATCAAAGCAGGATTCATATGATGTGTGGTGTCAAGTGTAGAAAGGCACAGCTGGCAGTAGAGAAGAGCAAGGAGACAATCATAGACACTATAAAAATTGTTCTATATGGAGACAATACTGCCAGTCTGCGAGCAAACAGACAGCAGAGCACTATGTTTGAGAGGAGGAGGGATGAGACATGTAGTATGTGGTCTGGTGTCTACTCCTGTTGTTCCTCTGCTGTCTGTGTCAGGAGGAGGGCCTGTCTGTCTTCAGTGACAGACAGCCAGAGGACAGGTGGAATAAACACAGCTTTAATGCTAAGGATACCAGCAGCAGATCTCTAAAGAACAACAACATGGCCGACAGACAACCTCTCAGACAGCCAGGGGAAATCACTGGACAGATGGTGCTCTCTGGCACCCTATTACCTATGTAGTGCACTACTTTTGACCAGAGATTGGCCCTGGTCAAAAGTAGGGTGTCATTTGGGATGCAGCTTATCTCTGGCGATCTTGGCTAGTTTGTTGCATCAGTCAGGACAATTATGTCTTAGGATATCTGAATGCATTATGTTCCTTTTGGTCAAACACATTACCCAGTTATGTACTGTATGGACAGTTGACACTATAACTACACTACCGGTCAAAAGTTTTAGAACACCTACTCGTTCAAGGGTTTTTCCTTATTTTTACTATTTTCTACATTGTAGAATAATATTGAAGATATCAAAACTATGAAATAACACATATGGAATCATGTAGTAACCAAAAAGTGTTAAATAAATCAAAATATATGTTATATTTGAGATTCTTAAAATAGCCACCCTTTGCCTTGATGACAGCTTTGCACACTCTTGGTATTTTCTCAACCAGCTTCACCTGGAATGCTTTTTGAACAGTCTTGAAAGAGTTCCCACATATGCTGAAAACTTGTTGGCTGCTTTTCCTTCACTCTGCGGTCCGACTCATCCCAAACCATCTCAATTGAGTTGAGGTCGGGGGATTGTGGAGGCCAGGTCATCTGATGCAGCACTCCATTACTCTCCTTCTTGGTAAAATTGCCCTTATACAGCCTGGAGATATGTTTTGGGTCATTGTCCTGTTGAAAAACAAATGATAGTCCCACTAAGCCCAAACCAGATGGGATGCAGAATGCTGTGGTAGCCATGCTGGTTAAGTGTGCCTTGAATTCTAAATTAATCACAGACAGTGTCACCAGCAAAGCACCCCCACACCATAACACCTCCTCCTCCATGCTTTACGGTGGGAAAAACACATGCGGAGATCATCTGTTCACCCACACGCGTCTCACAAAGACACGGCGGTTGGAACCAAAAATCTCCAATTTGGACTCCAGACCAAAGCACACATTTCCACCGGTCTAATGTCCATTGCTCATGTTTCTTGGCCCAAGCAAGTCTCTTCTTCTGTCCTTTAGTAGTGGTTTCTTTGCAGAAATTCGACCATGAAGGCCTGATTCACACAGTCTCCTCTGAACAGTTGATGTTGAGATGTGTCTGTTACTTGAACTCTGTGAAGCATTTATTTGGGCTGCAATTTCTGAGGCTGGTAACTCTAATGAATTTATCCTCTGCAGCAGAGGTAACTCTGGGTGTTCCATTCCTGTGGCGGTCCTCATGAGAGCTAGTTTCATCATAGCGCTTGATGGTTTTTGCGACTGCACTTGAAGAAACTTTCAAAGTTCTTGAAATGTTCCGTATTGACTGACCTTCATGTCTTAAAGTAATGATGGACTGTTGTTTCTCTTTGCTTATTTGAGCTGTTCTTGCCATAATATGGATTTGGTCTTTTACCAAATAGGGCTATCTTCTGTATACCCCCCCTACCTTATCACAACACAACTGATTGGCTCAAACGCATTAAGAAGGAAAGAAATTCCACAAATTAACTTTTAAGAAGGCACACCTGTTAATTGACATGCATTCCAGGTGACTACCTCATGAAGCTGGTTGAGAGAATGCCAAGAGTGTGCAAAGCTGTCATCAAGGCAAAGGGTGACTATTTGAAGAATCTCAAATATAACATATTTTGATTTCTTAAGCACTTTTTTGGTTACTACATGATTCCATATGTGTTATTTCATAGTTTTGATGTCTTCACTATTATTCTACAATGTAGAAAATAGTACAACTAAAGAAAAACCCCTTGAATGAGTAGGTGTTCTAAAACTTTTGACCGGTAGTGTACATTCGACTTACTCCAGGCCAGTCCTACTACCATAGTAGTATCTGAGCCTCCACCTCCACGTGCTCTCCCTCGTTCTGTTGTTTTTTTGTAGGCTACTCCATGGCTATTTCCCAGGGACCATTGCATTGTTTGGGCCTGAAGGATTTAAATTCATTGAGGATTATATGTGCTCCAGCACTGGAGAACAATGCCGGGGGATGTGGGGGTCTTGTCACGTCCCAGTGCGATGACCGCCCACCCATTCTGATCACAGCCCCTTGCATACCATGAGGGCAATTAGAGGTTGATCCATAAGGGGCTTAATCTCTCCTATGTGAAAGCATGCAGCTCTCTGCCCCTGCCTGCCTTCATTGTAGCATGTCAATGTTTTTGTGTTGAAGTAGCTATTGCATAGCCTGGTCCCAGATCTTGTTGTGCTCTTTCCAAGTGACAAGGATTTAGCATGATAGCACAAACAGACTGGCACTCAGGCTAGCTACTTTAGGCCTGTGATGTAGAGATGCATAGTGGTGGATTTTATTAAAGGGGCATTTGACCCATGGCTGTCATAAAACCCTGATATACAGACCTATGGTATCCAAAGACAGTACTGACCATACTGCACATCATCTGGACTCTGAGAATAGACACAATATGCCTGAAGTAGATTATTGTAGTACTGTCCACTGAGGGATACTGTAAGCTCCCATCACTCTCCACCCTCTCTTTACAACTTTGTGACAAACACAGCTATCTTCTCATCCAGCAAAGAGAGAGAGCAGGCTGGGAACAGCACAGCTACGGTAGCGTATAATCTGTGAAAGGCCCTCAGTCTGAAAATCTTCATTGTCTTTGCTTCCAGTCTCAGAGGAGGTGCTCAGTACAAAAGGGCTTTTGTTGTGCTATACTTACCTAGTCTTTTCCCAAATACAACCCTTTATCCAAAAACAATTCATCTCCACCGATCCATTCAAACAAAAAAGGCTGCTTCTTTCTTTCCTAAATTGCCCTGTTCATCTTGTGGGTATTTGTCAAAGAAGTTTCACGCATGCAAATTACTAAATGTACTGCACATTCAGCCACATGTCTGATTTGAAAAGGTAAAGTGACTAGGGGAGTAGATACTGCATGTTTCCAGGCTTTCATGATGTCTGCCAAACATGTCAAGAAAGAGAGATGGCAGTTTTATAGAGGAAAATTGTGAAAAACAAAGGCTTCAGAAGTAAACCCTAAACCCTCTCCATGGCCTGCTTTATGGAGTGTACTGAACCAAGTCGCCGTGGAGACAGCACTCCACTGCTGATGTATGGAGAACCTTGTCACCCCGCTCTCCCCCTCGTCTGTCGCCCTGTCTCTCTCTCACGGTCAGAGGTGCAGCACTGACCCATGTGTTAATCTGGGACTGAGAGGCTCCTCTTTCAAAACTGGGCAGTACGATCAGATCACTACAACCATCTGACAGACAGCAGAGAGTTGTTTCTCACTCTGCCATGACATCTCTGCTGTAGGTGTTCTGCAGTCCTCGTTACATCACAGCAAGGAGAGCTGGCCCGGCCTGTGGTGGCCCTAGACAACATTTGTGTTGTAACTGCGCGCTGCACTCTCCCACCCTCTGCGGCATTTAGTTATTTCTGAACCCATGAGTTCAAACAATTTCTCTGTTCAGCCATGTCAGCTGTGGCCTTTGATGTTCTCTCCCTGGTGCTCTGTTTGTGTTCATTAGCTAATAATTGTTGGGTTGTTTATGGCAAGACTCAAACATTGGGTGGGGTCTACCAAGAATGTTGAAAGTGTTAGCTGCTGTATAACAAGGTAACAAAAGCAAAACACAATCGCTGACAGATTCATTAAGTGTGAAAAAACCCAAACCAAGAAAAATAAAAACTCTAGCAGACAGCTGCAAGAGAGAGAGACCGAGCGAGAACTGAAGCCCACCAACAGAGCTATTTACTCCTGCAGCCTGCACAAACATGCAGATAGTAACAGTGATGAATTAGGCCGGGGTTATCCCAGTCAGGCAACGTGACGGTAATAGAGCGGGTGTGTTTGGGACGGCCGGGGCCACTGTGGCCAGTCAAGTGATGAACGCAGAGTAAGGCTGCGTCCCAAATGGCTCCTTATTCCATATGTAGTGGGCCCTGGTCAAAAGTAGTGTACTATGTAGGGAATAGGGTGCCATTTGGGAGACAATCCAAGACTGAAAGAGGGGAGATTTCAGCCTGACATGATAGAGAAGATTAGGGATCTGGTTTCTCTCCTCTCCCTCTCTTTAACTGGGCTGGAGTGAGTGTCACTCTGGCTTAGTTGAATAACAGACAATGATACTCTTCATGCCACCTCCAGAAGCAGGTTAACACAGAGGATTAGATACCAACACTTAGAGGAAGAAGAAGAGGCCAAACTGAAGAGCTGAGCTGGCATGTGACGGGACGATTAAGTAACAAAGGGGCCCTTTTGTGAACATCATGCAGTTTGATACGATACATTGTTTTTTTAAATAAATACATTTAACCGGTCATTTAATATGGTATATAAAAGTGGGATATGAAAACATTACACCATTTTCTATTAAATTCAATCCAAAGTGCAAAGGAAACGCCCGCCCTGAAACTTCTTGCAATAAGGCATTATTTTTTCACCAAATCAAGGCCAACAAAAGAATGGGACTCATCTCGCAGCAATCACTCAAGACCTCATTGGTGACTAATGGGCTTGGGGACAGGTTCAAGTCAATAAATAAAGAGGAAAACCTGCTAGGATTGTTGGTGGTCAGCAACCAAACCCAACCAGCTATCCCAGTACAGGTGTAATCCATTTGTCCATCAGTGGTTGGGTCTATTCTCTAGGCCAGTGATGGAGAGGGTGCTGACTGGGACAGGAGAGAGGTGATGGGTCAGTAACTGATCACCGCAGGTGTGGACAGTGGAGGCTGCTGAGGGTGACAGAGATAGATGGGTTAAGGTCTGAGAGAGGGGAACACCTTAGTCCCTTCAATGTGGATGCAAATGGCACCCTATTCCCAATATAGTGCACTACTTTTGACCCGGGCCCATCGGGCCCTCCACCCTTCTCTTCTGTCCCATAGGGCCCTGGTCAAAAGTAGTGCACTATATAGGGAATAGGGTGCCATTTGAGACACACAGTTCAGCCTCTTCCAATACAATCAGATGACACTTTATGGACCAAGAAAAAAACTATTAGTAGCAAAACAAAACACCTGTTCTTATAAATTACTTATGTCATGCACAAAGTAGATGTCCTAACTGACTTGCCAAAACGATAGTTTCTTAACAAGAAATTTGGGGAGTGGTTGAAAAACGTGTTTTAATGGCTCCAACCTAAGTGTTTTAATGGCTCCAACCTAACCTAACTTCCGACTTCAAGTGTACATACATACAGTGGGGGAAAAAAGTATTTAGTCAGCCACCAATTGTGCAAGTTCTCCCACTTAAAAAGATGAGAGAGGCCTGTAATTTTCATCATAGGTACACGTCAACTATGACAGACAAAATTATAAAAAAAAATCCAGAAAATCACATTGTAGGATTTTTAATGAATTTATTTGCAAATTATGGTGGAAAATAAGTATTTGGTCAATAACAAAAGTTTCTCAATACTTTGTTATATACCCTTTGTTGGCAATGACACAGGTCAAACGTTTTTTGTAAGTCTTCACAAGGTTTTCACACACTGTTGCTGGTATTTTGGCCCATTCCTCCATGCAGATCTCCTCTAGAGCAGTTATGTTTTGGGGCTGTCGCTAGGCAACACAGACTTTCAACTCCCTCCAAAGATTTTCTATGGGGTTGAGATCTGGAGACTGGCTAGGCCACTCCAGGACCTTGAAATGCTTCTTACGAAGCCACTCCTTCGTTGCCCGGGCGGTGTGTTTGGGATCATTGTCATGCTGAAAGACCCAGCCACGTTTCATCTTCAATGCCCTTGCTGATAGAAGGAGGTTTTCACTCAAAATCTCACGATACATAGCCCCATTCATTCTTTCCTTTACACGGATCAGTCGTCCTGGTCCCTTTGCAGAAAAACAGCCCCAAAGCATGATGTTTCCACCCCCATGCTTCACAGTAGATATGGTGTTCTTTGGATGCAACTCAGCATTCTTTGTCCTCCAAACACGACGAGTTGAGTTTTTACCAAAAAGTTCTATTTTGGTTTCATCTGACCATATGACCTCTTCTGGATCAAACAAATGCACTCTAGCAAACTTCAGACGGGCCTGGACATGTACTGGCTTAAGCAGGGGGACACGTCTGGCACTGCAGGATTTGAGTCCCTGGCGGCGTAGTGTGTTACTGATGGTAGGCTTTGTTACTTTGGTCCCAGCTCTCTGCAGGTCATTCACTAGGTCCCCCTGTGTGGTTCTGGGATTTTTGCTCACCGTTCTTGTGATCATTTTGACCCCACAGGGTGAGATCTTGCGTGGAGCCCCAGATCGAGGGAGATTATCAGTGGTCTTGTATGTCATCCATTTCCTAATAATTGCTCCCACAGTTGATTTCTTCAAACCAAGCTGCTTACCTATTGCAGATTCAGTCTTCCCAGCCTGGTGCAGGTCTACAATTTTGTTTCTGGTGTCCTTTGACAGCTCTTTGGTCTTGGCCATAGTGGAGTTTGGAGTGTGACTGTTTGAGGTTGTGGACAGGTGTCTTTTATACTGATAACAAGTTCAAACAGGTGCCATTAATACAGGTAACGAGTGGAGGACAGAGGAGCCTCTTAAAGAAGAAGTTACAGGTCTGTGAGAGACAGAAATCTTGTTTGTTTGTAGGTGACCAAATACTTATTTTCCACCATAATTTGCAAATAAATTCATAAAAAATCCTACAGTGTGATTTTCTGGATTTTTTTCCCTCAACTTGTCTGTCATAGTTGACGTGTACCTATGATGAAAATTACAGGCCTCTCTCATCTTTTTAAGTGGGAGAACTTGCACAATTGGTGGCTGACTAAATACTTTTTTCCCCCACTGTGTATATATATATATATATATATATATATATATATATATATATATATATATATATATATATATATATATATATATATATATGTATGTATATTTATATATATATATATTTATATATATATATATATATATATATATATATATATATATATATATATGTATATTTATATATATATATATATATACATACATATAAATACATATACATACATATACAGTGAGGGAAAAAAGTATTTGATCCTCTGCTGATTTTGTACGTTTGCCCACTGACAAAGAAATGATCAGTCTATAATTTTAATGGTAGGTTTATTTGAACAGTGAGAGACAGAATAACAACAAAAAAATCCAGAAAAACGCATGTCAAAAATGTTATAAATTGATTTGCATTTAAATGAGGGAAATAAGTATTTGACCCCTCTGCAAAACATGACTTAGTACTTGGTGGCAAAACCCTTGTTGGCAATCACAGAGGTCAGACGTTTCTTGTAGTTGGCCACCAGGTTTGCACACATCTCAGGAGGGATTTTGTCCCACTCCTCTTCGCAGATCTTATCCAAGTCATTAAGGTTTCGAGGCTGACGTTTGGCAACTCGAACCTTCAGCTCCCTCCACAGATTTTCTATGGGATTAAGGTCTAAAGACTGGCTAGGCCACTCCAGGACCTTAATGTGCTTCTTCTTGAGCCACTCCTTTGTTGCCTTGGCAGTGTGTTTGGGGTCATTGTCATGCTGGAATACCCATCCACCCACCATTTTCAATGCCCTGGCTGAAGGAAGGAGGTTCTCACCCAAGATTTGATGGTACATGGCCCGTCCATCGTTCCTTTGATGCGGTGAAGTTGTCCTGTCCCCTTAGCAGAAAAACACCCCCAAAGCATAATGTTTCCACCTCCATGTTTGACGGTGGGGATGGTGTTCTTAGGGTCATAGGCAGCATTCCTCCTCCTCCAAACACGGCGAGTTGAGTTGATGCCAAAGAGCTCGATTTTGGTCTCATCTGACCACAACACTTTCACCCAGTTCTCCTCTGAATCATTCAGATGTTCATTGGCAAACTTCAGATGGCCCTGTATATGTGCTTTCTTGAGCAGGGGGACCTTGTGGGCGCTGCAGTATTTCAGTTCTTCACAGCGTAGTGTGTTACCAATTGTTTTCTTGGTGACTATGGTCCCAGCTGCCTTGAGATCATTGACAAGATCCTCCCGTGTAGTTCTGGGCTGATTCCTCACCGTTCTCATGATCATTGCAACTCTACGAGGTGAGATCTTGCATGGAGCCCCAGGACGAGTGAGATTGACAGTTATTTTTTGTTTCTTCCATTTGCGAATAATCGCACCAACTGTTGTCACCTTCTCACCAAGCTGCTTGCCGATGGTCTTGTAGCCCATTCCAGCCTTGTGTAGGTCTACAATCTTGTCCCTGACATCCTTGGAGAGCTCTTTGGTCTTGGCCATGGTGGAGAGTTTGGAATCTGATTGATTGATTGCTTCTGTGGACAGGTGTCTTTTATACAGGTAACAAACTGAGATTAGGAGCACTCCCTTTAAGAGTGTGCTCCTAATCTCAGCTCGTTACCTGTATAAAAGACACCTGGGAGTCAGAAATCTTTCTGATTGAGAGGGGGTCAAATACTTATTTCCCTCATTAAAATGCAAATCAATGTATAAAATTTTTGACATGCGTTTTTCTGGATTTTGTTGTTGTTATTCTGTCTCTCACTGTTCAAATAAACCTACCATTAAAATCATAGACTGATCATTTCTTTGTCAGTGGGCAAACGTTCAAAATCAGCAGGGGATCAAATACTTTTTTCCCTCACTGTATATATACCCATAAAGCTTGTTTGTTCCTGATATGTCATTTGAGGTTAAATAAGATATTGCCGACTATCACTGCAACAGAGACCTATGAGACAACACAGTTCAGTATGATTCAGATAAGATACTCTTATTACAAACAGAGAAAATAATTATCTATCCCTTGTTTCCAATGTGATTTATGACAAACCAATTAATAGCACAATGGCAACAAAATAATTAGTCAAACTTTTGAGAACTAATATCTTGTAAAATGAAGCCAGAGGAAAACTCCCCAGTACAAACAGACTAGTGTTCGTATTTGAAATGAGTTTAAAATAATCTAATGCGCTGTGACAATTTCAGACAAAAAAAATACAAAGCATTTGTTTTTTTAATAAAGAATAAAAAAAGCCAGCATATTTACAAAACAATAATATTGACTATGATTCTGGCCTGCTTAGTACTAACAAAGTACTGCCCATGTAATTTTCCAGTTAAATACAATTTTCAGGTACATTGTAACTTGAGCTGCTACAAGAGTCTGTGTGTATAAGGCTAAACAATTCACCTTAAGTCAACTGCGCTGGTCTAAAAACAAGAAACAAAATATTAAATATTAAAAAGAAAGACATAAAAAGGCACCAACCTTTCTCTCCAGAGGCCTTCAGGACTTAAATCAACACATTAATCATCACACATAAAAACCATGAACATTTATACATAAGCAGAATAATAAACCATAAAGGATTCAAATGAAATGAAGGCAGTATAGGCACAACAATAACTTAATCTCTTTCCATTCCAAAAAAGGTCAACTTGAAAACAAAAGCTTTGCCAAAGAAAAAGAAAAAGAATTTCAGTAAACATTCAATCACTTTCTTCCACTCCCAATGAAATTACATGTCAAAGACCAGCCTGTATTTGGACAAATGTTCAAAACAGGGAGTAAGACCAAGCTAACCTCATATTGTGTGTACAGACAAACAGTCAAAGACATGAGAATGTATCCCTGCATTGTATCTAGCCTATGTGCCCACAACCCCTGGGTGGATGTCTGAGCAGTAGCTAAGCTAAGAAAAGTTTTCACCGAGGGGCTTTGTCCATTTTAGTCAGGCACACGCTGGAAGCCTTGAATCAAACAGATAAAAACACATGAGTGTGCTTGCATACACAGATGCTCTACACATCACTGAGGTCAAACATTCGACAAGTCCATCCAGGGAAGAGAAGTTAATTAAAAAGCTGAAACTTTGAGGTGAGGTCTGGGCTTTGAACATGGCAGGGCTGGAGTGACCTAGGCAGCATGTGGAGTGTGATTCACAAGTGTTTTATAAACCATCAAAGGGTTGGGAGCCAAAAAAAGAAGGATCATATTAAAAAGAGTTTGCCTTCAATCTGCAAAACCCCAGAAGAAGAAACAAAGAAACCTCAGGCTAAAACCAAGCCTCATCTTGAAATGCCACAGGGAGATGACCCCCTCTATAACCCACTCCTCCAACAGTCAGTGTATATATATATGCTCCCCTCCCCCCGACCCGTAGACTGAAGAGATCTCTTTCCTTTAATGGCGAGGCTTTAGAGAGGTCACTTTGATACTTTAGTTTCTCAGGTAGAAGGAAGCTGCCGGCTGAGCAGGAACAGGAAATGCAAGGTCAATACAAGCTAATGGAGATGAGATCACATGTGACGTCAACCCTTTAGTAACTATAACATCATGTCATGGACTGTGTCCCAAATGGCACGCTATTCCCTATATAGTGCACTACTTTTGACCAGGGCCCATGTCATGGTGCCTGGTTGTGTACTAGAAAAAATCCATCACAGAACATACTGACACACACTGGGTTCCACGCCTATCAGCTAAAAACAAGAAGAAGCGGTCACCAACACTGGACAACTGGAAAAAAATTGCCTGGTACGACGAATCCCAGTTCCTATCGCATCGTGCTAAAGGCAGTCAGGATTAGATGGGGGTACCTAATAAACTGGTCACTGAGTGTATAGGGAATAGGCTGCCATTTGGGACACAACCTAGAATGTTCCACCAATGCTAAAGAACATGTGCAATACTCTGTCCTAAATAGATGCAAACCTTGAGATGTATTCCTCCGATGTGCCTGAGTCATATCATGTCCCATAGTCCTGACAGTATCACTGTACATCATGCTCACATCAACATGTGGATATGTTCTATCGTCATCTAGAACACTAAACTTGGCAAATTGCTCCCTTTTTGTCACATTGTTGAATCCTTTTCCCTTTCACATCTGTATAACAGTTTGAAAACTAAAATATAACAATCTGATTTAGGTGCTCTCAACAGCAAGAAGCAATCAGAATGTAACCTTTATGAAAAAGTCATATGATTACAGGCAAGCAATAAAGTGTAATTTGTTTTGGTGTCGTCATTGAATATGAGGGGTTTGAATTGATGCAACATATGGGCACATAGTTCAGAATGTTAAAAAGGGATAGAAATATTTCACTAATGAGGGCTGAAATGCCAGACTCATGACGTAAGACAGGTGTTTACATACATAAAAGCAGAACGACACAATGTGAACCGCTCACATCTGTTGAAACAACGTAGTACAAAGAAACCCTTGCCAAATGAACACTAGTTCTAAAGTTAAGCGGATAATGACAGCAGATTACTGCCATTTCCAGCCTGCAATCATCTGTTGAGATACCACGACGTTATAACATACACCATATGGAAGTCATATAGAAGTTCTTGGGGTCAGTGGTTAGAGTCAGAGCACAAAAATCAGCCGGGAATGTTCATTCTTGTGTAGAAGAGTCTGTTTATTGAATTGATATAAATTCTCTATAATATATCTATTTCAACACCTGTTAAATTATTGTCTCACTGAGTCACTTTGAGCCAAAAGGTATTTTCCAGCTCCCCTGTAGCTCTCAGACATACCACTCCCTGCGTGAGATCACAGACCCATCCATGTGGGACACATATTCGCTGTCTGTGCCATTGTCATAGCAGTCCTCCGGCAGGTAGGGGGAGCCGTTGGTCACTGTGGGGGTTTGAACAGGCAGCCCTCTGGGGTGGTGGATGTTGTTGTGGTTCTCAGCAGGTTGGTAGCTGCCCTCCCGGAGGCCCCTGTGGCCGTCGCCCCAGTCCTCCCTGTCCTTGATGTCGTTGGGGTAGTCGTTGGGGTAAATGATGTCCCCTCCCGGCTTGGGTTTCAGCTCCTTGCAGGTAGAGTTCTGCCCGTCCCCGTAGACCTCCTGCAGCTCGTGTGGCTGGAGCACGTCCAGCTGGGACTCCTTCTGCATGTCGGAGGGGCCCAGGTACTGCTTGGTGTAGTAGTCCCCCCTGAAGGTCCTCCGTTGGCGCATGAAGCAGGCTCCGCCCAGGATCAGCAGCAGCACTAGGAGCAGGACCCCGCCCACGGCCCCGCCCACTATGGTACCCAGGCTGCTGTCTGACAGGGAGGCCAGGGTGGGGGAGGTGAAGTGGCCGCTCGCTCCTCGTCGCTTGTTGGGAGCCGTGCTGGTGTCACTGGTGTCCAGGAAGAGGGGAGTAGAGGTGGTGGGGACTGGTGCCGTGGTGGGGGGAGGATCTGACGGATGGATAGAGGATGGGTGTGTGTGTGTGTGAGAGAGAGAGAGAGAGAGAGAGAGAGAGAGAGAGAGAGAGAGAGAGAGAGAGAGAGAGAGAGAGAGAGAGAGAGAGAGAGAGAGAGAGGGGGGGGGGGGGGCAGAGATGAGGATTTATGGAGGGAGGGAATGTCATGACAGAGAATAAAAAAAACATTTCAATGTCAGTTAAAGGAATCAATGTTTTTTAGTATGAATCTGATTGGTGACACAGTATAATCACTGAATACAGAACAAATAAAATAAACAAATAAAATAAACAAATGCTTATAACCTGTGAAAATGACATTTAGAAAATGACAGTTCACAAAAAAGCTTTAGTCTTAATTGAAATTCTAACACTGTTGTTTTCAAAGAGCATATTAATGAAATAAGTAGTGTCTGGACAAACACCAAAGGCTCTGGGCTCTGTAAAGGAGTGATTGGCTCTGGTGGAAAGTCAAGAGAAAAAGGGGAAGTCATGTGAAAAGATGAAACAGTGTGTGATCGATGTGAGGTTCCTGCATCTGATTCGTCCTTCAGTGGCTAGTGACTGTGATGACACCCAGAGCCAGAGCCAGACAAGAGAGACACAGAGACAGAGAGAGACACACAGAGAGACAGTGACACAGAGAAAGACAGAGACAGAGAGAGGATTACTGTGTCTGAATATTGACCTCCCTTCAGGACAAAAAGCAGCCTGACCCTGTATCTCTAGAGACATCAAGAGCCTGACTACAAAGAAGCACTAAAAGCTGCATTAGGACTGCTTTGTATCTTCACTTAACACTGGAGTCTAAGCTACGACTGATCAAATGCAAACAGGATGGCAGGAAGCATAGCCTTCAGCTAATTACATCCTGGCTGCAATTTACCTGACTGAGTGAGAATCTAACTAACCTGCAACTATAAAGCAGTGACTAAGGGACCGGTCATAATGTGAAGGGGAGAGTACAGGCAGCTCAAGGTCAGTGAGCTGATATACAACCCCTCCTCCTTAGCCTTAAGACCACCACCCCCAACCTCCCCGGCTGGATCTCCTCATATCAAATCAAATGTTATTTGTCACATGCGTCGTAAACAACAGATGTAGACTAACAATGAAATGCTTACTTCCCAACAATGCAGAGAGAAAAATAGATAACAGAAAAATAATAACACAAGGAATAAATACACAATGAGTAACGATAACTTGGCTATATACACGGGGTACCAGTACCGAGTCGATGTGCATGGATACGAGGTCATAGGAAATGATTGCGGAAATATTATGTAAAAGTTAACATCAGCTTTAAAAAACACATAAAATAGCAGAATTGGTCAGGAGCCCGTAAGACGGCAGCTATCCACTGCAGCGCCATCTCATCCTGGTAGCTAGAGAGGGACATGGTGTATGATGGGGAGCACTGAGTCCCAGGGGACAATATAGGCTCCAATAGGCACAATATATACCCTCCATTGCCCGCTCTGGTCAAAAGTAGTGCACTATATAGGGAATAGGGTATAATTTGGGGCACACTCTTAGTTTTCCAGCGAGCGGGACTCCAGTCCAAACCAGGCCTACTCACAGATGGAGCGTGACCGCCTGCTTTAGTTTGAGGCTCCTCCAGCCTGCTCTCCCGCTCTCCTCTCAGTGAGAAACCAGAGAGATCGTGTGGCGGGGAAGAATGTGTCCAAGAGTAGCAGTCATTATGTTTGGATATAGATTAGAAGAAAGGGGGAAATGGGGAGCACAGTTCTCATGCTCCATACCTAAAGAATAATAGAGGAGCCAAACATGTAAAGCAAGGAGAGGAGAGGAGAGGAGAGGAGAGGAGAGGAGAGGAGAGGAGAGGAGAGGAGAGGAGAGGAGAGGAGAGGAGAGGAGAGGAGAGGAGAGGAGAGGAGAGGAGAGGAGAGGAGAGGAGAGGAGAGGAGAGGAGAGGAGAGGAGAGGAGAGGAGAGGAGAGGAGAGGAGAGGAGGAAGCTGCTGGCCGTGTGTTCTCCAAGCAGTGTTCGCTTGCATCAGAACAGCCCAGTACCGTAGCCAAGTGAGGCCTAATTTAGAAAAAAAATGTTTAGAAAGCTTTGGGGGGGGGAAATCCTCTGTTTAGCGACTCAGTCATTAATTCATGTGTATTAAATTAAATTAAATATAATTAGTAATCTCTTGATGAGTGAACGGAAACAGCATGCAGCTCTTACAGCAGAGCATGGAGCACACATCCTATTTTATGGGGAGGGAACATACTAGTGTCTGTTACTGTATCTGTGTGTTATTCATTGTGTCCAACCCTGACAAATGACCTTGGACAACAAACAAGAGAAACAAAAAAGGGCAAAATGTCTGCACACTGTGCTCCCATTGACAAGCAGGCATATTGTTGCATATTAGTGCATACTGTGTTCCCAAAAACAAACATGGTGAAACACTCTCTCTTATCACAGATATCTAATGTTGCCATAACCACAACAGTTTGAACCTTTGGTGTGGATACGGTGTGTTTATGCTGCTCTTTTCTCCTCTGGTGTCTGGAATGTGTGCAAATGGAGACAGGCACTGCTTTGTCTGATGGTGGGAGAACTCTGCTTGAAGCGTTTAACCAAGGCCATACTCTCTCACCTTGTATCCAGACGTGAACGTCCTGACTGCGTGGACCGATGTCATTGGACACCTCACACCTGTACAGTCCAGAGTCATTTCTCTCCAGAGGACGAGTGAAACTAAAAGTGTTGTTCACTATATCCACACCGTCAGGCATCGGCCCATCCAACCTTTTAAGAAAGGATATCATATATAAACACAGGGATACAAACATTATCTGTATATTACTAGCTAGAAATGATCACAGTAGTGACGCGGCCAGTGTCTAGCATGTTGTGGGGTGTAGTGGGTGGGTAAGCTGCTAGCTAGAGGATCCTGACCTGGTCCAGGAGAAGTGGTGGGCAGGTGGGTTTGCTTTGGCTCCACAGTCCAGCTTCACATTCTCTTGACCAACAAACCAGTTCTGGTCATACCCCACCACCGTCACCTCAGGAGCAACTGGAAAAGAAGCACAATATCTATTAAAATAATGCTTTGATTCTTTATTCTACAATCCTATTATAATTATTTATGATTATTATTGATTTATTTATTATTATTATTAGTTACTTACTGTAGTGTATCTACTTTGTAATGTAGGCCTATTGTACAAGATACACTATGATCAGGATCATTTAATAACACAAAACAGGAGATTCATTTAAAAAAGAAAATGTCCTAGTGTGCATTGTACACAATAGCCAATGTGACCCCTAGCAGTATAGTGATGACAAATGAGCTTTCCCCCCAGGGTGAAAAAGCAAGCAATATAAGAAGAAAACAAGGGATAATCAAAATGAAAAAGCAGGCAAAGGATTCTACTGCATAGAGGTTTTGTTGGCTGTATGAAGCCTAGAAAACAAACATGAGAGAGATACAGAGAGAGAGAGAGAGAGACAGAGAGCGAGACAGCGAGAGAATGAGAGGCTACATCAGACAGGTCTGGGCGAAAAAATGTAGGGGTAATAATCCACTCCAGCAGCTCACCACCAGACACAAACAGAACAAAGAGAAGCCTACCAGAGGTATTACAGATACCACTGACTGTACTGTAATAAATGTAGTAAACAATGACTCTGGTATCCAATTTCCCCCTTTTCATTTCTCTGGAGAGTGAGCAGGCAAAACGTATTACAGTACACGGCCGGGCAGGGAACAAGACGTTATCAGTTCGTCATGTTGACCTTTGCACTCTGTTCGTGGTGAAATTGTGCTTCTTTGGCACTTAAAATCCCCTGCCTCTGCATTTGACATGATTTATTGAGCTCCAAAGCCTTTCTCTTCCTAAACTCGGCTTTCTGCATCTCTACCCTTCTGCCCCCACCTCTCTTCCCCCTGCTGCTGCTGCTACTGCTGAGGCTTGATCAATATTTCATAAAACGCCTTCATTAGCCTGCACTCACATAGTCCAGACAGATACTACCCACTATTCACCAGTTCAGCTTGCCAAGGAACCATGCATCAATGATTATAAAAGGAAGATGACTCCTTAATGGCTCTCTTATGAGCAAAAGAGGGAAGACAGGGAGTCGGTCCGGTCTATGTGCATACTGCACTGTAAATCAGGCTATCAACATGATAGGTTATAGATCAAATACAGAAAGCAGCCCTTCACTGATCCATGTGGCAGTTGTCTAAATCTTTATGTAGTCAGAGAGCGCATGCTGAAACAACATGAGCAGCAGCTGTCTCTGGCAGACAACTGAGACAAGACAAATCATCTACCATAAAGCCCACCTATCAGCACAGATACTCCCCTCAAACAGAACACAAAGATAGCTTGCTACCCCTCTCCTTGTCATGGTGGCACTCAGCTCTATGTAGTAAATCATGAAAAAGGTGATCTAGTTGTTTCAATGACCCTACTGCTTTGCTGTCCTGTCCGCCTGATTCCCCCCCAACACTCACACTGCACATTGAGCACGTAGGGTATCCTGAACTCAGTCTGCAGGGCCGGGTGGCGCACCACACAGGTGAGGGTGTGGCCCTGGGAGTGTCTCCGTGGCTCCAACACATAGAGCACCTGGGTGGTGGAGGCGACATTTTGTTAGACGTGTAAATATTTAAGCATGTTTAAATAGTGTTAGTGTGAGCTCTGCATGCCTGCTTCATGATCTATATATTTACTCCATGAGGAGGGTGATTGTGTGAGAGACTATGGCTGTGTCCCAAATGGCACGCTATTCCCTATATATTTGGCAATACTTTTGACTAGAGCCCAAGGGCAAAACTGACCAAAACTGGTCTTAGTCAAAAGTAGTGCACTATATAGGGAATAGGTTGCCATTTGGAACACAGTATGTCGGTACTGTGGTGTGTGGTCAAAGCAGTAGCTCTTTTCTGTTTGTACCTGGGTGGTGGAGGTGCCGTTGGGCTCGTCCTGCGTCTGGACCACAGAGTGGCCAAACAGCTCAGTCTCCCATGACACCTCGGCTGCAGGCCGGCCGCGCTCCGCTATGCAGGTGGCCGCCACCGACTCATTACCACCATCCACCAGGGCCGTAGAGCCGGCGGAGACGTAGACCTTGGGCTCCACTAGGGGAGAGACAGATTAGAAAACTATAATGTTCTCAATGATGCAATTCATTTCGCAGCATAGACAATATACATACACACAAAATAAAAATAAATTACGAGAAAGAGAGAGAGGAAAAGGGGGAGACAGAGAGACAGAAGGAGAGAAAGAAAACAAGAGAGAGAGAGAGAAAAAGGGGGAGACAGAGAGACAGACGGAGAGAAAGAAAACAAGAGAGAGAGAGAAAAGGGGCATGCAGAGAGATGACAAAACAGAATGGAGAATAGATTACAAAATGAGTATTGATATTTTGTATATGAAGATGAATAAATAATGTGCATCATAAAACAGGGATGGAGAGATGGACATACAGGAGGAAGTGGCCACGGTACACTCACACACTGCTGCCAGACGCAGTAGATTGATTTCCTGCATTTCACAGATATCTATTAAAAATGTATGAGCCAAGCAATCTGATACTATAGGAGCACTTTGGAGGGAACTCAACTATTTTTATTGTTATTGTGCTGGAGATGTCTGTGAGAGATGTTTGTGTGTTTGTGAAAGGAATATTATTATGCAGCATCGACCAAGACATTTCTATTAGAGTGACTTTTGGAGCATCTCCATGAAGCTGTTTGAACTATATTCCCTTCCTCCTAAATCAAAACAATGGATTTGGTGTTGTAAATGCTGTACTTTCAAACTGCTCGTACTACTCATGGCTTGCTAATATGGTTCATAATGACTTGGAAAAACAGTTTAACACAGAGCAATGTCAGACATAATACTCAGTGCTGTTGTGTGTGTCTGTGTTTCATTGTGTTGTGTCCTGTCCTGAGCTGGGGAGTTGAGTTGCTGTTAATGTGTGCTTCTATTCAGTGCTTTAGAGCTAGGGTTATGTTACACTGGCTTCCTATGAGGACTCTGAGTTACTGTGGGTTGAGACATCAGTCGTGACACAGATTTCTCTCAATAGAGCAGCATAAACAGATCCATGTGAAAGGAAAGTGACCGCTGTAACACAGCACTCTACCTGTTCCACAGAGCACTACTTTAACGGTTCTAGGGCACCGACAGACATCATCCTAAATATAAGACACCTCTCATAATCACCAACTGTCAACGCTGACAGCCAGTAGGGTTTTCACTAGGGATGAATATTTTCCCGAAAGTTTCAATACCGGGAAAAATTCATATTTATCCTGAGAGTCCAGGGAAATACCGGAAGTGCCCAATTAAAGCGTTTAAAACCAAGATATGGTCACTATGCCAAGGTTCTCTCCAAATAAGAGCAAATTAAACTGATATTTAGTAATGATAGAGTAACTATCTTTGATCGCCAAAGACATTGTTGTGAATTGCGAAACAGGCCGTTCATAAATTCAGAGCGTTATCATGTTCCTCAATAGCCTAGGCTCTAGGACAGGAGAAGATAAAATTTTCCTCATTCCTCTCTGAATTGTTAATAGACTTTATATCTGTGACAGAGATGCCTATATAGTGAATTGTGCATAGGCCTATCAAATTTGTGACTGTCTGAAGAGTCACAATGACCGCTCAAAGAGACACGTTCTTTTATAGTCTATACTTTAGTCGTTTCTTGTAGGGTTTATTAACTGCATTCTGGTCGCGTGTGCAGTCCGGCAGTGTCAATTATGTGTGCGCTTTGAATTTATGGCGACTTTGTGTGAAGTAAATACTCTAGACTAAAGGCTTCCATGCAACAACCTGTTTGGATATTGTGCAATTAAATGTTTTGCTAATTTGATGCTGCACATGTTATGTATTTGTGAAATTGCAATAGCGCAATTCCACAGGAGAAGGTAGGAGAGAGAGAGGGAGAGAGGCTGGAAAGCAATCACTTCACAAATTGGCTCTAGCGGTTAAATCTATGATTCAGGAAGCAGCCATGCTGCCTTGCTTTCCATCATTACTCATCTGAATCTCTTGCCTGGCAACCAAACACTATGCCACGCCCTCTGACCTTAGTTTCTTCTCTGCAATGAGTCTGTATCTGAGCATCTCCTCAACCCTTCACTGAATGCGAACACATTTGGGGCAGTCTGATTTGTCCAGAAACCAATGGGTTGGGCCAGAGCCAGAACACACGTGGGTAAAGCGGTGGTTTGAAAAATTGCCATTGGCTTTGATACTCCGATTGGTTAGAGACGACTTTGTTTTGTACAACGCCCCTTGTGCCCCTCATCACAACAAACAACTTCAATGACGGCAGCCTCAGACTAAAGTATGTAGCGAACGACAGAGCAGCAGAAGAATTTAGTGTGAGTTGTCAGGCTACTGAACCACCCCCACCCTGCTCTCTCTTTGCCATGTCCATTTCTCCTTCCCCCTCTCTCTCTCTGTCTGTGGTACCCTTCTCTGCCTCCTCTCCCCACAGAGGGCAGGGCACTAACAGCTGCTGGACTTCCTGTTACAGTGACAGTGTGGCACACACACACACACACATACATCCACCAGACAAGGCCATCGCCCCCAGACATCTGCCATACCCCTCCTCACAGTGGAACAACACCCCAGAGACTCCCTCTTCTAAAAATATACTTGTGTCTCCTACGCCCGGGCATCAGGTAGCCGACTCAGTCAACCAGCTCACAATGTGCCCCCCACCCTCATCTAAATGTCACCCCCCCCCCCCCCCCCACCCCACTGACTGAGCACGCACAGTAGCTCTGTTGTGTTAGGGGGGCATCCCGGGACCCCATAGCCCACACCCCTATCCCCTTCCCTCCAGTGTAACAAAATGTTGGGGAGGTGCTAATTCGGAGAGGCTGTCGGGGAGGGAGGTGGGTCAGATTTATCTCGTTGAGTGCAGAGGATAATGACTTTCCGTCAGACAGGCAGAGAGCAGGCAGTGGGAGCCGTGTTGGCCCCGTCCCATTGCCCGGCTCCGCTAGGCTCTGATGAGCGCCTAGGGCTGGGCGGTATACCGTATTTTACAATATACCGGTATTGATGCACGGACCGGTTTGGGTTTTTACTTTACCTTCTATAATAGTATTTGAATGTTTGGTTTGTTAAATGTGATACGCTGTGTGTAACATCCATTTTTATAGTTTACTTCACTACTTGAGTCATCTCTCTCCTCTCTCGCTTAATGCCACTTTCCACACAGACCAAGCCCCGCCCCCTGTCACTCAAGGAGCGCATTTGTTGTTCCTCGAACATGAGACAGACACTTGCCTTCAGTCTACATAGTCAATGCAGCACATGCAACAATGTTGATGACAACGATGCTGTTTTCACTTTGCTTCTTGATATAAATCCACTAGTGTTCTATAATTACACTATTAGACTGTGTTTATTACATCTGCAAATAGCTAGTTTGTCTTTTCTTAGCAAGTTGGGCCTAAAAGCTAGCTAGCTAATAAATGTACTGAGTCAGAACAAATGTAATTAGCTATACAGCCTGATAATATTAGTGGAGGAATACGCGAAGCATGAATATGTTAGCTACTTGAAGTAGCTGTAACCAAATCAGGGGGACATGCAAAAAATTTTGCCACCCACTTTGGGCTGCATGAAGTAGCTAAGAGAAAACATTGAATGTTGCCAAAGATTATAGGGTCCCCTAGGAAACACTTATAAAAACTTTGGTTCCTACACTGTCACAATAACACCTCCCTGGCATTTCCATACGTTGTCATGTCAAACAACACTCTATTCAAAGTGCCCACTATTATATTCTAACTATAGAATTAGAATAATCATTGTATTTCCATGATTCCAACAGTTCACCCAAGTCAAATTGCAACATTTGGTTTAAAATAAGGCCTAGATTGTTTGCCCATATTGTGCAGCCCTACGTGGCAGCATGGAAATGATCTCAAATGAGTACAGGAAATGCTGAAATGTATGGAAATGCTAAAAAAATATTTGAACAGTATAAAACAATCAATCAGAATGGAGAAAGAGCCATTGGAATCACTTAGAATGTATGTGTTGCCACTAGGGCTGTTACGGTGACCGTATTACCGCCACACCGGCGGTCACGAGTCATGATGGTAATCAAATTCCATGTGACTGTTTAGTCACGGTAATTATGCTTCTCCATGTTCTAATGCTGCTGATAGTCATTAGTAGCCTACCAAACTTGATAACTGCCTGGTACTCAGCACTCTATTGTCCCTCTAATCACTCTGACATCAATTCTAATGTTTTCAAAAATCTAATCAAACACTTTGCGTGAGAAAACAGTGTGATGGCCTCTATTAGAAAGAAGAGGATCCCATCAGCTTTCTATAGGCTGCAGTTCTATCAACATATCGACTGTTGTACTCGGGATGCTAACATCCTCGACCATTGCTATTCAAACTTCCGGGATGGTTATAAGGCCTCCCCTGCCCTCCTTTCGGCAAATCTGACCAACGACTCCATTTTGCTCCTCCCTTCCTATAGGCAGAAACTCAAACAGGAAGTACCCGTGCTAAGGACTATTCAATGCTGGTCTGACCAATCGAAATACACGCTTCAAGATTGTTTTGATCACGCGGACTGGGATATGTTCCGGGTAGCTTACGAAAATAATTTTGACGAATACACTGAAACGGTGACTGAGATTATCAGGAAGTGTATAGGAGATGTTGTGCCAACTGTGACTATTAAAACCTACCCTAACCAGAAACTGTGGATAGATGACAGCATTTGCGCAAAACTGAAAGCGCGAACCACCGCATTTAACCATGGCAAGGTGACTGGGAATATGGCAGAATACAAACAGTGTAGCAACTCACTCCGAAAGGAAATTAAACTTGCAAAACATCAGTATAGAGACAAAGTGGAGACGCAATTCAACGGTTCAGACACGAGACGTACAGTGGGGAAAAAAAGTATTTAGTCAGCCACCAATTGTGCAAGTTCTCCCACTTAAAAAGATGAGAGAGGCCTGTAATTTTCATCATAGGTACACGTCAACTATGACAGACAAATGGAGAAAAGAAAATCCAGAAAATCACATTGTAGGATTTTTAATGAATTTATTTGCAAATGATGGTGGAAAACAAGTATTTGGTCACCTACAAACAAGCAAGATTTCTGGCTCTCACAGACCTGTAACTTCTTCTTTAAGAGGCTCCTCTGTCCTCCACTCGTTACCTGTATTAATGACACCTGTTTGAATTTGTTATCAGTATAAAAGACACATGTCCACAACCTTAAACAGTCACACTCCAAACTCCACTATGGCCAAGACCAAAGAGCTGTCAAAGGACACCAGAAACAAAATTGTAGACCTGCACCAGGCTGGGAAGACTGAATCTGCAATAGGTAAGCAGCTTGGTTTGAAGAAATCAACTGTGGGAGCAATTATTAGGAAATGGAAGACATACAAGACCACTGATAATCTCCCTCGATCTGGGGCTCCACGCAAGATCTCACCCCGTGGGGTCAAAATGAGAGGGTAGTGCGTACGGCCCAGTACATCACTGGGGCAAAGCTCCCTGCCATCCAGGACCTCTATACCAGGCGGTGTCAGAGGAAGGCCCTCAAAATTGTCAAAGACTCCAGCCACCCTAGTCATAGACTGTTCTCTCTGCTACCGCACGGCAAGCGGTACCGGAGTGCCAAGTCTAGGTCCAAAAGACTTCTCAACAGCTTCTACCCCCAAGCCATAAGACTCCTGAACAGCTAATCATGGCTACCCGGACTATTTGCACTGCCCCCCCACCCCATCCTTTTTACGCTGCTGCTACTCTGTTAAGTATTTATGCATAGTCACTTTAACTCTACCCACATGTACATATTACCTCAACTACCTCAACTAGCCGGTGCCCCCGCACATTGACTATGCAACGGTACCCCCCTGTATATATAGCCTCCCTACTGTCACTTTATTTTACTGTATATATAGCCTCCCTACTGTCACTTTATTTTACTTCTGCTCTTTTTTTCTCAACACTTTTTTGTTGTTGTTTTATTCTTACTTTTTTGTTTAAAATAAATGCACTGTTGGTTAAGGGCTGTAAGTAAGCATTTCACTGTAATGTCTGCACCTGTTGTATTCGGCGCATGTGACCAATAAAATTTGATTTGATTTGATTTGAAATGATCACAAGAACGGTGAGCAAAAATCCCAGAACCACACGGGGGGACCTAGTGAATGACCTGCAGAGAGCTGGGACCAAAGTAACAAAGCCTACCATCAGTAACACACTACGCCGCCAGGGACTCAAATCCTGCAGTGCCAGACGTGTCCCCCTGCTTAAGCCAGTACATGTCCAGGCCCGTCTGAAGTTTGCTAGAGTGCATTTGGATGATCCAGAAGAGGATTGGGAGAATGTCATATGGTCAGATGAAACCAAAATAGAACTTTTTGGTAAAAACTCAACTCGTCGTGTTTGGAGGACAAAGAATGCTGAGTTGCATCCAAAGAACACCATACCTACTGTGAAGCATGGGGGTGGAAACATCATGCTTTGGGGCTGTTTTTCTGCAAAGGGACCAGGACGACTGATCAGTGTAAAGGAAAGAATGAATGGGGCCATGTATCGTGAGATTTTGAGTGAAAACCTCCTTCCATCAGCAAGGGCATTGAAGATGAAACGTGGCTGGGTCTTTCAGCATGACAATGATCCCAAACACACCGCCCGGGCAACAAAGGAGTGGCTTCGTAAGAAGCATTTCATGGTCCTGGAGTGGCCTAGCCAGTCTCCAGATCTCAACTCCATAGAACATCTTTGGAGGGAGTTGAAAGTCTGTGTTGCCCAGCGACAGCCCCAAAACATCACTGCTCTAGAGGAGATCTGCATGAAGGAATGGGCCAAAATACCAGCAACAGTGTGTGAAAACCTTGTGAAGACTTACAAAAAACATTTGACCTGTGTCATTGCCAACAAAGGGTATATAACAAAGTATTGAGAAACTTTTGTTATTGACCAAATACTTATTTTCCACCATAATTAGCAAATTAATTCATTAAAAATCCTACAATGTGAATATCTGGATTTTTTTTCTCATTTTGTCTGTCATAGTTGACGTGTACCTATGATGAAAAGTACAGGCCTCTCTCATCTTTTTAAGTGGGAGAACTTGCACAATTGGTGGCTGACTAAATACTTTTTTCCCCCACTGTATGTGGCAGGGTCTACAGACAATCACGGACTACAAAAGGAAAACCAGCCACGTCGCCGACACCGACGTCTCGCTTCCGGACAAGCTAGACACCTACTTCGCCCGCTTTGAGGATAAGACAGTGCCACCGACACAGCCCTTTACCAAGGACTGTGGGCTCTCCTTCTCCGTGGCCAACGTGAGTAAGACATTTAAGCATGTTAACCCCCGCAAGGCTGCCGGCCCAGACGGCATCCCTAGCCGCGTCTTCAGAGCATGTGCAGACCAGCTGGCTGGTGTGTTTACGGACATATTCAATCTCTCCCAATCCCAGTCTGCTGTCCCCACATGCTTCAAGATGGCCACCATTGTTCCTGTACCCAAGAACGCAAAGGTAACTGAACTAAATGACTTTCGTCCCGTACCACTCACCTCTGTCATCATGAAGTGCTTTGAGAGACTAGTCAAGGATAATTTCACCTCTACCTTACCTGTCACCCTAGACCCACTTCAATTTGCTTACCGCCCCAATAGATCCACAGATGATGCAATCGCCATCACACTGCACACTGTCCTATCCCATCTGTACAAGAGGAATACCTATGTAAGAATGCTGTTCATTGACTATAGCTCAGCATTCAACACCATAGTACCCTCCAAGCTCATCATTAAGCTCGAGGCCCTGGGTCTGAATCCCGCCTTGTGCAACTGGGTCCTGGACTTCCTGACAGGCCACCCCCAGGTGGTGAAGGTAGGAAACAACATCTCTACTTCGCTGATCCTCAACACTGGGGCCCCACAAGGGTGCGTGCTCAGCCCCCTCCTGTACTCCCTGTTCACCCATGACTGCGTGGCCAAGCACGCCTCCAACTCAATCATCAAGTTTGCAGACGACACAAAAGTAGTAGGCTTGATTACCAACAATGATGAGACAGCCTACAGGGAGGAGGTGAGGGCTCTGGGAGTGTGGTGCCAGGAAAATAACCTCTCACTCAACATCAACAAAACAAAGGAGATAATCGTGGACTTCAGGAAACAGCAGAGGGTGCACCCCCCTATCCACATCGACGGGACCACAGTGGAGAAGGTGGAAAGCTTCAAGTTCCTTGGCGTACACATCACTGACAAACTGAAATGGTCCACCCACGCAGACAGTGTGGTGAAGAAGGCGCAACAGAGCCTCTTCAACCTCAGGAGGCTGAAGAAATGTGGCTTGGCACCTAAAACCCACAAACCTTTACAGATGCACAATTGAGAGCATCCTGTCGGGCTGTATCACTGCCTGGTACGGCAACAGCACCGCCAGCAACCGCAGGGCTCTCCAGTGGTGCGGTCTTCCAAACGCAATACTGGGGGCAAACTACCCGCCCTCCACGACACCTACAGCACCTGATGTCACAGGAAGGCCAAAAAGATCATCAAGGACATCAACTACCCGAGCCACTGCCTGTTCACCCCGCTATCATCCAGAAGGCGAGGTCAGTACAGGTGCATCAAAGCTGGAACCGAGAGATTGAAAAACAGCTTCTATCTCAAGGCCATCAGACTGTTAAATAGCCATCACTAGCACATTAGAGGCTGCTGCTGCCTATTGAAATCACTGGCCACTTTAAGAAATGGAACACTTGTCACTTTAATAATGTTTACATATCTTGCATTATTCATCTCATATGTATATACTGTATTCTATAATATTCTACTGTATCTTAGTCCATGCCGCTCTGTCATTGCTTGTCCATATACAGTGGGGAGAACAAGTATTTGATACACTGCCGATTTTGCAGGTTTTCCTACTTACAAAGCATGTAGAGGTCTGTAATTTTTATCATAGGTACACTTCAACTGTGAGAGACGGAATCTAAAACAAAAATCCAGAAAATCACATTGTATGATTTTTAAGTAATTAATTTGCATTTTATTGCATGACATAAGTATTTGATACATCAGAAAAGCAGAACTTAATATTTGGTACAGAAACCTTTGTTTGCAATTACAGAGATCATACGTTTCCTGTAGGTCTTGACCAGGTTTGCACACACTGCAGCAGGGATTTTGGCCCACTCCTCCATACAGACCTTCTCCAGATCCTTCAGGTTTCGGAGCTGTCGCTGGGCAATACGGACTTTCAGCTCCCTCCAGAGATTTTTTATTGGGTTCAGGTCTGGAGACTGGCTAGGCCACTCCAGGACCTTGAGATGCTTCTTACGGAGCCACTCCTTAGTTGCCCTGGCTGTGTGTTTCGGGTCGTTGTCATGCTGGAAGATCCAGCCACGACCCATCTTCAATGCTCTTACTGAGGGAAGGAGGTTGTTGGCCAAGATCTCGCGATACATGGCCCCATCCATCCTCCCCTCAATACGGTGCAGTCATCCTGTCCCCTTTTCAGAAAAGCATCCCCAAAGAATGATGTTTCCACCTCCATGCTTCACGGTTGGGATGGTGTTCTTGGGGTTGTACTCATCCTTCTTCTTCCTCCAAACACGGCGAGTGGAGTTTAGACCAAAAAGCTATATTTTTGTCTCATCAGACCACATGACCTTATCCCATTCCTCCTCTGGATCATCCAGATGGTCATTGGCAAACTTCAGACGGGCCTGGACATGCGCTGGCTTAAGCAGGGGGACCTTGCGTGCGCTGCAGGATTTTAATCCATGACGGCGTAGTGTGTTAATAATGGTTTTCTTTGAGACTGTGGTCCCAGCTCTCTTCAGGTCATTGACCAGGTCCTGCTGTGTAGTTCTGGGCCGATCCCTCACCTTCCTCATGATCATTGATGCCCCACGAGGTGAGATCTTGCATGGAGCCCCAGACCAAGGGTGATTGACCGTCATCTTGAACTTCTTCCATTTTCTAATAATTGCGCCAACAGTTGTTGCCTTCTCACCAAGCTGCTTGCCTATTGTCCTGTAGCCCATCTCAGCCTTGTGCAGGTCTACAATTTTATCCCTGATGTCCTTACACAGCTCTCTGGTCTTGGCCATTGTGGAGAGGTTGGAGTCTGTTTGATTGAGTGTGTGGACAGGTGTCTTTTATACAGGTAACGAGTTCAAACAGGTGCAGTTAATACAGGTAATGAGTGGAGAACAGGAGGGCTTCTTAAAGAAAACCTAACACGTCTGTGAGAGCCGGAATTCTTACTGGTTGGTAGGTGATCAAATACTTATGTCATGCAATAAAATGCAAATTAATTACTTAAAAATCATACAATGTGATTTTATGGATTTTTGTTTTAGATTCCGTCTCTCACAGTTGAAGTGTACCTATGATAAAAATTACAGACCTCTACATGCTTTGTAAGTAGGAAAACCTGCAAAATCGGCAGTGTATCAAATACTTGTTCTCCCCACTGTATGTATATATTCTTAATTCCATTCCTTACTTAGATTTGTGTGTATTGGGTATATGTTGTGAAATTGTTAGATATTACTTGTTAGATATTACTGCTAGAAGCACAAGCATTTCGCTACACCCGCAATAACATCTGCTAAGAACATGTATGTGACTACTACAATTTGATTTGATTGATTTATGCTAGGCCTACTATATTTATTTCTCAACAATCCTAAAAATAAGCACATTGCTTCTCTTTAAAACAAGAGTATAGCCAACCTGGCTGGCATGAAAATGAACCATGAGAAAAGCGTCCTACATTTGCTATTTAAGTGCATAGATGACATGTATTTTTTTTCCGCTGCCCCTGTTTCGAGACAGGTGCATGATAATGGTCCATTCTAAATCAAAACAAATTTCACGCATATATCATTTAGTATATGTAAAGACAAGATTAAATCAAGAATAGTGTGATGGGTGACAATATTAGCCTATCACATGTGATATATTTTCACTTGTGAATGATGCCCAGCTTATTGATACCCAGTAAACAGTGCATGCTTTTTTTGGCGACTTTTTCAAATCATAGTCGCACACCTCATGTAGCCTAGCCCATAGGCCTATATGTTTTGATACGGTTTGTATCACAACTAAAGTGGCCAAATAACTTCTTAAAATGAAGCACATTCATTCGCTTTACAATGGGTGTAGAGCTTAACTGGCGCATGAGTTTCAAGTTTGGGGAAGATAATTTTCACCATAAAAATGCACCTTTATAATAAAAGCATTACATGCATAATCGCATTTGTGGTCACTTTTGAAAATGGTGTCCTGCTAATGCAACATTTGCGCTTATAGCCTACTGCCGTGTGCGCATTGCTGCGCTTATAATGTGAAGAAATAGCCTAATAGTTTATCAACATTTTAAGCTAAACGTTCTCATCTGTTGTGTCAGGCTCATTGCTTAAAACAGGTTTTTTTATGCTAGTGGTTGTATTAATTTGGGATCTATCGCATCCCAAAACTGTCCCGGACTATGTTTGGAATATTGATTTCTCGCACAGAATAAAATAGGTCAACTTTTGTACTATGGGGGATAGTAGATTGACATAGGCTAGTGCTTTTGCTGTTTGTTAGGCCTACTGATCTTGTTGGCAGACGAAAATTAAATGTGGACAGTTCTTCCAATATCTTCAATATGCGCCTCGGAATTGGATAAGGACGCGCACAGTTGCGTCCCCGATGTGTCTGTCTTCACTTGTAGCCTGTGAGAAAGACCCAATCATGTGAATGAGAGGTGCTTCGGCACGCAGCGGGAGAAGGGAATTAAAATTATTATATTCAGCCCAAGGGCATAACGGCCACTGGCCGCAAAAGGCATGGATTCTTTTAGGGGGCATTACGGCCACACAAAGGGGATGCAGCTGGGAAATTCGAGGCATTATCAAGTGCTTGTCAAATTGTGAATGTGAGACTGATGAAGTGTGTACAGCCTGCGCAAAAAACAAAGCAGAGCTCATGCCTTTCATGCAACTTTTTTCAAATCATCATTAGAGTCGCATCATGCAGCCTTAGAATGTATTAAAAATCAAAACATATAGCCCAACATTTGTATCACAACTAAAGTTACATAAATAACTCTAAATTAAGCATATAAGAGTACCTGTGTCTTTGTTAACCGATAAACACAGAATAGCCGCATGCGCGCACTCCCTCAAATTGTTTGGAGAAAATATCCTTTCTATTTTATTCAGCTATGTTCAATTGTATTCTTCATACTATAAAATAATATAAAAGAATACTACGGAAATTCTAAGCAAATATTGTCTGCTAAATTAACTAGTGTAGCCCACAGCCATATGGCATAGCCAGATCAGGGCCTAACATAAGGACAACTCAGAGTATGCTATTCTTTTCTTCTGAAGTTGTCACGGAATCAGCCGAGGCTGCTCCTCCTCCTTGCTCGGGCAGGCTTCGGTGTTCGTCGTCCCCGGAGTACTAGCTGCCACCGATCTATGTTTCTGTGTTTGTCTAGTTTGTCTTGATTGTTTTCACCTGTTTCCCATTATGTTACATTGTTTTCCCTTTATAACCCCCTGTCCCTCATTGGTTATTGTGTGTGATTGTTTTCCATGAGGTCGGCAATGTTCGGGTGTATGCGTATTTTGTTCCTCCCTGTTTGGAGGTTTTGTTTGTATTTTTGATTACTGTGCAAGTAAAGTTTGTCTGCCAGTAGCTCGGTGTCCTGCGCTTGACTTCGCTCACAGCATACACGTCGCCCTGACAGAATCACACACCACACATGGAGTCAGCAGGAGCGGCGGTGCCAGCTGGATCAATGGACGAACGCGTCGAACACCAAGCGGCCATGATCCAGGCTCTCGGCACCGCCATGGAACGGGTGGTGAGCACTATGGAGCGATGGGAAAGAGGGGGTCTGCCTACGCCTCCTCCAACGATACCACCACCATCGGCGATGCCCATCGCTTCACCTCCGGGGTCCAGTGGGATTCGGCTCTCGCTCCCGAGGGCTTATTATGGCACAGCGGCCGGGTGTCAGGGTTTCCTGCTCCAGGTTGAACTCTACCTAGCAACCATTCACCCGGTGCCCTCGGGATACGAGAGCGTGTCCGCCCTCATCTCCTGTCTGTCCGGCAAGGCGCTGGAGTGGGCCAACGCCGAGTGGGGGGGAATAGACGCCGCTACTGTCAACTATGCGGAGTTCACCCGCCGCTTCAGGGCAGTATTCGATCATCCACCAGAGGGTAAAGCGGAGGGTGAGCGTCTATTCCACCTTAGACAGGGGAGGAGGAGCGCACAGGAGTTCGCGTTGGACTTCCGGACGCTGGCTGCCAACGCGGGATGGAATGAGAGGGCCCTCATCGACCACTACAGATGTAGCCTGAGGGAGGACGTGCGTCGGGAATTGGCCTGCAGGGACACCAACCTCAGCTTCGACCAACTGGTGGACATGTCCATTCGCCTTGATACCCTGTTGGCTACCCGCGGACGTCCGGATTCAGGGCCGTCCATTCCATCCCCCAGCACTTCCGAGCCGACCCCTATGGAGCTCGGAGGTGCTGGTGCTAGGGAGACCAGGAGAGAGACCAGGAGGGAGGCCGTCCCCTGCACCAACTGTGGCCGCAGAGGACACACTGCTGGTCGGTGCTGGGGAGGGTCTCCTAGGAATCGAGGCAGTAGGCAGCGCACTGATGAGTCATTCCAGGTGAGTAGGCACCCAACTCACCCAGAGCTCTCTGTTGCGCATATATGTATTAAAGTTGTGTTTCCCGAGGTTTCTCCTCACTCCCAGCATAAGGCGCTAGTAGATTCAGGCGCAGCTGGGAATTTTATCGATCGCCAATTCACCTATAAGTTAGGGATTCCTATTGTACCTGTTGATGTGCCCTTCCCCATCCATGCCCTAGATAGCCGCCCTTTGGGGTCAGGATTGATTAGGGAAGTCACAGCGCCTCTCAGAATGAAAACGCAGGAGGGCCATGAGGAGATACTATGTTTGTATTTGATTGATTCTCCTGCGTTTCCCGTGGTGTTGGGGCTTCCCTGGTTAACAGCTCATGACCCCAACATTTCATGGCAACAGAGGGCTCTCAAGGGATGGTCTGATCAGTGTTTCGGGTGGTGTGTAGGTGTTTCCGTAGGGGCAACGACGGTGGAAAGCCCGAACCAAGTTCCCACCATGCACATTCCACCTGAGTATGCTGATTTGGCACTCGCCTTCTGTATAAATAAGGCGACTCAATTACCACCTCATCGACAGGGGGATTGTGCGATAGACCTCCAAGTAGGCGCTGCGCTTCCGCGTAGTCATGTGTATCCTCTGTCTCAGGAGGAGACGGCGGCTATGGAGACATACGTCACCGAATCTCTGAGACAGGGATACATACGGCCGTCCACTTCCCCTGCGTGAAGAAGAAGGATGGGGGTTTACGCCCGTGTATTGATTACCGTGGTCTCAATCAGATCACAATCAAATACAGCTATCCTCTCCCTCTGATTGCTAGAATGACAGAGTCATTACATGGGGCGCGATTCTTCACAAAATTGGATCTCAGGAGCGCGTACAACCTGGTGCGCATTAGGGAGGGAGATGAGTGGAAGACAGCATTCAGTACCACCTCCGGTCACTATGAGTACCTCGTCATGCCATACGGTTTAATGAATGCTCCTTCAGTCTTCCAATCATTTGTGGACGAGATTTTCCGGGACTTGCATGGACAGGGTGTAGTGGTGTATATTGATGACATTCTAATATACTCCACTACACGAGCAGAGCATGTGTCCCTGGTGCGTCGAGTGCTTGGTAGACTGTTAGAGCATGACCTGTATGCGAAGGCGGAGAAATGTCTGTTCTTCCAGGAGTCCATCTCCTTCCTGGGACATCGGTTGTCCGCATCAGGGGTGGAGATGGAGATTGACCGCGTTTCTGCCGTGCGTAATTGGCAGACTCCCACCACGGTGAAGGAAGTGCAGCGGTTCTTGGATTTTGCCAATTACTACCGGAGGTTTATCCGGGGCTTTGGACAGGTAGCAGCTCCCATTACCTCCCTGCTAAAGGGGGGTCAGGTGCGTCTGCAGTGGTCGGCTGAGGCGGACAGGGCGTTTAGACATCTGAAGGACCTGTTTACCTCGGCTCCGGTGCTGGCACATCCGGATCCCTCTTTGGCGTTCCAAGTTGAGGTGGATGCGTCCGAGGCTGGGATCGGCGCTGTGCTGTCTCAGCGCTCGGGTACGCCACCAAAACTCCGCCCCTGTGCTTTCTATTCTAAGAAGCTCAGTCCGGCGGAGCGCAATTATGACGTGGGGGACAGGGAGCTGTTAGCTGTGGTTCAAGCCCTGAAGGTGTGGAGGCATTGGCTTGAGGGGGCTAAACACCCTTTTCTCATTCTGACTGACCATCGTAACCTGGAGTACATCCGGGCAGCGAGGAGGCTGAACCCTCGCCAGGCAAAGTGGGCTATGTTTTTTTCCCGATTTGTATTTAAGCTCACCTATAGACCAGGGTCACAGAACACTAAGGCAGACGCCCTGTCCCGACTATATGACACAGAGGAGAGGTCCATTGAGCCCACTCCCATACTTCCGGAGTCTTGTCTGGTGGCACCGGTGGTGTGGGAGGTTGATGCGGACATCGAGCGGGCGTTACGTACCGCTCCTACTCCCCCACAGTGTCCAGAGGGTCGGAAGTACGTGCCGCTCGAGGTTCGCAATCGATTGATATATTGGGCTCACATGTCCCCCTCCTCTGGTCATCCTGGTATTGGTCGGATAGTGCACTGCCTTAGTGGGAAGTACTGGTGGCCCACTTTAGCTAAGGACATGAGGGTTTATGTTTCCTCCTGCTCGGTGTGCGCCCAGTGTAAGGCGCCTAGACACCTGCCCAGAGGGAAGTTACAACCCCTACCCGTTCCACAACGGCCGTGGTCTCACCTATCGGTGGATTTTGTCACGGACCTTCCCCACTCCCAGGGGAACACAACGATCTTGGTCGTTGTGGATCGGTTTTCGAAGGCCTGCCGTCTCATTCCTATGCCAGGTCTCCCTACTGCCCTACAAACTGCTGACGCCCTGTTCACACACGTCTTCCGGCACTACGGGGTGCCTGAGGATATAGTGTCTGATCGGGGTCCCCAGTTCACCTCTAGAGTCTGGAGGGCGTTTATGGAACGTCTGGGGGTCTCGATTAGCCTTACCTCATGTTTTCACCCCGAGAGTAATGGGCAGGTGGAGAGAGTGAACCAGGATGTGTGTAGGTTTCTGAGGTCCTATTGCCAGGACCGGCAGGAGGAGTGGTCGGGATATATTCCCTGGGCAGAGATAGCCCAAGACTCACTCCGCCACTCCTCCACTAACCTTACGCCTTTTCAGTGTGTGCTGGGTTATCAGCCGGTTCTGGCACCTTGGCATCAGAGCCAGATCAAAGCCCCTGCGGTGGACGAGTGGTTTCGGCGCTCGGAATAAACCTGGAACGCTGCGCATGTCCATCTGCAGCGGGCTATCAGGCGGCAAAAGGCGAGCGCCGATCGCCACCGCAGTGAGGCTCCGGTGTATGCACCGGGAGATCGGGTCTGACTCTCGACCCGAAACCTGCCCCTTCGCCTGCCCTGCCGGATGCTGGGTCGGCGGTTTGTGGGGCCATTTAAAGTCCTGAGGAGATTGAACGAGGTATGTTATAGGTTACAACTGCCCATTAATTACCGCATTAACCCCCCGTTCCATGTATCTCTCCTCAGGCTGGTGGTGGCTGTTCCACTCCAGGAGAGTGAGGTACGAGAGGCTCCTCCGCCCCCACTAGACATCGAGGGGGCTCCGGCGTACTCAGTCCGTTCCATCTTGGATTCGAGGCGTCGGATGGGGGGCCTGCAGTATCTCGTGGAGTGGGAGGGGTACGGTCCGGAGGAACGGTGCTGGGTCCCTAGGAGGGACATCCTAGATCCCTCCATGTTGAGGGACTTCCACCGGAGTCATCCAACTCGCCCTGCTCCGCGTCCTCCTGGCCGTCCCCGAGGCCGGGGTCGGCGTCAAGTGGGGGGTACTGTCACGGAATCAGCCGAGGCTGCTCCTCCTTCTTGCTCGGGCAGGCTTCGGCGTTCGTCGTCCCCGGAGTACTAGCTGCCACCGATCTATGTTTCAGTGTTTGTCTAGTTTGTCTTGATTGTTTTTCACCTGTTTCCCATTATGTTACATTGTATTCCCTGTCTCTCATTGGTTATTGTGTGTGATTGTTTTCCGTGAGGTCGGCAGTGTTCGGGTGTATGCGTATTTTGTTCCTCCCTGTTTGGAGGTTTTGTTTGTATTTTTGATTACTGTGCAAGTAAAGTTTGTCTGCCAGTAGCTCGGTGTCCTGCGCTTGACTTCGCCTCACAGCATACACGTCGCCCTGACAGAAGTAGACTGCATTTTCTTCATATCATGTTTCCTTAGACCTGTCTAAAATAAATAATGGATTTATTGTATTGGTGTAGGCTATATTACATGGCTTTATTAGACTTTTTTAAATGTAGATGTTCCAAAGGTCTGCATCAGTGGCTTGTAGGCTATGCGTGGAATACAGGAGATACTAAATGTGTTAATGTTAATTAACGAGTCAATTACCATGAGACCGGCAGGTGTTTGCTTGACTATCACCGGTTGACAAAATGTCATGACTGCCACAGCCCTAGTTGCCACCCTACGGTCACACACTACTCAAAGCAAATGTAGAACTTTTATTATTCAAAAACATAAAAATACCAAATATCAAATACAGTCATACCGTCATTTTTTTTCTATTTTATATACCGTTATATAATATTTTGGCCATATCGGCCAGCCCTATGTGTGCAGTTGACAAAGTGAGCCAACCAGGACTACAGTTGAACTGTATGGCCAGTGGTCAAACCATGCAGTATCTCCACAGTTTTGACATATCAATCAATCAGTACACTTTAAAATAATTACAATTATCACCAATCACTGCATTTATGGGGCTCATTGGATGATCATGTAAATCCTAGAGAACGGATATTTTGATTATCTAATTAAACAACTTCTAACAATAAAACACTACAATTTTGACCCTGAACAAGTCTTGCCATGGCACTGCACTGCTGCAAGGTTATGTTCTCTTTAGTTTTTATGACTCACCTGAAAAGAGAAGATGTCATGGACAGTAAAACATGGCTATCAGTGAGCTATGCAGAGAGATCTGGGCTGGAGTAGAAGAACGCTTATGGTTTGATTATATAATAACTCAGAAAGTGAAAGTGGAGCTGGGCCAGACTGTGGAGTTTGCCGCAATGTCAGGCCTAGTAGCATCAGTTGACATCTTCATTAATGCAGCTTTTTTAAGTGTTGTCTTGTTAACTTTTAGAAGTCTTAGCAGAAAGTTTTTTAGAAAACTGCAGAAGGTTTCTCACTTCCTCGTCAGCAGTAACAATGCCAAACAAAAGGTCATTCTAATTCTCAGAGTTTCGGTGGTGGTGTATTATTCCTTTTCCATTGTTTCCAGGTGGGGGCTTGGGGCTCAAGTAGCAAGCTCCTCCTACCATTCAAATGTAACCCTGTGCCTTTTGTGTGGTTAGGAGGAAGGGGGTGGGAGAGGGGAGGGGGGGGGGGAGGGGGGGGGGTGTTCATTACCTGAAAGTAGACTGCACTCCTCTTATAAGATTAATATCTGTCCCAGACTACTATATTCTTACAACCGTCAGAGACCTAAAAAAAAGCGTTGTAAGAAAGGGAAGCATTTTTTATAATTTTTTACTGCTATGAGCTTTTGGTTTTTATATCAGTTATTATTCTCAGAAGCGGAGTGTACCCACTCACAGTGTTAAGAAATAAAACACCCCCAATAAACAACACAGAGTAAAAGAAGGCCGTGGAAGCCCAGTCTCAGTCCCAAATGACACTATTCCCTATGGGCCCTGGTCAAAAGGAGTGCACTAGAGAATAGGGTGCCATTTGGGACACAGACAGAGTAAAGGTAGAGGTGGGCTAATGGAAGGCTGTGGAGGCCCAGACACTGAGTCGAGTCAGGCAGCCCCCTGTCACAGCAGTACTTAATGGAGCCCTCATTAGTCATCAGAGCCAGCCTCAGGCTGAGTCTCAAATGGCACCCTACTCCCTATATTGTGCACTACTTTTACCAGTCAAAAGTAGTGCACTAAATAGGGAATAGGGTGCTATTTGGGACTCATTCTCAGGAGAGATACACATGAAGCCTGACTGGTTGCAGCTTTCATCACCGTCCACAATCCAATCAAGCATTATAGGGGTGGAAACACATGCTGACCGCACAACAATCCTCAAAGTTCACTTTCCACTTTCAGTAAGGTGCTACTTTAATGTGTCCAGACGAGTTGGAACCTTTACGTGTGGATTTGTTTATATTAAGTCAGTAAATCTATGTGGCATTTGGCTCCTACAGTAATAGCTGTATGAATATTGATCAAGGAGAAGTCTGAATTGCCCTCCTATTATTCATGGGACAGTGAGAACATTTTCTGAGAAAGGACATTCAGGTAAAATGGAGCTGGTGCTGTATGCTTCTACAGTACAAAAACTAACTGTTTCTTCATGGTGGACGCAGAGTGATTGTGTCCCAAATGGCACCCTATTCCCCATTTAGAGCACTACTTTTGCCCAGGGCCCATTGGGGCTGCATCCAAAATGGCCCCCTATTTCCTCTATAGTGCACTACTTTTGACCAGGACTGACGCAGTTTAAGAGTTCCACGTACCTAGTATATTGACGGTGGTGGATGCCTGCGTGTTGCCCAGCGGGAAAGTCGCCACTTTACACGTGTAAGACCCGATGTCCTGAAAACCCACGCCTTCCAGGACAATGGTGGCATCGTGCACGGAGGGGTTCAGGAAGGACAGGCGCCTGGCGTAGTCTGGGGAGATGGAGATGCCAAACTGGGGGTTGAAGACGGCTAGGGTGATGGTGCCTGAGGGCAGGCGACGCTCCCAGGAGCTCTGGGTGAGGCTGAGGTTGGTGCCCACCTCCACCCTGCAGCCCAGTGTAATGTTCTTCCCCAGCACAGCACTCACCCTCTCTGGGACCAGCACCTCGTTACTGCTCACACCTATAGACAGGGGGAAGGGGTGGGACACAGTCAGTTAGATATAGATCCATGTTGACAACAGTCATGAAAAGAAAGACTGAACCTCAGTCAAAAAGGACAACAACATAGGCTTACATATTTTCAACTTATTCAACTGTTTTTATTCCTCTTTCATGCTTTTATTCAGAAACAACAACCCCTTCCAAACCATAGAAACCAAATGGCCTTGAGGTAGGCCTACATTATGAAACATACTGTATCACGTCACTTCCCTCTCATGTTACTCTTCCCATGGGAATGGGCTGACCTGACTTCTTTCTGGAACAACTAGTCGTGCCGTATGTTTGTGATATTAAGATGGTATTTCAACAGTGTAGTAAGGGCTGGGCTTTTAGCTTTTTGAGGGGGTTTATCAGGGAGATGTGGCTGGGTCTGGAACCCCTCAGTGTGTGTTCACTCCTAATGAGCAACACACATTCAGCCTCACTGTACAACACATAACGTTCTCACTGTCCCTGCTGTTGTTGTTAGAGCACCTTGCCATATAAAGTCCAACATTTCTGGAAGGAGATTAAACATAACAAGCAATTTGATGTTTTCTTTCCTGTTTTTAAAAAGCCCTTTCATCTGTGTCTATGCACACCACATGTTTATTTGGGAGTTATTTTCAGCTTGCTGTAACATGTAAACATGGGATTTTCATGGGGGCTGGCTGGCTAGTTTGGATGCTGTGATTGAGTAAAGGTGCAGAAAGCCAATAGAGGAGAGAGGATGAGCAGTGAGCACATGATTATGGCACAATGCTGTCAACAGTGGGAATCAGCCGCTTCAATGGACGGAAATTAGGCAATGAAGCCTAACATGATTCAACAATATTGTGTCTTCTACTTTTTGTTTTCCTTTGCTTGGAAAGTAGAAGTTTTATGATACAAGCCTACTAGGCTAATTTGATTTATAGTAGATAGGTCGCTAGTCTGTCTAGGGGGTGTACTTGTACATCAAGCTGCTTAACGCTACAGAAACAGGAGATACCGGTAGGCGCCTCCTGACCTACAGTAGGCCTACTTCTTACTAGATAGGCCTAACGCCTCGTGCTGGATGTTTGCAATGACTAGCTAGGCTAACCATTTAAGAAATTGAGCAATACATGCCTACTGTAACATTTAGAAACACCACAGGAAGCGAACTCTGAATTAATCACTAGCCTACAACTTAAGGAGGGAAATGAATTTGAACTTGAAATAAATCTTAAATTACAGATTAGTCCTATGTCTAGAATCATCCAACCAAGAAAGACCCGGGTCAAATGTCTCTAAACATAATAACAGCAATTAGTTATCGATACCCACATATATATTTAAACATTAAGTTCATATGAACTTTTACAACCCTGTCGTCTAGATTTAATTGTTGGGGGCACCCCTCGTTGTGAATCTTGCACTAGCCTTCATGTTTTTACATGAACTGAATGCCATTCAAAACATTTAGTGCAAGGTCTAAGTTTTCTTAGCGCAATTTAAAGTTATATTTGGGAGATCTAAATTTCCACCTAACAATGTGTGTGGAGTATGCTAATAAAAGTGGCCTAATGGCTGGTACTTTGGATCCTTGGCATGAATATAAGTGGCAAACCACAGCTATGCTATCCTGACTAAGAGGGAATATAGGCTCTCCCTGCGCCCTTGCATCTCCTGTAATTTCAGGGATCACGTACATGCACACACGCACACACACATACACACAAGCACACAGACTATATTTCCACTATAAAAACTGAGGGTGAGCATGTGTGCATGATTCAGGCATTTTGTTTAGGTAGAGGATATGTGAATCATATAGCAAGCCTAGCTGGTGGGGGGTTTGTAAGAGATTTCCATGGCCAAATAGTTGTGTGTGTATTGCACCGCATTGAGTTGTGTTGTGCTGTGTTTGTTTAGCGTCAGCGTGCCATGCTGTCACAGTATCCTCTGTGTGTATTGGTGTGGTTGAGTGTCAGGGTCAGTTTATGCTATGCAGCCAGTCTCCACTCCACTCAGAACACTGAGCCGGGACAACAGCTGCTGCTGCTGCACTCTGACTATCCCTGGGACTACTATCTACTGGCCTACCTACCATAACAATGTCACACAGACACAGGTGCGCGCGCACACACACACACACACACACACACACACACACACACACACACACACACACACACACACACACACACACACACACGACACACACACGACACACACACGACACACACACGACACACACACGACACACACACGACACACACACGAGAAGGAGCTATACATAACCATGAAAACACAAGCTACTGTAACATGGGAATACATCAGTAAAAACAGACAGGAGGACAGGAGGGTAATAAAAAGAAACTAATCCAAAACATACAGCTTTTTCTGTGCAGCAGTCGCAGGAGAGTGAGTACACTGACATGCCTGGCATGTGTGACAGGCATGTTGATCCCAGGCACAGGCATGACCCACGTCTCAGACTGACTGGGACTGTGCCACTCCGCTCCACTAGGCTAGCAGCATGCCCCAAATACTGTACCTGCCACACAGTGCCACCATTCCTACATACATATCTAGGCTACTACAACAAGCAACCAGCAAGACAGTCATTGTGTCTGTCTGCCTCTGGGACTGCCTCCGAAATGGTACCCAATTAAATTCCCTATATAGTGCACTACTTTTGACCAGAGCCCTATGGGCGATGGTGAAAAGTAGTGCACTATATAGGAAAAAGGTTACATTTGGGATGGCAAAGCAGTCCAAGCAAGCATCAAATCAAAAAATGTTTGTCACATGCGCCGAATACAGCAGATGTAGACCTTACTGTGAAATGCTTACTTCCAAGCCCTTAACCAACAATGCAGTTCAAGAAATAGAGTTAAGAAAATATTTACTAAATAAACTAAAGTAAAAACTTAAATAAATAAACAATAAAATAACAATAAGGAAGCTACATAGATGGGGTACCTGTACCGATTCAATGTGCAGGAGTACAGGTTAGTCAAGGTAATTTGTACATGTAGGTAGGGGTAAAGTGACTATGCATAGATAATAAACAGCGATTAGCAGCAGTGTCAATGTAAATGGGGGGGGTCAATGTAAATAGTCTGGGTGGCCATTTGATTAATTGTTCAGCAGTCTTATGGCTTGGGGGTAGAAGCTGTTAAGGAGTCTTTTGGACCTAGACTTGGCGCTCCGGTACCACTTGCCGTGCGGTAGCAGAGAGAACAGTCTATGACTTGCATGACTGAAGTCTTTGACAATTTTTTGGGTCTTCCTCTGATACCGCCTGGTATAGAGGTCCTGGATGGCAGGAAGCTTGGCCCCAGTGATGTACTGGGCCATATGCACTACCCTCTGTAGCGCCTTACGGTCGGATGCCGAGCAGTTGCCATACCAGGCGGTGATGCAACCGGTCAGGATGCTCTCGATGGTGCAGCTGTATAACTTTTTGAGGATCTGGGGACCCATACCAAATCTTTTCAGTCTCCTGAGGGGAAAAGGTGTTGTTGTGCCCTCTTCACGACTGTCTTGGGGTGTTTGGACCATGATTTTGTTTGTGATGTGGACACCAAGGAACTTGAAATTCTCGACCCACTCCACTACAGCCCTGTCGATGTGAATGGGGGCGTGTTCGGCCCTCCTTTTCCTGTAGTCCACAATCAGCTCCTTTGTCTTGCTCACATTGAGGGAGAGGTTGTTGTCCTGGCACCACACTGCCAGGGGTCTCTGACCTCCTCCCTATAGACTGTCTCATCATTGTCAGTGATCAGGCCTACCACTGTTGTGTCGTCAGCAATCTTAATGATGATGTTGGAGTCGTGCTTTGCCACGCAGTCGTGGGTGAACAGGGAGTACAGGAGGGTATTTGGTATTTTATTAGGATCCCATTAGCGGTTGCAAAAACAGAAGCTACTCTTCCTGGGGTCCACACAAAACATGACATAATACATACACGTAGCCTACATATCAATACATACATACAAACGATCTTGGTCAAATAGGGGAGAGGCGTTATGCCGTGAGGTGTTTTCAGCTTTAATATTGCAGATAGATTGTAACTTCCATCAATGTAATTGTCTGCATCACTTCCAATCCCCCATGTTTTTTTCTTGCAGATTTTTCTTGTAACTGAGTCAGGTTTGTAGGCCTCCTTGCTCGCACACGCTTTTTCAGTTCTGCCCACATATTTTCTATAGGATTGAGGTCAGGGCTTTGTGATGGCCACTCCAATACCTTGACTTTGTTTTGTCCTTAAGCCATTTTGCCACAACTTTGGAAGTATGCTTGGGGTCATTGTTCATTTGGAAGACCCATTTGCGACCAAGCTTTAACTTCCTGACTGATGTCTTCAGAGGTTGCTTCAATACATCCACATAATTTTCCTTCCTCATGATGCCATCAATTTTGTGAAGTGCACCAGTCCCTCCTGCAGCAAAGCACCCCCACAGCATGAGGCTGCCACCCCCGTGCTTCACAGTTGGGATGGTGTTCTTCGGCTTGCAAGCTATCCCCTTTTTCCTCCAAACATAACGATGGTCATTACGGCCAAACAGTTCTATTTTTGTTTAAATCAGACCAGAGGACGATCTTTGTCCCCATGTGCAGTTGCAAACTGTAGTCTGGCTTTTTTATGGCGGTTTTGGAGCAGTGGCTTCTTCCTTACTGAGCGGCCTTTCAGGTTATGTCGATATAGGACTTGTTTTACTGTGGATGTAGATACTTTTGTACCTGTTTCCTCCAGTATCTTCACAAGGTCCTTTGCTGTTGTTCTGGGATTGTTTTGCACTTTTCGTACCAAAGTACGTTAATCTCTAGGAGACAGAACGCGTCTCCTTCCTGAGCGGTATGACGGCTGCGTGGTCCCATGGTGTTTATACTTGCGTACTATTGTTTGTATAGATGAACGTGGTACCTTCAGGCGTTTGGAAATTGCTCCCAAGGATGAACCAGACTTGTGGAGGTCTACAACTTTTTTTCTGAGGTCTTGGCTGATTTCTTTTGATTGTCCCATGATGTCAAAGAGGCACTGAGTTTGAAGGTAGGCCTTGAATTACATCCACAGGTACACCTCCAATTGACTCAAATTATGTCAATTAGCCTATCAGAAGCTTCTAAAGCCATGACATAATTTTCTGAAATTTTCCAAGCTGTTTAAAGGCACAGTAAACTTCTGACCCACTGGAATTGTGATACAGTGAGTTATAAGTGAAATAATCTGTCTGTAAACAATTGCTGGAAAAATTACTTCTGTCATGCACAAAGTAGATGTCCTAACTGACTTGCCAAAACGATAGTTTCTTAACAAGAAATTTGGGGAGTGGTTGAAAAACGAGTTTTAATGACCTAAGTGTATGTAAACTTCCGACTTCAAGTGTACATACATACATATATATAAATACATATACACATACATACATATAAATACATACATATACAGTGAGGGAAAAAAGTATTTGATCCCCTGCTGATTTTGTACGTTTACCCACTGACAAAGAAATGATCAGTCTATCATTTTAATGGTAGGTTTATTTGAACAGTGAGAGACAGAATAACCACAAAAAAATCCAGAAAAACGCATGTCAAAAATGTTATAAATTCATTTGCATTTTAATGAAGGAAATAAGTATTTGACCCACTCTCAATCAGAAAGATTTCTGGCTCCCAGGTCTCTTTTATACAGGTAACGAGCTGAGATTAGGAGCACACTCTTAAAGGGAGTGCTCCTAATCTCAGCTTGTTACCTGTATATATATATTTTTTTTTCCACCTTTATTTAACCAGGTAAGGCAGTTGAGAACAAGTTCTCATTTACAACTGCGACCTGGCCAAGATAAAGCAAAGCAGTGCAATAAAAACAGCAACACAGAGTTACATATGGGATAAACCAAACATAAAGTCAAAAATACAACAGAAAATCTATATACAGTGTGTGCAAATTTAGCAAGTTATGGAGGTAAGGCAATAAATACGCCATAGTGCAAAATAATGACAATTAGTATTAACACTGGAATGATAGATGTGCAAGAGATGATGTGCAAATAGAGATACTGGGGTGCAAATAAATAACAATATGGGGATGAGGTAGTTGGGTGGGCTAATTTCAGATGGGCTGTGTACAGGTGCAAAGACACCTGTCCACAGAAGCTATCAATCAATCAGATTCCAAACTCTCCACCATGGCCAAGACCAAAGAGCTCTCCAAGGATGTCAGGGACAAGACTGTAGACCTACACAAGGCTGGAATGGGCTACAAGACCATCGCCAAGCAGCTTGGTGAGAAGGTGACAACAGTTGGTGCGATTATTCGCAAATGGAAGAAACACAAAATAACTGTCAATCTCCCTTGGCCTGGGGCTCCATGCAAGATCTCACCTCGTGGAGTTGCAATGATCATGAGAACGGTGAGGAATCAGCCCAGAACTACACGGGAGGATCTTGTCAATGATCTCAAGGCAGCTGGGACCATAGTCACCAAGAAAACAATTGGTAACACACTACGCCGTGAAGGACTGAAATCCTGCAGCGCCCGCAAGATCCCCCTGCTCAAGAAAGCACATATACAGGGCCATCTGAAGTTTGCCAATGAACATCTGAATGATTCAGAGGAGAACTGGGTGAAAGTGTTGTGGTCAGATGAGACCAAAATCGAGCTCTTTGGCATCAACTCAACTCGCCGTGTTTGGAGGAGGAGGAATGCTGCCTATGACCCTAAGAACACCATCCCCACCGTCAAACATGGAGGTGGAAACATTATGCTTTGGGGGTGTTTTTCTGCTAAGGGGACAGGACAATTTCACCGCATCAAAGGAACGATGGACGGGGCCATGTACCATCAAATCTTGGGTGAGAACCTCCTTCCCTCAGCCAGGGCATTGAAAATGGTGGGTGGATGGGTATTCCAGCATGACAATGACCCCAAACACACAGCCAAGGCAACAAAGGAGTGGCTCAAGAAGAAGCACATTAAGGTCCTGGAGTGGCCTAGCCAGTCTCTAGACCTTAATCTCATAGAAAATCTGTGGAGGGAGCTGAAGGTTTGAGTTGCCAAACGTCAGCCTCGAAACCTTAACGACTTGGAGAAGATCTGCAAAGAGGAGTGGGACAAAATCCCTCCTGAGATGTGTGCAAACCTGGTGGCCAACTACAAGAAACGTCTGACCTCTGTGATTGCCAACAAGGGTTTTGCCACCAAGTACTAAGTCATGTTTTGCAGAGGGGTCAAATACTTATTTCCCTCATTAAAATGCAAATCAATTCATGACTTTTTGACATGCGTTTTTCTGGATTTTTTGTTGTTGTTATTCTGTCTCTCACTGTTCTAATAAACCTACCATTAAAATGATATACTGATCATGTCTTTGTCAGTGGGCAAACGTACAAAATCAGCAGGGGATCAAATACTTTTTTTCCCTCACTGTAGGTGTTCCTTTTGTCCAGGTGGGAAAGGGCAGTGTGGAGTGCGATTGAGATTATGTCATCTGTGGAACTGTTGGGGCGGTATGCCAATTGGAGTGGATCTATGGTTTCCGGAATGATGGTGTTGATGTGAGCCATGACCAGCCTTTCAAAGCACTTCATGGCTACTGATGTGAGTGCTACGGGGCAGTAGTCATTTAGGCAGGTTACCTTCGCTTTCTTGGGAACAGGGACTATGGTGATCTGCTTGAAACATGTCGGTATTACAGACTCGGTCAGGGAGAGGTTGAGAATGTTAGTGAAGACACTTGCCAGTTGGTCCGCGCATGCTCTGAGTACACGTCCTGGTAATCCATCTGGCCCCATGGCCTTGTGAATGTTAACCTGTTTAAAGGTCTTGCTCACATCGGCTATGGAGAGCGTGATCACACAGTCGTCTGGAGCAGCTGGTGCTCTCATGCATGCTTGAGCGTTGCTCGCCTCGAAGCGAGCATAAAAAGGCATTTAGCTTGTTTGGTAGGCTCGCGTCACTGGGCAGCTCGCGGCTGGGTTTCCCTTTGCTGTCCGTAACAGTTTGCAAGCCCTGCCACATCCGACGAGCGTCAGAGCCGGTGTAGTAGGATTCAATCTTAGTCCTGTATTGATGCTTTGCCTGTTTGATGGTTCGTCTGAGGGCACAGCGGGACTTCGTATAAGCGCCCGGATTAGTGTCCTGTTCCCGGAAAGCGGCAGCTCTAGCCTTTAGCTCGGTGGGATGTTGCCTGTAATCCATGGCTTCTGGTTGGGATATGTACGTACGGTCACTTTGGGGACGACGTCGTCAATGCACTTATTGATGAAGCCGGTGACTGAGGTGGTATACTCCTCAATGCCATTGGATGAATCCCGGTACATATTCCAGTCTGTGCTAGCAAAACAGTCCTGTAGCGTAGCATCCGCGTCATCTGACCACTTCCGTATTGAGCGAGTCACTGGTACTTCCTGCTTTAGTTTTGGCTTGTATGCAGGAATCAGGAGGATAGAATTATGGTCAGATTTGCCAAATGGAGGGCGAGGGAGAGCTTTGTATGAGTCTCTGTGTGTGGAGTAAAGGTGGTCTAGAGTTTTTTCCCCTCTGTGACATTCTGGTAGAAATGAGGTAAAACGAATTGAAGTTTGCCTGCATTAAAGTCCACGGCCACTAGGAGCGCCGCTTCTGGATGAGCATTTTCTTTTTTGCTTATGGCCTTCTACAGCTCGTTGAGTGCGGTCTTAGTGCCAGCATCGGTTTGTGGTAGTAAATAGACAGCAAAAAAATATATAGATGAAAACTCTCTTGGTAGATAGTGTGGTCTACAGCTTAACATGAGGTACTCTACCTCAGGCGAGCAATACCTCGAGACTTCCTTACTATTAGACATCACGCACCAGCTGTTATTTACAAATAGACACACACCCCCACCCCTCGTCTTACCAGACGTAGCTGTTCTGTTCTGCCGATCCATGGAAAACCCAGCCAAATGTATATTATCAGTGTCGTCGTTCAGCCACGACTCTGTGAAACATAAGATATTACTTTTTTTTATGTCCCATTGGTAGGATAGTCTCGAACGGAGATCATACAGTATATTTTCCAGTGATTGCACGTTGGCCAATATAACGGATGGTAGAGGCGGGTTACCCACTTGCTGACAAATTCTAACAAGGCATCCGTCCCCTGTATTTCACGCGAATGACGGGGATTTGGGCCTGGTCTCGGAGAAGCAGTATATCCTTCATGTCGGACTCATTAAAGAAAGACAGCGTGTCTTTCGGTTTCAGCCTCTGGGTCTAGGCCTGTCAAGCACACAGGGAAACTAGACTCAATCTATGTTTGTTTTACAGAACAGCATTTAGGAGGGAGGGGAGGGTTTATTGCTGCACCCTCCACCCTCCTCCCACCCCCACCACCACAGGAGAGGAGACAGATGGCTTCTGCCTGGGACACCTATACTACAGCCAGGAGAGTGTGGCCAGCTAGGCAGTCTCCCCAATGTGATCCTACCCTGTTTATAGTGCACTAATTTAGTTTTGACAAGAGCCCTATGGGTCCTGGTAAAAAGTATTATCGAACAGCTCTAGGCCCGCAATCAAAACAAATAATCCAACTATGAAATAGAATCTGAAAAAAAATGGGAGGTAAGTAAATGGGAACAGGGTGTTAAACAAAACAAGGCATGCTGTTCCACCAGGGAGGGAGAATACCTAGCCTTTAAAAACACTGAGGCATCCCTGTAGACCAGACAGGAGTGGAGGCACTGTAGGCTGCAAGATGGCACACTATGCCCTATGTAGTGCACTACTTTTTACTAGGGCCCATAGGGGCACTATATAGGGAATAGGATGCCATTTGGGGACGCATCCATTGTCTCCATCCAATCCACTGCCTCACTATCAAGAAACAATCTGTTCACTGTTCTATTCTAGGAGAAGTAGGCTACTTTCATTTCAGATCTCACTAAAACAAAGCCATTCTCTTTATTACTAGGCCTCGTTTTTAAAATGATGTTATGCCTTACTTACAGTTGATATTTTACTGCTTTCTGCACCTCACTCATTTTGATCTAGTTTTTGATTATCCTCTGTTCCTTAATGTAGGAAGAGAATAATCACCTAGCTCTGTTGTCACCTGCCTAAATGATGTGGTGTCTATTGGTTTCAATTGAATGTTTTGGAGTTTACAGCCCTGAATTAGCATGACCAAGGAAAAAGACTAGGGGAAACACTTATGCCTTCATGAATGGTAGTAGTCCTGCCATCAAATGAACAAGATGACTAAGGGAAATCAATTGATGATTGTTATGACTACTAACATCTGAGGACTCTCTCAGAGAATAGCCTAAGCCTACTAAAGACAGTATATTACAAAGAAAGGAAGCATAACTAAAATTGATATTAGGTCCCTATATGGATGGAAACCCTGAGAACCCATCAGGCAGGGCAGGAATGAACTCATGAAAAGGATATGCTATTCTGGCCCTTTGAAGCACAATTTCTGCTTGTTTCTCTCCCTCCTGACGCCACTAATTGTGACAAGTTGCTCTGAACGAAGACGCTGTAATGGTAAATCAAAACCTTCCAGTTTGCTTGGCAACCGGCTCAAACATTCCACACTGGCCACTTGATGAGCCAAAATCCCCCACCCACCCACCAAGAGCTGACCTGGCCTCGGCCCTGATCTTCCCCAAAGAACCTGCATGCTCCCTGGGTTGTAGTCCTCTACTCTCCACAGTCTGGTATGGAGGAAGCAAGAGAGACTTGGCACAGAGACAGAGACCCAAAGCTACAGTACAAACATGAGCAATGGGATAAACACACCACGTAGATGTGGGCAAACTCAATGAATCGATTAGCATTTCAAGTAACACTCACGCAGGACAGAACTAGATCTAAAGACCTCACAGTTGAGGAATGCAGACAAATTAAATCTGTGCAGGAGGGATTGTGGTTAGAACAAAAACTAAATCGAACTAATGTGTAATGTGAGGAGAAAGAAAGAAAGAAGGAGAGAGGAAGAGAGAGAGGAAGAGAGAGAGAGGAAGAGAGAGAGGAAGAGAGAGAGGAAGAGAGAGAGGAAGAGAGAGAGAGAGGAAGAGAGAGAGAAGAAGAGAGAGAGAGGAAGAGAGAGAGAGGAAGAGAGAGAGAGGAAGAGTGAGAGAGGAGAGAGAGAGAGGAAGAGAGAGAGAGGATGAGAGAGAGAGAGGAAGAGAGAGAGAGGAAGAGAGAGAGGAAGAGAGAGAGAGAGGAAGAGAGAGAGAGAGGAAGAGAGAGAGAGAGGAAGAGTGAGAGAGAAGAGAGAGAGAGGGAGAGAGAGAGGAAGAGCGAGAGAGGAAGAGAGAGAGAGGAAGAGAGAGAGAGGAAGAGAGAGAGAGGAAGAGAGAGAGAGGAAGAGCGAGAGAGGAGAGAGAGAGAGAGAGAGAGAGAGAGAGAGAGAGAGAGAGAGAGAGAGAGAGAGAGAGAGAGAGAGAGAGGAAGAGCGAGAGCGGTGAAGGACAGAATTGGTGATTAGACAATACAACGGAAAGGCTATACAAAGGAAATGATGGAAGAGTTGGGTTAAGATTTGAGAAGAGGAGGAAACAGATATGTGGCTTTGGCCAGGCAGTCAGGCAGTGAGTCAGTGTGGAGGAGAGGAGAGCACAAGGTTGGATGTTAGAACATACTGTAGGCCTGCATTCATATTATGATGCGTTAACAGGTTAGACAGCTTCAAGCTGGTGGTACAAGCTCTACAAGAGAGTGGAGGGGTGAACACAAGTTGAACACTTAAAAGGAGAATCAGAGTCAGAGCACTACCTTCCAAGTCTAACATAGTTGCCATCATGCAAGCCGGACAAAGGTAGGCCAGTTTTGCAGGAACAAAGGTAGGCCAGTTTTGCATGTTCCAAAATCATGAAGACAAAGTGCAAACACCATAGAAATTGATTCACTCGAACGTTCTACTCATTCCAATTCTATGGCGAACACAACTAAAATGGGGAACAGTAAGATAAAGATCATTAATGTCATGTGTATTAAAGTAAAACAAGCCTCTTCCTTCATATACAGTAGGCCTACCCCCATATAGATCCTATTAAATTACTAGAGGGGCTATGTCATAAACCCTCAAAGTTCCAGAATGGGGGAAAAATGGCAGCCATATTGGTCAGGGAGAAATCGGCATTTGCAACTTGTCTAAGTCCTATCATCAACTGATTTCAGTCTGTGTATGGCTGTGGATTGACTGCATTGTTTGAATGGAATGTTGGCATATTGGCAGTTAATTAAAAAAATTAGTGGAATCATTCCTCTAAAACTGTCTAGGTAGCTAACAAACATACAGTATAGCGCAGATACATTCTTCAAATTCATTATTTTACACAATATCTTATCACAGCACTGGCAAGTCATGGTTGACCAACTCCCTGACCAAAATGGCTGACCTTTATCCCATCATAAGGTTCATGTCCATTCTAGTATTCTAATTCCTAATTCTATGTCTACCCCCACATTGTTTGCTTTGGGAGACATGTCCTCACATTACTGATGAATGACCCACACCAATAGAGACTGACAAATGGAGAAGGTAATCGATTTAAGAACAACAATTAGCAGCCATTGAGCTGAGCTGCTCTACGGTCCTGATTGAATTTGTCCTCCCAAGAATCTGTATGCACACACACACACACACACACACACACACACACACACACACACACACACACACACACACACACACACACACACACACACACACACACACACACACACACACACACACACACACACACACACACACACACACACACACACACACACACACACACACACACACACACACACACACACACACACACACACACTTTACACTCCCTGAGAGATGAGTGGAGAGAATAAGAGGGAGAGCAGGGTAGGGGAGTACTCAAGTTGGGCGCTACCTTCACTCACATTAACCTGTGAGGGTATGATGAAACGCAAGACAGTTTACAGAAGGCCCACTAGTAAAAAAAAAAAAATATATAGATATATATTAATTTTTTTATTCCCCCCAAAGTAGCTTTTTTTTTTCAATAGGTTAGCTCAAATGACAGAGAGACATGAATGAAGGAATTCAGAAAAAGAATGTGAGAACTGAGAATGCTCTTCTGGCAAATAAATAACTTCCACAACCGGACACCATCTGTCTGGCAGTGAGTTATTAACCAAGGCACAGAGCTCTCACAATTAATCACTAGCTCTGAGAAGCTTACATCCATTTCCTGTATACTCACTCAATTCTTAGAGTACAGAATTGGCAGACAGTTGTCTAACATTTACCACTGTGCCAGCTTTTTCAAATATCATCCAATTCACCCTTTATCTTGTTTCCGTCGTTTTATAATTTTCCTATAATTGTTCATGCCCCCCAGACATAGGTCCTACACTAGACCTAGTGCTGAAACACCAGGCGGTCACAAACAGTCACGATTATTTATTGATGTGAAGGTAAAGAATTTGTTTCCACAAACTTCAGAAAGGAAGGAAATGGGACAATACAGGACAACATTTGTTTAAACAAACAATTAGCCTACTGTTGGAAAGGTAGAAGGATGCACATTCTAAAATGGTGACATCATTGCACTGTTGTCAAGGGCATGAGTGTGCAGCAAACTGTTCCCATTGCTCATCTATATGACTCAAGAGGTGGAATGATGTTTACACTTCTGCCTAAATGGCTGACATGCTTTTTTCAGCACCCTCAAATCTCTCCATGGAATGAGAGGCAGAAAGGTGGGAGATCACTTATCTCTAAGGGTGGTTACTGTCATCGGCTCTCTTTGTAATCATTGCCTCTTAAAACATTGCACACTCAGGAGACTCAATGGCCATTGAGTAGGCTTGGGCAGTATAACGTATATACCGTATACCAGGGTATTTGGAAAAAGCCAAGGGATGGTTTTTCAATCCCGTCAAAACTATTTATTTGAAGTTTTTCAATAAATGTGATTATTTGTAGCTCCTTTTTAAGTTAACCTGTGCAATACGTTAGAGGAGATCAAGCAGATTGCATTCTGAATTTCACCTGTCATATTATTTTACATTATGAAGCTTACCGTAGTTCTCCAGAACAGTTGAGCCAGTCACGTGTTTGTAAATAGCACAACGGGAGACGGCGGGAGCTTGTGAGTCCATAGTGTTCTATATCTATCGGCGTGTCTCTGGTGTGCGGCGCACATGAGGTGATGAAGTTACACTTGTATGCAATTCACTACTAAATGTTTGCCATGAGATATTTAAGTGAGAATGCCCTCGAAGACAGTGTTTGGAGGATATATTGGCACGGGTGTTGCTGGCAAACACCAGCTTCGAGGGCATTCTTTGTCTATTGTTATTTTACTGCTGCTCTTTAATTATTTGTAACTTTTTTTTTTTTTAGGTATTCTTTCTTAAAACTGCATTGTTGGTTAAGCATTTCACCTGTTGTATTCGGCGCATGTGACAAATACAATTTGATTTGATTTGATTATCACTTTTCTACAACGGGTTACCAACATATTCAAATAATGATTGACATATTTTCATTAAAAACGTTATTTTGATTAATTTATTCATACTATTTTCATCCTTCCACGAGATATAGTCCTGACACAAATCGATGGTTGCTACCCAAGCCGGCTGGTCGCTCGTTCTATCGGTTTTGTTGCCAGAGACGCGACCCAGTCGTTAAGTATTTTTGTTCTGTATTTATGTCGTTCTTTCTAAATGTTCTATTGCAAAACTGGCTGGCAACGTTCTTATCCTTTGCTTGATAGCTAGCCAACTACGGCTAACTTACAGTCAAACAGTGCAGCCAGAATAACAGCAAAGTAGCTGCATTTGTTTAAGCTGTTTTCTAGTGACATTTATTTGGATATATTCATAAGAATGAGCTAATGATGCGCGATTTCACCTGGCATAGAAAATATGCGCTCTCGTCAGGACACTGTTGTTCAGAGGAGCTAGCCAACAACACAGCTAACACAATCACTTCAACCTGAAGCTGGAAAGACTGCAAACTAGCTGCATTTCATTTCGTTTGACCTGTTTTCTATTTACATTTCTTTGTATATGTCCATAAAAACGATGGCGAGTCAAGATTTCGACTGGCTGAGAAAAGCTGCCTGCCTGTCTGTCTCATCCCGACTCCCGACCCCTACACGTTCATTACTATGGGACAGCTGGAGATCGAATTTCAATATTGAAACAATGTTGCAAATGTCAGAGCCAGACTGCAAGTTTTATACAAATCTCCATATTGAAAACCAATTGCTAGTCTAAAAAAAAGATAATGTCTAGATGCTTTTTACTGTAGAGATCAAGATTATAAATTGTCTGGCTGGGCTGATCAAATCAAATCAAATTGTATTTGCCACATGCGCCGAATACAACAGGTGTAGACATTACAGTGAAATGCTTACTTACAAGTCCTTAACCAACAATGCATTTTTTTTTTTAAGTGTTAAGTAAAGAAAATAAAAGCAAATAACTAAAGGCAGTAAAATAAAATAACAGTAGGGAGACTATATACAGGGGGGCACAGGCTAGTCGAGGTAATTGAGGTAATATGTACATGTGGGTAGAGTTAAAGTGACTATGCATAAATAATAAACAGAGTAGCAGCAGCGTAAAAGAGGGGGGTGGGGGTGGGGGGGCAGTGCAAATAATCCGGGTAGCAATGATTAGCTGTTCAGGAGTCTTATGGCTTGGGGATAGAAGCTGTTGAGAAGCCTTTTGGACCTAGACTTGGCACTCCAGTACCGCTTGCCGTGCGGTAGCAGAGAGAACAGTCTATGACTAGGGTGGCTGGAGTCTTTGACAATTTTGAGGGCCTTCCTTTGACACCGCCTGGTATAGAGGTCCTGGATGGCAGGAAGCTTGGCCCCAGTGATGTACTGGGCCGTACGCACTACCCTCTGTAGTGCCTTGCGGTCGGAGGCCGAGCAGTTGCCATACCAGGCGGTGATGCAACCAGTCAGGATGCTCTCGATGGTGCAGCTGTATAACTTTTTGAGGATCTGAGGACCCATGCCAAATTTTTTCAGTCTCCTGAGGGGGAATAGGCTTTGTCGTGCCCTCTTCACGACTGTCTTGGTGTGTTTGGATCATGATAGTTCGTTGGTGATGTGCACACCAAGGAACTTGAAGCTCTCAACCTGTTCCACTACAGCCCCGTCGATGAGAATGGGGGCGTGCTCAGTCCTCTTTCTTTTCCTGTAGCCCACAATCATCTCCTTTGTCTTGATCACGTTGAGGGAGAGGTTGTTATCCTGGCACCACACGGCCAGGTCTCGGACCTCCTCCCTATAGGCTGTCTCATCGTTGTCGGTGATCAGGCCTACCACTGTTGTGTTGTCAGCAAACCTAATGATGGTGTTGGAGTCGTGCCTGGCCATGCAGTCATGGGTGAACAGGGAGTAGGAGGGGACTGAGCATGCACCCCTGAGGGGCCCCCGTGTTGAGGATCAGCGTGGCAGATGTGTTGTTACCTACCCTTACCACCTGGGGGCGGCCCGTCAGGAAGTCCAGGATCCAGTTGCAGAGGGAGGTGTTTAGTCCCAGGATCCTTAGCTTAGTGATGAGCTTTGAGGGCACTATGGTGTTGAACGCTGAGCTGTAGTCAATGAACAGCATTCTCACGTAGGCGTTCCTCTTGTCCAGGTGGGAAAGGGCAGTGTGGAGTGCAATAGAGATGCATCATCTGTGGATCTGTTGGGGCGGTATGCAAATTGAGTGGGTCTAGGGTTTCTGGGAAAATGGTGTTGATGTGAGCCATGACCAGCCTTTCAAAGCACTTCATGGCTACAGATGTGAGTGCTACGGGTCGGTAGTCATTTAGGCAGGTTATCTTAGTGTCCTTGGGCACAGGGACTATGGTGGCCTGCTTGAAACATGTTGGTATTACAGACTAAGATGAGACAATGGATTGCGCAGTGAGATGGAACAGAGTAAATAGGCATTTCAACGTCATAGCTCTAACCGGTGGTAACTTGTGGAATAGACACTAGCTGGAATGCGGTTTTAACCAATCAGTGTCCAGGATTAGACCCACCCGTTGTATAACTTATAATGGCTTTCTGCAAGAAGTCAAAGAGCTCTGGGTTGGTTGTCTGTACAGCTCCCATTTTTTCCCTGTGCTTCCTACTAGCGTTTTTTTTAATCCTCCCCTCTGCTCCATGTACACATGCTGCTCTTCCTTCAGAAAAGCATGCAACACAACTGTTGATTTGCACAATTTCTCTCGTTCACCTTCGCTTGTAAATGTTCACACTCACCGAAAATGACATTCGGTAGCTACTAGATATGCTTGTATTAATTTGGATTTGCCTGTCTTTGCAAATAGTTTGTTAGTTTTCGCTCGTTAGCATTTATCTAACAGCGTCTATGTGATTACGTTATAATTTTGTTCGCATTCTGGTCCAATGGCCTTTTCTTGCGTTTTTATTGCCCCCTTGTGTGCTAATACCATACATCTGGTAATACTGTAAATCTGATAATACTGTAAATCTGGTAATACTGTAAATCCCGCGATGAGAGAAGGACGGTACAACAATATGAAAATCTGGATACCAGCCCACCATTGAGAGCCATTTGTCTAGTAAATTCAGTCAGAGAAAAATAACTGACAAGGTCTAGCTAGCTACAGGTATTTGTTTTTTTCATCTTTTATGGTCCATTATTCGGCATATATCAGTTTGAGACAGGAGTGGCCAAGTGTTGTGCGGTAGTGTTGCAGGGCTTGACATTAACTTTTTTATCCACTTGTCCTTCGGAGAAGTAGGACAGATGTTTTATTTGTCTGAAAGCTTAAGTCACTTGTCCCTCAAAAAATGTAATGGTCTGTAACACCATTGGCCAAAAAGGTGACTGTAAATTGTGTTGTATGACTCAAGGATTCACAAAAGAACATTCCTTATTATCACTGGTATTGACAATGGAAGGCTGCTGGTCTCTGGTCCCATGTATTATACAGTATCTCCTGCCGTTGTGGCCTTGAGCAAGGAATTTTATTTTATTTATTTTATTTTACTTTACTTTACCTTTATTTAACTAAGCAAGTCAGTTAAGAATTCCTATTTACAATGACATCCTACACCGGCCAAACCCGGATGACGCTGGGCCAATTGTGCGCCACCCTAAGGGACTCCCAATCACGGCCGGTTGTGATACAGCCTGGAATCGAACCTGGGTGACGTAGTGACGCCTCAAGCACTGAGATGCAGTGCCTTAGACCACTGCGCCACTTAACCCCCCCCCAAAATTAAAATACTGCACTGATAGGCTACTGTATAAAACACATGTGATCCATCAACCCTCCATCTGATCCAACCATGCTTAAACACACCAGAGTCAGCTTATCAAGGTCCTGTTGAGCATCTGATTTCTTTACAATGTGGTGTGTTCGAGCAGGGCTGGAGCAAAAGCCTGCACACCCAGTAGCTCTCCTGGAATCTCATGGAGGATGGTTGGCCACCCTGCAACATTACAATTACAACCAAATACGTTTTATGTCTTTATAAAATAATTCCCTCATTCAATGAACCAGGGATCAAATGGCTAAGGTAGCTAACTAAGATGTTTATCTATTTGTAAGGTAAAAATATTCAGTGTTCAGGTGAGATATTGACAGCATAGGAGTTACTTGTCAATTAGGCTATTCTAAGAATATTTTTATAACTTTGTCAGCATTACATGGCCAGTATTGAATAGAGGAGGATCCTAGCCAATTTTGATTGCTTGAGAGACTGTTTCACAACCGGATTATGCAGCATTGGTTTCATCAACTGTGTACCCGTATCAACCGAGTGTCGGCCATTTGCGTTTATACACGAGTGCCGGTGGAAAGTTATTTTAGGACATTGGACATGACAATACATGCTAATAGCTAACTAGCGAGATAACCAGCCAAACTACACAATATGTTTTGAATTGGCCATCTATACTGAACAAAAATATAAATGCAACATGTAAAGTGTTGGTCCCATGTTTCATGAGATCCCAGAAATGAAAGATAAAAGATCTCACAAATGTTCTGTATGCAGAAAAAGCTTATTTCTCTCCAGTTTTGTGCACACATTTGTTTACATCCCTGTTAGTGAGCATTTCTCCTTTGCCAAGATAATCCATCCACCTGACAGGTGTGGAATATCAAGAAGCTGATTAAAATGGCATGATCATTACACAGGTGCACCTTGTGCTGGGGACAATAAAAGGCCACTCTAAAATGTGCAGTTTTGTCACACAACACAATGCCACAGATGTCTTAAGTTTTGAGGGAGCGTGCAATTCTGATGCTGACTGCTGGAATATACACCAGAGCTGTTGCCAGAGAATTTAATGTAATTTCTCTACCATAAGCTGCCTCCAACGTCGTTTTAGAGAATTTGGCAGTACGTCCATCCGGCCTCACAACTGCAAACCAAGTGTAACCACGCCAGCCCAGGACCTCCACATCCGGCTTCTTCATCTGCGGTATCGTCTGAAACCAGCCACCCGGACAGCTGATGAAACTGAGGAGTATTTTTGTCTGTAATAAAGCCCGTTTGTGGGGAAACACTCATTCTGATTGGCTGGGCCTGGCTCCCAAGTGGGGCCCTCCCAGGCCCACCCATGGCTGCGCCCCTGCCCAGTCATGTGAAATCCATAGATTAGGGCCTGATTAATTTATTTAAATTGACTGATTTCCTTATATGAACTGTAACACTATAGAGAATAGGGTGCCATTTAAGACACTGTCCTTTTCTCCTTGCTCCCCCTGAGCACCCGCCTGACTGCAGCCCCTCTCATCCTGCCACATTTAATTAAAGATCAGCGCTTAAACAGAAAACAGAAATCAATAGTGTTAGCGTACAGAGTGTCAGGATGGGTTGCAACCTCTCGACACAGTGGACTATAACTATACTCTCAAGGATTTGTGAAGGACGATGTCTGCCAGTGTCCTTAAGCAAACCAATACATCCCTGCAGTGCTCAGCAGTCTGGGTCGTGTGTTATGGTTGGTTGCAGCGAGAATGTGGGACATGTTGGTGAAAATATGCAGTAACAGGGATATGAGTATTAGCCTAATTCAATTCCTCAAAGAAAACTGTGTCTTGCACAATACAAAATATCATATATATTGTAAAGAAACACTTAGCATCTTGGCAGCTCCAAATTAAGACTAAAGGGATGGCAGTTGGGGGGAGTGAAAGGAAGGGAAGAACTGAAGAAGGACAACTCATGGTCTAGTGGTTCACACAACCTGTTCTGTGAATGTGAATGAGATGGGCTAGTTTGGTAGCTGCAGTGTCAGAGGGTCAGGCTAGGACCTGAGTCTTGCTCCATTAGAACACAAGTGTATGACATCCCTGACATGCTTCTGGAAGAGTTATCACTCCAAAAGGTGTTGAGCTGACCCCGTTAGAGGCCTATCGTACAGTAAATGTACACTACTGGTCAAAAGTTTTAGAACACCTACTCATTCAAAGGTTTTTCTTTATTTTTAATATTTTCTACATTGTACAATAATAGTGAAGACATCAACATTAGGAAATAACACATATGGAATCATGCAGTAACCAAAAAAGTGTTAAACAAATCAAAATATATTTTATATTTGAGATTCGTGAAATAGCCACCCTTTGCATTGATGACAGCTTTGCACACTCTTAGCATTCTCTCAACCAGCTTCATGAGGTTGTCACCTGGAATGCATTTCAATTAACAGGTGTGCCTTCTTAAAAGTTAATTTGTGGAATTTCTTTCCTTCTTAATGCGTTTGAGCCAATCAGTTGTGTTGTGAGAAGGTAGGGGTGGTATACAGAAGATAGCCCTATTTGGTAAAAGACCAAGTCCATATTATGGCAAGAACAGCTCAAATATGCAAAGAGAAACAACAGTCCATCATTCATTTAAGACATGAAGGTCAGTCAATACGGAACATTTCAAAAACGTTGAACGTTTCTTCAAGTACAGTCGCAAAAACCATCAAGCACTATGATGAAACTAGCTCTCCTGAGGGCCGCCACAGGAATGTATGTCCCAGAGTTACCTCTGCTGAAGATGATAAGTTCATTAGAGTTACCAGCCACAGAAATTGCAGCCCAAATAAATGTTTCACAGAGTTCAAGTAACAGACACATCTCAACATCAACTGTTCAGAGGAGACTGTGTGAATCAGGCCTTCATGGTCGATTGCTGCAAAGAAACCACTACTAAAGGACAGCAATAAGAAGAAGAGACTTGCTTGGGCCAAGAAACAGGAGAAATGGACATTAGACCGTTGGAAATTTGTCATTTGGTCTGGAGTCCAAATTGGAAATTTTTGGTTCCAACCACTGTGTCTTTGTGAGACGCGGTGAGGGTGAACGGATGATCTCCGCATTTGTATTTCCCACCGTAAAGCATGGAGGAGGAGGTGTTATGGTGTGGGGGTGCTTTGCTGGTGACACTGTCTGTGATTAATTTAGAATTCAAGGCACACTTAACCAGCATGGCTACCACAGCATTCTGCAGCGATACACCATCCCATCTGGTTTGGGCTTAGTAGGACTATCATTTGTTTTTCAACAGGACAATGACCCAACACACCTCCAGGCTGTGTAAGGGCTATTTTACCAAGAAGGAGAGTGATGGAGTGCTGCATCAGATGACCTGGCCTCCACAATCCCCCGACCACAACCACATTGAGATGGTTTGGGATGATTCAGACCGCAGAGTGAAGGAAAAGCAGCCAACAAGTGCTCAGCATATGTGGGAACTCCTTCAAGACTGTTGGAAAAGCATTCCAGGTGGTTGAGAGAATGCCAAGAGTGTGCAAAGCTGTCATCAAGGCAAAGGGTGGCTATTTAAAGAATCTCAAATATATTGTGATTTGTTAAACACTTTTTGGGTTACTACATGATTCCATATGTTACTTCATAGTTTTGATGTCTTCACTATTATTCTGCTATGTAGAAAATAGTAGAAATAAAGAAAAACCCTTGAATGAGTAGGTGTTCTAAAACTTTTGACCGGTAGTGTACAACAAGTTTCAACACAAGGCATGAGTTCTAAGCCTAATATGTCAGGCTTAGCCTATACGGACACACTATTTGTGGAAGTTGGGTTTTGCTTTTCAGAATCAGAAACTCAGGAGCTGACATTACTAAGCCCCAAAAACATTCTCTCACCACCCCAGAGTCAGTCAGACAGCCATGAAATTCTTTGTAACGACATTTTTTTGTTTTTTTCACCTTTATTTAACCACGTAAGCCAGTTGAGAACAAGTTCTCATTTACAACTGCGACCTGGCAATGACATATGACATATGAGAGAACCAGAAAATTGAATTGCATCTATTCACTCAGTCTTTGTAGACAAGTGCTTTATGGTTTGTTTTGATCAATTTAACTGAATCCATAACTGAATTATTCCCAAACATCACATTACAGAGTCGTGACAAGACAAAGGTGTGGTAAGCTGAGCTCTTTTGGGCTGTAATTCACAGATGTTGGCAAACTCATTACAATCCATCCGATCATGCAGGCTTCCATACCATAGACTGAACACTATACCAACCAAGCATATCCCACCCCACTACGCGCTGTGTCAACAGTTGGGTGGAGGAGTATAACCAAATCATATGCTGTTCCTCCCAGCAGTCTATCTGGATGCATCCAAAATGGCAAACAATTTTTCCAATATGGTGCACTACTTTTGACCAGAGCCATATGGGCCCTCGTCAAAAGTAGTGCACTATAGGGTTAGGGTACCATTTGGGATGCAGCCTCTCTGACAATGCTCAAGTGTAAATCCAGCAGTGAACCATGCCTAGAAACACACACAGACAAACGGATGACACTCCAGGGGACAGTATACTACCGTGGGGAAAAAAAGTATTTAGTCAGCCACCAATTGTGCAAGTTCTTCCACTTAAAAAGATGAGAGAGGCCTGTAATTTTCATCATAGGTACACGTCAACTATGACAGACAAATTGAGGAAAATAAATCCAGAAAATCACATTGTAGGATTTTTTATGAATTTATTTGCAAATTATGGTGGAAAATAAGTATTTGGTCACCTACAAACAAGCAAGATTTCTGGCTCTCACAGACCTGTAACTTCTTCTTTAAGAGGCTCCTCTGTCCTCCACTCGTTACCTGTATTAATGGCACCTGTTTGAACTTGTTATCAGTATAAAAGACACCTGGCCACAACCTCAAACAGTCACACTCCAAACTCCACTATGGCCAAGACCAAAGAGCTGTCAAAGGACACCAGAAACAAAATTGTAGACCTGCACCAGGCTGGGAAGACTGAATCTGCAATAGGTAAGCAGCTTGGTTTGAAGAAATCAACTGTGGGAGCAATTATTAGGAAATGGAAGACATACAAGACCACTGATAATCTCCCTCGATCTGGGGCTCCACGCAAGATCTCACCCCGTGGGGTCAAAATGATCACAAGAACGGTGAGCAAAAATCCCAGAACCACACGGGGGGACCTAATGAATGACCTGCAGAGAGCTGGGACCAAAGTAACAAAGCCTACCATCAGTAACACACTACGCCGCCAGGGACTCAAATCCTGCAGTGCCAGACGTGTCCCCCTGCTTAAGCCAGTACATGTCCAGGCCCGTCTGAAGTTTGCTAGAGTGCATTGGGATGATCCAGAAGAGGATTGGGAGAATGTCATATGGTCAGATGAAACCAAAATATAACTTTTTGGTAAAAACTCAACTCGTCGTGTTTGGAGGACAAAGAATGCTGAGTTGCATCCAAAGAACACCATACCTACTGTGAAGCATGGGGGTGGAAACATCATGCTTTGGGGCTGTTTTTCTGCAAAGGGACCAGGACGACTGATCCGTGTAAAGGAAAGAATGAATGGGGCCATGTATCGTGAAATTTTGAGTGAAAACCTCCTTCCATCAGCAAGGGCATTGAAGATGAAACGTGGCTGGGTCTTTTAGCATGACAATGATCCCAAACACACCACCCGGGCAACGAAGGAGTGGCTTCGTAAGAAGCATTTTAAGGTCCTGGAGTGGCCTAGCCAGTCTCCAGATCTCAACCCCATTGAAAATCTTTGGAGGGAGTTGAAAGTCCGTGTTGCCCAGCGACAGCCCCAAAATATCACTGCTCTAGAGGAGATCTGCATGGAGGAATGGGCCAAAATACCAGCAACAGTGTGTGAAAACCTTGTGAAGACTTACAGAAAACGTTTGACCTGTGTCATTGCCAACAAAGGGTATATAACAAAGTATTGAGAAACTTTTGTTATTGACCAAATACTTATTTTCCACCATAATTTGCAAATAAATTCATTAAAAATCCTACAATGTGATTTTTCTGGAATTATTTTTCTCAATTTGTCTGTCATAGTTGACGTGTACCTATGATGAAAATTACAGGCCTCTCTCATCTTTTTAAGTGGGAGAACTTGCACAATTGGTGGCTGACTAAATACTTTTTTTCCCCCACTGTATCTGAGCTAACAAGGGTTGGGCACTGGACTTCCTTCCAAAATTCACAACACACAAGAGTCTCCTTTGAAGGACTAGGTACTTTCTCTGGTTCACAAACTAAGTTTAAAAATCACAACCTCAACTTGACTCACAATTACACGCAGACAGAAATAGACTGAAATACATCAAGCCAGAGTCTTAGTGGGATAGGTGGGGACTCACTGTTTGAGAGACAGTGGCCTATACAAATCCCAGCAGATGGTAATTAGTTAATGTGAAAAAACAAAAACTCATCCACATCCTCAACTAAATCATGTTAATGTAGTTTCATTAATTTCTCACAGTTTCCTACATGCCACAGAGACCCTGGAGGAAATGGGATTGTTTTGCTTCTGGCTTTAAAATGATTCTCATGGATTTTTCTTACCCTTTTCAGACTTCTTAAACAGTTTTTGCCTGTATTTTTAGTTAGCTAACAAACTCTTTCAACAATCCATAATCTAGCTGTCCTGACACTCCTTCATTCTAAACTGCTACATGATGATGATGGAGGCAGTCACAACAACAGAAAGGAAAGACGTGGGAGAGTCGTAGAGACTGAGGACATGCGATGGGGAGACGGGAGAGAAAGAGATATCAAACAGGAGGAAAACATGATGATTCAATATTAAGGGGATAAAACCACCTTGGACATTAAGCGTGGCCTTTGTATTTGAGAGAGACATTTCCTGTTATGCTGTGAATACCGATTTTATTTATGAGCCAGGGGGTTTCCGTTTGTTGTGGGGGGGATGGATACCCATGTGACAATGGATACCCATGTTCATTAGGCTACATACATACTCAGATCCCTCCTTCTCATCTCCATCTCTATGGGTGTGTTCCAAGTGGCAACATATGGTCCATTCCCTACACTCCCTCCATAGGGTTCCGGTCAAAGGTAGTGCACTGTAGGGAATATGGTGTCATTTGGGACTTACACCATCTCTATCTTTAGTACATTATGTGCACTTCATCTCCCAGCAACTTTATGCTAAACTCAACTCTGAGAGCTGTGTCATCTGTCTTTGTGTAACGTCTATAAAAAAAAACAAGACAGATTCTAGTCCTTTTATCCATCTCAAAGTAATACAAACGTCAACAAGGCTACACAAGTGTCCCACCAATTACTTTAATCGATGGTACATAGGCTAGATACAGGATGTATTGCATTTATATAGGATATGCTTATGCCTCAGAATTTGTTATACAAGAAATTACCAAAATATTCAAAGACAGAATACAGGGTTTGGAGCTAGGATGATTTGCTTTCGCTCTTTCCTAATAGAAGCCTTCCAGCATGGTGATTTCAGCAGAGGAATGGGTCCTGGGAGATTGGATCTGTTTTTGTGACAAGCTATAGCCTACAATTTAAACTTAAAATGATCGCTTACACTACCGTTCAAAAGTTTGGGGTCACTTAGAAATATCCTTGTTTTCGAAAGAAAAACAAGGATATTTGTCCATTAAAATAACATAAATTTGATCAGAAATACAGTGTAGACATTGTTAATGTTGTAAATGGCTATTGTAGCTGGAAACTGCAGATTTTTAATGGAATATCTACATAGGCGTACAGAGGCCCATTATCAGCAACCATCAGTCCTGTGTTCCAATGGCACGTTGTGTTTGCTAATCCAAGTTGATCATTTTAAAAGGCTAATTGATCATTAGAAAACACTTTTGCAATTATGTTAGCACAGCTGAAAACTGTTGTGCTGATTAAAGAAGCAATAAAACTGGCCTTCTTGAGACTAGTTGAGTATCTAGAGCATGAGCAATTGTGGGTTCGATTACAGGCTGAAAATGGCCAGAAACAAATAACTTTCTTCTGAAACTCGTCAGTCTATTCTTGTTCTGAGAAATGAAGGCTATTCCATGCGAGAAATTGCCAAGAAACTGAATATCTTGTACAATGCTGTGTACTACTCTCTTCACAGAACAGCGCAAACTGGCTCTAACCAGAATAGAAAGAGGAGTGGGAGGCCCCGGTGCACAACTGAGCAAGAGGACAAATACATTAGTGTCTAGTTTGAGAAACAGACGCCTCACAGGTCCTCAACTGGCAGCTTCATTAAAAAGTACCCGCAAAACACCAGTCTCAACGTCAACAGTGAAGAGGCAACTCCGGGATGCTGACCTAGGCAGAGTTGCAAAGAAAAAGCCATATCTCAGACTGGCCAATAAAAAGAAAAGATTAAGATGGGCAAAAGAACACTGGACAGAGGAAGATTGGAAAAAAGTGTTATGGACAGACGAATCAAAGTTTGAGGTATTCGGATCACAAAGAAGAATTTGTGAGATGCAGACCAAATGAAAAGATGCTGGAGGAGTGCCTGATGCCATCTGTCAAGCATGGTGGAGGCAATGTGATGGTCTGGGGGTGCTTTGGTGGTGGTAAAGTGGGATCATGAAGAAGGAAGGCTATCACTCCATTTTGCAACGCCATGCCATACCCTGTGGACGGCACTTGATTGGAGCCAATTTCCTCCTACAACAGGACAATGACCCAAAGCACAGCTCCAAACTATGCAAGAACTATTTAGGGAAGAAGCGGTCAGCTGGTATTCTGTTTATAATGGAGTGGCCAGCACAGTCACCGGATCTCAACCCTATTGAGCTGTTGTGGGAGCAGCTTGACCGTATGGTACGTAAGAAGTGCCCATCAAACCAATCCAACTTGTGGGAGGTGCTTCAGGAAGCATGGGGTGAAATCTCTTCCCATTACCTCAACAAATTGACAACTAGAATGCCAAAGGTCTGTAAGGCTGTAATTGCTGCAAATGGAGGATTATTTGACGAAAGCAACGTTTGAAGGACACAATTATTATTTTAATTAAAAATCATTATTTCTAACCTTGTCAATGACTACATTTCCTATTCATTTTGCTATATTTCCTATTCAAACTCATTTCATGTATGTTTTCATGGAAAACAAGGACATTTCTAAGTGACCCCAAACTTTTGACCGGTAGTGTAAATTCACAGGCCTATTAACGATGTCTGCCGTAGCAGTGCCTGGCTATAATTAGAAAATGGTCTTTAAGAATCTTGGCAACGGGGAGGGATTAGTGAGCGAGCAAAACGTTGCAATAGTTCCCATGCCTCAGTCTTCTTTTGGCCAGTCAGCTTGAGGAGGAGCAGGAAAACAAGTCAGTCATCTGATTTGTGTCTATAACCAAATTTAAATGTACTAGTTCAATTTCAACTCTATTGTAAGGTACAACAGTAGCATTCCTCTGTTGTGTGGTGGGAGAAAGGGAGCGGTCTTTTCTCTCATTGTAGTTGACAAGCATCCTAACAGTCCAAGAAAATAGTTGATCTGTACATTTAAGTTTCCTTGAGAATGCCTTGATCATTTAGGATAGAAATATAGGATATAATGCCATGTAAATCTCCATGCAATCACCAGTAACGATGACAGGATGATAAGATGTTTTACTATCTAATTTGTCCAATAGCGGGACCATATTCAGCCACTTAAATGATATGATTTACAGTGCATTCGGAAAGTATTCTGACCCCTTTACTTTTTCCACATTTTGTTACGTTACAGCCTTATTCTAAAATGGAATATTTTTTCCCCTCATCAATCTACACACAATACCCCATAATGACAAAGCAAAAACAGGTTTTTAGACATTTTTGCAAATGTATTAAACATCAAAAACTGAAATATTACATTTACATAAGTATTCAGATCCTTTACTCATTACTTTGTTGAAGCACCTTTGGCAGCGATTACAGCCTTGTGTCTTCTTGGATATGACGCTACAAGCTTGGCACACCTGTATTTGGGGAGTTTCTCCCATTCTTCTCTGCAGATCCTTTCAAGCTCTGTCAGGTTGGATGGGGAGTGTCGCTGCACAGCTATTTTCAGGTCTCTCCAGAGATGTTAGATCGGGTTCAAGTCCATGCTCTGGCTGGGCCACTCAAGGACATTCAGAGACTTGTCCCGAACCCACTCCTGCCTTGTCTTGGCTGTGAGCTTAGGGTCCTTGTCCTGTTGGAAGGTGAACCTTCGCCCCAGTCTGAAGTCCTGAGCGCTCTGGAGCAGGTTTTCGTCAAGGATCTCTCTGTACTTTGCTCCATTCATCTTTGCCTCGATCCTGACTAGTCTCCCAGTCCCTGCCACTGAAAAACATCCCCACAGCATGATGCTGCCACCACCATGCTTCACCGTAGGGATGGTGCCAGGTTTCCTCCAGACATGACGCTTGGCATTCAGGCCAAAGAGTTCAATCTTGGTTTCATCAGACCAGAGAATCTTGTTTCTCATGGTTTGAGACTCCTTTAGGTGCCTTTTGGCAAACTCCAAGCGGGCTGTCATGTGCCTTTTACTGAGGAGTGGCTTCCGTCTGGCCACTCTACCATAAAGGCCTAATTGGTGGAGTGCTGCAGAGATGGTTGTCCTTCTGGAAGGTTCTCCCATCTCCACAGAGGAACTCTGGAGCTCTTCTGTTGTACCTGATCATTAATTGCACCACCTGGTGTCCCAGGTCTAAATCAGTCCCTGATTAGAGGGGAACAATGAAAAAATGCAGTGGAACTGGATTCGAGGTCCAGAGTTGAGTTTGAGGGCTCTACACTATACATTGCTTGTTTTGTCACAAACTGAAATTAGGCTAACTATTAGAATTTTAGCAACCAGGAAATGGTGGAGCAATTCCATATTGCAATAAATTGCCTGAATTGATGCAATAACGATAAATAGAACGATACGTTTATAACATTAATATGCACCACATTTATTTTTATTTGTAACTACTAGTTTGATGGTTGTAGCCATCAATTGTCCCATTAACAATCACCCATATTAGCAAACCTATTTCATTTCAAACTTCACATTTCTCTAGTATAGGCTACTTATCATAATAAGCAAAATGCCTGCGATAAATGATCGATATGGTCAGTGTCAATAACTTTCGGTTTATCGTCCCAGCTCTACTGCAGTGCACAGTACTGTGTCAATAATTTGATGAAGACCCAGTTTGGGGCTGAAACATTGTCCTATTAAACACATTGGGAGCATTACACCAGTGTGCAGATTTACTTTTTGTTCTGTGTCAATCATTTGACAGCAAAGCAGAGGAGTTTCTTCCTGGTGCTCTGGGTGTTCCCAAACAGTCTACATCACTGCCCATGTCAGCAATCAGCACAAACAATCAAGGAGGAAGGGAAACCGAACCAAACCCAACAAAAACAAAGCCAGTGAACTGTGTGTACTCCAGTGCTCCGTAAAAGCAATAGTTTGGTCAGCGTGGCATCCTACCAGAGGACGTGTACTTTCTAGCCACTCCAACTCTCTCCCTCATGCTCTCTCGGTCTCACCCTTTTCCTCCTCCAGATTAGTGCAGTAACATTTTTCTTTTAAGGAGGGATGTGTAACCATCGCTTGGGACACATATTAAACAATCAAAACTGTCTGGACTAAAACATTTCCAGAATGACTTGACAGGAAGACAAGTGACTATTTATTATTCTAATCCTGCCCAGCCAAACGCTTACTACTCCTCCCATTCACAGATGGTACTATTGTCCTATCTTCTCTTTAGTCCTCCTTGTCTCCTTGACATTGTTTAGGGTGATTTGTGGTTAAGCCTAATTAGAAATATACCAGCATTCCTTTTTAAACTTTAAATAGAACTGGACAGTTGTTTTGATTTGATCCCTTGCTTTCACAATAAAAACCACAGCTAACTGACAATCATGTTTGTCGTAAGACAGCAGAGCAATCATTTTTCATCTATCTCCCCTGCTGTTTGTAAAGAGTAGCCTAGTGGGGTTGTTGACAGGTGGCCCTATTTCATCAACACAATCACAGATGCCTCAGTCTGCACCCCATGTCAACATCAAAGCCTGTCAGATTATATTCAAACTCAATCAAGAATAGTCTGATGGGTGACAATATTAACCTATCACTTGTGAATGATGCCCAGCCTGTGTGTAGTAAGGCAAGAAACAACGCATGCCTTTTTGTGTGACTTTTTCTAAATCATACTCGCACACCTCATGTAGCCTAGCTGTTAGGCCTATATGTTTTGATAAGGTTTGTATCACACTAAAGTGGCCAAATAACTTCTTAAAATGAAGCACATTCATCTGCTTTACAACAGGTGTAGAGCCTAACTGGCATACATACACAGCGCGTGAGTTTCAAGTTTGGGGAAGATAATTGTCACTATAAAAATGCCCCTTTATAATAAAAGCATTACATACAGTGCCTTCGGAAAGTATTCAGATCCCTTGACTTTTTCCAAATTTTGTTACGTTACAGCCTTATACTAAAATGGATCAAATAAAATAAATCCCTCAGCAACCTACACACAATACCCCATAACGACAAAGTGAAAACTGGTTTTTAGAAATGTTTGCAAATGTATTAAAAATGAAACACAGAAATACCTTATTTACATAAGTAGTCAGACCCTTTGCTATCAGATTCGAAATTGAGCTCAGGTGCATCCTGTTTCCATTGATCATCCTTGAGATATTTCTACAACTTGATTGGAGTCCACCTGTGGTAAATTCAATTGATTGGACATGATTTGGAAAGGCACACACCGGTCTATATAAGATCCCACAGTTGACAGTGCATGTCAGAGCAAAAACCAAGCCATGATGTCGAAGGAATTGTCCGTAGAGCTCCGAGACAGCATTGTGTCGAGGCACAGATCTGGTGAAGGGTACCAAAACATTTCTGCAGCATTGAAGGTCCCCACAGTGGCCTCCATCATTCTTAAATCTAAGAAGTTTGGAACCATAGAAAGTTAGCAAAAATAGATAAGATCTTGCTACTGTGGAAAGGAAAATACCTGTCTATTAGTGGAAAAATCCCCCTGATTAACTCTTTAGTCATATCCCTGTTTACCTATTTGCTTATGACCTTGCCTACACCTAGCGACTAGTTTTTTTAATTACATGAACAAAAACTATTCCATTTTATTTGGAACGGCAAGTCAGACAAAATTAAAACGGGCCTATTTATATAATGGATATGAATTCGGAGGGCAGAAATGCTTAAATATTAAAGTATTAGACCTCTCACTAAAGGCTTTAGTCATACAAAAGTGATACTTCAATCTGAACTGGTTCTCTAGCAGATTAGTGAGAATGTCCATGTTCAAGAATGGCCTTTTTCCCTTTATTCAGATTACCTCTCACTTAAATGTTATTTGAAAAATAAATAAATACATCTCCAAATATCACTATTTTTAAAACAAGCCATAGAAAGTTGGTTGCAATTTCAAATTAACGCACCAGAAAAGACAGAACAAATATTACAACAAATATTATGGTTAAACTCAAATATACTAATTGATTAAAAAAGGAATATGTTTAAAAACTGTATAATCATTGTAAATGATATCATAAATAGGACTAGTGGAGTTGTCACACATGCAGCTAACAAAAATATATTTAATTGTCTGCTCTACTCAAAATTACAACCAATTAATTGCAGCATTACTGCAAAAATGGAAGAAGCAAGTGGAAGGGAGAGAAAGTAAGGAACTTGTCTGTCGGCCCTGCATTAAAGACCAACATTGGTTAAATAAATTTTTTATAAATAAAAAAGTATACAAAAAAATGACAGCTGTGCCATATAGACTGCAAAATAGTTGGGAAGAGATTTTCGATGTAGCAATTCCATGGCACATGGTTTATGAACTGATACACAAAACAACGCTGGATTAAAAACGTAAGAGTTTTTCAATTTAAATTATTATGCAGAATTGCAACATTTACCTGGAGCTAACTCTGCAAATAGCACTGCTGGGTGATTTAAAAAGTAATAGTCAATCGATCAATAATACTCTTAGCAAAAATGTTTATCTTTAATTTACAATCTGTAGAAACTAAAATAAATACAACAACAAAAAACTCAGTCTGCACCAGGGCTTTCGTTATGAAAATGTGGCTCCGGACATTTGACCGACAGCATTTTAATTTAACGAACATTTACCGGACCCATATGCATTGAGTGCGTAACCTGATTAGGGCATCCACCCACGGTGCGCAGAATGACAAATCACATTTAGATTATGGTAATAAATCTTAACAGAACATGCAAGTTGAGGATGCAATGACGTGTGTCCTTTGAAGATGTTAGAATAACTGTCCACATTAACTTTTCCTCAACCAACAAGACGAGTAACGGACAGCAAATCCCTAGCCTATGCATAGACGTCACGTGAATTTCAAGTTTGAGGAAGCACATTTTCACCATAAAATTGCACCTTTACAATAAGCATTTCATGTATCATCGCATTTGCAGGCTTATGCAATACAGCCTACTATTCCTAATGTGATGAGTATTTTGGATAGTCATAATTTAGGCTAATAATATAACTCAATCACAGTTCACAAAAAAAAGACAGTTTAATGCATGGCTGAGCGCATATAGCGTAGAGGGCTATAGGCTATTTCAGATACATTTCTTCTTTCTTTGCACGGGAAAAACAGATTTCATGCAATTCTACTACAATTTATATGACTGGAGACATTAGTAGATTATGTTTTAAAACACCCCCAAAGCATAATGTTTCCACCTCCATGTTTGACGTTGGGGATGGTGTTCTTGGGGTCATAGGCAGCATTCCTCCTCCTCCAAACACGGCGAGTTGAGATGATGCCAAAGAGCTCGATTTTGGTCTCATCTGACCACAACACTTTCACCCAGTTCTCCTCTGAATCATTCAGATGTTCATTGGCAAACTTCAGACGGGCCTGTATATGTGCTTTCTTGAGCAGGGGGACCTTGCGGGCGCTGCAGGATTTCAGTCCTTCACGGCGTAGACTATGGTCCCAGCTGCCTTGAGATCATTGACAAGATCCTCCCGTGTAGTTCTGGGCTGATTCCTCACCGTTCTCATGATCATTGCAACTCCACGAGGTGAGATCTTGCATGGAGCCCCAGGCCGAGGGAGATTGACAGTTCTTTTGTGTTTCTTCCATTTGCGAATAATCGCACCAACTGTTGTCACCTTCTCACCAAGCTGCTTGGCGATGGTCTTGTAGCCCATTCCAGCCTTGTGTAGGTCTACAATCTTGTCCCTGACATCCTTGGAGAGCTCTTTGCTCTTGGCCATGGTGGAGAGTTTGGAATCTGATTGATTGCTTCTGTGGACAGGTGTCTTTTATACAGGTAACAAACTGAGATTAGGAGCACTCCCTTTAAGAGTGTGCTCTAATCTCAGCTCGTTACCTGTATAAAAGACACCTGGGAGCCAGAAATCTTTCTGATTGAGAGGGGGTCAAATACTTATTTCCCTCATTAAAATTCAAATCAATTTATGACATTTTTGACATGCGTTTTTCTGTTCAAATAAACCTACCATTAAAATTATAGACTGATCATTTCTTTGTCAGTGGGCAAACGTACAAAATCAGCAGGGGATCAAATACTTTTTTCCCTCACTGTATATATTTTTCTCACCAATCTACACACAATACCCCATAATGACAAAGTAAAAATCTGTTGTTAGAAATTTTTGCAAACTTATTGAGCTGTGAGTCTTTCTGGGTAAATCTCTAAGAGCTTTTCCACAATCAAGTAGATTTAAGTCAAAACTGTAACTTGGCCACTCAGGAACATTCACTGTCTTCTTGGTAAGCAACTCCAGTGTAGATTTGGCGTTGTGTTTTAGGTTATTGTCCTGCTGAAAGGTATATTCATCTCCCAGTGTCTGGTGGAAAGCAGACAATCAGGTTTTCAACTTGGATTTTGCTTGTGCTTAGCTTCATTCCATTCATTTTTTATCCTGAGAAACTCCCCAGTCCTTAACGATTACAAGCATACCCATAACATGATGCAGCCACCACTATGCTTGAAAATATGGCGAGTGGTACTCAGTTATGTGTTGTATTGGATTTGCCCCAAACATAACACTTAGTATTCACAACAAAAAGTCAATTGCTTTGCCACATTTTTTGCAGTATTACTTTAGTGCCTTGTTGCAAACAGGATGCATGTTTTGGAATATTTGTATTCTGTACAGGCTTCCTTCTTTTCACTATGTCAATAAAGTCAACTAAATTGTTGTTAATCCATCCTCAGTTTTCTCCTATCGCAGCCATTAAACAATGGTGACTGTTTTAAAGTCACCATTGGCCTCATGGTGTAATCCCTGAGCAGTTTCTTTAATCTCCGGCAACTGAGTTAGGAAGGACGCCTGTATTTTTGTGTGACTGGGTGTATTGATCCACCATCCAAAGTGTAATTAATAACTTCACCATGCTCCAAGGGATATTTAATGTCTACTTTTTAAATGTTTTAACCCATCTACCAATAGGTGCCCTTCTTTGCGAGGCATTGGAAAACCTCCCTGGTCTTTGTGGTTGAATCTGTGTTTGAAATTCACTGCTCGACTGAGGGACCTTACAGATAATTGTATGTGCGGGGTACAGAGATGAGGCAGTCATTCAAAAATCATGTTAAACACTATTGTTGCACACAGAGTGAGTCCATGCAACTTATGTGACTTGATAAGCAAATGTTTACTCCTGAACTTATTTAGGTTTGCCATAACAAAGGGGTTGAATAGTTATTGTTTCAGCTTTTCATTTTTAATTATTAGGCAAAAATCTTGAAAAATATTATTCCACTTTGACATTATGGGGTATTGTGTGTAGGCCAGTAACAAAAAAATCTAAATATAATCTATTTTAAATTCAGGCTGTAACACAACAAAATTTGGAAAAAGTTAAGGGGTGTGAATACTTTCTGAAGGCACTGTAATAGGCCTATGAGAAGGGGAGACAAATAGAATATGACGTTCATCCAAAAAAAAAACTTAACTGGCACTGACCCAACAATGATAGAGTGAATATGCCAGTGCTCACTGACCGTGGATATAGCCGATGCTCTCCGCTAGTGCCAATAAGATAGGCTCTAGGCCTACTGTTGTTCGCTCAATTAAGTTGAGGATTTTAATAACTAAAAGACATGTTTTCCCCCGATTTAATTTCGAAATATTGCGATATGCCTGGCTGGGCCTCTCTACCTTTCACTGACAGTCACAAATCAACAATCATCTATTAGGTATTTGCAACGTGCGCTGCCAAATTGTGCGTACTTGCCTTTCCTTCCGACTGTAGGCAATGGCATTTTTAACAATCCACAACTTTTTTATTTTTTAAGGCTAGGGGAAGTTAATTATCCTCTGTGGCCAAATCATGCTTTATTCGCCTATTTTGAATGATTGTATTTATTAATGTATAGACAGGAGTAGGCTAATTAAGCTATATAATTTTGGCTATTTCATTCAATTTACTTAGGGAAAGCTTCCCCTAGCCTCATGGAAGCGCCGCCTATGAGCCTACGTCAATCTACTATCCCCCATAGTAGAAAAGTTTACCTATTCTATTGGTCAGCTTGGTAAGAAACAAATAGCTTAAACAGACTCTGGGACAGTGGTGGGATGATAGATCCCAAATATGGAAGTCTTTATAAAATAATTGCCTCCACAGATATGGTCGGATTTTGCCTAGGCTACTTTGAAGCAAGGTAAAACGTGCCTCATGTTTTTCATGTTTTCAAAATGCATATTGCCTCCACCTCATTGCAAAGTGGTGTGTAACACGCTGATGAAGCCTGTCTTCCATTGCCTAGGCATTTGAATGGCGAATGGGAAGCGCGTTTCAATGATCAGTTGAGGAATACCATTTTTAACTATTTTTAATCGTGGCCCAAAAACTATTTTTAACACACGATTGCATTTAGAATTGTTGCGCAATGATTGGGCTTATAAAAGCGGTGTCTGACAGATTTTCCACTCAAAGGCTCTGTATGTTGTGCGTGTGTGATAAATAAGATGCATAACGAATATACACAGGCGCCAATTTAATTCCACAAAATTATGGCAATTAACCCATAGACCTATAAGCATGACCGATCAAATGTATTTACATCAACTGGTATTTACATCAATGAATAGGCTAAAAAGCATAACTCCGCAATGGGATTTTTTTTCTTATGTCGGACAATTGGCCGGTGCCAATATTATTTATCGGCTTAAAAAAAAAAATTACAACCAAAAGCTGGCTATTACCGGCTAATGGAAACCCTGGTCTGCACTCACCCCACACAGCAGCCCCTCGTTAAAAACTTCCAGCGTAACTACAAAGAGAGAGAGGAGCGCTGCAAACAAACAAGCTCTTTGTGTAATGTCCTTGGTGACAGGGACAAGGACACAGTAGCTCCCTCCCGAGTCATGACGAGTTTGTTTGATTCACATGGCCCACCGGGGCTCCCGTTCTTGTGAGCTAGAACTGTAGGGGAGATAAGAGTACAATTCAAATTGTCATTCATTCGCTTGGGATACATACCTCACATTCGCTAGGTACCACCTAAACTGTCACTCAAAGGGAGCTGATTACATGCAAAAATATGGAAGAAGCAAGCCAACTTTTTGTTGATTGAGCTTGGAAGGTGTCCCAACTGACACATCCAGAGTAAAGACTGATTATGATGTTTGGAAAGTGTCGCTTTTGTATCCCAGAATAAAAGTATTTTTACTTTTGGCTTTTAGGCTAGCCTTTGTCATAAGTGTGAGGGCTATTTGCAAGTGGAACTCAAATCACTGCAAACAAAGGTCTGTTGTACGTTAACAAGCACCGTCTGCTCAAATCACATACATCAACAGAGCATGTCTGCAGGAGTTACCGAGGTCTACGTGACAGGGTTAGCACTGTATGTGTGAGTTCATTACAACTGACAGTTGAGTGAGTGAAAGGTAGAGTGAGTGGTGAAAAAGGAGCAACACTAGTTTCCCATAACCCATGAGCTCCTATCCTAGAGGGACTACTCTGCTGACTGTGCACATCCTGCCTACCCTGCCCTGTGCCACTCTTTAATACCTCACTGTTAAACCACAATGCCCCATTTGCATCAGGTGCGTGCTGTGATCTGCTCTCACAGTGGAGAAAACTACATTCCTGACAGAGTGGCAGCGGTAGGCAAAATAGTTTTTAAAGGTTGCCTCTATTCATTCACAGTATGGTCATTAACCATGATGAATATCTGGAAGCCATTTATGCCACCCAGTTATAACTATGGAAGACTCAAAGAAGCCAGAATATAACCTAAGAAGCAATGGCAACTCTTAGGTTGCCCGTGTGCCATCATGTAGCCTAGTTACTTTGCATGAAACTACAGTTTAGGTAAATAAGACCTACATGAAATAGCCTAATGGTTGAATTGTAAGTTACAAACTTAACCTAGTTACTGTGTAGTTACATGTAAATAGCCTAATGCACACCACAAAATGAAGACGTAAGCCAACTAGTTTAATGGATTCTGTACAACTTTATAGAGCGACAGAAACATTCAGATTGACTTCGGTCATTCCAGAACAACAGAGTGCTTAGAATCTAGAAGAAAAAAACAGCACATCACAACAGTATAGCCTACTTCCTAAGGCTGTATTAAACAACAGCATGTTATGAAAAACATTAATTGAACATCATGTCACTAAAAGGAAAACAGAGCTCTGGAAGAAGTGCTGCAACACAGCTTCATAGGCAGCAGCAGCATTGCTTACTGTTTAATCCCAGTTAGAGCCAAGTTCACGAGTGGACGTCCCATGATGCCAGGGATGGAGGTCAATATGTTACATTCACTAATGGACTACTACTGTAGTACCAGCCAGGGTGCTGCTGTACAGCCTGCATGGCTACAGCTACGTCCCAAATCTTTCCGAGCCGCTCCCAACACACCCAGCCCGCTCCCCACACAGCCAGCCCGCTCCCCACACAGCCATCCCACTCCCAACACAGCCAGCCCACTCCCCACACAGCCAGCTCGCTCCCCACACAGCCAGCCCGCTCCCCACACAGCCAGCCCGCTCCCCAAACAGCCAGCCCCATCCCCACACAGCCAGCCCGTTCCCCACACAGCCAGCACACTCCCCACACAGCAAGCCGGCAGCCACCACTTCCCACAATAAAGCACAACACTCATCTTCTGATGGGCCTTCCTTCAAAAGAGCCTTTTAATGTGATTGGGAGATTTCAGACAGAGTCTGCTGTTGCCTCACAAGTGAGATTAAGAGAAGATCAGATGGGATACAACAGCTGCACATCACAGCTTCTTTTGAAGCCTTGTATAGCAATTATAATGTCTTGCTTTTCCAAAACATAGCAAGGCCAGAGTTGGTTTGTTGTGTGTACTGTGTAGACTTATTGAAATTGCTTCAAAATACTTTGGGTGACTCTGAAGACGTTGTCCAATAAGAGGAAGAACCAAATAATGATGAACCAAACTTCTTTGTGTGACACTCTGGCTCCGGGACTTTTATATTTGAGCCAGGGTGTATTTGTTTTGTTGGGTTTTGGTTTGGTTATGTTGGGTTTTGGGTGTATTTCTATGTTTGCAGTTCTGTGGGGTTTATGTCTAGGTTTGGTCAATGACTCCCAATCGGAGGTAACGAGTGTCAGCTGTCGGCTCGTTATCTCTGATTGGGAGCCATATTTAATCTGATTGTTTTCCTGTGGGAATTGTGGGTTTTTGTTCCGTTTCAGTCATAGTCACTGTTGGACTTCACTATCGTCTTTTGTTTTGTATTTACGTGCTTTATCTATTAAAGTCATCATGTTCACTCAACGCGCTGCGTATTGGTCTGCTCCCTTTATAGACGATCGTGACAGAAAAACCCACCGTAAAAGGACCAAGCAGCGTGTCAAGCGGCAACAGGACCTACCTACACAGGATTTATGGACGCCTCCAAAGGATTCATGGACATGGGAGGAGATACGGGCTGGAAAGGGTCCTTGGGCACAACCGGGAGAATATCGCCGCCCTCGTGAAGAGCTGGAGGCAGCTAAAGCCGAGAGGAGGTGGTATGAGGAGGCAGCACGGAGTCGAGGCTGGAAGCCCGTGGGTACTACCCAAAAATTTCTTGGGGGGGGGCTAAAAGGGAGTGTGGCGAAGTCAGGTAGGAGACCTGCGCCTACTCCCTGGACTGACCGTGGAGAGCGAGAGTACGGGCAGACACCGTGTTACGCAGTAGAGCGCATGGTGTCTCCTGTACGCAGGCATAGCCCGGTTCGGTACATTCCAGCTCCACGTATCGGCCGGGCTAGATTGAGCATTGAGCCGGATGTCATGAAGCCGGCCCAACGCATCAGGCCACCAGTGCGTCTCCTCGGGCCGGCTTACATGGCACCAGCCTTACGCATGGTGTCCCCGGTTCGCCCACATAGCCCGGTGCGGGTTATTCCTCCTTCCCGTACTGGTCGGGCGACGGGGAGTATACAACCAGGTAAGGTTGGGCAGGCTCAGTGCTCAAGGGAGCCAGTACGCCTGCACGGTCCGGTATTTCCGGCGCCACCTCCCCGCTCCAGTCCAGTACCACCAGTGCCTACACCACGCACCAAGCCTCCTGTGTGTCCCCCGAGTCCTGTGCGTCCTGTTGCTGCTCCCCGCACTAGCCCTGAGATGCGTGTCCTCAGCCCGGGACCACCAGTTCCGGCACCACGCACCAGGCCTATAGTGCGTCTCGGCCGGCCAGAGTCTGCCGTCTGCCCAACGGCGCCTGAACTGCCCGTCTGCCCAACGGCGCCTGAACTGCCCGTCTGCCCAACGGCGCCTGAACTGCCCGTCTGCCCAACGGCGCCTGAACTGCCCGTCTGCCCAACGGCGCCTGAACTGCCCGTCTGCCCAACGGCGCCTGAACTGCCTGTCTGCCCAACGCCGTCTGAACTGTCCGGCTGCCAAGCGCTGCATAAGCCGCCCGTCTGCCATGAGCCTTCAGAGCCGTCCGCCAGACCGGAGCCGCTAAAGCCTTCCGCCAGACAGGATCAGCCAGAGCCTTCCGCCAGACAGGATCAGCCAGAGCCTTCCGCCAGACAGGATCAGCCAGAGCCTTCCGCCAGACAGGATCGGCCAGAGCCTTCCGCCAGACAGGATCAGCCAGAGCCTTCCGCCAGACAGGATCAGCCAGAGCCTTCCGCCAGACAGGATCAGCCAGAGCCTTCCGCCAGACAGGATCAGCCAGAGCCTTCAGCCAGCCATGAGCAGCCAGATCCGTCGGCCAGCCATGAGCAGCCAGATCCGTCGGCCAGCCATGAGCAGCCAGATCCGTCGGCCAGCCATGAGCAGCCAGATCCGTCAGCCAGCCATGAGCAGCCAGATCCGTCAGCCAGCCATGAGCAGCCAGATCCGTCGGCCAGCCATGAGCAGCCAGATCCGTCGGCCAGCCATGAGCAGCCAGATCCGTCGGCCAGCCATGAGCAGCCAGATCCGTCAGCCAGCCATGAGCAGCCAGATCCGTCAGCCAGCCATGAGCAGCCAGATCCTTCAGCCAGCCATGAGCCGTCCAGCCAGGATCCGCCAGAGCCGTCCAGCCAGGATCCGCCAGAGCCAGCCAGCCAGGATCCGCCATTGAGTCCGGTGCTGTCCCTTAGCCCGGTGCTGCCCCTTATCCTGGTGCTGCCTCTTAGTCCGGTACTGCCCCTTAGTCCGGTGCTGCCCCTTAGTCCGGTGCTGCCCGTTAGTCCGGTGCCGCCCCTTAATCCAGTGGGGTTTAGTTGGGGGGTGGTCATATGGAGGAGGCTACGGAAGCGGATAGTGACTAAGGTGGGGTGGGGACCACGACCAGGGCCAGAGCCGCCACCGTGGACAGACGCCCACCCAGACCCTCCCATAGACTGTATGCTGGTGCGCCCGGAGTTCGCACCTTTAGGGGGGGGTACTGTGACACTCTGGCTCCGGGACTTTTATATTTGAGCCAGGGTGTATTTGTTTTGTTGGGTTTTGGTTTGGTTATGTTGGGTTTTGGGTGTATTTCTATGTTTGCAGTTCTGTGGGGTTTATGTCTAGGTTTGGTCAATGACTCCCAATCGGAGGTAACGAGTGTCAGCTGTCGGCTCGTTATCTCTGATTGGGAGCCATATTTAATCTGATTGTTTTCCTGTGGGAATTGTGGGTTTTTGTTCCGTTTCAGTCATAGTCACTGTTGGACTTCACTATCGTCTTTTGTTTTGTATTTACGTGCTTTATCTATTAAAGTCATCATGTTCACTCAACGCGCTGCGTATTGGTCTGCTCCCTTTATAGACGATCGTGACACTTTGACAATATATATAATAAATGATCAACTCTGCAAGCAATTCAAGACTATATTATTATGGTGGGAGACTATAATACAGTTTTAAATAGCTCAATGGACCGTAAAGGAAATCACACTACAAACAATCACCCTCATGCTCTTAAGGAAATCGTGAATGTCATGGATACATTAGAACTAGTAGATATATGGAGGCTTAAATATCCTGATCTAGTGGGATATACATGGCGGAGACTCAATCAAGCTAGTCATCTTGACTTCTTTCTTATGTCATTTTCGTTGGCACAAAAATTTTTAAAAGTGTTGATAGGGGACAGAATGCAGTCGGACCATCATATAATTAAATCATATACATTACTCTTACAGAATTTCACGTGGGCGAGGATATTGGAAATTTAATAAAAGCCTATTGGATGATAACTTGTTTTTAACTAGGACAGAGGAATTTATAACTGATTTTTTCTGACATAACATAGGTACAGCAAATCCCCTTATTGTATGGGACACCTTTAAATGTGCCTTTAGAGGCCATGCAACTCAATACTCATCTCGAAAACAAAAGCAATTTAGGTCAAAAGAGTCCACACTAACAAAGGAAATAGAAGGTCTAACAGAACCGATAGATAGCAATAAAAACTGTAACATAGAGGCTCAGAATAAATTAGAAGAAAAACTAAAAGAAATGGAGAAACTTATTCAAGAAAAATCAAGTGTAATATATTATAAAAATAAAGCAAACTGGATGGCATATGGGGAAAAATGCACCAAATTATTTTTTTATCTTGAACATAGGAATGCTACCAAAAATAATTTATTGAAACTGGTTACAAATGACGGCGTCACCCATGATTCACCAAATGATATTTTGAAGGAGGAAACAAAGTACTTTAAGCATATGTTTTCGTTTCAGTCGCCTCCATCTCCTCTAACTGAAGCAAATTGTAGAGATTTTTTTTCTATTGATAATGTAAAATTAACAGCCATACAGAAAGACTCATGTGAAGGTGAAACTTCTGGATGCAATTAAAGACTTTAAGTCCGGGAAAACTCCAGGGTTGGATGGCATACCAGTCGAGGTATACCAAACCTTTTTTGATATACTCAGAGGACAGATATTAGCATGTTTTAACCACTCCTACAGTGAGGGAAAAAAGTATTTGATCCCCTGCTGATTTTGTGCGATTGCCCACTGACAAAGACATGATCAGTCTATCATTTTAATGGTAGGTTTATTTGAACAGTGAGAGACAGAATAACAACAAAAAAATCCTGAGAAACGCATGTCAAAAATGTTATAAATTGATTTGCATTTTAATAAGGGAAATAAGTATTTGACCCCTCTGCAAAACATGACTTAGTACTTGGTGGCAAAACCCTTGTTGGTAATCACAGAGGTCAGACATTTCTTGTAGTTGGCCACCAGGTTTGCACATATCTCAGGAGGGATTTTGTCCCACTCCTCTTTGCAGGTCTTCTCCAAGTCATTAAGGTTTCGAGGCTGACGTTTGGCAACTCGAACCTTCAGCTCCCTCCACAGATTTTCTATGGGATTAAGGTCTGGAGACTGGCTAGGCCACTCCAGGACCTTAATGTGCTTCTTCTTGAGCCACTCCTTTGTTGCCTTGGCCGTGTGTTTTGGGTCATTGTCATGCTGGAATACCCATCCACGACCCATTTTCAATGCCCTGGCTGAGGGAAGGAGGTTCTCACCCAAGATTTGACGGTACATGGCCCTGTCCATCGTCCCTTTGATGCGGTGAAGTTGTCCTGTCCCCTTTGCAGAAAAACACCCCCAAAGCATAATGTTTCCACCTCCATGTTTGACGGTGGGGATGGTGTTCTTGGGGTCATAGGCAGCATTCCTCCTCCTCCAAACACGGCGAGTTGAGTTGATGCCAAAGAGCTCGATTTTGGTCTCATCTGACCACAACACTTTCACCCAGTTCTCCTCTGAATCATTCAGATGTTCATTGGCAAACTTCAGACGGGCCTGTATATGTGCTTTCTTGAGCAGGGGGACCTTGCAGGCGCTGCAGGATTTCAGTCCTTCACGGCGTAGTGTGTTACCAATTGTTTTCTTGGTGACTATGGTCCCAGCTGCCTTGAGATCATTGACAAGATCCTCCCGTGTAGTTCTGGGCTGATTCCTCACCGTTCTCATGATCATTGCAACTCCACGAGGTGAGATCTTGCATGGAGCCCCAGGCCGAGGGAGATTGACAGTTCTTTTGGGTTTCTTCCATTTGCGAATAATCGCACCAACTGTTGTCACCTTCTCACCAAGCTGCTTGGCGATGGTCTTGTAGCCCATTCCAGCCTTGTGTAGGTCTACAATCTTGTCCCTGACATCCTTGGAGAGCTCTTTGGTCTTGGCCATGGTGGAGAGTTTGGAATCTGATTGATTGATTGCTTCTGTGGACAGGTGTCTTTTATACAGGTAATAAACTGAGATTAGGAGCACTCCCTTTAAGAGTGTGCTCTAATCTCAGCTCGTTACCTGTATAAAAGACACCTGGGAGCCAGAAATCTTTCTGATTGAGAGGGGGTCAAATACTTACTACCATTAAAATTATAGACTGATCATTTCTTTGTCAGTGGGCAAACGTACAAAATCAGCAGGGGATCAAATACTTTTTTCCCTCACTGTATGTAAATGGTAGATTATCAGACACTCAAGTCGTGGTTAAACTCAAATATACTAATTGATAAAACACCATTTCTTTTTGAAAAAATGTTTAAAAAACGTATAATCTTCGTAAATGATATTATCGGTAGGACTGGTGGAGTTATGTCGCACATGCAGCTAACAAAAACATATGGAAATGTCTGCTCTACCCAAAATTACAACCAAATAATTGCAGCATTACCGCAAAAATGGAAAAGGAAAGTGAAAGGGGGAAAAAGTAATTAACTTGTCTGTTGGCCTTGCATTAAAGAATGTAATTGGTTAAAGAAAATTGTGATAAATAAAAAAGTATGCCAGTTTCATTTAAGGACCAAAGGATTGACAGCCGTCCCATATAGATTGCAAAATAGTTGGGAAGAGATTTTTGACGTAACGATTCCATGGCATAGTGTTTATGAATTGATACGCAAAACGACGCCAGTAGAATGTTATTTATATGGGGGATACAATCTTCCCAGCTCTGCAGATTTTGCTGCGAAGAGAATCATTAGATAATTTGTTTTGGTACTGTCCATTTGTAGCTTGTTTTTGGACACAGGTCCAGGAATGGCTAAAGGATTGCAATATTTACTTGGAGCTGACCCTGCAAATAGCACTACTGGGTGATCTGAAAAGTCATAGCAAAAATGTTTATATTCAATTTACGATCTGTAGAAACAATGAGAATAGAAAGGTTCAGAACTTTTGTAAAACATCACAGTACAGTTGAAAAATATATGGCAAATAGAAATCCAATATGGATGGTGTTACGAGATACAGTGGGGGAAAAAAGTATTTAGTCAGCCACCAATTGTGCAAGTTCTCCCACTTAAAAAGATGAGAGAGGCCTGTAATTTTCATCATAGGTACACGTCAACTATGACAGACAAATTGAGAAGAAAAAAAATCAAGAAAATCACATTGTAGGATTTTTCATGAATTTATTTGCAAATTATGGTGGAAAATAAGTATTTGGTCACCTACAAACAAGCAAGATTTCTGGCTCTCACAGACCTGTAACTTCTTCTTTAAGAGGCTCCTCTGTCCTCCACTCGTTACCTGTATTAATGGCACCTGTTTGAACTTGTTATCAGTATAAAAGACACCTGTCCACAACCTCAAACAGTCACACTCCAAACTCCACTATGGCCAAGACCAAAGAGCTGTCAAAGGACACCAGAAACAAAATTGTAGACCTGCACCAGGCTGGGAAGACTGAATCTGCAATAGGTAAGCAGCTTGGTTTAAAGAAATCAACTGTGGGAGCAATTATTAGGAAATGGAAGACATACAAGACCACTGATAATCTCCCTCAATCTGGGGCTCCACGCAAGATCTCACCCCGTGGGGTCAAAATGATCACAAGAACGGTGAGCAAAAATCCCAGAACCACACGGGGGGACCTAGTGAATGACCTGCAGAGAGCTGGGACCAAAGTAACAAAGCCTACCATCAGTAACACACTACGCCGCCAGGGACTTAAATCCTGCAGTGCCAGACGTGTCCCCCTGCTTAAGCCAGTACATGTCCAGGCCCGTCTGAAGTTTGCTAGAGTGCATTTGGATGATCCAGAAGAGGATTGGGAGAATGTCATATGGTCAGATGAAACCAAAATAGAACTTTTTGGTAAAAACTCAACTCGTCTTGTTTGGAGAACAAAGAATGCTGAGTTGCATCCAAAGAACACCATACCTACTGTGAAGCATGGGGGTGGAAACATCATGCTTTGGGGCTGTTTTTCTGCAAAGGGACCAGGACGACTGATCCGTGTAAAGGAAAGAATGAATGGGGCCATGTATCGTGAGATTTTGAGTGAAAACCTCCTTCCATCAGCAAGGGCATTGAAGATGAAACGTGGCTGGGTCTTTCAGCATGACAATGATCACAAACACACCGCCCGGGCAATGAAGGAGTGGCTTCGTAAGAAGCATTTCAAGGTCCTGGAGTGGCCTAGCCAGTCTCCAGATCTCAACCCCATAGAAAATCTTTGGAGGGAGTTGAAAGTCTGTGTTGCCCAGCGACAGCCCCAAAACATCACTGCTCTAGAGGAGATCTGCATGGAGGAATGGGCCAAAATACCAGCAACAGTGTGTGAAAACCTTGTGAAGACTTACAGAAAACGTTTGACCTGTGTCATTGCCAACAAAGGGTATATAACAAAGTATTGAGAAACTTTTGTTATTGACCAAATACTTATTTTCCACCATAATTTGCAAATAAATTCATTAAAAATCCTACAATGTGATTTTCTGGATTTTTTTTCCTCATTTTGTCTGTCATAGTTGACGTGTACCTATTATGAAAATTACAGGCCTCTCATCTTTTTAAGTGGGAGAACTTGCACAATTGGTGGCTGACTAAATACTTTTTTCCCCCACTGTATGTATATATTGGATTACTGCAACTCGCTGTTGACTGGGCTCCCTGCCTGTGCCATTAAACCCCTACAACTCATCCAGAATGCCGCAGCCCGTCTGGTGTTCAACCTTCCCAAGTTCTCTCACGTCACCCCGCTCCTCCGCACACTCCACTGGCTTCCAGTTGAAGCTCGCATCTGCTACAAGACCATGGTGCTTGCCTACGGAGCTGTGAGGGGAATGGCACCTCCGTACCTTCAGGCTCTGATCAGTCCCTACACCCAAACGAGGGCATTGCGTTCATCCACATCTGGCCTGCTGGCCCCACTACCTCTGCGGAAGCACAGTTCCCGCTCAGCCCAGTCAAAACTGTTCGCTGCTCTGGCACCCCAATGGTGGAACAAGCTCCCTCACAACGCTAGGACAGCGGAGTCACTCACCACCTTCCAGAGACACTTGAAACCCCACCTCTTTAAGGAATACCTGGAATAGTATAAAGTCATCCTTCTACCCCCCCTTACCCCACCACCAAAAAAAAAAAAAAAATATATTGTAAAGTGGTTATCCCACTGGCTATAAGGTGAATGCACCAATTTGTAAGTCGCTCTGGATAAGAGCGTCTGCTAAATGACGTAAATGTAAATGTAAATATATATTTGCGAGTAAAAAAACATATGGGGGATTGGAAGTGATGCAGACAATTACATTGATGGAAGTTACAATCTATCTGAAATATTAAAGCTGATCTACCCTCTAAAAAAAAATATATATAAAAAAATAAAAAAATAATAAGATGATTAAATAACTACTTCACACAGTGAAATAACCAGTAGTCATAAACACTCTCACATTTAAACATTCTCCTCTTGGGCAAAGATCTAAGAAAATAAAAAAGAAGCAATACTTCATGAAAATGAACGTGGGGAACATTGCATGACATAAAGTGATTACATTATTATTTTACATTTTAGTAGACGCTCTTATCCAGAGCGACTTACAGTTAGTGAGTGCATAAATTTTTTCATACTGGTCCCCCGTGGGAATTGAACCCACAACCCTGGCGTTGCAAGCACCATGCTCTACCAACTGAGCTACACGGGACTATTATGAGTTACTACATTATCTGTTAGTTATTACATGATAATTTGCTGTAGGCTATGCCTGCAGGGCCCTTCACTCGTAACCCCCCTCTTGCTGTTTTTCACAAAACAAACCAAAAATAATAAGAGGAAGAAAAATGATGGTAATTTATTAGTAACATAGAGATATTGTTGCGAGAGACTAATAGAGTACATCAGTAATGGCGCCTTTTTGTAGGCACTAACGGAAGCTAACTCTGCAATGGCTCGTTGGCCAAAGCCTATGGGGAAATGAATGGGTTTTTTGTGGGTTTTTTGGATAAACAACAAAAATAAGGTATTCGGTAAACACAGGTTTAGGAGATCTTATGCTTGTTGTTCTATTAGATCATCTTCATCAGCCAACATCACTTTGTGAATTTTTAAGTGGTCCTCTGATAGCTCAGCTGGTAGAGCACGGCGCTTGTAACGCCAAGGTAGTGGGTTCGATCCCCGGGACCACCCATACACAAAAATGTATGCACGCATGACTGTAAGTCGCTTTGGATAAAAGCGTCTGCTAAATGGCATATTATTATTTACAGTGCATTCGGAAAGTATTCGGACCCCTTGACTTTTTCTACATTTTGTTACGTTACAGCCTTATTCTAAAATTGATTAAATCGTTTTTTTCCCCTCATCAATCTACACACAATACCCCATAACGACAAAACAAAAACAGGTTTTTAGACATTTTTGCAAATTTATAGAAGAAAATAAAACTGAAATATTACATTTACATAAGTATTCAGACCCTTTACTCAGTACTTCCTTGAAGCACCTTTGGCAGCGCAAACATTTTTTTGTTCTAAAAACCTGTTTTCGATTAGTCATTATGGGGTATTTTGTGTAGATTGATGAGGATTTTTATTTATTTAATCAATTTTAGAATAAGGCTGTAATGTAACAAAATGTGGAAAAAGTCAAGGGGTTTGAATACTTTCAGAATGCACTGTATGTAATCAAAACAAGCACATAGAGCACATAAAGGCTTAATAATTAATAAAGGTAATGTTACCTGACTGATATCTCATAGAACAAAACGTATAAGATCTCCTAAGCCTGTGTTAACCTTATTTTCTGCATTTATCCCAATTAATTTCCCCCATAGGAATGGCCAACGAACCAGAGGTAGAAAATGCTAACTAATTTCAGGTTTTTAGGACTACAAGCTGACAAGCTCGATTGTGTGATGTCCTCCTACCTCACAAAGTTACTACAAACTAAAGGCCAAACTGATGCTGTAGTACGGCGCATTAGACCTGTTCTTTGCATGTCTTTTTCAAATCTATTTTCATTTTGAGCCTGTAATTTAGGTGGATCCATTACTAAATTATTTACTTTTATTGCGGAGGAACCACACAGCCCTGAGAGAAGAAAACACCAAACTATGGTCTTCAATTACAGACCTCACAGTTTGGTGGAACCATGCCTGTGACTATCCCCTCCCCTCCACAGTCGACCTCATCAGTCTTTCTATACTCTGGGAGTGCTGAAAATGACACATTCAGGGGATTTCGTCTGCCCTCCATCTCTATCAAATCTGCTCTTCTTAAAATCCCCCACAGTCCATACAGTCAGAGGAATCCCTAACACTGTTCAACACTAGTCTACACACTACATCACCTTTTACTGCAAAAATATAGCTCCTAAGCACTATTTATCTACTGTCTGACTGTTAAGATTTATGAACCCCATAAATAATGTGGTCGTAAAGAGAGTGAGAAAGATGGCATACATGCAGGCGTGGTTGTGTAGATGGGGAGTTATTACCAATCCCGGCTATAATGGGGTCATATCAGATTACTTCAGACTAAAACAACAATAATACAGATCAGTGATTTACTGTTATTTGCTTTGGTTAATGTCTGTTCTGGTTCATCTTTTACTAAAATAAACTGTAGTACAGTATGTGTTGTGTCCTGCTATGAGTATGGGGTATAGTATGGTATAGGTTACGTCCCAGATGACACCCTATTCCCTATATTGTGCATTATCTTTGACCAGAGCCTATGGGCCCTGGTCAAAAGAAGTGCACTATAAAGAGAATAGGGTGTCATTTGGGACTCACCCACAGAGTGGGGTATAGTATGCCTCCCTCCCCAGCTGCTCTGTTTGTGACAGCGAGACTGGAAGGTGCTCTGAAATGGAGCCCAACTGCAGGTCAATACTTCCAGACTCTGCGGCTGCAGTGCTTTTCCTCTCTCAGTCACTGAAATGTCTTCATTTCCCCTGCCGCTACACACACCCAGCTCCGCTTCTCTCCCCTGCTCGCCTCTCCTCCGCCTGACATGTTCCATTTCTTTCTCCTGTTTTTATTTCTCCATTTCCCAAACTTAGCAACCTTTTGTAGTGGGGCTACCTGTTCTGTCTTCCCTATTGTATACCAGCCTCCTTAATCCTCACATCATTCAGTTTCAACTCCCTATTTTTCCTCAAGCAGCAGCATAGGCACTGACATGTGGCATGGGATTTAGGAAATTAAAGTCTGTATTATTAGGAGATTCATGTGAGGTTAAATCAATGCAAGTCATTCAGGATATCATGATTCCAGTAGTTTGCTAAATCACTGTCACCCTTGAGATCAATGAAACATGATCCCATGGCTAAATTTTAATGTGGGGAATCTGAGAGGGGGGAATTTTTCTTAAAACTTTGTTACTATAGAGTATTACAGTATGAGTCATAATACCCATAAAACCTAGCGGTCAAACAAGGAAATGGTTTCGATAAGACCTCCAAGCCATAAAATGGCCACCCGGACTATTTACACTGACACCCCTCCCCCCTTTGTTTTTACACTTCTGCTACTCGCTGTTTATTATCTATGCATAGTCACTTTACCCCTACCTACCTACAAATTACCTCGACTAACCTGTAATATTTAGTAAATATTTTCTTAACTCTATTTCTTGAACTGTAAGTAAGCATTTCACGGTAAGGTCTACACCTGTTATATTTGGCGCATGTGACAAATAAAATTAGATTTAGATTTGAATCTTTTTTCCACCATTCATTTTTCCCATAGGGGATTTTAGAAACACTTAAAATAAGGTATGTGTTTCGTGTAGGCCTACCGTGGCGTGACATTTTGATAACCGTGTAAATCTCTCTAGGACAATGTGACATTTATAAATATATTAGCCTGTATTTACCCCCCAAAAATGAAATGCTAACTAGCTGCTAATGTGGCTATCATAAAGAACTACAAATGCCATGATGATCTGGACGAGACTGCCGAATCGAGGCAAAATGTTGTAATGAATAAATTGGCAACATTTCTTTCAATTGACAATTCTGTGAACTGTCTTGTGCAAGTTTTAAATTGACACAATACCGTTAGCAAAGGTGTCAGCTAGAGATGATGTGCAGGAGCTGGAAGGGATTTGTAGTCTTGCATGATGTCTACTCATCATTTTTAAATTTGAGAGTAAATAGAGCCGAATATATTGATAAAAGTCACCATGTCTGAGAGAGATTTACATGGTTATCAAAACGTCACGCCAGGGTAAGCCTACACCAAACACAGCCCTTATTTTCAGTGTTTCTAAAATTCCCTATGGGAAAAATGAAAGGTGGAAAAACAATTGGAACCATTTCCTGTTTGACAGCTAGGTTTTATGTGGTCCTCTGTAGCTCAGCTGGTAGAGCACAGCGCTTGTAATGCCAAGGTAGTGAGTTCGATCCCCGGGACCACCCATACACAAAAATGTATGCACGCATGACTGTAAGTCGCTTTGGATAAAAGCATCTGCTAAATGGCATATTATCATTTATATTATTATGGGTATTATGACACCTCCACTGTGGGCCAAATATTTTTGTAACTAAGATAGACCACAGCCTGTCGTTTCCAATGGGAACAAATGAGTCAGTGGGCAGAACAAGCAAGGAGGTAGGCAGAGTCAAGCACTAGATATCGAGATCCTATTGGCGCGTTCTAGCAAACATTTGCCGATTTCCGTTAGGGAACGCCTACTCTGTGAAATCCGCGTGTGCAACAACTCAATTCGCCTTTGCACTCCTTCTAAACAACTGCAGTTTTTTGTTTTTTTACTTTGGTAAAGTCTACAAAACTTTGTCCACTCTTTTCGGCACAGATTCTAGTTTTACGAACAGAAAACTGTATTGAGATCAAATGTTTAATTGATGAGAAAATGTGCAGAATGATGGGCCAGAATCCATCTCGTTCCATCTTCTCCCACTGCCGGCCAATGGGCTTCCTCTCACTACCATATATCTGGTAGTGAGTGGAAACGCAAAGTGGATATTTCACATTTATACGTCCAGTGAAATATCTGTCTCAGTCATTGTTCTATCTGTGGTGGGGCTCTATTCCAATCACTAGCTTGCGCCAGTCAAGTGAACGGTCTGTCATTCCACTCAAGAAAGAATAGAAACAGCAAACTTCATTAAAGCGCACAACAAACGAAATGGTCTGACACCTGAGATTAGCTAACGTTAGTTAGTTTTCAGCACACTATATCAGTTACTGTAAATAGATGCGGCAGAGCCACACAATAGATCAAGCAACATTTCTGTAGTTGCGATGGCAAATTTCGATTCGAAAGATGCCGGGGAAAAAGTGAACTTCATTACATTTGTTAGTAATAACGTACAGTAGCTAATGGAGTAAATACTAGAACGTTAACTAGCCTTGGGTTCATTCTTTAACTGAGGGAATATTAGCTAACTTTAACAGAGACAATTCACACAAACAACCTATTCGTCCCAACAAAACTGGTAACTCGCGACTGTACACACACACACACACACACACACACACACACAAGACAGCACAACCCACTTCGACACACAGGTCGTTCCCATTCCGGCCATAGAATTAGCATTCCCGTTAGCAAAGCTAGCTAGCTACAGTACTTTATCACGTAACGTTAGCTACCAACAACAACTTCAATATCCAGAACTTTAAAATACATTCGTAAATCGAGAAGTTAAAGGAAACTAATAACTTACAGGTAAACCCATAAATGAGAAGCAAAACTGTGGCGGCTTGCAGTCCATTGAGCGGCAGAGTCTTGTGGTAATCGAGTAGCAATCTTTTCGCCATGATTTCCCAGTGCACTTTCGCTCCTTACCTCGTTCAGCTTCTACGTCTGTTCTACTGCTGATTGCTTGCTTGCTTCTCTAGCAACTCCTCTCCATAGCGACCGCCCGGGCGCGTGAGCTGTAGCACTTCTGGGATTGACAGGGGCTCTCACACACCTTAATCAGTCAACAAATTCATTTGTTTATGCAACTTGTAAATACATGCATCAATTCTACAGTGTATAGCTAAGTAGTTAATGTGTCAATACTTTATAGACCTTTATTAGACTTAAACCCCTTATTATCGACCAATGACTAAATGAAATTGAAATGGTGCACTGCAAATTATCTTATATCAGTCATCCACTCAGGAATAGCTCAAATATAATTTCACAATTAGGCATATTTTTGTTGTGATACTGTACTTCATATGGCATTTCATTTCTATCAGTTGTGTAATGGAGTCGATCCTGTGTCAGTGATCACTTTGAGAATGATTCCTTGTCTGACAGACATTAATCAAATAAACATTTAAGAGAGGGCAAGACCTGAGTCAAGATCCTTTAAAACGTGTTAATTAAGTCTAAACAGCAGTGTTGGGATGGTTTACAGCCCCTTTAAAGAAAACACAGCAGCACCATTGCATAGCACCATTGCCAGGTTACCACAAAATTAACAATAAAGTCTCCATTTGGATGAGTGATAATCTTCTCATCAATGAGAATGATGGTTTTATCAGAAGTATTCACACCTCTTGACTTTTTCAACATTTTGTTGTGTTACAGCCTGAATTTAAAATGGATTAAATTGAGATTTTGTTATCAATGGCCTACACACAATACCCCATAATGTCAAAGTTGAATTATATATTTTGAAATTTTTACAAATTAATTAAAAATGAAAAGCTGAAATATCTTGAGTCAATAAGTATTCGGCCCCTTTGTTATGGCAAACCTAAATAAGTTCAGGAGTAAAAATTTGCTTAACAAGTCACATAATAAGTTGCATGGACTCACTCTGTGTGCAATAATAGTGTTTAACATATTTTTTGAATGATTGCCTCATCTCTGTACCCCACACATACAATTACCTGTAAGGTCCCTCAGTCGAGCAGTGAATTTCAAACACAGATTCAACCACAAAGACCAAGGAGGTTTTCCAATGCCTCGCAAAGAAGGGCAGGTATTGGTAGATGGGTAAAAATAAAAAAGCAGACATTGAATATCCCTTTGAGCATGGTGAAGTTATTAATTAAACTTTGGATGGTGTATCAATACACCCAGTCACTACAAAGATACAGGCATCCTTCCTAACTCAGTTGCCGGAGAGGAAGGAAACCGCTCAGGGATTTCACCCTGAGGCCAATGGTGACTTTAAAACAGTTACAGAGTTTAATGGCTGCGATAGGAGAAAACTGAGGATGGATCAACAACATTGTAGTTAATCCACAATACTAACCTAATTGACAGAGTGAAATGAAGGAAGCCTGTAAAGAATACAAATATTCCAAAACATGCATCATGTTTGCAACAAGGCACAAAAGTAATAATGCATAAAATGTGGCAAAGCAATTTACTTTTTGTCTTGAATACAAAGTGTTATGTTTGGGGCAAATCCAATACAACACATTACTGAGTACCACTCTCCATATTTTCAAGCATTGTGGTGTCTGCGTCATGTTATGGGTATGCTTGTAATCGTTAAGGACTGAGGAGTTTTTCTGGATAAAAAATTAACATAATGGAGCTAAGCACAGGCAAAATCCTAGAGGAAAACCTGACTCAGTCTGCTTTCCACCAGACACTGGGAGATTAATTCACCTTTCAGCAGGACAGTAACCTAAAACACAACGCCAAATATACACTGGAGTTGCTTACCAAGAAGACAGTGAATGTTCCTGATTTGCCAAGTTAGTTTTGACTTAAATCTACTTGAAAATGTATGGCAAGACCTGAACATGTTTGTTTAGAAAGGATCAACAACCAACTTGACAGAGCTTGAGGAAATTTGAAAAGAATAATGGTTAAATGTTGCACAATCCAGGTGTGGAAAGCTCTTAGAGACTTACCCAGAAAGACACAATGCTGTAATCACTGCCAAAGGTGGTTCTACAAAGTATTGACTCAGGGGAGTGAATACTTATGTAAATGAGATATTTCTGTATTTCATTTTCAATCAATTTACAAACATTTCTAAAAACATGTTTCACTTTGTCATTATGGGGCATTGTGTGTAGATGGGTGAGAAAAAAAATCGATTTAATCAATTTTTTATTCAGACTGTAACACAACAAAATGTGGAATATGTCAAGGGGTATGAATACTTTCTGAAGGCACTGTATACCCCACTCACCCTGAAAATGAATGTTGGGCTACCACCCGCCTTTACTACCTACACATTTCAGAAGGTGTTTCACCAAACAATGTTTCTGTGGCATTTCCTTGTCTGTTTTCCTGTGTGCATTCATGTGTTGTAAAAATACAAAGATAACACTAGAAAGTGGCAAATCCAAATGTTTGTCAGGGAACACCAGTTGTTTGGCAAATAAAGAACAAACAAACCTTAATGATTCCTAGTCATATAAGCAAAATAGACAGACAGGCACATGCAGACTGAAAACGAACACTTGTGTATAGGCTTGCAAACACCGAGATAAAATTCCAAGGCAACAATGGGGGAATGTAAGTGACACAGAGTTAATATTAACCTCAAGAGGCAGTTCAACCTACAAAGGTGTCACAGAACAATTAGAGCAGTAAACTGGTGTGGTGTCACAGTGCCAAGCAAGACAGGCAGAGAGAGCAGTCACATGCCACAAAGGCATTCCACACACAGATGAAGAATTACTGACACTGACACACCAGTAAGGCGTTCACCCTGCACACTCACTAACCAGTAACAGAAACATACTGGAGAACAGCTTTTCTGTGACACATAGCAAATATGTCACTTGTTAGTTTGTAGCACCAGATACATATCCATATCCATAAGAAAACAAACATGAAGCTGAGCTATAACTTTGTTGCAGGCTGCATCTATAACAATGTCCATTCTGCCTCTGTATGCACTGGGGTGTGTATGACATCTTCATAGCGAGGCCCTACAACAGCTGTAACTGAAAAATATTTGTTCTCTTAGATCTTCCCATTTACCCTAATCAATCACCCTCCCCAGACCACTTCAGAAATTAATTGTATGTTATGTTAATGTTGCTCGGTGCAATGGAAATACTTAAAATAGTAGCTTGTTGATGGGATTATTAATCAAATCATTTATTTCCGTTTCATTTTATACTAAGGTAATAGGATCTGGTAGTGGTATAGCACAGATCTGGTCAGAACTTTTTCCCGATCATAATAAGGAATTCCTGTGCTAGAATCAAATGGTTTATTGAGCCTTCATGGTGTGCGACCAGTAGGTGCACATCCACAGGCTGCTGTCTGGGGCATTTGGTTTTACAATCTGTAAAAACAGCCTTTGTTACAATTGACATTCCTCCCCAGTCGGTCACATTGGAGATTGTCAGAGAGCCAGCCCTAGTACACCTCAAACCCCCACGTCCCACACCCGCCTCCCGCTGTCCCTTCTCCTGCCAAGGCTTGGCCATCTAAGAGCAGTCTTGGGAGGATGGAGGTCATCCCAGTGCTGACGCGACACACTTTTGTTTACAGCTTGAGTGGGGCCTTTCTCTGCGGCTTAACTTGACCTTAAGGGACGTGAGGGAACACAATTATACCTCAATCGCTTTACGGATATGCATTCTCACAGATTATCCCTAAAATAATCTCTTACTGTAAATCATTATCATCACGGACTATTCAGTTGGCTTACTATGAGCAGCTATTTCTGATCTCTAACAATTGTTTGCCATGTTAAAAAAGTGTTATGTTAGCTTTGGCTACATAAGGACGTTATCCAGTCATATGAATGTCTCTCTGTCTAGAGCTTAGTGTGCAGCTTTCTACTGAGGTATGAGAAAAGTATTGTCAAACTACTATGTAATTACAGTTTTTCTCAATCGCATACAAGCAATTTTGTGATCTACGCTGAAATGTATCTATAGCGGAACGGCAATGATCAAATGCTGAAATACATTTACAGAACTTCTGATAATTGACTTGCTTTGTACCTGACTTGCATATCTTAGACCACCTTTTGCTAAACTTTAAATACAAATGTCCTCAGTGAATACAACATTTTGTTATGTTTTGTTTACCGAAAATTAACACATTGTTTTCAACAGAAGAGAAAGGTGTGCAATTGTGTTCACTGTTTCTGGCAATCAGTAAATACTACTGTCGAAAAATTAAGAAATGTCGTAACGAATCCAATTAACAAACCAAATAGCACTGTAACAGTAATACAAATACAATCTATACGTATACACACCAGATGAATATTTTCAAGATATACTAAGAATGATATGTACAACAGTAGATATATAGTATAAAGTGGGTAAAACAGTATTTAAACATTATTGATAAAGTGGCCAGTGTTCAATGACTCTATGTACGTAGGGCAGCAGTCTCTAAGAGTACTGGGTGGTAGCTGTAAGAATATAGAGCCGGGACACCATACTGTTAGCCTTAGGAAACTGTTTAGTAAGTTTAACACCGGATATCTTTACAGAGCATTATGGGTACTGTAGTACATCATGCTACATTAGCCAGCTGGTGACAGTGTCTAAGGTTCAGGGCAGGGTACTGGGCGGAGTCCGGCTAGTGGTGACTGTTTAACAGTCTAATGGCCTGGAGATAGAAGCTGTTTATCAGTCTCTCGGTCCCAGCTTGGATGCACCTGTACTGTCTGAGACTCTCCAGTAGCGGGGGGAACAGGCTGTGGCTAATGTCCTTGATGATCTTTTTGGCCTTCCTGTGACGCCGGGTGCTGTAGATGTCCTGGTGGGCAGGCAGTGTGCCCCTGATGATGCGTCGGGCTGATGGCACTACCCTCTGGAGAGTCCTGCGATTGCAGACGGTGCAGTTGCCATACCATGCGGTAATACAGCCCTACAGGATGCTCTCGATGGTGCATCTGTAGACGTTTGTGAGGTCTTAGGGGCCAAGACGAATTTCCACAGCCTCCTGAGGTTGAAGAGGTGCTGTTGCGCCTTCTTCACTTTGCTGTTGGTGTGAAGTGATTGCAACGAAAATGTATTGATCTACTAGGATTTTAAAGACAGAGTTCTGTGTCTTGTGGACTCTGTTTTGAAAATCAACAACACTGTTCCAAAAAATGCTCATACTGAAATACTGGAATTCCAGGTTTGATTGAATTTAGCCTTTTATTGTATTTTATTATGGATTTAGACTGCCATCTACAGGTAAATTTTTAAACTAACACAATATTACACATAGCGGTCAAACAGTAAAGAACACACAGAGCATGCTGTACAGTTAACTATGTTTGGGGATGTTCTGTTTCAGTTCCATTTGATTCCATAAAACCTCATAAAGATAGTTATATAAAGTATTAAAAAATCCATACAATTACCACACAATGAGACAAAGTAAAACACTAAATGTCTATACACAAATGTCTAATTAAAATTCACAAAGCAACCCGTAAAGCTGCTCAAATATTTCATGAAGTCTGAAGAGCCCAGTGAGTTTTGTTTTGAACTCCTTCCCACATCATGAACTTTGACAGCTGACATAAGTTGTCTTCAGCTCATTCACCTGTTCACACGTCCCCCCAAACCTTCTGTGTGTCTAATGGACAACACATTCCACTCTCATAGATTGAGATTTTTTTTTTCACCATTTCCTTTTTCTTCTGTCCTTTCACAAAAAAGAAACAGTACCAGACATTACACACATGATCACTGGTTTGCCTTATTTAAGGTAATATTAAAAACTAAATAAAAATTTCAAATAAACATAGACTGACCTAAAAGAGAAGCCAATTCAAGTATCATCCTGTTTTCCAAACCCATTGACCTTGTAGCTTAATGTTATTTTGTGTGTTGTCAGAGCCCCTGGTTTAGGTGACATGGTGGATTGGCTGATGACAGGAGGGGTTAGCAAAATAGACTAAAAGCTGTGAGGAGGAAATGTGTGCGGATTATTAGCAAAGAAGAAAAAATGTTGTGTGAAAGGGAAGATATAAATGACAAAGACATGGTAGAGGGGCAGATCCAAGTACCAAGAAACATTTTGATATTTAAATAAAGAAAAAAAAATTGTAAAGTGGTTATCCCACTGGCTATAGGGTGAATGCACCAATTTGTAAGTCGCTCTGGATAAGAGCGTCTGCTAAATGACGTAAATGTAAATGTTTCAGAAAACCTGAGAAATCAACTACTAGATGTGCATATAAAATACTGTTTTCCAACAACACAAAAAATGAAGTTCTTCTTGGCATAAAAAGTACTTGAAACCCTGAAAACATTTGGCACCTCGTTTAGATTGGTCAATGAATGTCTCAAAAGACGTAATAGACTGGCGTCACTGGTTTTATGCAGAGTTAAGAGGGACAAACTGCCCACTTTTGTAAACAGAATATATCCCCAAGAGGTCCACAAGTGGTATTTTTCTCTCCAGGTTGGGACAGACACAGTTCCCAACTATGACGTCTAGTCTCACCCACAACTTTACAAACAGTAAAGAAGAAATATACTTACTGACAAATACCACATTTGTACAGAACTCACACTGACTCTCAGGCAACCCAATAACATGCAGATAAATATTAACTTCCCTCCTTCTCATTAAAAGTTAGACAATTGTTTCGTTTTTTATTCTTCAGCTAAATTGTTTCGTAAACTTTGAGTATACAAATCTATAACGACAAGTATATTCATTCTGAGAAAATTTCCAACAAACTAAAAGAAACAGAATACAATCCAAATAGCTATATGAAAAATATACTTTTTATTATAAAGTTAGTTAATTTACATATCATAAAATACAAATAAACAAATGCAACCGTACTGTACTGCTATGTTGACCATAGTCCATACAATTCACTTAGGACACCCTAATTGTCAATTATTATTTTCAGTTTAAAGACTTGAAGTTGACATTCAAAGCTGTATTCAAATAAAGATTATACTTTAGTGTTACAGTTTAAATTAGAATAAGTGCATGAAATTGTAATCAAGTCAAATGTAATTCACAATTTTAGCTTTATAAACAAGGAAGCATGACATTACATCCTCTAAAATATAATGACTTATGTTATTCAATAAGATTTGTGTTATTCAATTCAGCACTAAATTCTCTACATGTTTTTTGTTGATCATCATAATTTAATATAAACAACAACCCCAAAGACTCAAAACTCCTGAACTTCTCAAATGGTGGACTGTGTACTGTCTACTTGTTGAGGATTTAAACCACAATAAATTAGTCAAACTTGTTTTACTCTCAGGATTAGTCTTAGTCCTCTCTGAGGTAAGCCTCATGCACGTCATCACCACCACTCTCTATGAAGGAGGCATACTCTGCCATCCTCTGGATCTCCTCGGCCTGGGTCTCAGCCAGCTTCCTCTCAGCATCCACAGATATCTGCCGTACCTCCTCCACCTGAACCTTGGCCACCTGCAAATTGGTCTTGGCTGTGACGGATGCATGCTCAGCTCCTGGGAAACAAACACAAGACGGTGGTCTTAGTTAGTCAAATTTCACCATAACAGAGAAAAGGGCCAAAGATGAAACATTCAATCCATGGTGATAACGGGTGACAATGAGCAGGTGGCCCTGTCCATCATCTCTCTATTGTGCTGCATCATGGGAATTAGAGTTAATGGTGACCTGGAGGTTTTAGTCTTCTTTACCATCACAGAGCCCTATTCACTAACAGCTACTGATCCATACATTGGTCAAAGTGTGAGACTGACAGCTCTTGAAAAAGAGGGGGCACAAACAGCAAACTACAAAGTAGTAAGACAGAGATACACAAAACGAACATTTTGGGGACCTTTCTCAGAGCTAGCAGGTTTATTACTGCACTGACAGGTTCATGTCTGTGTGAGAATCTCAGTGCTGACTGAGGACTATTGACTGTCATGGGGAGCAGGGAGCATCAGGTACTACACAACACTAACACTAGCTTGTGTATGTATCATTGTTGTGCAATTCAAGGTTGTGGTTCAGTTCCTCTTTTTAGTGATAAACAGGTTGTATTGGTTTATTCGGACCCCGTTATCTTTTGCCGAAACAGCAGCTATTCTTCCTGGGGTCCACACAAAAACATAAAACACGACAGTAAGTAACAATAATAATATATAATATGCCATTTAGCAGATGCTTTTATCCAAAGTGACTTGCGTGCATACATTTTTTGTGTATGGGTGGTCCCGGAGATCGAACCCACTACCTTGGCGTTACAAGCGCCGTGCTCTACCAGCTGAGCTACAGAGGACCACACTGATAGACAACAGTCACACACATGTTTAACACAACCTTTTCAGTAATGGCACTGGTAATAAACATACCTGTGTTGTACGCTGCCTCAGCTGCCATTTCACACAGGTTGATGGCATTAATCCAGTTTGACTCAAAGCGGTTGCATTCATCTAGTCTGTCACCAACCTGAGAACAGAGAGAGAGAGAAATCCATCAGAACATTTTATTACTTTCATGAGAGGTTTATAGAGCTCAAACTGTATTTACTTTTAGAACATAAATGACAAACATTGAACGGCAAACAGGGGTAACTAAAGCGTTTACTAATTGAGATAGTAAATCAAGTTAAATGTTATTTGGAAATAAACAAGACACCCTAAAGACATAGCTTTTCCAGATGGCTGGATACAAAAATACAGTATTCTTTTTTTCTTCTGAAATATGACTTTGTAAGACAACAGTGTATTTTTGGTGTATTTGAGTACACATTTCATACACCTACTTCAACACGCTGGCCAATGATCACTTGCCAAATGGCATCCTCCTCAGCAGTGGAGAGTTTTCCCAGTGAAGCCAGATATCTCCTCTGCAGGGCGATGAGGGTATGGAGAGCCTGAGGACAATGCAAACAAAACGAACACATGAACAAACACATGGTCAAAAGCATGAAGGGTCATTTAGGTAGCATGATGCCATTGCCTTACTGGTTAAATTCACATTTGATATTTCATATGGCTATAATTATCACGCTGTACATCTTAGCATACACGATAACAAAAAAAACACTATGATCCCTTCAGGTACTTACTTTGGCATACTGTGTGATGGAGTCTACGAGAGCCTGAGTGGTCTGGGAGAGGTAAGTGTTTGCACTGTCTGTAACCATAGAGGATGCTCTTCGGATCAGGGATTCATGAGAGAGGTTCTCCACTTGCTGGATAGAGAGAGAAACAGACAAGTTTAATATATGAGCTGAAAAGGGGGATTTCTATGATCAAGGCATTCATGTGATGTCAGCCTTATTCAAGTTATTCAGCATTATTCAATGACACTAATAGACAGTGATGAGTGACCCGCGCGTGCGCGCACAGAGAGAGAGAGAAAATGGTCCTGTACCTGTATGAAGGGGACAGCGCTCAATCCACTGCCAACACTCAAACAGGCCAAGCTCGTTCTGGTAACATCTGTGAAACGCACGAGCCTCTGGCGCGAGGGCTTCCTACTGTTGAGGACACTCGCTGCTGTGCTCCTGCAAGGTATTAAGAGGAAACAACAACACTGATATTAGAAAGCTACAGTGGTTACAGCAATTCGATATTTATCTTAGACGAAACTGTTTCTGTTTGCATACGAATACAATTCATTAGGGTGCAATGATGCAGTTGTTATTATAAAGTTATTTACCTGAAGAAATTGAGACATGCAACGCTTCTTCTGAGCGCGGCCATATTGGTCCGGAGCAAAAGGAAGTCCGTCCGACTTTGTAGAAGTCCCCCAGTAGCACAAGCAGAGCATTGTCTAATAGCTTGCATTTTACTTGTAATGTCGTTTATTACTCTTCAACTAAAATAAATTATGAGGTTACTTTTGTGATGTATTAATGTCTCAATAAATTGTTTTTAAACTAAAGATTCCTTTACCAGAATTCTTTACCACAAAAAGTAAGTATCTGTCGCCACCTCGTGGTAAAATAGTCAAACTTCAATGCTGTATTCCTGCTGTAGTCTTGTATTCCTTTGCCCAACTGTGCTTCCTGAATCCTGTAGAGTCCCAGGGGTATTTATAAGATCACAAAACAAGCAGCCTCCCACCACACATATGTATTGATTTGTTTACTGTCCCCTGAAATGTGCCAACTAGATATTGCCTGAAGGTCCAGGAGGAGACCTATGACGCACACATTACGTAAGCACAATGTTATGTAAATTGACTCATTGGTTTTTTTCTGGCAAAACAGATATTTCAATATCAGCCTCAAGAGTTACTTTACTGATGAATCAGTGTCCCTCCAATTAAAGTTAGTGACAGGCAGTTCACCCCAAAGTTTATCAGACATTCACATCAAAAGTGATCTAATGTTGAGAAGAGTCCATGTCCCCCCACTACATCTGTTGTGTAGATCTAGCTATACAGTATGTCAGACCCAAATAAATGGTAAAGTTATAGGTACCATCTAATTGGATTATTTAATGGTAGTTTGATCTACACATATCCCAACTACAGGCTGATCCTAACCTCAACCATTATGTGTGGCCAAAGGATTTGGTATGTAGTGACAATGAACATTATACTGGTTTTCAAAAGCCAGAGGCAAAGGTTAAACATATACGCTGGAATACAATAAGGAGAGTAATCTTGTTTGTGTTTGTGATATTTTCTAATTCGCTAAAGTGCCTCTTTGGTCTTATTCTGGTCATAATTTCTCAATAGTTTGATCTACACACATCGTAGATCAAACTATTGAGAGATTATGTGACTAAACTCAACAATAATAAGAATAAACTGTATTATGAAGCCAAGATCAATGATATAAAGAATTATGGAAAACATTTTCTGGAGTATTTTAAATGAAATTATGGGCAGATGTCACGAACGTTGACTGATGACTCGTGGAACCAAGGCGCAGCGTGATAAGCGTACATTTTATTTAGTACACAACACACGAACAAAACAACAAAACGAACGATACGTGAAGTCCTGAGGTTACAACAACACAAACCTTTACGGAACAAGATCCCACAAACTAACTGGTGCCAACAGGCTACCTAAGTATGGTCTCCAATCAGAGACAACGAGCTACAGCTGTCTCTGATTGGGAACCACCCTGGCCAACATAGATCAACACGATCTAGAACAAAAACATAGAAAACTAAACAATGAAAATCCACACCCTGGCTCAACATTTAAGAGTCCCCAGAGCCAGGGCGTGACAGTACCCCCCCCCCCCCAAAGGCACGGACTGCGACTGCGCCACACAAACACAAGAGGGTAGGGGCCGGGTGGGCATTCCGCCTCGGAGGCGGATCCGGCTCCGGGCGTGACCACCACCTTTTCTCCACCTCCCCGTTGCGCCCCTGGTCTGGTCCCGCTGACTGGAGCTGGACCCGACGACAGTGGACCAGACCTTACCGGCTCCGGACTGGAGCCGCTGGCCGGAGCTGGACTGGACACCGGTGGAGCGGATTGCTCTGGCTCCGGAGTGGATCCGCTGACTGGAGTTGGACCGGACCCCGGTGGAGCGGATTGCTCTGACTCCGGAGTGGAGCAGCTGACCGGTGCCGGACCAGGCACCGGTGGAACAGGCACGGGCCGTGCCGGACTGGACACACGCACCACTGGCTTGGTGCGGGGAGCAGGAACGGGCCGGACCGGGCTGACGACGCGCACCACTGGCTTGGTGCAGGGAGCAGGAACGGGCCGGACCGGGCTGACGACGCGCACCACTGGCTTGGTGCGAGGGACAGGAACAGGCCGGACCGGGCTGGCGACGCGCACCACTGTCTTGGTGCGAGGGACAGGAACAGGCCGGACCGGGCTGGCGACGCGCACCACTGGCTTGGTGCGAGGGACAGGAACAGGCCGGACCGGGCTGGCGACGCGCACCACTGGCTTGGTGCGAGGGACAGGAACAGGCCGGACCGGGCTGGCGACGCGCACCACTGGCTTGGTGCGAGGGACAGGAACAGGCCGGACCGGGCTGGCGACGCGCACCATTGGCTGGGTGCGGGGAGAAGGAACAGGCCGGGCTGGACTGGGAACACGCACCACTGGCTTGGTGCGGGGAGCCGGAACGGGCCGGGCCGGACTGTGGAGGCGGAATGGAGGTCTGGAGCGGAGAGCTGACACAACCCGTCCTGGCTGAATGCCTATTTCCACACAACATGTGTGAGGCATCAGCACAGGACGTACAGGGCTGTGCACTCGTACTGGCGCTACAGCACGTGGCACTGGCGCAGGATATACGGGAACGAGGAGGCGTACTGGAGGCCACGAGCGTTGAGCCGGCACACCCCGTCCTGGCTGCATGCCCATCTTAGCACGACACGTGCGTGGTGCTAGCACCGGACGTACAGGACTGTGCCGGAACACTCGCGGCACAGTACGTGGCTCCGCATAACACGGAGCCTGCCCAGTCTCACGCTTCCTAGCCTGAGTACGGGGAGTTGGCTCTGCTCTAACTCTAGGCTCCGCCAACCACCCTTTTAGCCCCCCAAAAAAAATCTTGGGGCTGTCTCTCGGGCTTCCTCCTCGGCCGGTACCCTCTGCGATGCCGCTGCTCATCTCTGTAGCGCGCCTCCACAGTCTCCTCCCAAGGACGGCGATCCATTCCGGCCTGAATCTCTTCCCAAGTCCAGGATCCCTTCCCGTCCAGGATCTCCTCCCAAGTCCAGGCTGTCTGTTCCTGGACACGCTGCTTGGTCCTTTTTTGGTGGGATCTTCTGTCACGAACGTTGACTGATGACTCGTGGAACCAAGGCGCAGCGTGATAAGCGTACATTTTATTTAGTACACAACACACAAACAAAACAACAAAACGAACGATACGTGAAGTCCTGCGGTTACAACAACACAAACCTTTACGGAACAAGATCCCACAAACTAACTGGTGCCAACAGGCTGCCTAAGTATGGTCCCCAATCAGAGACAACGAGCTACAGCTGTCTCTGATTGGGAACCACCCTGGCCAACATAGATCAACACGATCTAGAACAAAAACATAGAAAACTAAACAATGAAAATCCACACCCTGGCTCAACATTTAAGAGTCCCCAGAGTCAGGGCGTGACAGCAGAAAGACAAACTCAACTCCATCTTTCATCAAATCAGATGGCTTATTCATCACAAAACCATTTGATGTTGCCAATTATTTTAATTATTATTTCATTGACAAAGTGGGCAAATTTAGGCAGGAAATACCAACAACGAACAGTGAGCCATCGTATTCATGCATAAAAAAAGAATAATGAAAGAAAAGCATTTTAAGTTAGAATTTTGTAAAGTTAGAAAAATTATAGTTATCGATCAATAATGACAAACCGCCTGGTATTGACAACTTAGATTAAATGCTACTAAGGAAGGTAGCTGACTCTATAGCCACTCCTATCTGTCATATCAATGTTTTTTTGTTGTATTTTTTGTATTTGTTTTTATCCCCTTTTTCTCCCCAATTTCGTTATATCCAATTGCGATCCAATTACGATCTTGTCTAATCCCTGCAACTCCCCAACGGGCTCGGGAGAGGCGAAGGTCTCCGAAACATGACCCGCCAAACTGCGCTTCTTAAAACCTGCACACTTAACCCAGAAGCCAGCTGCACCAATGTGTCGGAGGAAACATCGTTCAACTGATGACCGAAGTCAGCCTGCAGGCGCCCGGCCTGCCACAAGGAGTCGCTAGAGCGTGATGAGCCAAGTAAAGCCCCCCCGGCCAAACCCTCCCCTATCCCAGCCTTTAGATGACAGAAAGGTGCCATATTTTTAGGTGACTGACAACTAAGTTCTGCCGCATGTCCCCTGTTATGCAATTAAAATATTCATTTGTTTTTAATTTAGTGTTTGTTGAATGATGGTATCACCTTGTTTGTTTGTTTTTTCATATTTACTCTTAGCATGTCTATCTTCTGATTATGTAATATTTTGGGAACATTGAAGAACTTGACCTCTTATGGTATGAGGTCATATTTTGGGACTTACAGTAGTGGGCTAGTAGCTGTTGATACATTGTTTTGTATAGATATACAGTATATCATTAAGACTTATTGTCTGAGAATGAGTGTCAGACGTGTTGCCATTGAGCATCATTACCACCAGCTGGTTGGGGGCTGATGGGCTCATTAGGACAACTCAGATCTCTCTCTAACTTTTGCCTAATTAAGCCTGATATTCCAGAGTAAATACTAAGCCCCGGCTCTCCCTGTACAGCAACGGATTGTTGTTGCTTTTCAAAACAAACAATGCTCATAAGGCACTGCAGAATGATGAATAATTAATGACCATTTTTAATGACTTTCAAAAAGTCTTAATAAGCCACACAGGAGTTCGAGCAAGTCTTTCATCAGCATTCTCACTATGAGGGACCAGCATGGAGAAAAACAGATCAACAGTGAAGAGAACAAAAGCAGGTCCAGAGAGGCTATGTTTTGGCAATGTTTTGGTCAGTTGCAGTTTGATGTCTGGCTACTACCTCCACCCACAGTATGATGTCTGCCTATTGGCTACTAACAGTCAGGTAGAGCAGGCTATGTTTTGGTCAGACGTAGTTTTACCGGTAGTCTTCCCAGCTGGCTGATGGGAAGATGGATCGGAAGCCATCTAGCTGTGTATTAGAAATTATAATTAATAACATGTGCATTGTAGTGGTCAGCAAACCTGGTCCCGCAGAGCAGCATGGTACAGACATTGTGTTGCATCAGCCAAAGACCAAAACAAGTAATCAACCCATGGTCGAAGCTATATGACCAACCTAAGGTGTTTTATTGTTGGGTTGAAACAAAAACATGCACACCCTGTTGCTCTCCAGGACCAGGTTTGGTGACTTCTGGTGTATAGCATAGAAATAGTTTTTCTGGGAAAGTGAGCACAGGTCAAGAGTCCTCTGTGCTGCAGGTGATCACACAGCCATACTCGTTGTGACCTCAACAAACTGTGCAGGTTCAGTTCCTGAGAATGACATCATACGCCTTTAACATGTGTATTCTCCAAATAACATTCCCTCAAGGCTGTCATATAGCAGTCCGTTTAGGAAGTGGAGTAGGCCTCATAGCAAGAAACAAAAGAAAGTTTGAATAGCCTACACTTTTAAAGTACATTCAGAATGTAGTGTTTATTTTCCCTGTTTTGACTATTATAGAGCATGATTGTTTGAACCATAAATCCAGAACATGCTGCATGTGAGTGAAGAGAACTTGTCTCTGTGTTTGTATGTGTCTAAGAACCCCCAATTGAGGCCCAAAGGGCTATCTACTAGTGATGCGCGGGTCAGCTGTTTGTTCACGCGCACCTGCCCGCCATTGCTAATAAAACATCCGCAACTGCCCAACTATATGTGATTCAGTGAAAATCTGAGACCTGCACCCATCCCTAACTAGCAAATAGGCCTATAGAAAATGTGCTGTAATGCGTAATGCCATTTTTTGACAGGCCTTCTTCAGGAGTTAATATTATATTAGGCTATGTGAGAGGTTATAGACCTATAGTCAGTGTCCAGAGTTCAGACTACTATTCCATTTAACCCGTCTGAACAGTAGCCTACAGTTCCCTTGACAGGCCATTTTTAAGTCTCCGTCTTGTGACTATCGAATTTGTATAGCACCTCACAATCATCACACATAACATAGCCACAGCACTGCTACCATCCTCTTTTACCATTTCACCAAATCTTTCCCAACATTAAACTACTGTTCTGGCCCTCCCTTCTATTTATTTTCAACCCTCCATTTTGCAGCTTTTCTCTTATTGAATTAAACTCCGACGTCCTTTTTGGCTCAGTGGATCGATGTCAACTTTTTCTGCCCAAGTTCCCAAAAGCATTTGGCAATTGGCGTGTATTTGGCGAGCGCAGCCTACCTACAGGTAGGGCCTAAAGTTTAGGCTTAGGCTACGCACTAACGCAATATAAAAATAATGAAAGAAAAGCCTCAATGGAGCCTATAGAATTATACATTTATGGATTTTTTATGCATTGTTTTCTCTTTATTCAACCAGCCAGCCACCCACCCACCCTTCATCCAACCAGCCAGCCAGCCAGCCAGCCAACCCACCCGCCCTTCATCCACCCACCCGCCTGCCCGCCCTTCATCCAGCCACCTGCCCTTCATCCAGCCAGCCAGCCAGACACCCACCCGCCCTTCATCCATCCACCCACCCGCCCGCCCGCCCGCCCGTCTTCATCCACACAATAGTTAATGACCCTAAACCCACCTGCCCCGAGAATATAACTGCGGGGACTGCGGGTTATGAGTTAGCCCACGCACCACTAGTATCTACAGTACAACTGCACTCATACTGCTACACAACAAACACTGCTCACACTCACATGTAGGCCTATTTACACATCTCAGTCAGAAATATCACTATATTTGATGAAAAATGTTTACTGTAATCTGTGTGTTACTCCTCGTGAATGCCACACATAGACATATATCCTGAAAACATGTTGAAATGTTATAATCCTATGAGATTACTGTGCATTACGTCGTTATATGGTTGGTCTAAATATAGGAATGTGGTGTATCTGAAGGTTCATGACAACATTCCTTTGAGAAATCCTCCTTGAGTTAAATTCTCTATAAAGACTTCATGCAGAGCACTCTGTCAGTAGATATTTGCCTGAGGACTCAAGAGGAGACTGAGAGAATACCTGTTTGTACTGTGCTGCTGCTATGGCATGATTCCTTTCTAAGGCAACCTGCCATATTTAAATATATGTCCTACAACCAAGAAGAAACAGAGCATTAGATTGGAAATGTGCTTGTGCTTTTTTTCTCCTGGAACAGAGGTTTTTGATTTCATCTAAGATTTTTAATATATTTAAATATGTTATCTATTGCTAGATGATTTCATATTTAAATGTCATCCTTTGTAACATGTTTATGAAATACAATTACTGTACATAGGCCTACTGTATATAACTTCTTGCTATTGGCCATTCCCTTGTGTGATATGGCTGACAACAATACAACAACTGCAGATGGTAGCAGCAGCTCCTCTCTGCGACAGGTTAATGAGAGGGTTGTAATAGTCCAGGTCCTGAATGCAATCTTTATTTACATCATCTGCCTGCTCATCTTCACCTTCTTCAAAAAGGACACCTTTCTCTCAAACACACGTTACGTCTTCTTTGCTCACACACTGCTGGTTGACTGCCTGTACCTAATCATGACTAATAACTTGCTCCTCCTGACTTACTTTAGTGTCACCATGCCAGCTGCTGTGTGTGTTGTCTTCTGTGTGTTGCTGAGTGAGTTGACCTTTGTCACCCCGCTGACACTGACGGCCATGAGCCTGGAGCGCTATGTGGCCATCTGCATGCCCCTGCGCCACGGAGAGCTCTCCACTGTACGCAGATCCATTCACTGCATCTTCTTAATCCACAGCATCAGCGCCATACAGCCCATCATAATTGTCTCCATCTTCTTTGCCTCAGTACCTCTGGGTTTCTACACGCAGTATAAGCTGTGTTCAGCAGAGATGTTTATTGCACAGAAGTGGCAGAGACACCTTAGATCAGTTATAGGTCAGTTCTACTTTCTGGTCATGTCTATCACCATTGTTTTCACCTATGTTAAAATAATTGCAGTGGCCAAAGAAGCATCAAACAGTAAGAAATCTATTTCTAAAGGTCGTAAAACTGTGATTCTCCACGCTATCCAGTTGTTCCTGTGTCTGATCCAGCTGTGGTGTCCGTTCGTGGAGGCTGCCATCCTGCCAATTCATTTGAAATTGTACAATGATGTGAGATTCTTTGATTACATTGTTTTTATTCTGGCCCCGCGATGTCTTTGTCCACTTGTCTATGGCCTAAGGGATGAAAAGTTTTTCCTTGCATTGAAATATTATGTATTTTTTGGGTTGAATAAGAACATTTCTCCAATACTTGTTGATAACTGAATTGCTGGTCATATGAAAATATAACACTTGCTTAACAGGCAAGGCCATTGGTATTGGTATTATTTATCACATGATTTTTTGGTATTGAAATGCACTCTGGTTTGCAAAGACGGCAGACAATTACATATTGTGTTCATCTTAAGGTATATTTGAATGAACAGCTATGTTACATATGCTTATATGTGTTTAAGCTAATTACAGTACATGCATTGCAGTGTGTCTTCTAATTAGAAAAAAATTAAACGTCTCAAACAACATTAACCATGTGTGTAATTTCAAAAATGACCTGATTGAGAGAAATGAAACATTCCTTCCTCCACCCAAGCAGTTGTAAAAAAAATGGTTCTGTAAATAAGTGGCTTTTGCAGTGAGTTACAGTTGTGATTAGCTCCAGGAAACGTACAGTAACTGTATCAATGACATGAACCTTAACTGTTGTGTGTCAGTAGATACATCTAAACAGACCTGTGAAAACCTGCAGTGAGGAGCTATAGACAGACTTGAAAGATTACAGTAACAAAGTATGAGCTGATTCTCAACTCTGCTGATTATGAAATTCACACAGCAATTATTGTGACAAACTCTTGGGGTTCTATTACTCACTGGGTCGTCTTCCCAGTTCCCGTCAAACTACATTAGTTCCTGAGAATGATGTCATAGGCCCTTGTGTGTTCTCCAAAAAACATTCCCACAAGGCTGTCATATCAGTCCATTCAGAAGTGGAGTAGGCCTCACAGCAAGAAACATAACAGCTGGAATAGCCTATACTTTTAAAGCATATTTAGAATAACTATTTTAAATTTGATAGAATAATAGCTACAGTTTGCACTTTTCTCATTAACCATAAATCACACTTATCCTACAATACATAATGCATGAAAGGGACGAGAGCATGCATCTGTGTTTGAATGAGGCCCAAAGTTTCAAGTTTCAAGTATTATTGTCCCATGCACAAGTACAGTGAAATGCCTTTCTTGCGAGCTCTTTTCCCAACAATGCAGTAATCAATAACAATATAGAGTACTATAAAATAAAGTAAAGTAGAACAAAAACACATGAGAAATAGAAATAAGAAGAACATGAGAAAGCTAGTAAGCTATGTACAGGATCAGTTCCAGGGTCAGTGCCAATACCATATTTACAGTGTTCAGGTATACTGGAGTGGTAGGGGTAGATATGTATAGGTGTGAAGGTGACTAGGCATCAGGATATATGATAAACAGAGTAGCAGCAGTGTATATGATGATTGTATGTGTGTGTTTGTGTGTGTGTGTGTGTGTGTGTGTGTGTGTGTGTGTGTGTGTGTGTGTGTGTGTGTGTGTGTGTGTGTAGAGTCAGTATAAATGTGTGTGTGTGTTATGTGTGTGTGAGAAAATTAAGTGTGTGAGTGTGTGTGTGTGTGTGTGTGTGTGTGTGTGAGTGTGTAGAGTCCTGTAAGTGTTCATAGAGTCAGTGCAAAAATAAAAATGTGTTAGCTATTTAGCAGTCTTATGGCTTGGGGATAGAAGCTGTTCTGGAGCCTTTATTTTTATTTATTTCACCTTTATTTAACCAGGTAAGCCAGTTGAGAACAAGTTCTCATTTACAACTGCGACCTGGCAAAGATAAAGCAAAGCAGTGCAATAAAAAGAACAACAACACAGAGTTACACATGGGGTAAACAAAACATAAAGTCAAAAATACAACAGAAAATATATATACAGTGTGTGCGAATGTAGTAAATTATGGAGGTAAGGTAATAAATATGCCATAGTGCAAAATAGTTACAATTTCGTATTAACACTGGAATGATAGATGTGCAAAAGATTATGTGCAAATAGAGATACTGGGGTGCAAATTAGCAAAATAAATAACAATATGGGGATGAGGTAGTTGGATGGGCTAATTACAGATGGGCTGTGTACAGGTGCAGTGATCGGTAAGCTGCTCTGACAACTGATGCTTAAAGTTAATGAGGGTGATAAGAGTCTCCAGCTTCAGAGATTTTTGCTGTTCGTTCCAGTCATTGGCAGCAGAGAACTGGAAGGAGGTGTTGGCTTTGGGGATGACCAGTGAGATATACCTGCTGGAGCGCAGACTATGGGTGGGTGTTGCTATGGTGACCAGTGAGCTAAGATAAGACGGGGATTTGCCTAGCAGTGATTTATAGATGACCTGGAGCCAGTGGGTTTGGCGATGAATATGTAGTGAGGGCCAGCCAACAAGAGCGTACAGGTCACAATGGTGGGGTAGTATATGGGGCTTTGGTGACAAAACGGATGGCACTGTGATAGACTACATCCAATTTGCTGAGTAGCGTGTTGGAGGCTATTTTGTAAATGACATCGCCAAAGTCAAGGATCGGTAGGATAGTCAGTTTTATGAGGGCATGTTTGGCAGCATGAGTGAAGGAGGCTTTGTTGCGAAATAGGAAGCCGATTCTAGATCTAACTTTTGATTGGATATGCTTAATGTGAGTCTGGAAGGAGAGTTTACAGTCTAACCAGACACCTAGGTATTTGTAGTTGTCCACATACTCTAGGTCAGACCCACCGAGAGTAGTGATTTTAGTCGGGTGGGCGGGTGCAAGCAGCGTTCGGATGAAGAGCATGCATTTAGTTTTACTAGTGTTTAAGAGCAGTTGGAGGCTACAGAAGGAGTGTTGTATGGCGTTGAAGCTCGTTTGGAGGTTTGTTAACACAGTGCCCAATGAAGGGCCAGATGTATACAAAATGGTGTCATTCGCATAGAGGTGGATCCGAGCGTAACCAGCAGCAAGAGCAACATCATTGATATACACAGAGAATAGAGTCAGCCCGAGAATTGAACCCTGTGGCACCCCCATAGAGACTGCCAGAGGTCCAGACAACAGGCCATCCGATTTGACACATTGAACTCTATCTGTGAAGTAGTTGGTGAACCAGGTGAGGCAGTCATTTGAGAAACCAAGGCTATTTAGTCTACCAATAAGAATGCGGTGGTTGACAGAGTCGAAAGCCTTGGCCAGGTCGATGAAGACGGCTGCGCAGTACTGTCTTTTATCGATTGCGGTTATAATATCGTTTAGGACCTTGACCGTGGCTGAGGTGCACTCATGACCAGCTCGGAAACCGGATTGCATAGCGGAGAAGGTACGGTGTGATTCGAAATGGTCGGTGATCTGTTTGTTAACTTGGCTTTCAAAAACTTTAGAAAGGCAGGGCAGGATGGATATAGGTCTGCAACAGTTTGGATCTAGAGTGTCACCCCCTTTGAAGAGGGGGATGACCGCAGCAGCTTTCCAATCTCTGGGGATCTCAGACGTTACGAAAGAGAGGTTGACCAGGCTAGTAATAGGGGTTACGACAATTTCGGCGGCTAATTTTAGAAAAAAGGGTCCAGATCGTCTAGCCCAGATGATTTGTAGGGGTCCAGATTTTGCAGCTCTTTCAGAACATCAGCTGTCTGAATTTGTGTAAAGGAGAAGCGGGGGGGGGGGCATGGGCAAGTTGCAGCGGAGGGTGCAGAGCTGGTGGCCGGGGTAGTGGTAGCCAGGTGGAAAGCATGGCCAGCCGTAGCAAAATGCTTGTTGAAATTCTCGATTATTGTACATTTATCGGTGGTGACAGTGTTTCCTAGCTTGTGTATATTGGTTCCTGACTTCCCTGAAAAGTTGCATATCGCGGGGGCTGTTTGATGCTAATGCAGTATGCCACAGGATGTTTTTGTGCTGGTCAAGGGCAGTCAAGTCTGAGGAGAACCAGGGGCTATATGTGTTCTTAGTTCTGAATTTTTTGAATGGGGCATGCTTATTTAAGATTGAGAGGAAAGCACTTTTAAAGAACAACCAGGCATCCTCTACTGACGGAATGAGGTCAATATCCATCCTGGATACCCGGGCCAGGTAAATTAGAAAGGCCTGCTCGCTAAAGTGTTTTAGGGAGCGTTTGACAGTGATGAGGGGTGGTCGTTTGACCACGGACCCATTACGGACGCAGGCAATAAGGCAGTGATCGCTGAGATCCTGGTTGAAGACAGCGGAGGTGTATTTAGAGGGTACATTTGTCAGGATGATATCTATGAGGGAGCCCATGTTTACAGATTTAGGGTTGTACCTGGTAGGTTCCTTGATAATTTGTGTGAGATTGAGGGCATCTAGTTTAGATTTTAGGGCGGCCGGGGTGTTAAGCATATCCCAGTTTAGGTCACCAAGCAGTACGAACTCTGAGGATAGATGGGGGGCAATCAGTTCACATATGGTGTCCAGGGCACAGCTCGGGGCTGAGGGGGGTCTGTAGCAAGCGGCAACAGTGAGAGACTTATTTCTGGAAAGGTGGATTTTTAGAAGTAGAAGCTCAAACTGTTTGGGTACAGACCTGGATAGTATGATAGAGCTCTGCAGGCTATCTCTACAGTAGATTGCAACCCCACCCCCTTTGGCAGTTCTATCGAGACGGAAAATGTTGTAGTTGGGGATGGACCTTTCTGCATTTTTGGTGGCCTTCCTAAGCCAGGATTCAGACACTGCTAGAACATCAGGGTTGGCGGAGTGTGCTAACGCAGTGAATAACTCAAACTAACTCGAAGCTTCGGATGTTAACGTGCAAAAAACCAAGGCATTTACGGTTACAGAAGTCAACAAATGATAACGCCTGGGGAGTAGGAGTAATACTGGGGGCTACAGGGCCTGGGTTAACCTCTACATCACCAGAGGAACAGAGGAGGAGTAGAATAAGGATACGGCTAAAGGCTTTAAGAACTGGTCTTCTAGTGCGTTGGGTACAGAGAAAAAAAGGAGCAGATTTCCGGGCGTTGTAGAATAGATTCAGGGCATTATGTACAGACAAGGATATGGAAGGATATGAGTACAGTGGAGGTAAACCTAAGCGCTGGGTAACGATGAAAGAGATAGCATTACTGGAGGCACCGATTGAGTCGGCCTCCGCGTGTATGGGGGGTGGGACAAAGGAACTGTCTAAGGCAGGTAGAGCTGGGCTGGGGGCTCTACAGTGAAATAGTACAAAAATAAATAACCGAAACAGCAATAAGCAAGGCATATTGACATGGAAGAGAGGCATAAAGCAATAACAGGTGTTATTCGAGAGAGCTAAGACAACAGCTGGTAATGGCAACAAAGTTTGGGCTGAGGCTAAACATAAACAGGATGCGGTACCGTATAAAGGAACAGTCCAGCAGGCATCAGCTGTATAGCTGAGTTATCATAAGGTCCGGTGAACAGCAATAGGAGAGTTCGGAGGTAGTTCGGGGGCTGCTACAGCACTGGCGAGCAAGAGGCCCGGCTTGCGTGTGCTAGAGGGCCGGGGCTAGCAGATGGATCTTCTGCTAGCCCCGGCCCACTGGTCGACGTCGTAACGGGAAGCCTGTTGAAACCACATCAGACGATTTCGTCGGCAAACCAGTCGTGTTGGATCGGCGGGGCTCCGTGTCAACACTAGGAGGTCCCGTCCGGTTGACAGAGAGGTAGATAGCCGGGAGATGGGCTCGAGGCTAGCTCAAGGCTAACTGGTGCTTGCTAAGGGGCAATGGTAATTAACCAACGACAACAGCCATTTGGTTGCAGCTAGCTGGTTGCGATGATCCGGCGCTAAGGTCCAGTGATTCCGGCAGAAAATCTGATATGCTCTGGGTCGATAGCACGCTGTGCAGACTGGCCGACAAATTGTCCAGGCTAGAGATAGAGCTGGCTGGTGGGTAGTGCAGGCCACGGACAATGGTGAAGACGCTAACAGTGGCTAATAGCAAGTAGCCATTCGGTTGCAGCTAGACTAGTTCTTGATAAAGGTTCTTGATAAAGGTTATAAAGAAATAATAGAATACAAAATAGACAAAAAACTAAAAAACTGGCTATTTACACAAGGACACAGAAAAAAACACGACCGCACTGCTACGCCATCTTGCTACGCCTGTTGGTGTCAGACTTGTTCCTCCGGTACCGCTTGCCTTGCGGAAGCAGAGAGAACAGTCTATGGCTTAGGTGGCTGGACTCTTTAACAATTTTCCAGGCCTTCCTTTCACACCGCCTGATATAGAGGTCCTCGATGGCAGGGAACTCTGCCCTAGTTATGTACTGGGCTGTCCGCACCACCCTCTATAGCGCCATGTGATCGAGGGTGGTGCAGTTGCCATACCAAGCAGTGATGCAGCCAGTAAAGATGCTCTCAATGGTGCAGCTGCAGAACTTTTTGAGGATTTGAGGGCCTATGCCAAATATTTTCAACCTCCTGAGGGGGAAGAGGTGCTTTCGTGCCTTCTTCACGACTGTGTATATGGACCATTTTAAGTCCTTAGTGATTTGGACACAGAGGAACTTGAAGCTCTCGATTAGCTCCACTACAGCCCCGTCGATGTGGATGGGGGCGTGCTCGTCTCCCCCCCCCATTTCCTGTAGTCCACGATCAGCTCCTTGGTCTTACTGATGTTCAGGGAGAGATTGTTGTCCTGGCACCACACTGCCAGGTCACTGACCTTCTCCCTGTAGGCTGTCTCATCGTTGCCTGTGATCAGGCCTACCACCGTTGTGTCATCAGCAAACTTGATGATGATGTTGGAGTCGTGCGTACAGGAGGGGACAAAGCACACACCCCTGTGGGGCCTCCATGTTGAGGGTCAGCTGGCAGAGGTGATGTTGCCTACCCTCACCATGTGAGGTCAGCCCAGTTGCAGAGGTAGATGTTCAGTCCCAAGGTCTCAAGCTTGGTGACGAGCTTGGAGGAGACTATGGCGTTGAACGCTGAGCTGTAGTCAATTAACAGCATTCATACGTAGGTACTCCTCTTATCTAGGTGGATGAGGGCAGTGTAGAGTGCAATTGTGATTGTGTCGTCTATGGATCTGTTGGGGCGGTATGTAAATTGGAGTGGGTCTAGACCAGGGATGGGCAACTCCAGTCCTCGGCAGCCAGAGTGGTGTCACACTTTTTCCCCATCCTTAGCAAACACAGCTGATTAAATGAGTTGCATTCTAAACTGAAGACCATGATTAGTTGATTATTGGAGTCAGGTGTATTAGCTGGGGCAAAAGTGTGACACCAATCAGGCCCCCGAGGACTGGAGTTGCCCATCCCTGGTCTAGGGTGTCTGGGATGATGGAGTTCATGTGTGCCATAACCAGCCTTTCAAAGCACTTCATGATTACAGATGTGAGTGCTACAGGGCAGTAGTCATTGTGGCAGCTTGAGACATGTGGAGATTACAGACTGGGACAAGGAGAGGTTGAAAATGACGTGAATATGCCTGCCAGCTGTTCCGCGCATGCGCTAAGAACACACCCCGGAATACCGTCCGACCCTGCGGCCTTGCAAGTGTTGACCTGATTAAAAACCTTACTCAAGTCAGCCTCAGAGTGTGAGATCACCCAGTCCTCTGGGTCGGTGGGTGGCCTCATGCATGGCACAGTGTTGTTTTTGTCAAAGTGTGCATAAAATGCATTGAGTTTGTCTGGTGGAGAGGCATTGTTGGGCAGATCACGTCTGGGTTTTCCTTAGTTATCATTAATGGACTTTATCCCCTGCCACATGCGGCAGGCGGCGGAGCCTGTGTAATAGGATTCCACCTTGTTCCTATATTGTCCTTTTGCTTGTTTGATGGCTCTGCGGAGGTCATAGCAGGACTTCTTGTACTTGTTTGTGTCCTCAGTTGTAGCCTCTGGGTTGGCTGTGATAGCCCTGTGTGCGGTAGCCCTGTCCTTTAGTTTAGTAGCGCCAACCTCTGTGTTAATCCAGGGCTTTTGATTGGGGAAGCAGCGAACCTTCACTGTGGGGACAACGTCAGTTATGCATTTCCTAATAAAGCCAGTGACGGCGGTGGTTAGCTCATGGATGCTATCGGCGGAGTCCCGGAACATATTCCAGTCAGCGCTAGCAAAGCAGTCCTGTAGCATTGCCTCCGATTCGGAGGACCATTTCTCTACGGAGCGCATCATGGGTACTTCCTGTTTGAACTTCTACTTGTAGACAGGAAGCAGCAGTATATGATCTGATTTGCCGAAGGGGGGACGAGGGAGAGCCTTGTATGCTTGCTTGTAGGTAGAGTAACAGTGGTCTAGGACTTATCACGCCTAGTGGCGAAGGAGACGTGTTGATGGAGGTTGGGCATCACGTGTCTTAATGACGTTGAATTAAAATCACCGGCAACCAGAAATGCAGCCTCTGGGTGGATGGTTTCCTGCTTGTTTATAGCCTCGTACATTTCGTTAAGTGCCAGCTTGTTGTTTTTCTTGTCCTGAGGTGGAATATATACAGCAGTTACGATAACAGCTTAAAACTCTCTCGGGAGGTACAAGGGTCTGCATTTGACCATCAGGTATTCCAAGACGGGTGAACAATGTGTCGAGAATTCCACTGCGCTAGAGTCAGCACACCATTTTCTGTTGATGAAGAGGCATACACCTCACCCTCTCGATTTTCCTGAATCCAATGTCCTGTCCACTTGGTGAATGGAGAATCCATCAAGTTGGATAGCCATGGTGGGTAACTTGTCCGAAAGCCATGTTTCAGAAAAGCAGAGAATATTGCTGTTACGAGAGTCCCGTTGATAGCAAATCTGCGATTGGAGGTCATCCATCTTATTATCAAGTGGCCAATAAAATGGAGGGAGGAGGAATCCCCACTCTCCTGCCTCTTTTTCACATGCATTTCCTCTTGGGTAGCCTGAAAATTGGGTCGGAATTCTACAAAGAGCTCAGGGCAGATGAGTGACAGTCAAAGTTGAAGCCAGAATTAAGGTTAGTAACTGCTGATCTTACTTTCAAAAGTTATTGTCGATCATAAGAAATGATAGTGGATATATTTAGTACAGATGAGACTAAAATGTAGCGTTTTGGCCATCAAGGAAAACGCTATGTCTGGCGCAAACCCGACACCTCTCATCACCCCGAGAACACCATCCCCACAGTGAAGCATGGTGGTGGCAGCATCATGCTGTGGGGATGTTTTTCATCGGCAGGGACTGGGAAACTTGTCAGAATTGAAGGAATAATGGATGGAGGGAAACCTGTTTCAGTCTTCCAGAGATTTGAGACTGGGACGGAGGTTCACCTTCCAGCAGAACAATGACCCTAAGCATACTGCTAAAGCAACACTCAAGTGGTTTAAGGGGAAACATTTGAATGTCTTGGAATGGCCTAGTCAAAGCCCAGACCTCAATCCATTTGAGAATATGTGGTATGACTTAAAGATTGCTGTACACCAGTGGAACCCATCCAACTTGAAGGAGCTGGAGCAGTTTTGCCTTGAGGAATGGGCAAAAGTCCCAGTGGCTAGATGTGCCAAGCTTATAGAGACATACCCCAAGAGACTTGCAGTTGTAATTGCTGCAAAAGGTGGCTCTACAAAGTATTGACTTTGGTGGGGTGAATAGTTATGCACGCTCAAGTTTTCTGTTTTTTTGTCTTATTTCTTGTTTGTTTCACAATAAAAAATATTTTGCATCTTCAAAGTGGTAGGCATGTTGTGTAAATCAAATGATACAAGCCCCCCAAAAATCAATTTTAATTCCAGGTTGTAAGGCAACAAAATAGGAAAAATGCCAAGGAGGGTGAATACTTTCGCAAGCCACTGTATATCCTACAATCAACAAGACACAACACATCAGATTGGAACAAGAATTGTGGCTTTTTTCTTGCCACTCTTCCGTAAAGCCCAGCTCTGTGGAGTGTACGGCTTAAAGTGGTCCTATGGACAGATACTCCAATCTCCGCTGTGGAGCTTTGCAGCTCCTTTAGGGTTATCTTTGGTCTCTTTGTTGCCTCTCTGATTAATGCCCTCCTTAACTGGTCTGTGAGTTTTGGTGGGTGGCCCTCTCTTGGTAGGTTTGTTGTGGTGCCATATTCTTTCCATTTTTTAATAATGGATTTAATGGTGCTCCGTGGGATGTTCAAAGTTTCGGATATTTCTTTATAACCCAACCCTGATCTGTACTTCTCCACAACTTTGTCCCTGACCTGTTTGGAGAGCTCCTTGGTCTTCATGGTGCCGCTTGCTTGGTGGTGCCCCTTGCTTAGTGGTGTTGCAGACTCTGGGGCCTTTCAGAACAGGTGTATATATACTGAGATCATGTGACAGATTATGTGACACTTAGATTGCACACAGGTGGACTTTATTTAACTAATTATGTGACTTCTGAAGGTAATTGGTTGCACCAGATCTTATTTAGGGGCTTCATAGCAATGGGGTTGAATACATATGCACACACCACTTTTCCGTTATTAATTTTAAACAAGTTCTTTTTTACATTTCACTTCACCAATTTGGACTATTTTGTGTATGTCCATTACATGAAATCCAAATAAAAATCAATTTAAATTACAGGTTGTAATGCAACAAAATAGGAAAAACGCCAAGGGGGATGAATACTTTTGCAAGGCACTGTAATAACACTATATCTCCATTGAAGGTGTTTAAACAGCAACCCTTAATTGAAACATTAACAAAGGGTTTTCTCCACCACAGTTTCAGTAAAAAGCTGAGGGATGGGGCTGGAGAAATGCAACCACTCCTGAATCAATAGACTACAATATGGATGCAAGGACTGATCATCCATGATTTAAAAAATAATAGTTTTAACCATGTTTTTATCCTACAGAGCGGTTGTTTACATTTACTTTGTTTACAAACATTGGAGTAAAACAAGTTAATTTTTTGGGCTCTGATGGGGTATGACAGTTGAACTAAGTTCATGAGGCATTTATACATTATATTCTTCAAGAATCAATGGGTACATATAATTAGTTTTTACATCCAAAAATGGATGTAGCAATTCCACATCTGAAAGTGAGTTTTTCACGTGAAACTGCAAATAAAATGTGAGGTGAAAACATGTTATTCTCCTCACATAAAAATGTGGTGTTAACATGTGAATTCAATGTAATATATGTGAAAATATGCTTTCATGTGTGAAATGTGAGATCAAAATGTGAAAACAACCATTTCACATATGAAAACACAATTTTCACATGTGAAACTGCAAATGTGACATTTTATTGTAAAGGTTGCACACATTTGTATGTCAATACGGGAACTTATGTTGATCATGGTTGCTATCTGCCAGTAGATGCACCTAGGTCATTAGTAATTCAAGCCTACACCTGAGTAGTAGTACACACTACATCTACTTTGTCATGGCACTGGGCCCTCGGACAGGAGGAGAAAGAGACTGGGCAAGGGTCATGTTCGACATCAATTAACCTTTTAGAGACAAACATATTGATACCATAATCGGTTATAGCTATTTTACAATAGTTATTGTTGGGTAATTATTTTTAAAGGATTACAGTAAGACCACCATCTCATGTTAATTTCAGATTCTGCTGACATTCTATATGGCCTAGTAAAAAGATTTGTGTCTTATGTTAGTCAATGTTGGTACTGACAAATTACTGTATGGTTTTATTTCATGTTTGTGTTGACAACTTTCCTGATATGGTTACATTGTGATTGACATTGCTTTTATTTTTGATCCTCTTTCTAAACAGGAAATACGATGCCGAATACAAGCCGTAGCAGTGACGGCATTGAGGGCAGTTTTGAGCTTCCGACGGCGCAATACCAAATACCTCTGAATGACAAAGTGGTGATAGTCCAAGTTTTGATTGGCATCTTCCTCTACATCAACTTCCTCATGATCTTCACCTTCAAGAGGCCTTGTTCTCCAACACACGATACATATTCTTTGCTCACACGCTGGTCTCTGACTGTAAGTATCTGGCTCTGACTGATGTATTGCTACTCCAGGGTACCAATGCCAGGTGGGCTATGTATATTTCTGGTTATGATCATACATAACCTGGACTATGCCACACCGCTGACACTGACATGATGAGCCTGGAGTGGTATGTTGCAATCTGCATGCCCCTGCACCACAGTGAACTCTCCACCCCGGTGAGGGCCATGCAATGCATCCTACTCATCCAGGCTCTCAGCTCTATTGAATGGATCATCGTGATCTCCATCCTCTTCTCGGCTGTACCTCTGAGGTTCTACACCTCTCCTCTAGTCTGCAGTTTCAGGCAGATAATTGTGTTCTCCTGGCAGGGCCACGTCAACTCGGCTCTGTGTCAGTTTTACCTCCTGGTAATGTCCGTAATCATAGCTTTCACCTATGTGAAGATCATGGTGGTTTTCAGAGCTGCCTCCTCAGACAGTAAGAAATCTACCAATAAGGGCATGAGGACAGTTATTCTCCATGGCTTACAGTTACTCCTTTGTTTGATCCAGTTATGGTGTCCTATGATAGAATTGGCTATAATGAAGATCAATTTGAATGTGTTTATTCAGCTTAGGTATTTTGACTATATTGTTTTTACTCTTGACCCTCGAGTCCACTTGTGTATGGATAAAGGGATAAGGATTTTGTGGTGGTTATGAAATATTATGCCCTGTTTGGATATTCTAAAAAAGTATTTATATGTAAAATGGACAAGCCTAATCGTAAATGAAGAAAAAAAACTCCCATGGCCTGCAGATTGATTTCAGTCGTGTAAAATCAAAGTATATTTTTGTTTATTTAGTTCAAATGTTTTTTTTCTCTGGTATTTGGCCCTCATGATCTCTGCAGTAACATAAATAGTATTTTACACCCATATTTTACTCCCCCTTGCTGAGTGACAGTTAGACAATTCTATTAAACTTCAATAATTTCTGTCTCTATTTGTCATGGTTCCTTGATTTTATGAAAAATAAACTGTAAAAGTTCAATAACATTTATAATTTTTCAAACCCTATCTCTGTTGTTTCAGAAGTTCATGTTAGTGGCCATTTTTTCATGATAGAGACCCAGGGAGAACACACTGTTTGGACCTGGCCCCAGCTCTCTTCATTACTGATGCATGACTTCTGTCAAGAGCAGACCAAGCCCTGGTGTGCTGCTCTCAACAGAGTAATCTTGTTTGCCAAACAAAAGAAAACATATGGTTGCACAATTAGGCTCAACTCAGAAGCGCTCCGTTAATAATCAACCAGTCTGTTAATTACTAATCAGGGAACAGGGGACCCGCGCTTTCCCTAACTGTACTCTTGAGATATCTGGCAGCACCGTGGACATGCCTCCCTGTTCATCAAATGCAATCCATGTAAATCCCCTCTTAAACAACCCCATCCCAATGTTTCCTTTACGGTTTCATCATTCTCTCTGAAAACTATAACAAACGCTGGTAGATGGACATGCCTTTTACTCTAGGCCCTGGTCTGCATGCATTTCACTCAAGGTTGATAGAACACCCTTTAAAAGTAGAACAAGGTTTTAGACATATAGTTGATACTTTATTACAAATACTGATATCACAGTACTGAGGACAATAAACACATTTGAAGAAATATTGATTCAAATTCATGAATAGCAGGCCTCCTGTTCAGCCTTAAACACCCACACCAATAGAAATCCACTTTTTCAAGCTGAAGGCCAGAGCTTACCCATGATGTTGCACAATTATTTAAGTCATTGTGTTAGTGAAAGTATGATATACAGTTGAAGTCGGAAGTTTACCTACACTTAGGTTGGAGTCATTAAAACTTGTTTTTCAACCACTCTGTCAGGACCCGGTGCGAGAAACAGTCACTAATAATTGTCAGAACCCAGAAGATGAGGCAGACACAGCAGTACTAGAGATGGTGGTTTAATAAAGAACAAAAATCCTCAGGCAAAGAAACTAAATCCACAATGTCAAAAAATAAAGCCAAGAGGCACAAAGAGGAAAACCTCCAAAAAACAAAGAAACTCCACAAAGTGGTAAAAATCCCACCAGATAAATATCCATATAACACAAGGCTTGGGCTGGGGCTGGGTGCTAACTTACAAACACTGAGCAAGGAACTGAGGAACACACAGGGTTTAAATACTAACAGGGGAATGACCTACAGGTGCAAACAATAATTAGATCAAGAAAAAACAAAAGGTACAAAAAAGGTGCAATGGGGACATCTAGTGACCAAAACCCGAACAGTCATGGCCAAAACCTGACAGAATCCCCCTCCTAGGAACGGCTCCTGACGTTCCTACCAGCCTTCTCAGGGTGGAGGGCCCTGAACTGACGAATGAGGTCAGGGTCCAGTATGTCCTTGGCAGGAACCCAGGAGCGCTCCTCGGGACCGTAGCCTTCCCAGTCCACCAGATACTGCCAGGACCGCTGCACCCGGCGGGAATCCAGTATCCGGTGGACGGTATAAGCCGACTGGCCACCGATGACACGGGGCGGAGGGGGAGGTCTGCCTGCCGGAATAAGGGGAGAAAAAACAACAGGTTTTAATAAAGAAATGTGAAATGTTGGATTGATCTTAAGGGATCTGGGTAAGTGCAGGCGAAAAGTAACGGGATTGACTCTCCTGGCAATCTTAAAGGGACCGATGAACCTCTGGGACAGCTTGCGAGACTCCACCCGTAGCGGTAGGTTCTTAGTTGAGAGCCATACTCTCTGGCCGGGGTACAGGGTAGGACCGGGACGGCGACCTCTGTTGGCTTGTCGTTGGTACTGCTGAGAGGAACGCAGAAGATTAAGACGTGCCTTCTTCCACGTAAGCCGACAGCGTCTGATGAACCTCGAGGCTGAAGGCACTCTGACTTCTGCCTCCTGGTCCGGGAACAATAGAGGTGCATAGCCAAACTGACACTCATGCGGGGACATACCAGTGGAGGAGGAGCACAAGGTGTTGTGCGCGTACTCGGCCCAAACAATGAAGGATGACCAAGTGGACGGGTTGTTGGAAACCATGCATCTGAGGGTGGTTTCCAGCTCCTGATTCATCCTCTCAGTTTGGCCATTGGACTCCGGATGGTACCCGGAAGATAAACTGGCCGTGGCCCCTATGAGTTGGCAGAAGGCCTTCCAAAACCTTGAGGCGAACTGGGGACCTCTGTCGGAAACCATATCTTGCGGGATCCCAAAGACTCGGAACACATGGTTAATCACCAACTCAGCTGTTTCCTTGGCAGAAGGTAATTTGGTCAAAGGAACAAACCTGGCCGCCTTAGAAAACCTGTCGATGATGACTAGGATCGTAGTATTACCATGGGACGGAGGAAGGCCAGTAATAAAGTCCAATGAGATATGGGACCAGGGTCGGTGGGGAATAGATAGAGGGTGAAGGAGTCCTTGAGGGCGAAGGTGAGAAGATTTGCCCTGGCAGCACACGGAACAGGCCTTGATGAAAGTGGCAACGTCTTCCTTCATGGTGGGCCACCAGAACTTACGCTGGATGAACTCCAAGGTGCGGCCTATGCCCGGGTGACAGGTGAGGCGAGAGGAGTGCCCCCACCGAAGGACTTGGGACCTTGCTGCCTTGGGAACAAACAACCGATTAGCAGGACCTCCACCAGGGCCCGGTTCGATGGCTTGAGCTTGTTTCACGGTATCCTCCACTTGCCACGAGATCGGAGCCACGATCTTAGCGGCCGGAAGGACAGTCATGTCAGTATCTTCTCGAATGGCAGGAGAGTAGATTCGTGACAAGGCGTCCGGTTTGAGATTCTTCGACCCGGGTCTATAGGTGAGGATAAACTGAAATCGGCTGAAGAAAAGAGACCATCGAGCTTGTCTGGCGTTCAACCGCTTCGCCTGCTGGATATACTCCAGATTCTTGTGGTCCGTAAGCACTTGAAACGGTTGAGAAGCCCCCTCGAGCCAGTGTCTCCATTCCTTCAATGCCATCTTAACCGCTAGGAGTTCACGGTCCCCCACATCGTAATTCCTCTCGGCCGGGGTAAGCCGGTGAGAGAAGAAGGCGCAAGGATGAAGCTTCTTGTCTTCACCCCTCTGAGACAGGACAGCTCCAACCCCAACCTCTGATGCGTCTACCTCCACCACAAAAGGTTCCTCCGCCGTTGGTAGTGTCAGGATGGGAGCAGAGAGGATGCGCTGCTTGAGTCCTTGGAAGGCCGTCTCAGCTTCTCTTCCCCACAGAAACCTTGTGTTGCCACCCTTGGTTACCGCCGAGAGAGGGGCTGCCACCGAGCTGAAGTTCTTGATGAACTTGCGGTAAAAGTTGGTGAAGCCCAGGAAACGTTGAACTTCCTTAACGGACTTGGGGGTGGGCCAATCCGCTACCGCCTCTACCTTCTTGGGGTCCATCTGGACTCGTCCGGGTTCCACTATAAATCCCAGGAATTGTACTCGAGAGGAATGGAATTCACACTTCTCCGGCTTAACGTACAAATGGCTGTCTAGGAGGCGTTTGAGCACTTGTCTGACATGCTTAGTGTGTTCTTGAAGGGAGCTCGAAAAGATGAGGATGTCATCCAAGTACACAAACACGAAGATGTTAAGCATATCCCTAAGCACATCGTTTATGAGCGCTTGGAACACAGCCGGAGCGTTGGTCAGGCCGAAGGGCATCACCGAGTATTCGTAGTGACCAGTAGGCGTGTTGAAAGCGGTCTTCCACTCGTCCCCGGGTTTGATCCGCACAAGATGGTATGCGTTCCGCAGGTCAAGCTTAGTGAAGACAACTGCTTCCTGGAGCAGCTCAAAGGCTGTGGCCATAAGAGGTAGCGGGTAGCGGTTACGGACGGTTATGGCATTGAGTCCCCGGTAGTCGATGCAAGGTCGTAATCCGCCGTCTTTCTTGGCCACAAAGAAAAACCCTGCTCCCGCCGGCGAGGTAGATGGACGCATGAGGCCTGCTGTCAGAGCGTCCTTGATGTAGGTATCCATAGCAGCTCGTTCGGGAGGAGAAAGGGAAAAGATCCGACCCCTGGGAGGGCAGGTCCCCGGCAACAGGTCGATGGTGCAATCGTAAGGTCTATGGGGTGGTAGTTTGGTGGCCCTCTGTTTGCTAAATACCAGTTTGAGGTCATGGTAACACTCGGGAACTCGGGACAAGTCGATGGATTCTAGAGACTCGGAAGGAGAACTCTGGGAACTCGGGAAGATACAAGTGGCTTGGCACGTGGGACCCCACTGCTTGATAGTGCCCACAGACCAGTCGATGTGAGGGTTATGGCTGTGAAGCCAGGGATAGCCAAGGACGAGAGGAAACTCGGAACAGGCGATCAGATGAAAGTTCATCACTTCCTTGTGTTGGGAAACTGAAAGTCGTAAGGGGGTAGTGGCACGAGTGACAAGTCCAGATCCCAAAGGACTTCCATCCAACGTAGCAACCCTTATGGGGTCACTTAGAGGTTCAGAAGGAACGCCATTCTCCTTCGCCCAGATCCCATCCATGAAGTTACCTGCGGCTCCAGAGTCTACCAAGGCTTGAAGAGAAACCTCGTGGTCGTCCCAGGAAAGGGTAACAGGAATGAGCAGGCGGGAGTTGGATAGATGGGAGGAGGTTATGTTTCCCGTTACAGTCCTCCCAGGCCTGCACGGGAGAGTGCGTTTCCCTGGAGCCCGGGACACGTGGAGCGGAAATGGCCCGGTTTGCCGCAATATAGACAGCATCGCTCCCTCATTCGGCGGTCTCTCTCAGCCTGGGAGATGCGTCCAACCTGCATGGGTTCTGGTGGAGCCAGCGAGGATAAAGGTGGAGACTCGGAGTTGGAACCGATAGGAACTAGGGTGAGCGGTCTATGGTTTTGTTCTCTCTCTCTCAGACGCTGGTCTATGCGTGAAGCCAACTTGATAAGGGACTCGAGGTTGTCCGGTGGTTCCCGAGTGGCCAGTTCATCTTGGATGGTGTCAGAAAGACCCTTCAAAAAACACACTGTGAGCGCCTCGTCGTTCCAGCCACTTGCTGCTGCCACAGTGCGGAACTGGATGGCATAGTCCGTCACGCTGCGCCGACCTTGGCGGAGAGTCAGGAGCTGTTTGGCTGAGTCAGGGCCGTTGGTAGGACCTTGAAACACTCGCTTGAATTCTTCAGCAAAGGTAGAGTAGCTGGCACAGCAGGGACTTTGGGCATCCCACACAGCAGTAGCCCAGGCTAGAGCCTTTTCCGACAGCAGGGTGATGATATATGCTATCTTGGACCGGTCGGTGGGAAACGACGATGGTTGCAGCTCAAAGGAGAGAGAACATTGGGTGAAAAACCCCTTACAAACACTTGGGTCCCCTGAGAACCGTTGAGGAGGCGGCAGACGAGGTTCCGCCAGGGGATTAACTGCCAGGAGCCCTTGAATCGGATGAATTGGAGCAGAAGCGGTTGCCGGGGAAAGTCGATCCGAAATCTGCTTTATGGAAGTCAGCATCTCTGACAGAAGTTGAGAATGTCTAGCCATTAAGGCCTCTTGCTGAACCAGAGCAGCTTCGTGGCGTTGGACAGTCCCCTCATGGTGGGACAGCATGGAAAAAAAATCCTGGGTACTGGCTGCCTCTGGGTTCATAATAATGGCTCAGTGTTTCTGTCAGGACCCGGTGCGAGAAACAGTCACTAATAATTGTCAGAACCCAGAAGATGAGGCAGACACAGCAGTACTAGAGATGGTGGTTTAATAAAGAACAAAAATCCTCAGGCAAAGAAACTAAATCCACAATGTCCAAAAATAAAGCCAAGAGGCACAAAGAGGAAAACCTCCAAAAAACAAAGAAACTCCACAAAGTGGTAAAAATCCCACCAGATAAATATCCATATAACACAAGGCTTGGGCTGGGGCTGGGTGCTAACTTACAAACACTGAGCAAGGAACTGAGGAACACACAGGGTTTAAATACTAACAGGGGAATGACCTACAGGTGCAAACAATAATTAGATCAAGAAAAAACAAAAGGTACAAAAAAGGTGCAATGGGGACATCTAGTGACCAAAACCCGAACAGTCATGGCCAAAACCTGACACACTCCACAAATGTCTTGTTAACAAACTATAGTTTTGGCAAGTCGGTTAGGACATCTACTTTGTGCATGACACAAGTAAATTTTCCAACAATTGTTGTACAGACAGATTATTTCACTTAGAATTCACTGTTTCACAATTCCAGTGGGTCAGAAGTTTACATACAATAAGTTGACTGTGCCTTTAAACAGCTTGGAAAATTCCAGAAAATGATGTCATGGCTTTAGAAGCTTCTGATAGGCTAATTGACATCATTCGAGTCAATTCGAGGTGTACCTGTGGATGTATTTCAAGGCCTACCTTCAAATTCCGCACCTCTTTGCTTGACATCATGGGAAAATCAAAAGAAATCAGCCAAAAATTGTAGACCTCCATAAGTCTGGTTCATCCTTGGGAGCAATTTCCAAACGCCTGAAGGTACCACGTTCATCTTAACAAACAATAGTACGCAAGTATAAACACCATGGGACCACGCAGCCGTCATACCGCTCAGGAAGGAGACGCGTTCTGTCTCCTAGAGATGAACATACTTTGGTGCGAAAAGTGCAAATAAATCCCAGAACAACAGCAAATGACCTTGTGAAGATGCTGGAATAAACAGGTACAAAAGTATCTATATCCACAGTAAAACGAGTCCTATATCGACATAACCTGAAATGCCGCTCAGCAAGGAAGAAGCCACTGCTCCAAAACCGCCATAAGAAAGCCACAATACGGTTTGTAACTGCACATGGGGACAAAGATCGTACTTTTTGGAGAAATGTCCTCTGGTCTGATGAAACAAAAATAGAACTGTTTGGCCATAATGACCATCGTTATGTTTGGAGGAAAAAGGGGGTGGCTTGCAAGCCGAAGAACACCATCCCAACCGTGAAGCACGGGGGTGGCACCATCATGCTGTGGGGGTGCTTTGCTGCAGGAGGGACTGGTGCACGTCACAAAATAGATGGCATCATGAGGAAGGACAATTATGTGGATATATTGAAGCAACATCTCAAGACATCAGTCAGGTAGTTAAAGCTTGGTCGCAAATGCACAATGACCCCAAGCATACTTCCAAAGTTGTGGCAAAATGGCTTAAGGACAACAAAGTCAAGGAATTGGAATGGCCATAACAAAGCCCTGACCTCAATCCTATAGAACATTTGTGGGCAGAACTGAAAAAGTGTGTGCGAGCAAGGAGGCCTACAAACCTGACTCAGTTACACCAGCTCTGTCAGGAGGAATGGGCCAAAATTCACCCAACTTATTGTGGGAAGCTTGTGGAAGGCTACCCGAAACGTTTGACCTAAGTTAAACAATTTAAAAGCAATGCTACCAAATACTAATTGAGTGTATGTAAACTTCTGACCCACTGGGAATGTGATGAAATAAATAAAAGCCTAAATAAATCATTCTCTCTACTATTATTCTGACATTGTCACGCCCCGACCTGGAGAGACTGTTATTCTCTAGGTAGTTTGGTCAGGGTGTGAAACTCTATGTTAGAATTTCTATGTTTAGGATCTAGAATTGTATTTCTAGGTTTGGCCGGGTGTGATTCCCAATCAGAGGCAGCTGTCGCTCGTTGTCTCTGATTGGGGATCATACTTAAGTAGCCTGTTTGCCTACCTTATTGTGGGATCTTGTTCCGTGTTCGGCTTGTATGAGTATAGCCTGAGGACTTCACGTTACGTTGTTTCTTGTTTTGTTTACGTTTATTTGAGTTTAATAAACATGTACGCTTTTCACGCTGCACCTTGGTCTGACCCGTCTCTCAACGTTCGTAACAGAAGATCCCACCAAAAACGGACCAAGCAGTGTGCCCAGGAGCAGCAGACACCCTGGACACAGGTGGGGAAGTCATTTTGGACTTGGGAGGAGATATTGGCAGGTAAAGGACCCTGGGCGAAGGAGGAAGCCCAGGCAGGAGAGGATCAACGGCGACATCAACAGTGCCGGCCGAAGAGGAAGCCCGAGAAGCAGCCCCAATAAAAAAGTTTTGGGGGGGCTCACGGGGTGGACGACGAGGCAGCAGGAGGCCGGGAAAGGGCTGACTAGAGAGGAGGAGGCCGCTATTCTAGAGGTCCTCCAAGACCTGCGGATCGAGAGTCTGAGAGAAGAGGCCACCACGTTACGGGAGCTGTTAGCTCAGAGGGAGCAGGAGTTATCCGTTCAGAGGGAGGCGCTACAGGATGCTCAAAGGGAGAAGGAAGTAGTGGAGGCAAGGAGAGAGGAGCTGGTCAGGCAACAGAAGGAGCGTGTGTTCATAGAGGAACCTAGGTATGCAGAGATACGCACTGTGTCGCCAGTGCGCATTCACAGCCCAGTGCGTCCTGTGCCAGCGCCCCGTACGTGTCGTGCGAAAGTGGGCATCCAGCCAGGACGGGTTGTGCCCGCTCAACGCTCCTGGTCTCCAGTACGCCTTCACGGTCCAGTATATCCTGCGCCAGTCCTACGCACTGTGGTGCGCGTATCCAGTCCGGTACGGCCCGTGCCAGCTCCTCGCACCAAACCAGTGGTGCATGTCTCCAGTCCGGCCCGGCCCGTTCCTGCTCCTCGCACCAGACCTGTGGTGCGTGTCCTCAGTCCGGCCGGCCCGTTCCTGCTTCTCGCACCAGATCTGTGGTGCGTGTCTCCAGTCCGGCCCGGCCCATTCCTGCTCCTCGCACCACACCAGTGGAGCCAGAGCAGTCCGCTCCACCGGTGCCCAGTCCAGCTGCGGTCAGCGGATCTACTCCGGAGCCAGAGCAGTCCAGTCCACCGGTGCCTAGTCCAGCTCCAGTCAGCGGTTCCAGTCCAGATCCAGAAGTCAGCCCCTCTCCAGGGTCGGGGTCTCCCACACCAGGGTCCAGACAGGGCTTGGTGCATCGTGGGGGGATTGCCGATCCAGGTCCAGACGTCAGCACCTCTCCAGGTTCGGGGTCTCCCACACCAGGGTCCAGACAGGGCTTGGTGCATCGCGGGAGGATTACCGATCCAGGCCCAGACGTCCGCCCCTCTCCAGGTTCGGGGTTTCCCACACCAGGGTCCAGACAGGGCTTGGTGCATCGTGGGAGGAAGGAGAGGGGAAGCCGAGGTCCAGACCAGACCAGGGGCGCAACGGGGAGGCAGAGAGGGAGAGGTCGTCACACCCGGACCCTCCCCTTATGAGTCAGGTTGGTGCGGCCGGAGTACGCACCTTTGGGGGAGGGGGGGGGGGGGTACTGTCACGCCCTGACCTGGAGAGACTGTTATTCTCTAGGTAGTTTGGTCAGGGTGTGAAACTCTATGTTAGAATTTCTATGTTTAGGATCTAGAATTGTATTTCTAAGTTTGGCCGGGTGTTATCCCCAATCGGAGGCAGCTGTCGCTCGTTGTCTCTGATTGGGGATCATACTTAAGTAGCCTGTTTGCCTACCTTGTTGTGGGATCTTGTTCCGATTTCGGCTTGTATGTGTATAGCCTGAGGACTTCACGTTACGTTGGTTCTTGTTTTGTTTATGTTTATTTGAGTTTAATAAACATGTACGCTTTTCACACTGCACCTTGGTCTGACCCGTCTCTCAACGTTCGTGACAGACATTTCACCTTCTTAAAATAAAGTGGTGATCCTAACTGACCTAAGACAGGGAATTTTTACTAGGATTAAATGTCAGGAATTGTGAAAAACTGAGTTTAAATGTATTTGGCTAAGGTGTATGTGAACTTCTGACTTTTATGCAAATGTGGTGTCTTTTCCTATGATATGACATACAAATTATTTTCAGGCAACGTTTCGTTTCATGGGCTGGGTTTTATTTTAATGTTACCACCCACCAGCTGCAAAGCTATTCCTCTTTACGGCTGAGATGAGCCAAACAGCCTTGTGGCCACTTGACCGACTGAGCAAATTAAAAGAGGGGAATGGAGGGGAACAAACATATGTTTTTGCACGTCCACTTTTTTTTTACCAGACAATTATCATAATCTATTGGATAATTTGTCAATTTTCACTTATTTTTTTATCTAGACTGTATACAATATATATGACAATTTTATAAATGGTATAATTGCATGATATGATAGCATTTAGCAAACCCGTTGCTCCAAGATTAATGGTTTGACTACTAAAGATTTGCTTTACTACACACTCCACTGCTTTGATTGGTGTAACGTTAGCTGGAAACCATAAGTATCTTTCCATATCATGAAAAGGCACCTGCGAAAGAAGGAACTTATAGCTACATTTAATTTGTGGTGTGCATGATCATGAGCAAAGTCATTATAGCCTATCATTTCACTTCCCCTGTGAGAACCATGAGCAGGGGCTGACTTGACTTTGCTGTCCCGCAGCCGAAGCCTGCTAGCCTCCTACCTACCAAAGGTTGCACCATGTCCATTGGAATGTAGAAAACTGGAGCTTCGTGTTATTCATTCTAACTATTTCTATGGCAAATTCACCGCCACAATTTATGGAAGCTGCGAAAACTTTGGCGATAACAATAGATGGCGAAGTCAAAGATAGGCCATTGTGAATAAGTTTTCTCTAAATCAATGCTTATGACAAATCCAGCTCCAGAACCAGCCATTGAGCCAGCTGGGTAAAGTTAAAAATAAATAATTTCAGAACATAGGGCACTTTCAAAACATAAGTAATAATTTTCCAAATCCAAAACAAAAAGAAACTAAACTGCATGTGAATTCAGTATGCTTTATCCCTGAACAGGAATAATTATCTTGAAGTCCACGAAAACTTAGAACTGGTGTTGATTGAATAGCACGCATAGTTACTCAGATGTGATCATCATTTTAAAGTGATTAAATATGACAAAATGGCCTACAGTGCCTTCAGAAAGTATTCATACCTTTACTTATTCCACATTTTGTTGTGTTACAGCCTGAATTAAAAATGGATTCAAATTAGTATATTTCCAGAAATATCACATTTATATACAGTGGGGAAAAAAAGTATTTAGTCAGCCACCAATTGTGCAAGTTCTCCCACTTAAAAAGATGAGAGAGGCCTGTAATTTTCATCATAGGTACACGTCAACTATGACAGACAAATTGAGAATTTTTTTCTCCAGAAAATCACATTGTCAGATTTTTAATGAATTTATTTGCAAAATATGGTGGAAAATAAGTATTTGGTCACCTACAAACAAGCAAGATTTCAGGCTCTCACAGACCTGTAACTTCTTCTTTAAGAGGCTCCTCTGTCCTCCACTCGTTACCTGTATTAATGGCACCTGTTTGAACTTGTTATCAGTATAAAAGACACCTGTCCACAACCTCAAACAGTCACACTCCAAACTCCACTATGGCCAAGACCAAAGAGCTGTCAAAGGACACCAGAAACAAAATTGTAGACCTGCACCAGGCTGGGAAGACTGAATCTGCAATAGGTAAGCAGCTTGGTTTGAAGAAATCAACTGTGGGAGCAGTTATTAGGAAATGGAAGACATACAAGACCACTGATAATCTCCCTCGATCTGGGGCTCCACGCAAGATCTCACCCCGTGGGGTCAAAATGATCACAAGAACGGTGAGCAAAAATCCCAGAACCACACGGGGGGACCTAGTGAATGACCTGCAGAGAGCTGGGACCAAAGTAAGAAAGCCTACCATCAGTAACACACTACGCCGCCATGGACTCAAATCCTGCAGTGCCAGACGTGTCCCCCTGCTTAAGCCAGTACATGTCCAGGCCCGTCTGAAGTTTGCTAGAGTGCATTTGGATGATCCAGAAGAGGATTGGGAGAATGTCATATGGTCAGATGAAACCAAAATAGAACTTTTTGGTAAAAACTCAACTCGTCGTGTTTGGAGGACAAAGAATGCTGAGTTGCATCCAAAGAACACCATACCTACTGTGAAGCATGGGGGTGGAAACATCATGCTTTGGGGCTGTTTTTCTGCAAAGGGACCAGGACGACTGATCTGTGTAAAGGAAAGAATGAATGGGGCCATATATCGTGAGATTTTGAGTGAAAACCTCCTTCCATCAGCAAGGGCATTGAAGATGAAACGTGGCTGGGTCTTTCAGCATGACAATGATCCCAAACACACCGCCCGGGCAACGAAGGAGTGGCTTCGTAAGAAGCATTTCAAGGTCCTGGAGTGGCCTAGCCAGTCTCCAGATCTCAACCCCATAGAAAATCTTTGGAGGGAGTTGAAAGTCTGTGTTGCCCAGCGACAGCCCCAAAACATCACTGCTCTAGAGGAGATCTGCATGGAGGAATGGGCCAAAATACCAGCAACAGTGTGTGAAAACCTCGTGAAGACTTACAGAAAACGTTTGACCTGTGTCATTGCCAACAAAGGGTATATAACAAAGTATTGAGAAACTTTTGTTATTGACCAAATACTTATTTTCCACCATAATTTGCAAATAAATTCATTAAAAATCCTACAATGTGATTTTCTGGATTTTTGTTTCTCATTTTGTCTGTCATAGTTGACGTGTACCTATGATGAAAATTACAGGCCTCTCTCATATTTTTAAGTGGGAGAACTTGCGCAATTGGTGGCTGACTAAATACTTTTTCTCCCCACTGTAAGTATTCACAGCCCTGACTATACATGTTAGAATCACCTTTGGCAGCGATTACAGCTGTGAATCTTTCTAGGTAAGTCTCTAAGAGCTTTGCACACCTGGATTGTACAATATTTGCACATTATTCTTTAAAAAATTATTCAAGCTGGTTGTTGATCATTGCTAGACAGCCATTTTCAAGTCTTGCCATAGATTTTCAAGCCGATTTAAGTCAAAATTGTAACTAGCCCCCTCAGGAACATTTAATGTTGTCTTGGTAAGTCACTCCAAAGTACTCCAAATGTACAAAACATTAGGAACACCTGCTATTCCATGCCATAGACTGACCAGGTGAATCGAGGTGAAAGCTATGATCCCTTATTGATTTCACTTGTTAAATCCACTTCAATCAGTGTAGATAAAGAGGAGGAGACAGGTTAAATAATAATTTTTAAGCCTTGGGACAATTGAGACATGGATTGTGTATGTGTGCCATTCAGAGGGTGAATAGGCAAGAAAAAAGATTGAACTGCCTTTGAACGGGGTATGCTATAGTGGATGCTCCTTAGAGAAGGAAGGGGAGGACAATCCTCCTCAGTGAATTTCATAAAAATAAAAATAGTGAAACATTTAAATGGTTATCCTTTTTAGATAAAACTATACTAAATATATTCACGTCACCAAATAATTGATTAAAACATACTGTTTTGCAATGAATGTCTATTGTAGCCTCAACAGCACTCTGTAGGGTAGCCCTATAGTGTAGCCAGAGGACAGCTAGCTTCCGTGCTCCTCTGGGTACATTGACTTCAATATAAAACCTAGGACGCTCATGGTTCTCATGCCCTTCCATAGACTTACACAGTAATTATGACAACTTCCAGAGGACTTCCTATAACCTATCAGCGCTCTTGCAGCCTGAACTGACATGTTGTCCACCCAATCAAAGAATCAGAGAATGAATCTAGTACTTAAAGCATAAGCTACAGCTAGCTAGCACTGCAGTGCATAAAATGTGGTAAGTAGTTGACTCAAAGAGAGAGAAAGACAATAGTTGAACAAGTTTTAACAAATTAATTTCTTCAAAAATGAAGGAGAAGCAAGAGAGAGAGAGAGAGAGAGAGAGAGATAGATAGCTGTATTTTGTCCTTTTTTTTCACTTTCACTATAATTTACTTAGCTAGCAAATACAGCTAGCTAGTTTAGCCTACTCAAACACACGGCTCAAACAGAGGGATGCTATGTTAGCTAGTTGGCTATGACTATCCAACACTCAAACTCTTCCAAGTCAAGGTAAGCTTTTGGTTTTACAAAAGTATTTTGCCACCGGGGCCTGCCGGTTTAACTGCTAAGCTGCTTACTGACTGTACACTATACTGCATGACTGTAGCGAGTTTACTAACGCATTAGTTCTATTAGCTATGTTGACTATGATGTTACTTTAGCTAATACGATGTAGGCTGTGTGTAGAGGTCAGCGGTTATGATAAAAGTTTTTTTTGCCTGGTCACAGACAACTGATGAGTTGTGCATTGAAGTCCACAAGTGAAAGGAAAAGGTGAGAGGAGGAGAGCGCGTAGATGCGAAAAGGAATACAACGTGGCTGCTATGAAAGTGAACTATGTTTACGCATAATCAGGGGTGTATTCATTCCGTCGATTCTGTTGAAAAACTTTTCTTAAAGCAAACGGAACGAAACGGGGATATACGTACCTGAATTTGGCTAATAGAAACTCTTGTTTGCAACTGTTGGACTAATGATTACACTGTCTGTCATCTCAACTTTTTCTCTCGACCTGTGTGCACCTACGTTGTAAACTTTAATTCATAGGCTAGGTTGTAGCAACCTCATGACGGGTATAGGGAAAATTTGAGTATCATGTAGTAGCCTAAACCTATCGATGTTACATTGAACTGGGTGAATGGAATATGAATGATAGTAATATGCTGTAATAGAAATAAGGCCATGTTCATAAAAAATATATAATCCTCCCTCATCTTCAACAGCACCGACCGCCACTGGGTTTTTCACGCTCAACAGTTTCCTGTGTGTATCAATAATGGTCCGCCACCAAAGGACATCCAGCAAACTTGACACAACTGTGGGAAGCATTGGAGTGTACATGGGCCAGCATTCCTATGGAATGATTTCGACACCTTGTAGGGTCCATCCCCCGACGAATTGAGGCTGTTCTGAGGGCAAAAGGGAGCACAACTCAATATTAGGAAGGTGTTCCTAATGTTTTGTACAATCAGTGTATGTTTGGCCGTGTGTTTTAGGTTATTGTCCTGCTGAAAGGTGAATTTGTCTCACAGTTTCTGTTGGAAAACAGACTGAACCAGGTTTTCCTCTAGGATTTTGCCTGTGCTTAGCTCTATAACGTTTACTTTTTTCCCCAAAAACTCCCTAGTCCTTGCCGATGACAAACATATCCAGAACACGATGCAGCCACCACCATTCTTGAAAATATGAAAAGTGGCACTAGGTGATGTGTTGTGTTGGATTTGCCCCAAACATAACACTTTTGTATTCAGGACATAAAGTTAATTTCTTTGCCACATTTTTTGCAGTTTTACTTAGTGCCTTATTGCAAACAGGATACATGTTTTGGAATATTTTTTTTCTGTACAGGCTGTGTGTATTGATACACCATACAAAATGTAATTAATAACTTCACCATGCACAAAGAGATATTCAATGTCAACTTAAAAAAAAAAGAAATCGAGGTATTGGAAAACTCCCTGGTCTTTGTGGTTAAATCTGTGTTTGAAATTCACTGCTCGACTGAGGGACCTTACAGATAATTGTATGTGTGCGGTACAGAGAAGAGGTAGTCATTCAAAAAGCACGTTACACTATTATTGCATACAGAGTGAGTCCATGCAACTTATTATGTGCCTTGTTAAGCACATTTTTACTCCTGAGCTTATTTAGGCACAAGACATTTAAGCTTTTCATTTTGTATTCATTTGTAAAAAATTTGTGGTATTGTGTAGGCCAGTGACACAACATTTTAATTTTATAATTGTTTTATTCATTCATTCTGTAACACAACAAAATGTGTAAAAGTCAAGGGGTGTAAATACTTTCTGAAATCACTGTATATGATTTTGCACAAATTATTTAAACTGAGTGAAGATGGCTCTGTTAGGTCAGTTGGTTGGAGCAAGGTGCTTGCTTATTGCATGGGCCACATAATTGCTCAAAGCATCAGTTTAATGACCATATTATGTTATCATTACTTCTAATGAGTTCCCTAAGTAAAAGTTAAGCACTAGACCTTTTCCCTGTTGAGGAATAAGCAATGATTATGAACATGATGCATTATGACAATGGAATGAAATTAATTTATCCCTTGAGAAATCAAGACACTATCCAAAACATTTGGAAAGAGGAAATGCCTCTTCCCAGAGATGTTTTGCATCATGGTGGTGCTATGTAGAAACATTTATAAAAATCCACAACCCATCCCTCCCAAACCTTAACAGTCTCCATCAGAGGACAAGTTGAGGTTAGTTCATGACTTCTTATTTATCTTTGGGATCATGTATACTGTCATTAATTATTGTTCTGTGTGCATATCAAGTATTTACTTTCCTCAACATTTCAGATTTGCAGACATCGACCATTCCTCAAGAGGGCCACACTGAAAAATGCAGAATCTGACCTACCTTCCAGGCAATGCCACCAACTCACAGAAGAGCCCCGTGTAGCTCAGTTGGTAGAGCATGGCGCTTGCAACGCCAGGGTTGTGGGTTCGTTTCCCACGGGGGGCCAGTATAAAAATGTATGCACTCACTAACTGTAAGTCGCTCTGGATAAGAGCGTCTGCTAAATTAATAAAATGTAAAGAGCCTGTCTATGATAATCAAGGTGTGTGTGGTGCTCCCCTTCTTCTGCATGTTCCTCAACTGCATCTGGTCATGTTGCACACATTCGCCTCTCACAGACAGTTCCTGGACAACTCCCGCTACAAGCTGATCAACGACACTCTGCAGCTCCTCTCCTCTGTCCACCTCATTGTGGGCAACGTGAAGTTCTCCATTGTATACTGTGCCCTTCTTCTCAACTGCCACCTTCCAGAACACCCCTGTGATCCTGGCAGAGACTACATTTTAAATTTTAGTCATTTAGCAGACGCTCTTATCCAGAGCGACTTACAGTTAGTGAGTGCATACATTATTTAATTTTTTTTAATTCCCGTGGGAATCGAACCCACAACCCTGGCGTTGCAAAGGCCGTGCTCTACCAACTGAGCTACATCCCTGCCGGCCATTCCCTCCCCTACACTGGACGACGCTGGGCCAATTGTGCGCCGCCCCATGGGACTAGTTGAGTATCTAGAGCATCAGCAATTGTGGGTTCGATTATAGGATCAAAATGGCCAGATACAAAGAACTTTCTTCTGAAACTCGTCAGTTTATTCTTGTTCTGAGAAATGAAGGCTATTCCATGTGAGAAATTGCCAAGAAACTGAAGATCTCGTACAACGCTGTGTACTACTCCCTTCACAGAACAGCGCAAACTGGCTCTAACCAGAATAGACAGAGGATTGGGAGGCCCCGGTGCACAACTGAGCAAGAGAACAAAGACATTAGAGTGTCTAGTTTGAGAAACAGATGCCTCACAGGTCCTTAACTGGCAGCTTCATTAAATAGTACCCTGAAAACACCAGTCTCAATGTCAACAGTGAAGAGGCGACTCCGGGATGCTGACCTAGGCAGAGTTGCAAAGAAAAAGCCATATCTCAGACTGGCCAATAAAAAATATAAGATTAAGATGGGCAAAATAACACAGACACTGGACTTTTCATTGCAACTCTGCTTCGAAAGAGTCAAACCAATATGGCGTAGCAGTGCGGTCATGTACTCTGTGTGTGTCCGCGTAAATAGCCAGTTTTTTGTATTTTTTTCAATTTTTCGTACATATTTCCCTATCACACTTTTCATCCTTCTACTAAATATACTTCCCTGCAACCCGCCTCCCTCAATGTGGAACGGATTCTATTATTGACTTACCTTTTATCTAGAATCTCCAGTTGAAACTAGCTAGCCAGTTAACTAGCTACTTGCTATTAGCCACCGTTAGCGGTTTTCACCCAGAACATCAGATTTTCTGCCAGAATAACTGAATCACTGGACATTAACACCTGATCGCAACTAGCTAGCCGCAACTGAATGGATGTTGCTGTTGGCTAATCACCACTGCCCCCGAAGCAAGCACCAGTTAGCCTTGAGCTAGCCTTGAGCCAGGCCCATATCCCGGCTATCTACCTCTCTGTCTACCGGACGGGAGTAGCCAGCTTACTAGCTACTTGCTATTTGCCACCGTTAGCGGTTTTTCACCATTGTCCGTGGCCTGCACTACCTACCAGCCAGCTCTAGGCTGGACTATTATCGGCCAGTCTGCACTGTCTACACAGCGCGTTATCGACCCAGAACAAATCGGTTTTTCTGTTGGAATCACTGATTCACTGGACCTTTAACACCGGATCATCGCAACTAGCTAGCTGCAACCAAATGGATGTTGTTGTTGGCTAATCAGCCTTGAGCTAGCCTCGAGTCAGGCCCATCTCCAGGCTATCTACCTCTCTGTCAACCGGACGGGACCTCCTAGAGTCGACACGGAGCCCTGCCGATCTATCACGACTGGTCTGCCGACGTAATCGTCTGTGGTTTCAACAGGCTTCCTGTTGCAACGACCGCGAAGATCCATCTGCTAGCCCCGGCCCGATAGCACAAGCAAACAACAGCCGTGCTTCCTGCTAGCCTGTGCTGTAGCACCAATTCGAACTGCTCTCGGACTCACATATTGCTGTTCACTGGACCTTATGATCACTCAGCTGCACAGCTGATGCCTGCTGGACTGTTCCTTTACACGGTACCCTGTCCTGTTTATCTGTTTAGCCTCAGCCAAAACTTTCATCGCCATTACCAGTTGTTGTCTTAGCTCTCCCGAATAACACCTGTGATTGCTTTATGCCTCTCTCCCATGTCAATATGCCTTGTGTATTGCTGTTCCAGTTAGTTCTTATTATACAATTTCACTGTAGACCCCCAAGTCCCTCTCAAACTGCCTCAAACACAGTGGGGAGAACAAGTATTTGATACACTGCCGATTTTGCAGGTTTTCCTACTTACAAAACACGTAGAGGTCTGTAATTTTAGGTACACTTCAACTGTGAGAGACGGAATCTAAAACAAAAATCCAGAAAATCCCATTGTATGATTTTTAAGTAATTAATTTGCATTTTATTGCATGACATAAGTATTTGATACATCAGAAAAGCAGAACTTAATATTTGGTACAGAAACCTTTATTTGCAATAACAGAGATCATACGTTTCCTGTAGGTCTTGACCAGGTTTGCACACACTGCAGCAGGGATTTTGGCCCACTCCTCCATACAGACCTTCTCCAGATCCTTCAGGTTTCGGAGCTGTCGCTGGGCAATATGGACTTTCAGCTCCCTCCAAATATTTTCTATTGGGTTCAGGTCTGGAGACTGGCTAGGCCACTCCAGGACCTTGAGATGCTTCTTACGGAGCCATTCCTTAGTTGCCCTGGCTGTGTGTTTTGGGTCGTTGTCATGCTGGAAGACCCAGCCACGACCCATCTTCAATGCTCTTACTGAGGGAAGGAGGTTGTTGGCCAATATCTCGCGATACATGGCCCCATCCATCCTCCCCTCAATACGGTGCAGTCGTCCTGTCCCCTTTGCAGAAAAGCATCCCCAAAGAATGATGTTTCCACCTCCATGCTTCACGGTTGGGATGGTGTTCTTGGGGTTGTACTCATCCTTCTTCTTCCTCCAAACACGGCGAGTGGAGTTTAGACCAAAAAGCTCTATTTTTGTCTCATCAGACCACATGACCTTCTCCCATTCCTCCTCTGGATCATCCAGATGGTCATTGGCAAACTTCAGACGGGCCTGGACATGCGCTGACTTGAGCAGGGACCTTGCGTGCGCTGCAGGATTTTAATCCATGATGGCGTAGTGTGTTGCTAATGGTTTTCTTTGAGACTGTGGTCCCAGCTCTCTTCGGGTCATTGACCAGGTCCTGCCGTGTAGTTCTGGGCTGATCCCTCACCTTCCTCATGATCATTGATGCCCCACGAGGTGAGATCTTGCATGGAGCCCCAGACCGAGGGGGATTGACCGTCATCTTGAACTTCTTCCATTTTCTAATAATTGTGCCAACAGTTGTTGCCTTCTCACCAAGCTGCTTGCCTATTGTCCTGTAGCCCATCCCAGCCTTGTGCAGGTCTAAATTTTATCCCTGATGTCCTTACACAGCTCTCTGGTCTTGGCCATTGTGGAGAGGTTGGAGTCTGTTTGATTGAGTGTGTGGACAGGTGCCTTTTAAACAGGTAACGAGTTCAAACAGGTGCAGTTTATACAGGTAATGAGTGGAGAACAGGAGGGCTTCTTAAAGAAAAACTAACAGGTCTGTGAGAGCCGGAATTCTTACTGGTTGGTAGGTGATCAAATACTTATGTCATGCAATAAAATGCAAATTAATTACTTAAAAATCATACAATGTGATTTTCTGGATTTTTGTTTTAGATTCCGTATCTCACAGTTGAAGTGTACCTATGATAGAAATTACAGACCTCTACATGTTTTGTAAGTAGGAAAACCTGCAAAATTGGCAGTGTATCAAATACTTGTTCTCCCCACTGTAGCTCCTTTGTTCCACCCCCCATACCCGCGGAGACCGGCTCAATCGGTGCCTCCAGTGATGCTATCTCTTTCATTGTTACCCAAAGCTTAGGTTTACCTCCACTGTACTCATATCCTTCCATATCCTTGTCTGTACATAATGCCCTGAATCTATTCTACAACGCCCGGAAATCTGCCCCCTTTATTCTCTGTACCCAACGCACTAGAAGACTAGCTCTTAAAGCCTTTAGCCGTATCCTTATTCTAGTCCTCCTCTGTTTCTCTGGTGCTGTAGAGGTAACCCAAGCCCTGCAGCCCCCAGTATCACTCCTACTCCCCAGGAGCTATCATTTGTTGACTTCTGTAACCGTAAAAGCATAGTTTTTTTGCACATTATCATCAGAAGCCTCCTCCCTAAGTTTGAGTTATTCACTGCATTAGCACACTCCGCTATTTTAATTCTTAGATGTTAAGTGCCCTTTATGGTGGACTTTGAGCGGTTCTGGACAGGTTGTGAAAGTCATAGGGTCCAGTGCGTTATAGTGCCAGAAAGCCCCATTTGTCAGCTCTCCGCTACCACACTCTCAGTGGAGCTGATTTAAAGTGTCAGGTTTCAGACCCCACATTTGCAATAGGGAGTGGTGTGTCACATTTTCTGTCCTATCCAGATAAAGAATCGATTTGCTCTCCCTCTGAGTGATGGAACCCAGCCTGGGAGATGGCATATGAATGGCGACAGTTCACAAACCCACCGTCGCTGGAACAGACAGGACTGGCAAAAGGTGCTCTTCACTGACGAGTCGCAGTTTTGTCTCACCAGGGGTGATGGTCGGATTCACGTTTATCGTTGAAGGAATGAGCGTTACACCGAGGCCTGTACTCTGAAGCAGGATCGATTTGGAGGTGGAGGGTCCGTCATGGTCTGGGGCGGTGTGTCACAGCATCATTCGACTGAGCTTGTTGTCATTGCAGGCAATCTCAACGCTGTGCATTACAGGAAAGACATCCTCCTCCCTCATGTGGTACCCTTCCTGCAGGTTCATCCTGACATGACCCTCCAGCATGACAATGCCACCAGCCATACTGCTCGTTCTGTGCGTGATTTCCTGCAAGACAGGAATATCAGTGTTCTGCCATGGCCAGGAAGAGCCCGGATCTCAATCCCATTGAGCACGTCTGGGACCTGTTGGATCGGAGGGTGAGGGCAAGGGCCATTCCCCCCAGAAATGTCTGGGAACTTGCAGGTGCCTTGGTGGAAGAGTGGGGTAACATCTCACAGCAAGAACTGGCAAATCTGGTGCAATACATGAGGAGGAGATGCACTGCAGTACTTAATGCAGCTGGTGGCCACACCAGATACTGACTGTTACTTTTATTTTGACCCCCACTTTGTTCAGGGACACATTATTCAATTTCTGTTAGTCACATGTTTGTGGAACTTGTTCAGTTTATGTCTCAGTTGTTGAATGTTGTTATGTTCATACAAATATTTACACATGTTAAGTTTGCTGAAAATAAACGCAGTTGACAGCGAGAGGACGTTTCTTTTTTTGCTGAGTTTATTTTGTTTGTTTTTGTTAGTTTTTTCGCATTGTTTGTAACTTATTTTGTACATAAAGTTGCTGCTACCGTCTCTTATGACCGAAAATAGCTTCTGGACATCAGAACAGCGATTACTCACCTCGAACTTGACAAATAACCTTTCTTTAATGAGTCCGACGTGAAGGATATACTGCTCTCCGGAGACCAGGCCCAAATCCACGTCATTTGCGTGAAGAAAAGGCGGAGATACAGAGGGAGAAGGTCGTGGTGCCTTGTTAGGATTCGTAGGCAAGTGAGTAAATCGCCATTACCATCAGTTATGTTGGCCAACGTGCAATCACTGGAAAACAAACTCGATAATCTACGGTCGAGACTATCATACCAGCATGTCACGTGCAACCAGAGAAAAAAAAACTCTAGACCACCTTTACTCCACACAGAGAAACGCCTACAAAGCTCTCCCTCATCCTCCATTTGGCAAATCTGACCATAATTCTATCCTCCTGATTCCTGCTTACAAGCAAAAACTAAAGCAGGAAGTACCAGTGACTCGCTCAATACGGAAGTGGTCAGATGATGCGGATGCTACGCTACAGGACTGTTTTGATATGTTCAGTGATTCATCCAATGGCATTGAGGAGTATACCACCTCAGTCACCGGCTTCATCAATAAGTGCATTGACGACGTCGTCCCCACAGTGACCATACGTACATATCCCAACCAGAAGCCATGGATTACAGGCAACATCCGCACCGAGCTAAAGGCTAGAGCTGCCACTTTCAAGGAGCGGGACACTAATCCGGACGCTTATAAGAACTCCCCCTATGCCCTCAGACAAACCATCAAAGAGGCAAAGCATCAATACAGGACTAAGATTGAATCCTACTAAGCCGGCTCTGACGCTCATCGGATTTGGCAGGGCTTGAAAACTATTACGGACTACAAAGGGAAACCCAGCCGTGAGCTGCCCAGTGACGCGAGCCTACCAGAGGAGCTAAATGCCTTTTATGCTCGCTTTGAGGCAAGCAACACTGAAGCATGCATGAGAGCATGCAAAATCCGGACGACTGTGTGATCACGCTCTCCGTAGCCGATGTGAGAAAGACCTTTAAACACGTCGACATTCACAAGGCCGCGGGGCCAGACGGATTACCAGCGCATGTATTCAGAACATGCACGGACCAACTGGCAGGTGTCTTCACTGACATTTTCAACTTTTCCATGACCGAGTCTATAATACCAACATGTTTCAAGCAGACCACCATAGTCCCTGTTCTCAAGAATGCAAAGGTGACCTGCGTAAATGACTACCGCCCCGTAGCACTCACGTCGGTAGCCATGAAGTGCTTGGAAAGTCATTGCTCACATCAACACCATCATCCCGGATACCCTAGACCAGAGTTCTTCAATTCCGGTCCTGGAGGGCCGAAACACTTCTGTTTTTTATTTCTACCTGGTAGTTAATTGCACTCACCTGGTGTCCCAGGTCTGAATTAGCCCCTGATTATTTTTTATTTATTTATTTATTTCACCTTTATTGAACCAGGTAAGCCAGTTGAGAACAAGTTCTCATTTACAACTGCGACCTGGCCAAGATAAAGCAAAGCAGTGCGATAAAACAACACAGAGTTACATATGGGGTAAACAAAACATAAAGTCAAAAAATACAACATAAAATATATATACAGTGTGTGCAAAATGCAAGTTATGGAGGTAAGGCAATAAATAGGCTATAGTGCAAAATAATTACAATTAGTATTAACACTGGAGAGGAGGAAAAACAGAGGTGTTTCGGCCCTCCAGGACCGGAATTGAAAAACCCTGCCCTAGACCCACTCCAATTCGCATACCGCCCCAACAGATCCACAGATGACGCAATTTCAATCGCACTCCACACTGCCCTTTCCCACCTGGACAAAAGGAACACCTATGTGAGAATGCTGTTCATTGACTACAGCTCAGCGTTCAACACCATAGTGCCCACAAAGCTCATCACTAAGCTAAGGGCCTTGGGACTAAACACCTCCCTCTGCAACTGGATCCTGGACTTCCTGACGACACAACAGTTTGCTGACGACACAACAGTGGTAGGCATGATCACCGACAGCCTATAGGGAGGAGGTCAGAGACCTGGCAGTGTGGTGCCAGGAGAGCAAGCTCTCCCTCAATGTGAGCAAGACAAAGGAGATGATCGTGGACTACAGGAAAAGGAGATGTCCACATCACCAACAAACTATCATGGTCCAAACACACCAAGACAGTCGGGAAGAGGGCACGACAACGCCTTTTCCCCCTCAGGAGACTGAAAAGATTTGGCATGGGTCCCCAGATCTTCAAAAAGTTATACAGCTGCACCATCGAGAGCACCCTGACCAGTTGCATCACCACCTGGTATGGCAACTGCTCTGCATCCGACTGTAAGGCGCTACAGAGGGTGTCAGAGGAAGGTCAAAGACTCCAGTCACCCAAGTTTTAGACTGTTCTCTCTGCTACCTCACGGCAAACGGTATCGTAGTGCCAAGTCTAGGTCCAATAGGCTCCTTAACAGCTTCTACCCCCAAGCCATAAAAATTTAAACAATTAATCAAATGGCCACCCGGACTATTTGCTGCTCGCTGTTGATTACTGTATCTATGCATAGTCACTTTACCCCAACCTACATGTACAAACTACCTTGACTAACCTGTACCCCAGCACATTGACTCGGTACCGGTACCCCCTGTTTATTGCCTCGTTATTGTTCTGTAATTTTATTGTGTAACCTTTTTTTTTTCACTTTAGTTTATTTTGTAAATATTTTCTTAACTAAATTTTTTGAACTTCATTGTTGGTTAAGGGCTTGTAAGTAAGCATTTCACAGTAAGGTCTACGCCTGTTGTATTCGGCGCAAGTGGGAAATAAGATTTGATTGGATTTGAAGACCCACTGGTTGATGCTTATTTATAAAACCCTCTTAGGCCTCACTCCCCCTTATCTGAGATACCTACTGCAGCCGTCATCCTTCACATGCAACACCCGTTCTGCCTGTCATATTCTGTTAAAGGTCCCTAAAGCACACTTATCCCTGGGTTGCTCCTCTTTTCCAATCACTGCAGCTAACAAAAACACTCAAACTGGACAGTTTTATCTCCATCTCTTCATTGAAAGACTCAATCATGGACACTCTTACTGACAGTTGTGGCTACTTCGTGTGATGTATTGCTGTCTCTACCTTCTTGCCTTTGTGCTGTAATGTTTGTACCATGTTTTGTGCTGCTGCCATGTTGTGTTGCTACCATGTTGTTGTCATGTGGTGTTGCTACCATGCTGTGTTGTCATGTGTTGCTGCCATGATATGTTGTTGTCTTAGGTCTCTCTTTATGTATTGTTGTGGTGTCTCTCTTGTCGTGATGTGTGTTTTGTCCTATATTTTTATTTTAAATCCCAGCCCCCGTCACTGCAGAAGGCCTTTTGCCATTTGGTAGGCCGTCATTGTAAATAAGAATTTGTTCTTAACTGACTTGCCTAGTTAAATGTTAAATAAAAAATAAAAATAATGAGTAAAAGTAAAAGTTGTAAAAAATATAAATAGTAAAGTAAAGTACAGATACCCCCAAAAACGACTTAAGTAGTACTTTAAAGTATTTTAATTAAGTACTGCAGATGTGTAATAAGTGAAGACTAACACATAAACACAACCAGTGGAATAACTGTTTTTGGAATTTTTTCAATACCATAGTACTACAATGTTACTACACATTGAATGTCCTCATTCTCTAATCATTTGAGGTGTGTTCGTTTTGATATTCACACTTTTTTATTGATTAACAAGGCAGGCCCAACATTTTTCAGATGTGTTCACTCATGCCCAAACATTTTAAACACGTGAATATTTGTAATTTTCCCTTTTTTCCATGATGTGATGGAATATATGATATCAAATCAAATCAAATCAAATTTTATTGGCCACATGCGCCGAATACAACAGGTGCAGACATTACAGTGAAATGCTTACTTACAGCCCTTAACCAACAGTGCATTTATTTTTAACAAAAAAGTAAAAATAAAACAACAACAAAAAAAGTGTTGAGAAAAAAAGAGCAGAAGTAAAATAAAATAACAGTAGGGAGGCTATATATACAGGGGGGTACCGGTGCAGAGTCAATGTGCGGGGGCACCGGCTAGTTGATGTAGTTGAAGTAATATGTACATGTGGGCAGAGTTAAAGTGACTATGCATAAATAATTAACAGAGTAGCAGCAGCGTAAAAGGATGGGGTGGGGGGGCAGTGCAAATAGTCCGGGTAGCCATGATTAGCTGTTCAGGAGTCTTATGGCTTGGGGGTAGAAGCTGTTGAGAAGTCTTTTGGACCTAGACTTGGCACTCCGGTACCGCTTGCCGTGCGGTAGCAGAGAGAACAGTCTATGACTAGGGTGGCTGGAGTCTTTGACAATTTTGAGGGCTTTCCTCTGACACCGCCTGGTATAGAGGTCCTGGATGGCAGGAAGCTTGGCCCCAGTGATGTACTGGGCCGTACGCATTACCCTCTGTAGTGCCTTGCGGTCGGAGGCCGAGCAGTTGCCATACCAGGTGGTGATGCAACCAGTCAGGATGCTCTCGATGGTGCAGCTGTAGAATTTTTTGAGGATCTGAGGACCCATGCCAAATCTTTTCAGTCTCCTGAGGGGGAATAGGCTTTGTCGTGCCCTCTTCACGACTGTCTTGGTGTGTTTGGACCATGATAGTTCGTTGGTGATGTGGACACCAAGGAACTTGAAGCTCTCAACCTGTTCCACTACAGCCCCGTCGATGAGAATGGGGGTGTGCTCAGTCCTCTTTTTTTTCCTGTAGTCCACAATCATCTCCTTTGTCTTGGTCACGTTGAGGGAGAGGTTGTTGTCCTGGCACCACACGGCCAGGTCTCTGACCTCCTCCCTATAGGCTGTCTCATCGTTGTCGGTGATCAGGCCTACCACTGTTGTATCGTCGGCAAACTTAATGATGGTGTTGGAGTCGTGCCTGGACATGCAGTCATGGGTGAACAGGGAGTACAGGAGGGGACTGAGCACGCACCCCTGAGGGGCCCCCGTGTTGAGGATCAGTGTGGCAGATGTGTTGTTACCTACCCTTACCACTTGGGGGCGGCCTGTCAGGAAGTCCAGGATCCAGTTGCAGAGGGAGGTGTTTAGTCGCAGGATCCTTAGCTTAGTGATGAGCTTTGAGGGCACTATGGTGTTGAATGCTGAGCTGTAGTCAATGAATATCATTCTCACGTAGGTGTTCCTCTTGTCCAGGTGGGAAAGGGCAGTGTGGAGTGCAATAGAGATTGCATCATCTGTGGATCTGTTGGGGCGGTATGCAAATTGGAGTGGGTCTAGGGTTTCTGGGATAATGCTGTTGATGTGAGCCATGACCAGCCTTTCAAAGCACTTCATGGCTACAGACGTCAGTGCTACGGGTCGGTAGTCATTTAGGCAGGTTATCTTAGAGTCCTTGGGCACAGGGACTATGGTGGTCTGCTTGAAACATGTTGGTATTACAGACTCAGTCAGGGACATGTTGAAAATGTCAGTGAAGACACTTGCCAGTTGGTCAGCACATGCTCGGAGTACACGTCCTGGTAATCCGTCTGGCCCTGCGGCCTTGTGAATGTTGACCTGCTTAAAAGTCTTACTCACATCGGCTACGGAGAACGTGATCACATAGTCATCCGGAACAGCTGGTGCTCTCATGCATGCTTCAGTGTTGCTTGCCTCGAAGCGAGCATAGAAGTGGTTTAGCTCGTCTGGAAGTCTTGTGTCACTGGCTAGCTCGTGGCCGTGCTTCCCTTTGTAGTCTGTAATAGTTTTCAAGCCCTGCCACATCCGACGAGCGTCAGAGCCAGTGTAGTACGATTCAATCTTAGTCCTGTAATGACTCTTTGACTGTTTGATGGTTCGTCGGAGGGCATAGCGGGATTTCTTATAAGCGTCCGGCTCCATGAAAGCGGCAGCTCTACCCTTTAGCTCAGTGCGGATGTTTCCAGTAATCCATGGCTTCTGGTTGAGGTATGTATGTACGGTCACTGTGGGGACGACATCATCGATGCACTTATTGATGAAGCCAGTGACTGATGTGGTGTACTCCTCAATGCTATCTGAAGAATCCCGGAACATGTTCCAGTCTGTGCTAGCAAAACAGTCCTGTAGCTTAGCATCTGTGTCATCATATATATATATTTGTACATGTTTATTTCCACCACTTCCAGCTATATCTGGTCTACCATCCAGGGACCGACCAGAATTGACCCTGCTTAACTTCAGAGGAAAACCAGAAGTGGGATGCAGGGTGCTATGTGGCTGTGAAAGCAAAGGCCAGGGTAACATAAACAAAGATAGGGAAAATTGCAGGAAAGAGGGACCCGTTTAATTTTCTCGCGTTATCATTTTAAAAAATCACATTATTTTTTGTTGCATCCATTTACAATTAATATATTCTCGCATTTCGAAATAATTTCCTTGCAATATTTTGTTTTCCTGTCAATACTTTTGGGTTTATGTTTTTCTTTCAATTTCATTATTTTTGTTTGCAATAGAATTTTGTTCTTGACTTCAGAAGTATTGCTTGATATTAATGTCACAAACGTAACTCACTCACTAAAGGATTGCACCATATAATAACACTATTACTCCATGAAAGGTGTTTAAAGCGGCAACCCTTAACTGAAACATTAACAAAGTGTTTTCCCCACCACAGTTTCAGTAAAAAGCTGAGGGATGGGGCTGGAGAAATGCAACCACTCTCGAATCCATAGACTACAATACGGATACAAATCGTCCATGATTTAAAAATAATAGTTTTAACCATGTTTTGAGTGTTTTTACAGTGTTTTGTTTACATTTACTTTGTTTACAAACATTGGAGTAAAACAAGCTTATATTTTAGGTTCTGATGGTGTATGACAGTTGAACTAAGGCATTTATACGTTAGGTATATACAGTGGGGAGAACTGTATATTTGATACACTGCCGATTTTGCAGGTTTTCCTACTTACAAAGCATGTAGAGGTCTGTAATTTTTATCATAGGTACACTTCAACTGTGAGAGACGGAATCTAAAACAAAAATCCAGAAAATCACATTGTATGATTTTTAAGTAATTCATTTGCATTTTATTGCATGACATAAGTATTTGATCACCTACCAACCAGTAAGAATTCCGGCTCTCACAGACCTGTTAGTTTTTCTTTAAGAAGCCCTCCTGTTCTCCACTCATTACCTGTATTAACTGCACCTGTTTGAACTCGTTACCTGTATAAAAGACACCTGTCCAAACACTGAATCAAACAGACTCCAACCTCTCCACAATGGCCAAGACCAGAGAGCTGTGTAAGGACATCAGGGATAAAATTGTAGACCTGCACAAGGCTGGGATGGGCTACAGGACAATAGGCAAGCAACTTGGTGAGAAGGCAACAACTGTTGGCGCAATTATTAGAAAATGGAAGAAGTTCAAGATGACGGTCAATCACCCTCGGTCTGGGGCTCCATGCAAGATCTCACCTCGTGGGGCATCAATGATCATGAGGAAGGTGAGGGATCAGCCCAGAACTACACGGCAGGACCTGGTCAATGACCTGAAGAGAGCTGGGACCACAGTCTCAAAGAAAACCATTAGTAACACACTACGCCATCATGGATTAAAATCCTGCAGCGCACGCAAGGTCCCCCTGCTCAAGCCAACGCATGTCCAGGCCCGTCTGAAGTTTGCCAATGACCATCTGGATGATCCAGAGGAGGAATGGGAGGTCATGTGGTCTGATGAGACAAAAATAGAGCTTTTTGGTCTAAACTCCACTCGCCGTGTTTGGAGGAAGAAGAAGGATGAGTACAACCCCAAGAACACCATCCCAACCGTGAAGCATGGAGGTGGAAACATCATTCTTTGGGGATGCTTTTCTGCAAAGGGGACAGGACGACTGCACCGTATCCAATTTGTAAGTCGCTCTGGATAAGAGCGTCTGCTAAACGACTTAAATGTAATGTAAATGTATTGAGGAGAGGATGGATGGGGCCATGTATCGCGAGATCTTGGCCAACAACCTCCTTCCCTCAATAAGAACATTGAAGATGGGTCGTGGCTGGGTCTTCCAGCATGACAACGACCCGAAACACACAGCCAGGGCAACTAAGGAGTGGCTCCGTAAGAAGCATCTCAAGGTCCTGGAGTGGCCTAGCCAGTCTCCAGACCTGAACCCAATAGAAAATCTTTGGAGGGAGCTGAAAGTCTGTATTGCCCAGCGACAGCCCCGAAACCTGAAGGATCTGGAGAAGGTCTGTATGGAGGAGTGGGCCAAAATCCCTGCTGCAGTGTGTGCAAACCTGGTCAAGACCTACAGGAAACGTATGATCTCTGTAATTGCAAACAAAGGTTTCTGTACCAAATATTAAGTTCTGCTTTTCTGATGTATCAAATACTTATGTCATGCAATAAAATGCAAATTAATTACTTAAAAATCATACAATGTGATTTTCTGGATTTTTGTTTTAGATTCCGTCTCTCACAGTTGAAGTGTACCTATGATAAAAATGACAGACCTCTACATGCTTTGTAAGTAGGAAAACCTGCAAAATCGGCAGTGTATCAAATACTTGTTCTCCCCACTGTATATGTAGTCCACTGTAGCTCAGTTGGTAGAGCATGGCGCTTGCAACGCCAGGGTTGTGGGTTTGTTTCCCAAGGGGGGCCAGTATGAAAATGTATGCACTCAGTAACTGTAAGTCGCTCTGGATAAGAGCGTCTGCTAAATGACTGAAATGTAATATTCTTGAAGAATCAATGTGTAGATATCATTAATTTATGTCCAAAATGGATTTAGCAATTCCACACGTGAAAGTGAGATTTTCACACGTGAATATTTTTCACGTGATACTGCATATCTGATTTTCACATGTGAAAGTTTTATGAACATTAAAATGTGAGTTAAAAACATGTTATACTCCTCAAATAAAAAGGTGGTGTTAGCATGTGGAGACAATGTAATTTTTGTGAAAATATGGTTTCACGTGTGAAATTTAAGATCAACATGTGAAAACAGCTATTTCACATGTGAAAATGCGATTTCACATGTAAAAATATGATTTTCACATATGAAACTCCAAATTGGACATATATACATATTTTTTGTAAGGTTTGCACAAATGTGTATGGCAATACTGGAACTTCTGTTGATCATGGCTGCTGTGTGCCACGAGATGCACCAAGGTGATTAGTAATTCAAGCACACACCTGAGTAGTACATCCTACATCTACTTTGTCATGACACTGGGCCCTCGGCTGATGGAGAAGACTAAAATCAACAGTCAGGAACTACACTCGCTACAGATTGACAGGGAGATCAACCGATTCTAAATCCTGTTGGTTCACACAGCAATCATGTGTCATTCAAGCAATACTGTGTGTAAAATGACAGGTGAAGGTGAGCTGCCTTTAGAATAGAATAAATACCATAAAATGATTGTAATAAACATCATATTACAGTCCATCTTAGAGTTTGTTTTTGAATTCTAGACAACATGATGACATTTTCTCTGACAAATGCAGTCTTTATCCCTCATGACATTGTCTATTAACAATGACAAGCCACCGGGGTCTGACAACTTGGATGGAAAATTGCTGAGGATAATAGCGGACAATATTGCCACTCCTATTTGCCATATTTTCAATTTAAGCCTACTAGACTGTATGTGCCCCCAGGCTTGGAGGGCAGCAAAAGTCATTCCGCTACCTAAGAATAGTAAAGCCCCCTTTACTGGCTCAAACAGCCGACCAATTAGCCTGTTATCAACCCTTAGTAAACTATTGGAAAAAATTGTGTTTGACCAGATACAATGCTATTTTACTGTAAACAAATTGAAAACAAACTTTCAGCATGCTTATAGAAAATGACATTCAACAAGCACAGCACTTACACAAATGACTGATGATTGGCTGAGAGAAATTGATGATAAAAAGATTGTGGGGGCTGTTTTGTTAGACTTCAGTGTGGCTTTTGACATTATCGATCATTGTCTGCTGCTGGAAAAACGTATGTGTTATGGCTTTACACCCCCTGCTATAATGTGAATAAAGAGTTACTTGTCTAACAGAACACAGAGGGTGTACTTTAATGGAAGCCTCTCAAACATAATCCAGGTAGAATCAGGAATTCCCCAGGGCAGCTGTCTAGGCCCCTTGATTTTTTCCATCTTTACTAACGACATGCCACTGGCTTTGAGTAAAGCCAGTGTGTCTATGCATGCGGATGGCTCAACACTCTACATTTACATTTACATTTTAGTCATTTAGCAGACGCTCTTATCCAGAGCGACTTACAGGAGCAATTAGGGTTAAGTGCCTTGCTCAAGGGCACATTTACGTCATTTAGCAGACGCTCTTATCCAGAGCGACTACAAATTGGTGCATTCATCCTATAGCCAGTGGGATAACCACTTTACAATTATACTTTTTTTTTTTTTTTGGGGGGGGGGGTAGAAGGATTACTTTATCCTATCCCAGGTGTTCCTTAAAGAGGTGGGGTTTCAAATGTCTCCGGAAGGTGGTGAGTGACTCCGCTGTCCTGGCGTTGTGAGGGAGCTTGTTCCACCATTGGGGTGCCAGAGCAGCGAACAGCTTTGACTGGGCTGAGCGGGAACTATGCTTCCGCAGAGGAAGGGGAGCCAGCAGGCCAGAGGTGGATGAACGCAATGCCCTCGCCTGGGTGTAGGGACTGATCAGAGCCTGAAGGTACGGAGGTGCCGTTCCCCTCACTGCTCCATAGGCAAGCACCATGGTCTTGTAACGGATGCGAGCTTCAACTGGAAGCCAGTGGAGTGTGCGGAGGAGGGGGGTGACGTGAGAGAACTTGGGAAGGTTGAACACCAGACGGGCTGCGGCATTCTGGATGAGTTGTAGGGGTTTAATGGCACAGGCAGGGAGCCCAGCCAACAGCGAGTTGCAGTAATCCAGACGGGAGATGACAAGTGCCTGGATTAGGACCTGTGCCGCTTCCTGTGTAAGGCAGGGTCGTACTCTCCGAATGTTGTAGAGCATGAACCTGCAGGATCGGGTCACCGCCTTGATGTTGGCGGAGAACGACAGGGTGTTGTCCAGGGTCACGCCAAGGCTCTTCGCACTCTGGGAGGAGGACACAACGGAGTTGTCAACCGTGATGGCGAGATCATGGAACGGGCAGTCCTTCCCCGGGAGGAAGAGCAGCTCCGTCTTGCCAGGGTTCAGCTTGAGGTGGTGATCCGTCATCCATACTGATATGTCGGCCAGACATGCAGAGATGCGATTCGCCACCTGGTTATCAGAAGGGGGAAAGGAGAAGATTAGTTGTGTATCGTCAGCGTAGCAATGATAGGAGAGGCCATGTGAGGATATGACAGAGCCAAGTGACTTGGTGTATAGGGAGAAAAGGAGAGGGCCTAGAACTGAGCCCTGGGGGACACCAGTGGTGAGAGCACGTGGTGCGGAGACAGCTTCTCGCCACGCCACTTGGTAGGAGCGACCGGTCAGGTAGGACGCAATCCAGGAGTGAGCCGCGCCGGAGATGCCCAGCTCGGAGAGGGTGGAGAGGAGGATCTGATGGTTCACTGTATCAAAGGCAGCAGACAGGTCTAGAAGGACAAGAGCAGAGGAGAGAGAGTTAGCTTTAGCAGTGCGGAGAGCCTCCGTGACACAGAGAAGAGCAGTCTCAGTTGAATGACCAGTCCTGAAACCTGACTGGTTTGGATCAAGAAGGTCATTCTGAGAGAGATAGCAAGAGAGTTGGCTAAAGACGGCACGCTCAATAGTTTTGGAAAGAAAAGAAAGAAGGGATACTGGTCTGTAGTTGTTGACATCAGTGGGATCGAGTGTTGGTTTTTTGAGAAGGGGTGCAACTCTCGCTCTCTTGAAGACGGAAGGGACATGGCCAGCGGTCAAGGATGAGTTGATCAGCGAGGTGAGGTAGGGGAGAAGGTCACCGGAGATGGTCTGGAGAAGAGAGGAGGGGATGGGGTCAAGCGGGCAGGTTGTTGGGCGGCCTGCAGTCACTAGTCGCAAGATTTTATCTGGAGAGAGAGGGGAGAAAGAAGTCAAAGCATAGGGTAGGGCAATGTGTGCAGGACCAGCAGTGTCATTAGACTTAACAAACGAGGATCGGATGTCGTCAACCTTCTTTTCAAAGTGGTTGACAAAGTCATCCACAGAGAGGGAGGGGGGGGGGGGGGGGAGGATTCAGCAGTGAGGAGAATGTGGCAAAGAGCTTCCTAGGGTTAGAGGCAGATGCTTGGAATTTAGAGTGGTAGAAAGTGGCCTTAGCAGCAGAAACAGATGAAGAAAATGTAGAGAGGAGGGAGTGAAAAGATGCCAGGTCGGCAGGGAGTTTAGTTTTCTTCCATTTCCATTTCCACTCTACACGTCAGCTACTACAGCAACTGAAATAACTGTAACACTTAACAAAGAGTTGCAGTTCATTTCGGAATGGGTGGCAAGGAATAATTAGTCCTGAATATTTCCAAAACTAAAAGCATTGTATTTGGGTCAAATCATTCACTAAACCCTAAACCTCAGCTACATCTCGTAATGAATAATGTGTAAATTGAGCAAGTTGAGGTGATTAAACTGCTTGGAGTATCCCTGGATTGTAGACTGTCATGGTCAAAGCATATTGATAAAAGAGTAGCTAAGATGGGGAGAAGTATGTCCATAATTAAGCGCTGCTCTGCCTTCTTAACAACACTATCAACAAGGCAGGTCCTACAGGCCCTAGTTTTGTCGCACATAGACTACTGTTTAGTAGTGTGGTCAGGTGCCACAAAGAGAGACTTGGGAAAATTGCAGTTGGCTCAGAACAGGGCAGCACGGCTGGCCCTTAAAAGTACATGGAGAGCTAACATTGATGACATGCATGGCAGTCTCTCCTGGCTCAGAGTGGAAGAGAGATTGACTTCATCACTGCTTGTTTTTGTGAGAGGTGTCGACGAGCTGAGTGTACCGAGCTGTCTGTTTGGAATACTGGCACACAGCTCGGACACCCATGCATACCCCACAAGACATGCCACCAGAGGTCTCTTCACAGTCCCCAAGTCCAGAACGGACTATGGGAGGCGCACATAGAGCCATGACTACATGGAACTCTATTCCACATCAGGTAACTGATGCAAGGAGTAGAATCAGATTTAGAAACAGGTAAAAATACACCTTGTTGAACAGCGGGGACTGTGATGGGACACACACACAGGTACATACACACATACATATAGACTCTCACTCTACACACACGTACACATGGATGTTGTATTGTAAATATGTGATAGTGGAGTAGGTGCCTGAGGGAACACAATACATGTATTGGGTCAAGTGTTATGAAACATAATGTCATATAATATTTTAAATCGTATATAACTGCCTTAATGTTGCAGGACCCCAGGAAGAGTAGCTATTGCCTTGGAAGCAGCTAATGGGGATCCTTAATAAATACAAATACAAAACATATATGACTGTTTACAACTACCTGAAAAAATTGAAGGTGAGCTGCCTCAAATTGCAGTCCATCTTAGAGTTTGTTTCTATATTCCAGAGAACATGATAACATTTTCTCTGACAAATGCAGTCTTTATCCCTAATGACACTTAATATATTACTGTTTACAACTACCAGAGAAAGGTGTTACCATAGCTCTTGTTTATCAACAAAATAGTTGCTAGATGACTTAACTTCAACCCACATCCCTGGAGAACTCGGGCCAGTGTTTATTTTTGCTATAAAGGTTTGGCACTCTGCTGTTGTCTTAGTTAGGGACGGGAGGAGGAAGAGACTGGGCAAGGGTTGTGTTCGACATCAATTAACCTTTTAGAGACAAACATATTGATAACATCATCGTTTATAGCTATTTTAAAATAGTTATTGTTGGGTAATTGTTTTTAAAGGATTACAGTAAAACCACCTTCTCATGTTCATTTCAGATTCTGCTGACATTTTTTATGGCCTAGTAAAAAGATTTGTGTCTTATGATGATCAATGTTGGTACTGACAAATTACTATATGGTTTTATTTAATGTTTGTGTTGACAACATTCCTGATATGGTTACATTGTGATTGACTTTTATTTTTGTCCTCTTTCTAAACAGGAAATACGATGCCTAATACAAGCCAGGGCAGTGAGGGAAGTGAGGGCAGTTTTGAGCTTCCGACGGTGCAATACCAAAGACCTCTGAATGACAAAGTGGTGATAGTCCAAGTGTTGATTGGCATCTTCCTCTACATCAACTTCCTCATGATCGTCACCTTCTTTAAAAAAGAGGCCTTCTTCACCAACACACGATACATATTCTTTGCTCACACGCTGGTCTGTGACAGTATGTTTCTGGTTCTGACTGATGTAATGCTGCTGATGAGCTACTCCAGGGTAACAATGCCAGGTGGGCTATGTATATTTCTGGTTGTGATCATAGAAAACCTGAACTTTGCCACACCGCTGACACTGACAGCCATGAGCCTCGAGCGCTATGTGGCAATCTGCATGCCCCTGCGCCACAGTGAACTCTCCACCCCCGTGAGGGCCATGCACTGCATCCTACTCATCCAGGCTCTCAGCTCTATTGAATGGATCATCGTGATCTCCATCCTCTTCTCGGCTGTACCTCTGAGGTTCTACACCTCTCCTCTAGTCTGCAGTTTCGAGCAGATTATTGTGTTCTCCTGGCAGGGCCACGTCAGCTCGGCTCTGTGTCAGTTCTACTTCCTGGTAATGTCCGTAGTCATAGCTTTCACCTATGTGAAGATCATGGTGGCTGCCAGACATGCTTCATCAGACAGTAATAAGTCCACCAATAAGGGCCTGAGGACAGTTATTCTCCATAGCTTACAGTTACTCCTTTGTTTGATCCAGTTCTGGTGTCCTATGATAGAATTGGCTATAATGAAGATCAATTTCAATGTTTTTATTCATCTTAGGTATATTGACTATATTATTTTTATTCTTGCCCCTCGATGTCTGAGTCCACTTGTGTATGGATTAAGGGATAAGGATTTTTTGGTGGTTATGAAATATTATGCCCTGTTTGGATATTCTAAAAAAGTATTTATATTTAATATGGACAAGCCTAATCGTAAAAAAATAAAAAATAATCCCATGCACACCTGTAAGGTAAATGCTGGCAACGTGTAATACTGAATTATGTTTATTGAGGCAATTTTCTTACATCTGTAAGAGGATCAAAAGGTATCGTATGTTTCAGGTGTCAGTTTATGACCCAGTTTTTCTATGGTTATCTTATGTTATGTCAGAGATGTCAAACATTTACAGCCTGCAGATTGATTTCACTCGTGTAAAATTAATGTACATTTTTGTTCATTTAGTTCAATTGTTTTTCTTTGCTGATATTTGGCCTTCCTAATCTCTGTAACAGAAATAGTATTTTACTCCCCCTTGCTGAGCGACAGTTAGACATTTCTATTAAACTTCAATAATTTATACCAATAGGTAGTTACAGTCTTGTCCCATCGCTGCAACCCCCGTACGGACTCGGGATAGGCGAAGGTTGAGAGCTATGCATCCTATGAAACACAACCCCGCACTGCTTCTTGACATACTGCTTGGTTAACCCTGAAGCCAGCTGCACCAATGTGACAGATGAAACACCGTACACCTGGCGACAGTATGCATGCGCCCGGCCCGCCACAGGAGTCACTAGAGCGCAATGGGACAAGGACATCCCGGCCGGCCAAACCCTCCCCTAACCCAGATGACGCTGGGCCAAATGTGCGCCGCCTCATGGGTCTCCCGGTCGGCTGGACTGGCTGCGACACAGCCCGGTATCGAACCTGGATCTGTAGTGACGGCGCTAGCACTGCGATGCAGTGCCTTAGACCGCTGTGCCACTCGGGAGGCCTAACGTCAATAATTTCTGTCTCTATTTGTCATGGTTCCTTGATTCTATAAAAATAAACTGTAAAAGTTCAATAACATTTATAATGTTTCAAACCCTATCTCTATTGTTTCAGAAGTTCATGTTAGTGGCCATTTTTTCATGATAGAGACCCAGGGAGAACACACTGTTTGGCCCTGGCCCCAGCTCTCTTCATTACTGATGCATGACTTCTGTCAAGAGCAGACCAAGCCCTGGTGTGCTGCTCTCAACAGAGTAATCCTGTTTGCCAAACAAAAGAAAACATATGGTTGCCCAATTAGGCTCGACTCAGAAGCGCTCCGTTAATAATCAACCAGTCTGTTAATTACTAATCAGGGAACAGGGGACCCGCTCTCTCTCTACCTGTACTCTGGAAATATCTGGCAAAATAGTGAACACGCCTCCCTGTTCATCAAATGCAATCCATGCAAGTCCCCTCACAAACAACCCCATCCCAATGTCTCCTTTACGGTTTCATCATTCTCTCTGAAAACAATAACAAACGCTGGTAGATGGACCTGCCATTTACTTTAGGCCCTGGTCTGCATGCATTTCACTCAAGGTTGATAGAACACCCTTTAAAAAACGGTAAAAGTTCAATAACATTTATAATGTTTCAAACTCTATCTCTGTTGTTTCAGAACTTGATGTTAGTGGCCATCTTTTTCATGACAGAGACCCAGGGAGAACACACTGTTTGGACCTGGCCCCAGCTCTCTTCATTACTGATGCATGACTTCGGTCAAGCTCAGACGAAGTCCTTGTATTCTGCTCTCAACAGAGTCATCTTGTTTGCCAAACAAAAGAAAACATACGGTTGCACAATTTGGCTCGACTCAGAAGCTCTCCGTTAATAATCAACCAGTCTGTTAATGACTACAGAGGGAAGAGGGGACCCGCTCTCTCTCTAACTGTACTCTGGAGATATCTTGCAACACAGAGAACATGCCTCCCTGTTCATCAAATGCAATCCATGCAAGTCCCCTCACAAACAACCCCATCCCAATGTTTCCTTTACGGTTTCATCATTCTCTCTGAAAACTATAACAAACGCTGGTAGACGGACCTGCCTTTTACTCTAGGCCCTGGTCTGCATGCATTTCACCCAAGGTTGATAGAACACCCTTTAAAAATAGAACAAGGTTTTAGACATATACTGTAGTTGATACTTTATTACAAATACTGATATCACAGTACTGAGGACAATAAACACATTTGAAGATATATTGATTCAAATTCATAAATAGCAGGCCTCCTGTTCAGCCTTAAATACCCACACCAGTATAAATCTTTTTTGTTGTTGTTGAAAGACGATGGCCAGAGCTTACCCATGATGTTGCATGATGATTTAAGTTGTAGTTTTAGTCAAAGTATGATATATTTGGCCTTGAAGTGACAAATCGGAACTGCCCACTTCATGCAAATTCATGTGAATGCAGTGTCTTTTCCTATGATATGACATACAAATTATTTTCAGCCAATGTTTCGTTTCATAGGCTAGGTTTTATTTGAATGTTACCACCCACCAGCATGGCATTGTTTATTAACCAGTAACAGCTTCAAAGTTATTCCTCTTCACTACTGAGATGAGCCAAACAGCCTTTTGTCCACTTGTCCACTTGAGCCTTTTGTCCACCTGAGCAAATTAAAATAGGGGTGTTTTTTGAATGTTTTTTGTTTTGGTTGTGGCCTTTGCTAAAAACATTCCATTAACTGTTGTTTGCCTATAGCAAAATTCTGCTACGCATAATGTGTTTTTTTTACGTAAAGTATAATGTGTGTGGGGTTATGATTATGTTTTTACACCTCAACTATTTTTTTACCAGAAGATTATCACAATCTATTGGCTAATTTGTCCATTTTCACTTATTTTTTAGCTAGTCTGTATACAAAATATATATGACAATTTTTATAAATGGTACAATTGTGTGAAATGATATCATTTAGCAAACCCGTCGCTCCAAGATTAATGGTTTTGACAACTAAAGTTTTGCTTCACTACATGCTCTACTGCTTTGATTGGTGTAATGTTAGCTGGAAACCACAAGTATCTTTACGGATAATGAAAAGGCACCTGCGAAAGAAGGAACTGATCACAACTCAGGATATGACCCATATGCAGACACAGGAGGCAGATAGTTTGTTTCTCAGAATATTTATTATAACAAAGGGCCAGGCAAAGGGCAGGTCGAGGGCAGGCAGAGGTTCGTAATCCAAGGCAGAGTCAATCAGGGACAAAACGGCAGGCAGGCTCAGGGTCTGGACAGGCAAAAAGGTCAGAACCGGGAAGCCTAGAAAACAAGAACTTGAGAACAGGAGAAATGGGAAACACGCTGGTAAGACCTGACAAAACAAGGCGAACTGGCAACAGACAAACAGAAAACGCATGTATAAATACACAGGGGATAATGGGGAAAATGGGAGTCACCTGGTGGGGGGTAGAGACAAGCACAAGACAGGTGAAACAGATCAGGGTTTGACAGAACTTGTAGTTACATGTCATTTGCGGTGTACATGATCATGACCAAAGTCATTGTAGCCTATCATTTCACTTCCCCTGTGAGAACCATGAGCTGACTTGACGTTGCTTTCCTTTAATTTCAGAACATAGGGCCCTTTCAAAACATAGGTAATCATTTTCCAAATCCAAACAAAAAGAAACTAAACTGCATGTGAATTCAGTATACTTTATCCCAGCACAGGAATAACTCTCTTGAAGTCCACAAAAACTTAGAAATGGTGTTGGTTGAATAGAGCGCATAGTTTCTCAGATGTGATCATCATTTTAAAGTGATTAAATATGACAAAATGGCCTACAGTGCCTTCAGAAAGTATTCGTATCCCTTTACTTATTCCACATTTTGTTGTGTTACTGCCTGAGTTAAAAATTGATTAAATTGACTGTTTTTCTCGCACATCTACACACAATACCCCATTATGACAAAGTAAAAACATGTTTTTTGAAATTTTTGCAATTTAAGTGCTTTTGAGGAGGATGGCCTCCTTAATCTAATCCTCCTCAGTGAATTTCATAAAAATAAAAATAGTGAAACATTTAAGAAGTTATCCTTTTAAAATAAAACTATACTAAATATATTCCTGTCACCAAATAATTGATTAAATCACACTGTTTTGCAATGAAGGTCTACAGTAGCCTCACCAGCACTCTGTAGGCTAGCACCAGGGTGTAGCCAGAGGACAGCTAGCTTCCGTCCTCCTCTGGTACATTGACTTCAATCCAAAACCTAGACAAAACCTCATGGTTCTCACTCAGTTCCATAGACTTACACAGTAATTATGACAACTTCCGGAGGATGTCCTCCAACCTATCAGCGCTCTTGCAGAATGAACTGTGGTCCTCTGTAGCTCAATTGGTAGAGCATGGCGCTTGTAACGCCAGGGTAGTGGGTTTGATCCCCGGGAACACCCATACGTAAAAATGTATGCACACATGACTGTAAGTCGCTTTGGATAAAAGCGTCTGCTAAATTGCATATTATATTATAACTGACATGTTGTCCATTAGAGAATGAATCCAGTACTGAAAGCATAAGCTACAGCTAGCTAGCACTGCAGCGTATAAAATCTGGTAAGTAGTTGACTCAAAGAGAGAGAAAGACAATAGTTGAACAGTTTTGAACAAATTAATTTATTCATGAAGGAGAAGCAAGAGCACGAGAGCGAGAGAGAGAGAGAGAGAGATTTTTTCAATTTCACTTTAATTCACTTATCTAGCAAATACAGCTAGCGTATTTAGCCTACTCAAACACCCTGCTCAAATAGGTAGCTGGCTTTGACTATCCAACACTGGAACTCTTCCAAGTCAAAGTAAGCTTTTGGTTTTACACATTTATTTTGCCGCCGCGGCCTGCCGGTGTAACTGCTAAACTGCTTACTGACTATACACTGTACTGCATGATTGTAGCGTTTTTTTCTAACGCGTTTGTTCTATTAGCTAGATTGACTATGATGTTACTTTAGCTAATACGATGTAGGCTGTGTGTAGCTGTAAGTGGTTATTGTCAAGGGCGACGTGTATGCGGTGAGAGAAGTCAAGCGCAGGACACAGAGCTACTGGCAGACGTACTTTACTAGTCAGTAAAGAACATACAAAACAAAACCTCCTAACAGGGAGGAAAACAAATACACGCATACGACAACAGCAATGCCGACCATACGAGACACAAAACAATAACACACAATTACCAAACGAGAGACATGGGTAAATATAGGGACTACAATCAAACATAATAGCATACAGGTGTAACCACTCAAGACAGAACAAGACAAACACCGAAACATCGATCGGCAGCAGCTAGTACTCCGGGGACGACGAACGCCGAAGCCTGCCCGAGCAAGGAAGAGGAGCAGCTTTGGCAGAATCCGTGACAGTTATAATATGGTGTGTCTTCTAAAGTTTTTTTTGACTGGTCATAGACAGCTGATGAGTTGTGCATTGAAGTCCACAAGCGAAGGAAAAAGGTGAGAGGAGGAGAGCGCATAGATCCGAGATGGATTACAACGTGGCTGCTTTGAAAGTGAACTGTGTATTCATTCCGCCGATTCTGTTGAAAAACGTTTCTTAAGCGGAAGCAAACGGAACGAAACAGGGATAACTCTCGTTTGCAACTGTTGGACTAATGATTAGCTACAGTGGGGAAAAAAAGTATTTAGTCAGCCACCAATTGTGCAAGTTCTCCCACTTAAAAAGATGAGCGAGGCCTGTAATTTTCATCATAGGTACACGTCAACTATGACAGACAAAATGAGAAAAAAAAATCCAGAAAATCACATTGTAGGATTTTTAATGAATTTATTTGCAAATTATGGTGGAAAATATGTATTTGGTCAATAACAAAAGTTTCTCAATACTTTGTTATATACCCTTTGTTGGCAATGACACAGGTCAAACGTTTTCTGTAAGTCTTCACAAGGTTTTCACACACTGTTGCTGGTATTTTGGCCCATTCCTCCATGCAGATCTCCTCTAGAGCAGTGATGTTTTGGGGCTGTCGCTGGGCAACACAGACATTCAACTCCCTCCAAAGATTTTCTATGGGGTTGAGATCTGGAGACTGGCTAGGCCACTCCAGGACCTTGAAATGCTTCTTACGAAGCCACTCCTTCGTTGCCCGGGCGGTGTGTTTGGGATCATTGTCATGCTGAAAGACCCAGCCACGTTTCATCTTCAATGCCCTTGCTGATGGAAGGAGGTTTTCACTCAAAATCTCACGATACATGGCCCCATTCATTCTTTCCTTTACACGGATCAGTCGTCCTGGTCCCTTTGCAGAAAAACAGCCCCAAAGCATGATGTTTCCACCCCCATGCTTCACAGTAGGTATGGTGTTCTTTGGATGCAACTCAGCATTCTTTGTCCTCCAAACACGACGAGTTGAGTTTTTACCAAAAAGTTCTATTTTGGTTTCATCTGACCATATGACATTCTCCCAATCCTCTTCTGGATCATCCAAATGCACTCTAGCAAACTTCAGACGGGCCTGGACATGTACTGGCTTAAGCAGGGGGACACGTCTGGCACTGCAGGATTTGAGTCCCTGGCGGCGTAGTGTGTTACTGATGGTAGACTTTGTTACTTTGGTCCCAGCTCTCTGCAGGTCATTCACTAGGTCCCCCCGTGTGGTTCTGGGATCGAGGGAGATTATCAGTGGTCTTGTATGTCTTCCATTTCCTAATAATTGCTCCCACAGTTGATTTCTTCAAACCAAGCTGCTTACCTATTGCAGATTCAGTCTTCCCAGCCTGGTGCAGGTCTACAATTTTGTTTCTGGTGTCCTTTGACAGCTCTTTGGTCTTGGCCATAGTGGAGTTTGGAGTGTGACTGTTTGAGGTTGTGGACAGGTGTCTTTTATACTGTCTGTGAGAGCCAGAAATCTTGCTTGTTTGTAGGTGACCAAATACTTATTTTCCACCATAATTTGCAAATAAATTCATTAAAAATCCTACAATGTGATTTTCTGGAGAGAAAAAAATCTCAATTTGTCTGTCATAGTTGACGTGTACCTATGATGAAAATTACAGGCCTCTCTCATCTTATTAAGTGGGAGAACTTGCACAATTGGTGGCTGACTAAATACTTTTTTCCCCCACTGTACCTAATGCACAACTTCAACCTTTTGTATGATAGTCAATTAAAATTGATCAAAAGAGTCAAACCCTGGCTGGATGACAGACATTATGTCATTATAAAGCATGTGTATTTTAATTTTTAGATGTTAGGTCCCCTTTATGGGTGACTTTGAGCGGTTCTGGACCGGTTCCGACTGAAATTCTGGTGTACTAAGTGCTCTGTGAAAGTCATAGGGTCCAATGCCTTATAGTGCCTGAAAGCCCCATTTGCCAGCTATCCGCTACCACTCTGTCAGTGGAGCTGACTTAAAGTGTCAGGTTTCATACCCCCCAATTGCATAGCCTTGGTTTCTCAAATGACTGCCTCGCCTGGTTCACCAACTACTTCTCAGATAGAGTTCAGTGTGTCAAATCGGAGGGCCTGTTGTCTGGACCTATGGCAGTCTCTATGGGGGTGCCACAGGGTTCAATTCTTGGGCCGACACTTTTCTCTGTGTATATCAATGATGTCGCTCTTGCTGCTGGTGACTCTCAGATCCACCTCTACGCAGACGACACCATTTTGTATACATCTGGCCCTTCATTGGACACTGTGTTAACAAACCTCCAAATGTCATTTACAAAATAGCCTCCAACACTCTACTCAGCAAATTGGATGTAGTCTATCACAGTGCCATCCGTTTTGTCTCCAAAGCCCCATACACTACCCACCACTGTGACCTGTACGCTCTTGCAACAAATAATCTGCTCAGACCCCAACCAAGGAGCATCAAAAGTCGTGCTATAAATTCTCAGACAACACAAAAATTCATTGATGCCCTTCCAGACTCCTTCTGCCTACCCAAGGACGTCAGAGGACAAAAATCAGTTAACCACTTAACTGAGGAACTCAATTTAACCTTGCGCAATACCCTAGATGCAGTTGCACCCCTAAAAACGAAAAACATTTGTCATAAGAAACTAGCTCCCTGGTATACAGAAAATACCCGAGCTTTGAAGCAAGCTTCCAGGAAATTGGAACGGAAATGGCGCCACACCAAACTGGAAGTCTTCCGACTAGCTTGGAAAGACAGTACCGTGCAGTACCGAAGAGCCCTCACTGCTGCTCGATCATCCTACTTTTCCAAATTAATCGAGGAAAATAAGAACAATCCAAAATTTCTTTTTGATACTGTTGCAAAGCTAACTAAAAAGCAGCATTCCCCAAGAGAGGATGGTTTTCACTTCAGCAGTGATAAATTCATGAACTTCTTTGAGGAAAAGATCATGACCATTAGAAAGCAAATTACGGACTCCTCTTTGAATCTGCGTATTCCTCCAGGGCTTAGCTGTCCTGGATCTGCACAGCTCTGCGAGGGCCTGGGATCGGGAGAGACACTTAAGTGTTTTAGTACTATATCTCTTGACACAATGATGAAAATAATCATGGCCTCTAAACCTTCAAGCTGCATACTGGATCCTATTCCTACTAAACTGCTGAAGGAGCTGCTTCCTGTGCTTGGCCCTCCTATGTTGAACATAATAAACAGCTCTCTATCCACCGGATGTGTACCAAACTCACTAAAAGTGGCAGTGATAAAGCCTCTCTTGAAAAAGCCAAACCTTGACCCGGAAAATATAAAAAACTATCGGCCTATATCGAATCTTCCATTCCTCTCAAAAATTTTAGAAAAAGCTGTTGCGCAGCAACTCACTGCCTTTCTGAAGACAAACAATGTATACGAAATGCTTCAGTCTGGTTTTAGACCCCATCATAGCACTGAGACTGCACTTGTGAAGGTGGTAAATGACCTTTTAATGGCGTCAGACCGAGGCTCTGCATCTGTCCTCGTGCTACTAGACCTTAGTGCTGCCTTTGACACCATCGATCACCACATTCTTTTGGAGAGACTGGAAACCCAAATTGGTCTACACGGACAAGTTCTGGCCTGGTTTAGATCCTACCTGTCGGAAAGATATCAGTTTGTCTCTGTGAATGGTCTGTCCTCCGACAAATCAACTGTACATTTCGGTGTTCCTCAAGGTTCCGTTTTAGGACCACTATTGTTTTCACTATATATTTTACCTCTTGGGGATGTTATTCGAAAACATAATGTTAACTTTCACTGCTATGCGGATGACACACAGCTGTACATTTCAATGAAGCATGGTGAAGCCCCAAAATTGCCCTCGCTAGAAGCCTGTGTTTCAGACATAAGGAAGTGGATGGCTGAAAACTTTTTACTTTTAAACTCGGACAAAACAGAGATGCTTGTTCTAGGTCCCAAGAAACAAAGAGATCTTCTGTTAAATCTGACAATTCATCTTGATGGTTGTAAAGTCGTCTCAAATAAAACTGTGAAGGACCTAGGCGTTACTCTTGACCCTGATCTCTCTTTTGACGAACATATCAAGACTGTTTCAAGGACAGCTTTTTTCCATCTACGTAACATTGCAAAAATCAGAAATTTTCTGTCCAAAAATGATGCAGAAAAATTAATCCATGCATTTGTTACTTCTAGATTAGACTACTGCAATGCTCTATTTTCCGGCTACCCGGATAAAGCACTAAATAAACTTCAGTTAGTGCTAAATACGGCTGCTAGAATCCTGACTAGAACCAAGAAATTTGATCATATTACTCCAGTGCTAGCTTCCCTACACTGGCTTCCTGTTAAGGCAAGAGCTGATTTCAAGGTTTTACTGTTAACCTATAAAGCGTTACATGGGCTTGCTCCTACCTATCTTTCCGAGTTGGTCCTGCCGTACATACCAATACGTACGCTACGGTCACAAGACGCAGGCCTCCTAATTGTCCCTAGAATTTCTAAGCAAACAGCGGGAGGCAGGGCTTTCTCCTATAGATCTCCATTTTTATGGAACAGTCTGCCTACCCATGTGAGAGACGCAGACTCGGTCTCAACCTTTAAGTCTTTACTGAAGACTTATCTCTTCAGTAGGTCATATGATTGAGTGTAGTCTGGCCCAGGAGTGTGAAGGTGAACGGAAAGGCTGGAGCAACGAACAGCCCTTGCTGTCTCTGCCGGGCCGGTTCCCCTCTCCACTGGGGTTCTCTGCCTCTAACCCTGTTGCAGGGGCTGAGTCACTGGCTTGCTGGTGCTCTTTCATGCCGTCCCTGGGAGGGGTGCGTCACTTGAGTGGGTTGAGTTACTGACGTGATCTTCCTGTCTGGGTTGGCGCCCCCCCCTTGGTTTGTGCTGTGGTGGAGACCTCTGTGGGCTATACTCGGCCTTGTCTCAGGATTGTAAGTTGGTGGTTGGGGATATCCCTCTAGTGGTGCGGGGGCTGTGCTTTGGCGGAGTGGGTGGGGTTATATCCTTCCTGTTTGGCCCTGTCCGGGGGTTTCTTCGGATGGGGCCACAGTGTCTCCGGACCGCTCCTGTCTCAGCCTCCAGTATTTATGCTGCAGTAGTTTATGTGTCGGGGGGCTGGGGTTAGTTGGTTATACCTGGAGTACTTCTCCTGTCTTATCCAGTGTCCTGTGTGAATTTAAGTATGCTCTCTCTAATTCTCTCGTTCTCTCTTTCTCTCTGAGAACCTGAGCCCTAGGACCATACGTCAGGACTACCGGGCATGATGACACCTTGCTGTCCCCAGTCCGCCTGGCCTTGCTGCTATTCCAGTTTCAACTGTTCTGCCTGCGGCTACGAAACCCCTACCTGTCCCAGACCTGCTGTTTTCAACTCTAAATGATCGGCTATGAAAAGCCAACTGAGAGACCTGAGCCCTAGGACCATACGTCGGGACTACCGGCCGTGGTGACTCCTTGCTGTCCCCAGTCCGCCTGGCCTTGCTGCTATTCCAGTTTAAACTGTTCTGCCTGCGGTTATGGAACCCCTACCTGTCCCAGACCTGCTGTTTTAAACTCTAATGATCGGCTATGAAAAGCCAACTGAGATTTATTCCTGATTATTATTTGACCATGCTTGTCACTTATGAACATTTTTGAACATCTTGGCATGGTTCTGTTATAATCTCCACCCGGCACAGCCAGAAGAGGACTGGCCACCCCTCATAGCCTGGTTCCTCTCTAGGTTTCTTCCTAGGTTTTGCCTTTCTAGGGAGTTTTTCCTAGCCACCGTGCTTCTACACCTGCATTACTAGCTGTTTGGGGTTTTAGGCTGGGTTTCTGTACAGCACTTCGAGATATTAGCTGATGTAAGAAGGGCTATATAAAATAAAATTGATTGATTGATTGATTGATTGTTGGCTGGTCCTCACTACATGTTCGTCGTCAAACCCACTGGCTCCACGCCATCTATAAATCACTGCTAGGCAAATCCCCGCCTTATCTTAGCTCATTGGTCACCATAGCAGCACCCACCCGTAGTCTGCACTCCAGCAGGTATATCTCACTGGTCATTCCCAAAGCCAACACCTCCTTTGGCCGCCATTCCTTCCAGTTCTCTGCTGCCAATGACTGGAACGAATTGCAAAAATCTCTGAAGCTGGAGACTCTTATCTCCCTCAATAACTTTAAGCATCAGTTGTCAGAGCACCTTACCGATCACTGCACCTGTACACAGCCCATCTGAAATTAGCCCACCCAACTACCTCATCCCTATATTGTTATTTATTTTGCTCTTTTGCACCCCAGTATCTCTATTTGCACATAATCTCTTGCACATCTAGCATTCCAGTGTTAATACTATTGTAATTATTTTGCACTATAGCCTATTTATTGCCTTACCTCCATAACTTGCTACATTTGCACACACTGTATATATATTTTCTGTTGTATTTTTGACTTTATGTTTTTTACCCCATATGTAACTCTGTGTTGTTTTTATTGCACTGCTTTGCTTTATCTTGGCCAGGTCGCAGTTGTAAATGAGAACCTGTTCTCAACTGGCTTACCTGGTTAAATAAAGGTGAAATTAAAAAATTAAAAAAATAGGGACTGATGTGTCACATTTTCTGTCCTATCCAGACAAAGAATCGATTTGCTCTCCCTCTTAGTGATGGAGCCCAGCCTGGGAGATGGCATATCAAAGACCACTGTTTAGCGAAACCAACAGTTGTGGTTTCATCTTTCTTTGATATTCTCAGCCAGATTTACAGCTCTCAATTTCATATAATTTTTTTAAGAAGACCACTTTCTCTTGGTCACAGATGAATGAAATCACTTTGGGCCCGATTTCGACCCGAGTTAAGAGCACTTAAATGGAACGTAATTCTGTTTTTATGCACTTTTCTCTCTATGCGTATTCTGACCTTGAACTTAAGCATGAGAATAGCATGCTATTCACCCGCTATTCATTTGAGGTGGAGATTGAATAAATTAAGGTCTTGTCAGGTGTGTCTGATATGCCGTATTCTGACCTTGACTTAATTCCCTCATAATTCCACCATGAATAAAGTGGAAAAATCATCTACTTTATTTTTTTCTGATAGAAATAACACAATTCTCCATGCACTGTAATTTACAACTTGATAAGAGCTATTGATAAGAGCTTGATATGAGTAATCTGTTTGGATAAGGGAATTGTAAATATAAATGACACTTGTTATAGATCTATTTTACCTTATAATCGCTGGAGACAAATGTGAAACAAGTCATATGGCAGCAAACTGAAGCATATCAGCATATCAACTTTCCCACAGTAAAGCTTATGGAATGCTGTGCCATTATGCAGAATTTAAATTGTACAGCCTTTTAAATTGCAGGGATAGGCTCTCTCGAATGTCTTAAATATAGGCTACCCGACTTTCTCTGTTTCCTATTTCTATCATGTTAAAGATTTGCCACTATCAGTATCGACCACCAGTAGGCCTAATAACCACACATATTCAAACAATAGGGCGTGTTCGAATCTCAAGGAGGACAACTTTAGCTAATTAGCAACTTTGCAACCACTTGCTACTTTGCAACTACTTAGCATGTTAGCTTAACCCCTAACCTAACATAGCATATCATACTAAAGCAGTGGAACGTAATATATCATACTAAACGGATTAAATGTGATCAAGACGTAGGATACTATACGTCCTACAATTCGTATTATATGTACAACCGCTATTACATTTAGTACGATACGTAAAGTAACATATCATACTAAATAGAGTGATATGGATTTTAATGAAATATAATATGTTTTGCTCTGTGACCAGGTTGGTTTTTACATTTGAACATGGATTAATCTAGAGGGCACTCCTAACATGAATTCCCTCCCTCCACCTTCATTCACAAGCTCCTCACATGTCATCTGGAGATGTGGTTGAGTAGGTCACATTCCAAATAAATGTGTCATCTTACTGCCCTACAATTCAGGGGTTTAATTCCTGTCCCACTTTCACTCCTTCTATGTATCCTCATGTTTCTAATCTGTCTAAACAAAGCATTGAAAAACACAGGAAAAGGTGGAATTCCTATTCAGACTTGAGATAAATTGACTTAACATGGACTTCATTAAAATAAATGTCAATGTTTTATTGACTTAAGTCTATGCGCCTCGAGTTTGAATCGGGCCCCATGTGCTCAGCCTACAAGGGTGGTTTAGTACAACAGTTAAGACTGAAGACTGGCTGAGTGGAGTAAGGCAGTGTTCTGACAAGGAAGAGACCCAGGTTCAAATCCACATTGTCACACAAATGCCAGCTTTATACATGTTACCTCTGCTATGACTTACATAATCTTAAAGATTTTAATTGTAACATCATGTATAATATTTCTTGGAGGGCGGGTAGTTTGCCCCTGATAATGCGTTCGGCAGACCGCACCACCCTCTGGAGAGCCCTGCGGTTGCGGGGCGGTGCAGTTGCCGTACCAGGTGGTGATACAGCCCGACAGGATGCTCTCAATTGTGCATCTGTAAAAGTTTGTGAGGGTTTTAGGTGCCAAACCAAATTTCTTCAGCCTCCTGAGGTTGAAGAGGCTCTGTTGCGCCTTCTTCACCACACTGTCTGCGTGGGTGGACCATTTCAGTTTGTCGGTGATGTGTACGCCAAGGAATTTGAAGCTTTCCACCTTCTCCACTGCTGTCCCGTAGATGTGGATAGGGGGGTGCACCCTCTGCTGTTTCCTGAAGTCCACGATCATCTCCTTTGTTTTGTTGATGTTGAGTGAGAGGTTATTTTCCTGGCACCACACTCCTACAGCCCTCACCTCCTCACTGTAGGCGGTCTCGTCATTGTTGGTAATCAAGCCTACTCAGTCATGGGTGAACAGGGAGTACAGGAGGGGTTATGAGCATGCACCCTTGTGGGGCACCAGTGTTGAGGATCAGCGAAGTGGAGATGTTGTTTCCTACCTTCACCACCTGGGTGCGGCCCGTCAATACATTTTAAAAAATTAGTCACTGGAAATGAATGTATGAGAGAGACGCTGCCTTTTACATGCAGGCTGACTTTGGGTATGTCAGAGTACTTCCATTCTGTTTTAAAACACATCCTGTGTATCAAAACACTTACATCGGGTTTACATTCAAACACCCTCATAACACCAGATCTCAGCTTTGGCGCACTACCCTTCATGGTTTCAGTACACAATTATGGTGTTTTGAGTCGTTGTATTTTAAAAGTGCACTTTTTAAGCATATTGAGATTGACCATTATTAAGAGAACATTAGCTATAGTTGAAATATAAATCACATTTAGCCTACAGTACTTCATGAAAGGGACGAGGTGCATGCATCTGTGTATCCACTACTGCTACACCAAACACTGCTCACAGGTAGACAGATATCCATACTTCTTGGTCAGATTACCAAAATATTTACACACAATACATAATGTTAACTTTAATCTGTGCTTTACGCCTAGTGAATGCCACATAGTCACATGTATCTCCTGTAAACTTCATGAAAAAAGTGATATAATCCTAGGAGATTAGTGTTTGTGCATTACGTAGTTATATGGTTGGTCTAAATATAGGAATGTGGTGTATCTGAAGATTCATGACAACATTCCTTTGAGAAACCCTCCATAAATTAAATTCTCTATAAGTACTTCACGCAGAGCACTCTGTCAGTAGATCTTAGCTTGAGGGCTGAAGTGAAGATTATCAGAGAATTACCACTTCGCAGGCTGCTATGGTATGAAAGCAATCTGCCATATATAAACTTATATCCTACAACCAACAAGACACAACACATCAGATTAGGACAAAATGTAATTTATTTACCTGGAAAATAGGTTTGAGATTTTATCTAAGATTTTAAATGTATTTAAAGATGTCAATATTTCACACTTAAACGTAAACCTTTATATTGTTTCTATGAAATACTGCATACTGTAGAACACATTTTAATTGGTTATTACAGATATATCTGACAACGTTACAGCTACAGGTGGCAGCAGGTCCTCTCTGCGACAGGTTAATGAGAGGGTTGTAATAGTCCAGGTCCTGAATGCAATCTTAATTTACATTATCTGCCTGCTCATCTTCACCTTCTTCAAAAAGGACACCTTTCGCTCAAACACACATTACGTTTTCTTTGCTCACACACTGCTGGTTGACTGCCTGTACCTAATCATGACTAATAACTTGCTCCTCAGTTTCTTTGCAGTCCCCAAATCCTCTTGCTCCGGGAGGAGCGGGGGCTGATAACCCAGGGAACACTCAAAGGGCGAAAGACCCGTGGCAGAGCAGGTAAGGGTGTTGCGGGCGTATTCGACCCACACTAGTAGCTGGCTCCAGGTGGTGGGGTTGGCGGAGACCAGGCAGCGCAGAGTCGTCTCCAGGTCTTGGTTGGCTCATTCCGACTGGCCATTGGACTGAGGGTGGAAACTGGAGGACAGGCTGGCCGACGACCCAATGAGTGTGCAGAACGCCTTCCAGAACGGGGACGAGAACTGAGGACCCCGGTCGGAGACATTGTCCACTGAGAGTCCATGGATCTGGAAGACGTGCTGCACCATGAGCTGGGCCATCTCTTTGGCGGAGGGTAGCTTGGGGAGAGGAATGAAGTGGGCGGCTTTTAAAAACCGGTCCACAACTGTCAGGATGGCAGTGTTGCCATCAGACGGGGAAGACCATGACAAAGTCCAGGGATAAGTGAGACCAGGGACGGTGAGGAACAGGCAGAGGTTGGAGGAGACCAGCCGGAGCTTGCCGAGTAGTCTTGTTCTGCGCACAGATCGTGCAGGCGGTGACGAACGCAGAAACGTCAGGAACCATGGTAGGCCACCAAAAGCGTTGTCGCACAAAGGCCATGGTCCAACGGGAGCCCGGGTGGCAGACAAGCATGGAGGAGTGAGCCCACTCCAGGACCGCGGAGCAGACAGCATCAGGAACAAACATCCGGTTATCTGGGCCCCCCCGGGGTCCGGCTGGGAACGCTGCACCTCCCGGACCTGCTTCCCTATTCCCCAACTGCGTGCCGTCGCTAAGCACGAGGTGGGAAGGATGGTTTCGGATTCCGGGGGTGTAGCCACGGGGCTATAGCGGCGTGACAGCGCATCTGGCTTGACATTCTTGGATCCCGGTTGGTATGAGAGGGAGAAGTTGAACCGGGTGAAAAGCAGGGCCCACCTAGCTTGCCTGGAATTGAGACGCTTGGCGGTGTGGAATTATTCCAAGTTATTGTGGTATGTCCACACAATGAACGGATGTTCCGCCCCCTACAACCATGTCCCTCCACTCCTCCAACGCCATCTTCACCACGAGAAGCTCACAATTCCCCACATCATAATTCCTCTCCGTGGTGTTGAGGCGATGGGAGAAGAAGGCGCAGGGATGTAACTTGAGGTCCAGGGCCGAACGCTGGGACAGGACCGCCCCCACTCCGTCATCCGAAGCATCGGCCTCCACCACGAACTGGCGGGACGGGTCAGGATGAACCAAGATGGGAGCAGTGGTGAAACTGTGTTTGAGGTCCCAGAACGCCCGGTCAGCAGCTGGGGACCATGTGAACGGAACATTGGGAGAGGTGAGTGCAGACAGGGGTAAGCCAGGGTGATATAACCCCGGATAAAGCAGCGATAAAAGTTGGCGAATCCCAGGAAACGTTGCAGCTGCACTTTGGATGTAGGCTGGGGCCAATCCACCACCGCTCTCACCTTCCCGGGATCCATCTGTTCACTCCCTGAAGCAATGATGTAGCCCAGGAAGGGGGTGATGGAGCGATGGAATTCGCATTTCTCCGCTTTCACAAAAAGCTGGAACTCCAGGAGGCGTTGGAGGACCTGTCAGTTGTAGAGCATGTGTTCTTGGGCGGAGCGGGAGAAAACAAGGATGTCATCGAGGTAGACGAAGACAAACCGGTTCAACATGTCACGGAGAACATCATTAACCAGGACCTGGAACACAGCTGGAGCATTGGTAAGGCCAAATGGCATGACCAGATACTTGTAGTGACCCATGGCCGTGTTGAAGGCAGTCTTCCACTGGTCCCCCTCCCGTATCCGCTCCAGGTGGTAGGCGTTACACAGATCCAGTTTGGAGAACATGGAGATGAATGGTAGCGGGTAGCGGTTCTTCACCGTGATGTCGTTGAGGCCCGGTAGTCGATGCACGGGTGCAGGGTTTTGTCCTTCTTCTCCACAAAGAAGAACCCTGCGCCGGCGAGGGAGGCAGAAGGACAGATGAACCCGGCAGCTAGGGAGTCCTCAATGTAGGTCTCCATAGCCTTGGTCTCCGGACCCGACAGCGAGTACAGTCGTCCCCGGGGCGGAGTGGTGCCTGGGAGAAGGTTGATTCCGCAGTCGTAGGGACGGTGCTGCGGAAGCAAAGTGGCCCGGGCCTTACTGAACACCTCCCGGAGGTCCTGGTACTCCGTGGGAATGGCAGAGAGGTCCGAAGCAACTTCAGAGCCCCCAGGAAAACATCCTGTGGCAGGCTGTGCAGACTTCAGGCAATGAGCGTGGCAGAACGGGCTCCAGCCCATGATGGCACCAGTAGACCAGTCAATAAAGGGGTTGTGTCGCTGGAGCAAAGAGAAACCCAATACCACGGGAACCTGAGGAGACTTAATTAGCAGGAATTGGGTCGTCTCGCTGTGGTTCCCTGATACTCGTAGGTTGATGGGGGTGGTATTGTGGGTGACCTGGCCTATAGAGCCCCTGTCCAGCGTTGGAACATCCATGGGAATGGAGAGGGGCTGAGTGGGGATGCCCAGCTCGGACGCCAGGGTAGCGTCCATAAAGCTCTAATCGGACCCAGAGTCGATGAGTACCCAGAGAGATTGCGACTGGTTCCCCCACAGCAAGATGGTATGAAAGGGGGTGCAAGTAAGGGGAGAGGAAAAGTTATCCGTATGGCTCACCAGAGTACTCGCTCCTAACGGTGAGTCTGGTCTTTTAGTGGACAGGTGAACACAAAATGACCAGTAGTCCCGCAATACAGGCAACTCTTCGTGTGAAGCCTGTATTGCCGTTTGGCTGGAGACAGCCTAGCTCTGCCTAGTTGCATCGGCTCGGGAAGAGGTGAATTGGCAGACTTCGGAGACTCTCAGGGGAACTCGGGTAGCCTCGGGTTCTCTCGGCAACGGAGCTGTTGGGGACTTCCAGGATGTCTCGGAGGCGAGGTGGAATCCTTGGGCGGGCGAGTGGAATCGGACTTCCTCTCCTTCCTTCGTTCCGGAAGTCGCCCATCAATCCGAATGGTCAAGGTGATGAGCGAGTCAATATCCGTCGGTAGTTCCCGGGCTGCAAGCTCGTCCTTTACTTCTTCTGACACTCCGTGCAGGAACGTGTCGAACAGTGCTTCTGGGTTCCAGGCACACTCAGCTGCCAATGTGCGGAAATCCACTGCATAGTCTGCCACACTGCGGGATTCTTGCCGAAGCTGGAGTAACTTCCGGGCAGCCTCTCTCCCGGACAATGGAGCATCGAAAACCTTCTTTACCTCCTGCATGAACTCCTCCAGATTGAAGCATACGGCCGACTGTTGTTCCCACTCTGCCGTAGCCCAGGCGGGAGCCCTCCCGGACATCAGCGTGATGAGGTACGCTATCTTAGAGCGGTGTGAGGGGAAGGAGGATGGCTGCAGCTCGATGATGAGCGAACACTGAGCGAGAAATGCCCGACAGGTTCCCGACTCTCCAGCGAAGCGTTCCGGGGAAGGTATGCAGGGTTCTCAGGAATCCGTGGTGGCCGGGGAGGCCGCGCTGCTAACCGCCGGGTTACTGAGGGGCTGGGAGGTTACCGTCGTGGTAGGCTGCCTAACAGACAACGGAATTGCGCCAGCAATGTGTTAAACACTCGGTCTTGGCATTCGAACAGGTCTGGAACCCTTCCATGAGACCACAAAGCAACTCCTCGTGCCTTCCAATGGTGGCTCCTTGGGAGGATATGGCATTACGGAGCTGGTCTGAGTCTGCTGGGTCAGTCATGGCCAGTTCGTACTATCACGTTTCAGGACAAGACCCAGATGCAGACAGTGTAGAAGTAACAAACGTTTATTACAAAAACAGGTGTCAGGCAAATGACAGGTCAAGGGCAGGCAGAGGTCAATCATCCAGGGTGGTGTGACAAGGTACAGAATGGCAGGCAGGCTCAGGGTCAGGGCAGGCAGAATGGTCAAAAGCGGGAAAACTAGAAAACAGGAACTTGAGAAAGACAGGAGCAAGGGGGAAAACGCTGGTAGGCTTGACGAAACAAAACAAACTGACAAACAGAAAACACAGATATAAATACACTGGGGATAATGGGGAAGATGGGTGACACCTGGAGGTGGGCGGAGACAATCACAAAGACAGGTGAAACAGATCAGGGTGTGACACCCCATGCCAGTTGCAGTGTGTATTATCATCTGTGTGTTTATGAGTGTGTTGACCTTTGCCACACCACTGACACTGACAGCCATGAGCCTGGAGCGTTATGTGGCCATCTGCATGCCCCTGTGCCACGGAGAGCTCTCGACTGTACGCAGATCCATTCACTTCCTGATCATCCACAGTGTCAGCTCCATACAGACCATCATAATAAAACATTATTTCATCCCCACATGTGAAAGTGAGATTTTCACAGTTGGAGTTTTCTTACATGTGAAACTGCAAATTGGATATTTACTAAGTTCACATGTGAAAAACAATGACGTAAAAATCGAATTTGAGGTTTCATATGTGAAAAATGTTCACGTGAAAAAACAATGATGTTTTTCACATATGAAATGGAAAATTAGATTTTAGCATGAATGTTCATCACGTGAAAATGCAATTCCACACGTGAATGTTTTTCACAGGTGAACCTGTATATCTGATTTTCACTGCAATTCACGTGAGGTGTCACTGATCCCCCCAGTACTGCTGCTCATTACGTTCACCAGCTCTGGAGGTCTACGTCACCGGCCTTCTAGGCATCATCATTACCACCAACCCCGGACTGTCTTGTCTCATTACGCATACCTGGTTCCCATTCCCCCTGATTAGTATGTGTATATATGTGCCCTCTGTTCCCCATTGTCCTTGTCGATTATTGTCCCATGTCCGTTGGTCTCGTGAGTACTGTGTATTGTGCTCTTGTTATTACGGGTCTCGTCCTGTGTATTGTGTAGAGGTTACACCTCGCTCTTTTGTTTGGGTTACATCCCTTTGTTATATATATACACGTGTTTGTTTTGGGCTTCGTCCCCGTCGTTTTCCATGACGTACCTTGTGTTGGGTGGAGTAATTAAAACCCCAATACGTATTCCTGCGCCAGTCTTCTAATCATTATACAACGTGACATGAGGTTAAAACATGTTATTCTACTCACGTGAAAAGGTGGTGTTAACATGTGAACTCTAAATGTAATACATGTGAAAACAGCTATTTCACATGTGAAAATACGATTATCACATGTTAAACTGCAAGTTTTACATTACTTTTTTTGTAAGGGTTGCACACATGTGTATGTCAATACTGGAACTTATGTTGATCATGGTTGCTATCTGCCAGTAGATGCACCTAGGTCATTAGTAATTCAAGCCTACACCTGCGTAGTAGTACACACTACATCTACTTTGTCATGGCACCGGGCCCTCAGCTGATGGAGAACAGTAAAATCAAAGGCCGGAAATGCATTTGCTACAGATTAACAGGGAGATCAACCGATTCTAAATCCTGTTGGTTCACACAGCAATCATGCGTCATTCAAGCAATACTGTGCCGGTCTTGACACCTTAACACTGCCATAAATTAGAGAGGAGGATAATATATCTCTGGCCCTCTAGTATGGTGAAAGGAATGCATTTGTTTCAGAGAATTTTTGCTGCCCAAAAACTTCAACATCCAACAATGAACATTGGGACAATATATTTCAACATCCAAATGTTGGGAATGATGAGAAATGGAAAATTAATGTATATTTTGTGATGTCATTAAAAATGGTATAAAGGCGTTATAAGGAAAATATTGTGACTTGAAGAGCTTTTACACTGTGGATATCAGGGTTACATCCTTTACCTTGTGTAGAAAATATCAAGGAGGAAGACAATGTTTTCGTGAAGATAGGAATGTGATTTTAGCTTTCTAACAAGATCAAAGTGACGATAATACTTTTGCCTTGTAACTAGTCACGCATGAGGAAGCTCAGAGAGCCTGTCAGTATGACGGAAACGCCCCTCTTTACCAGAGTGCATAAAATATTGAGTTAAGAATTATCAGATCAGACTAGACGGACCTCAAGCTGCAGCGAGGTCCATATTGGTCCCGACCCTGAAAATCAACACGAGGTGAAGATGACAAAGTTGCCTCCACTAACAATCAATATTACGGCTGAGTAGCTGTTCTAAGTACTGTATCTAAGAAGGTGAATTTAAGTGGGACCATCCTGTTACTCTCCTCAAACCATCGTCTACTACACTGCTCTCATCACCCCACAGGGGATCATCGACACGGCTGACTAGCTGTCCTCAGAAGACCACTTCCAGAACGAGTGAAAGTAAACAGACAACTAAGAAGAAGGACATTGTGACCTCTTGTGGACAATCTGGTCCCACGGGGGACCAGTATGAAAATGTATGCACTCACTAACTGTAAGTCGCTCTGGATAAGAGCGTCTGCTAAATGACTAAAAATGTTTTTTTTTTTTTTATAAAAACATCTGAGCCTTACATCTAAAAGGCCATCCGAAAGAGAAAGCCCAATCGACCCCTTCCCACGAAGGCCTGGGTCCAACAGAGATACACGACGAAGACCTCCAACACGTAAATACATGCATTACTTCTTACCAAACGGGTGGCAGTTCGGGGCAAGATATTAGGATTACTGTGAGCTAAGGTCCATGTGTATCCAAGTGTTTTCTCTCTCTCTCTTTAACTCGCCATCTTTTGTAACAAGTGTCATATTGTGTTAGTCCGCTAGGGACCCTTTTTCGTTGTATTAAATTTCTAATCCCTACCTATACCGTGTATGTGTTTGTATCTTGTGTTATCATTTTTTATTAGTTAGTAAATAAATAATTAAATAAATTTGTGTGGTACGGAATGATAAGTAAGTCCCGGGTTCGTGCAGACTTAAAGAGTCTACGACTTTCAGAATGAGACTGATACGAGGTAAATTATTAATAAATGACTGTTAAATGACAAGAGATATCTAGATATCTTTAGAGTTAATTCGGGAAACGGTAACTCGTTAAACAACTTTTCCTGTGGTGCCCCAAATTCCTAATGAGTTAATTGTTACGTTATTAATTTAATCTAGTAACAATTAAACATAGTAGGTAATTATTCAATAAATAATAGTCATCACAATAATGAAAGTCACGTCACAACAAAGGTTTGGCACTCAGTGCTGTTGTCCTAGCTAGGGCCAAGAGGAGGAGGAGACTGGGCAAGAGTCGTGTTCGACATCAATGAACCTTTTAGAGATATATTGACGGTAATCGGTTATAGTGATTATACAATAGTTATTGTTGGGTAATTGTTATTAAAGAATTACAGTAAGACCACCTTCTCATGTTTATTTCAGATTCTGCTGAAATTCTTTATGGCCTAGTAAAAAGGATTTGTGTCTTATGATGGTCGATGTTGGTACTGACAAATTACTATATGGTTTTATTCAATGTTTGTGTTGACAACTTTGTGATTGGCATTGCTTTACATTTTTATCCTCTTTCTAAACAGGAAATACGATGCCGAATACAAGCCAGGGCAGTGAGGGAAGTGAGGGCAGTTTTGAGCTTCCGACGGCGCAATACCAAAGACCTCTGAATGACAAAGTGGTGATAGTCCAAGTGTTGATTGGCATCTTCCTCTACATCAACTTCCTCATGATCGTCACCTTCTTTAAAAAAGAGGCCTTCATCACCAACACATGATAGATATTATTTGCTCACACGCTGGTCTGTGACAGTATTCTGGCTCTGACTGATGTATTGCTGCTGATGAGCTACTCCAGGGTACCAATGCCAGGTGGGCTATGTTTATTTCTGGTTGTGATCATAGAAAACCTGACCGTTGCCACACCGCTGACACTGACAGCCATGAGCCTGGAGCGCTATGTGGCAATCTAGTAGAGTAGAGCTGGTATGTGTCTCTTTGGACGTGGGCCTTACTTTTTTTTAAACCATTTATCCATTTTCGAGCAAACGGAATGAGCAGCAGCTACGTTTGGCTACATACGGACCGTTAGTGGAATTCCCGCGAGAGAGTAACGGTTAATGTGATTGGATGTTAATTATTTTACTAGGCTACCTGTATTTGACATTGTGTTGTTATTTCACTGAACACTAGATGGTTACATTTTATTTTTGGCAGTGAAACGAGGCTACTCAGGTGAGAGAAAAAACATCACCCAAATGTATATCCCCATTTGAAAATCTTAATGGACTGTTTGAAAATGTGAATCACATTTTTATTTGGAGTACCCCCGACGGCATTGCGCGTACCCCTGGGGATAAGGATTTTGTCGTGGGAATGAAATATTATGCCCTGTTTGGATAGTCTAAAAAAGTGTTTATATTTAATATGGACAAGCCTAATAGTAAATGAAAAAAAAACCTGCCATGAACACCTGTAAGGTAAATGCTGGCCATGTGTAATACTGAATTATGGCAATTTTCTGTCATCTGTAAGTGAGAGGATCAAAAGGTATCGTAAGTTTCAGGTAATTGTTTATGACACAGTTTTGTTATGGTTATGTTATGTCAGGGGTGTCAAACATTTGGGCCTGCAGATTGATTTCACTTCCTAATCTCTGCAGTAACAGAAATGATCTTCGACACCCCTATTTGACTCCCCCTTGCTAAGTGACAGTTAGGCATTTCTATTAAACTTCAATAATTTCTGTACTACTTTTGTCATGGTTCCTTGATTCTATAAAAATTTACTCTGTAAAAGTTCAATACAATCTATAATGTTTCAAACCCCCCTATCTCTGTTGTTTCAGAAGTTGATGTTACTGGCCATTATTTCATGATAGTTTGACTGGAACAATATATGTAGTTTTCATTTTGGGGGAATGTTGAGCTGGCATTTACAGTACAGGGGTCCAATGAGCATCAGGTTTGTCTGGGGCCCAGAGCCCCAGGGAGAACACACTGTTTGGACTTGGCCCCAGCAGTCTTCACTACTGACGCAAGACTTACGTCAAGATCAGACCAAGCCCTGGTGTACTGCTCTCTACAGAGTCATCTTGTTTGCCAAACCAAAGTAAAACATAAGGTTGCACAACTAGGCTTGACTCAGAAGCTCTCCATTAATAATCAACCAGTCTGTTAATTACTAATCAGGGAACAGGGGACACAGTCTCTTTCTAACTGTACTCTGGAGATATCCATCCAGCAACAGAGTGAACACGCCTCCCTGTTCATCAAATGCAGTCCATGAAAGTCCCCTCACAAACAACCCATGCCAATATTCACTTTACGGTTTCATCGTTCTCTCTTTCGCTGGCGTGAAAGGTAAACACCCTACGCATCGCACCAATGGGGTTAACCCACTTGGTGTGAATTGTAACGTGGCTCATATAGAGAGGATCACTACACGGCCCCCTCCGAACGGGAAGGCACGTCCCCGTGCTTCAACTACTCAGCACCCTCACACATCTGTGCATTCCGTTGGCGTCACGGCAGCCATCCCACTTCTGACATCACGGCGGGACAGGGAAGAGAACCCGGGTTGCTGGCATGAAAGGCAAACACCCTTCGCATCGCACCAATAGGGTTAACCCACTTGGTATGAATTGTAACGTGCCTCATATAGCAAGGATCGCTCCAATATACTGTGTTACAAATACTGACATAACAGTAATGAGGAAAATAAACACATTTGAAGAAACATTGATTGGTTTAAGTTAAATTTCATAATTAGCAGGCCTTCTGTTGAGCCTCAATTTCAAAATATAGGGCTCTTTCAAAATGTAGCAATTTTCCAAATTCAAATGAAAGAAACTGGCCTGCATATGAATTCAGACATGCTTTATCTCTGCACAGGGATAACGTGCTTGACTTTTCCAGGAAAATTTGAACTGCTGTTAATTAAATAGAGCCAATAGTTTATCAGATGTGATCATCATTTTAAAGTGACAAAATGGGCTATATGATTTTGCACTATTGCAAAAGCTTTTTTTTTTTTTTTTTTAAATCAGTTAATCTGAGTGAAGATGGTTCTAATATATAAATTGGTTGGAACAAGGTGCTTGCAACACCAGAGTTGTGGGTTTCATTCTTGCATGGGCCACATAACAGCTCAAAGCGTCAGACTATACTATTATTACGTCTAATTAGTTGTTCTAATAAGAACGTAGTTCTTCTAGTTAGTTATTTTGAAGAAATCCCTAAGTAAAGGTTAAGCACCTATTAGACCTTTTCCCTGTTGGGGAACTTGAGCAATACTTATGAACATGCTGCATTTTGAGAATGGCATGAAATTAATTTATCCCTTGAGAAATCAAGACACTATCCAAAACATTTGGAAAGAGGAAATGCCTCTTCCCGGAGATGTTTTGCATCATGGTTGTGTCATATGTATACAAATCCACAACCCATCCCTCCCATCCCTCCCATCCCACCCAAACCTTTACCTTCTCCATCAGAGGACAAGTTACAGTGAGGGAAAAAAGTATTTGATCCCCTGCTGATTTTGTACGTTTGCCCACTGACAAAGAAATGATCAGTCTATAATTTTCATGGTAGGTTTATTGGAACAGTGAGAGACAGAATAACAAGAAAAAAATCCAGAAAATCGCATGTCAACAATGTTATAAATTGATTTGCATTGGGAAATAAATATTTGACCTCCTCTCAATCAGAAAGATTTCTGGCTCCCAGGTGTCTTTTATACAAGTAACGAGCTGAGATTAGGAGCACACTCTTAAAGGGAGTGCTCCTAATCTCAGCTTGTTACCTGTATAAAAGACACCTGTCCACAGAAGCAAGCAATCAATCAGATTCCAAACTCTCCACCATGGCCAAGACCAAAGAGCTCTCCAAGGATGTCAGGGACAAGATTGTAGACCTACACAAGGCTGGAATGGGCTACAAGACCATCGCCAAGCAGATTGGTGAGAAGGTGACAACAGTTGGTGCGATTATTCGCAAATGGAAGAAACACAAAAGCACTGTCAATCTCCCTTGGCCTGGGGCTCCATGCAAGATCTCACCTCGTGGAGTTGCAATGATCATGAGAACGGTGAGGAATCAGCCCAGAACTACATGGGAGAATCTTGTCAATGATCTCAAGGCAGCTGGGACCATAGTCACCAAGAAAACAATTGGTAACACACTACGCCGTGAAGGACTGAAATCCTGCAGCGCCCGCAAGGTCCCCCTGCTCAAGAAAGCACATATACAGGGCCGTCTGAAGTTTGCCAATGAACATCTGAATGATTCAGAGGAGAACTGGGTGAAAGTGTTGTGGTCAGATGAGACCAAAATTGAGCTCTTTGGCATCAACTCAACTCGCCGTGTTTGGAGGAGGAGGAATGCTGCCTATGACCCCAAGAACACCATCCCCACAGTCAAACATGGAGGTGGAAACATTATGCTTTGGGGGTGTTTTTCTGCTAAGGGGACAGGACAACTTCACCACATCAAAGGGACGATGGACGGGGCACAGTACCGTCAAATCTTGGGTGAGAACCTCCTTCCCTCAGCCAGGGCATTGAAAATTGGTCGTGGATGGGTATTCCAGCATGACAATGACCCAAAACACACGGCCAAGGCAACAAAGGAGTGGCTCAAAAAGAAGCACATTAAGGTCCTGCAGTGGCCTAGCCAGTCTCCAGACCTTAATCCCATAGAAAATCTGTGGAGGGAGCTGAATGTTCAAGTTGCCAAACGTCAGCCTCGAAACATTAATGACTTGGAGAAGATCTGCAAAGAGGAGTGGAACAAAATCCCTCCTGAGATGTGTGCAAACCTGGTTGCCAACTACAAGAAACGTCTGACCTCTGTGATTGCCAACAAGGGTTTTGCCACCAAGTACTAAGTCATGTTTTGCAGAGGGGTCAAATACTTATTTCCCTCATTAAAATGCAAATCAATTTATAACATTTTTGACATGCGTTTTTCTGGATTTTGTTGTTGTTATTCTGTCTCTCACTTTTCAAATAAACCTACCATTAAAATTATAGACTGATCATGTCTTTGTCAGTGGGCAAACGTACAAAATCAGCAGGGGATCAAATACTTTTTTCCCTCACTGTAGTTCATGACATCTAATTAATCTTTGGGATCATGTATATTGTCATGAATTGTTCTGTGTGCATATCAAGTCTTTGTTTTCTTCAACATTTCAGATATGCAGACATCAACCATTCCTCAAGCAGACCACACCGAAAAATGCAGAATCTGACCAACCTTCCAGGTAATGCCACCAATCAAGGTGTGTGTGGTGATCCCTTTCTTCTGCATCTTTCTCTACTGCATCGTGGTCATGCTGCACACCTTCGCCTCCCACAGAAAGTTAACTCCCGCTACATCCTGTTTGCCTACAGTACCAGTCAAAATTTTGGACACACCTACTCATTCAAGGGTTTTTCTTTATTTTTACTATTTTCTACATTGTAGAATAATAGTGAAGACATCAAAACTATGAAATAACACATATGGAATCATGTAGTAAACACAAAAGTGTTAAACAAATCAAAATATATTTTAGATTTTTGAAAGTAGCCACTGTTTGCCTTGATGACAACTTTGCACACTCTTGACAATCTCTCAACCAGCTTCACCTGGAATGCTTTTTCAACAGTCTTGAAGGAGTTCCACATATGCTGAGCACTTGTTGGCTGCTTTTCCTTCACTCTGCGGTACAGCTCATTCCAAACCATCTCAATTGGGGTAAGGTTGGGTGATTGTGGGGGCCAGGTAATCTGATGCAGCACTCCATCACTCTCCTTCTTGGTCAAATAGCCCTTACACAGCCTGGAGGTGTGTTGGGTCATTGTCCTGTTGAAAAACAAATGATAGTCCCACAAAGCGCAAACCAGATGGGATGACATATCACTGCAGAATGCTGTGGTAGCCATGCTGGTTAAGTGTGCCTTGAATTCTAAATAAATCGCAGACAGTGTCACCAGCAAAGTATCCCCACACCATCTCACCTCCTCCTCCATGCTTCCCGGTGGGAACTACACATGCGGAGATCATCCGTTCACCTACTCGGCGTCTCACAAAGACACAGCGGTTGGAACCAAAAATCTCAAATTTGGACTCATCAGACCAAAGGACAGATTACCACTGGTCTAATGTCCATTGCTCGTGTTTCTTGGCCCAAGCAAGTCTCTTCTTCTTATTGGTGTCCTTTAGTAGTGGTTTCTTTGCAGCAATTCAACCATGAAGGCCTGGTTCACGCAGTCTCCACTGAACAGTTGATGTTGAGATGTGTCTGTTACTTGAACTCTGTGAAGCATTTATTTGGGCTGCAATTTCTGAGGCTGGTAACTCTAATGAACTTATCCTCTGCAGCAGAGGTAACACTGGGTCTTCCTTTCCTGTGGCGGTCCTCACGAGAACCAGTTTCATCATAACGCTTGATGGTTTTTGCGACTGCACTTGAAGAAACTTTCCGGATTGACTGACCTTCATGTCTTAAATTAATGATGGACTGTTGTTTCTCTTTGCTTATTTGAGCTGTTCTTGCCATAATATGGACTTGGTCTTTTACCAAATAGGGCTATCTTCTGTATACCACCCCTACCTTGTCACAACACAACTGATTGGCTCAAACACATTAAGAAGGAAAGAAATTCCACAAATTAACTTTTAACAAGGCACACCTGTTAATAGAAATGCATTGCAGGTGACTACCTCATGAAGCTGGTTGAGATAATGCCAAGAGTGTGCAAAGCTGTCATCAAGGCAAAGGGTGGGTACTTTGAACAATCTTAAATATAAAATATATTTTGATTTGTTTAACACTTTTTTGGTTACTACATGATTCCATATGTGTTATTTCATAGTTTTGATGTCTTCACTATTATTCTACAATGTAGACAATAGTAAAAATAAAGAAAAACTCTGGAATGAGTAGGTGTGTCCAAACTTTTGACTGGTACTGTACATGCTGATCAACGACACTCTGCAGCTCCTCTCCTCTGTCCTCCTCTTCCTCTTCATTGTGGGCAACGTGAAGTTCTCCATCGTATACTGTGCCCCTCTACTCTTCTTCTCCACCGCCACCTTCCAGAACACCCCTCTGATCCTGGCAGCTATGTCCCTGGAGCGCTACGTGGCCATCTTCTACCCTCTGCAGCGCCCGGCCGCCTGGCGCGCTGACCGCATCTGGATCATTATCCTGAGCCTGTGGCTGGTCAGCTGCATCCCGCCCCTTGTGGACTTCTCTCTGGGAGAACCTCAGCCTGGCGTGAATGTCCTCTCCACCCCAGTGCTCTGCAAAACCCTGGTCCTCAACTCATCCCCCGTCCAGATGCTGTTCAAGGTGTCGCTCAACGGGCTGTTCTTCGCTGTGTTGGCGGCCATCATCATGTTCACCTACACGAGGATCATGCTGGAGACCAGGAAGATGCATCAGGACCGGGCGTCGGTGGGCAAGGCCATGCACACAGTGCTGCTCCATGGCTTTCAGCTGCTGCTGTGCATGATCGCCTTCTCCCACCCTGTCACAGAGAGCCTTATCAGTATGCACGCTGGATGGCTGGCCGAGGACATCTCCTTCAACTACCGGGTTTGGCCGGTGTAGGCTGTCATTGTAAATAAGAATTTGTTCTTAACTGACTTGCCTAGTTAAATAAAGGTAAAATAAATAAAATAAAAATAAACTTCTGCTTCATCCTACTGCCGCGCTTCCTCAGCCCGCTCATCTATGGCCTGAGAGATGAGAGCCTGAGGGGCTACATGAGGGGAGCTGTCCTGTGCTGCTCAAACAGACACAGGATCAGCCCCAGAGCCCCGGCCACCAAGCCCAGGGTCAAATGAACTGGTCCTGAATTGGAACCACTGGTCAAATTAATGTTTTTATTTGAATCTGTACAGACTAGTAGCCTGTATATGTTAGTCAATTAAAACATATTAAAATAGTAAAACCCTGGCTGGATGACATTCATTATGCCATTATAAAGGTGTCTCTTTCAAAAACGTATATTTATTGGTTGCTATCTAATTAAACGGTACATTTTTCTTGAAACACAGAGGCTTGCTTTGGAATAGAGAAGATTGCTTCACAATTTGAAAATACTTTGAGAAACCGTAAACTCGTACGCTAGATGTCACTATAATTCCAAATGTATCAAGTGGTGCAACTTGGGTCACTGCACTGGATGAATGTGCGCCCATAGGAAGACGTTCAGTTTCTTTGGCGAAATAAGAACATTGATATCTAAAGCAGTAAGGGTCAGATTATTTGATATTCAGAGTTATTATAAAACCATTTAATGAGACTAATATATGTAGAGTGGAATGCAGGGACTGGGCACATTTACGCATGCCAATTCCAAAGGGAAACTGTTGCAATACATTTTGAGCATATCCAAATCCTAAAATACCTAATGTAATACGATTGTTCATTAATCACGCAACTTCATATATGAGATTGTTATAGTTGAACCATTCCTGATGACAGATGATGTGAAGTGGTGAAAACTGACGTCTCAGGTGTGAGCGGCGTGCACTGTTGAGAAAGAACATTGCGGAGATTCACACAGAACGGCAGGACCGAGCAAAGCTTTCCTGTAGGGCAGGATTCAGTGGTTTCAAACAAGAAACTGCGCTACCTTTAATACATTTAAAGCAAGAACCATTGATAGAGATTAGATTTGACAAAAAATCCAGCGCAAGCATAGGCTAATTTTAAACGTCATCGAGGGCATCATACGCGCACAAAATGCAATATTATGTGAAATCCATTTACTCAGTCTGTGTTATAATCAATATGATTTTGATTCCATTATCTTTTGGTGAGATGTATACGTCATTATTGAACGTCAAACAAGCCATAAATGTTGAAAGACAACTTATTGATCATTTAGAAACTTACATCGAACACGAATCGGAGAGACTTGAAGACATCAAAAGGTGAGTAACAGACAGGGAACATTGTCATGATGCACGTGGGCTTGATAGCCTATCACTCATTTATATTGTAGGCTTAATCATTAAGGCTTTAGAGTGGGTGGTTTTAGAAAGAGAGAGAACAAATAAAGCTAAATCATTGTGTCTAAGAATTAGTAAGCCATATGTTTGGGCTATGTGTCCTTTATTGTATGTTGTTCCATATAATTTCATGATAGGCTACTATTATCTTCTTACTTAGGCCTTTGTATTCCTTGCTGAACATATGCCTCGATGAATCGCCTCCATCCTTTAGGTAACTTTAGAAGGAACTTAACATTATAATGACTAATTACTAATGTTAAGTTCCTTCTAAAACCTATTATAAACTCAAGATGCATTCTATACTGATTTAGGAGGCAGTTTGATTTCCATGGAAAACCTTATGCATATATCATTGCATGGCTGTCTCCCCCCTGTCCATCTATCATGGTATCACCTTGATGTATTCTCTCTAAACCTTTAACACTTTTAGAATCTTTCTGCAGGTTTTATGCAAAGGTGTCAGACTTGCACAGTGAGGTGTACAATGGACCATCCGCTGCTATAGCAAACCCCTTGGTGGCGTTCACTCTTATCAAGCGCTTGCAGTCCGAGTGGCTGAATCTGATCTACAGTGATGAAGCACAAGAGAACACCCAAGGTTGTTTCCCTTTACGACTCTCTTTAAACACATCTGGTCCTTACAACTGACATAAGCAAGCCTCTGTGTTTCAAGAAAAATGTACGACATAAGTTGGGGGACATAAGTTTCACAGGTCCATCCCCCGCTTCTTGTGTCCTGTCGTCACCTCACCCCCACTCGCCCCCCCCCCCCCCCCCCCCCCCCCCCCGTGTTGTGTTTCAGCCTTCAGGTCTGGTTATGAGGAGGTGGAGGAGGAGGGCAGCTTGCCAAAACTGGAGGACCTTCAGGGAGCTGCCAAGGGGCTGATGAGACTGCAGGATGTGTATGCCCTTCAAGTGGGGGGACTTGTGAGAGGTCACTTCCAGAGGATCTCTAACGGCAACCCCATTGACATCTACAGTCCCACAGTATCTGTTTCTCTTTCTGGGGATGACTGCTTCCTGGTTGGGAAGGTAAGCCACCAATAAATCACCCATTTAATCATTGGCTGCACCAGATTCTCCACTCTTCTCCTGAAGTGTGCACTTGCACTCTATCTCGCATGGATCTAACAATGATGGAAGCTCCCTCCAGCCAATGGTTACACACATCCCACGCGTAAACTGAACAGGCATAAGCACTCCTTCATTCCCATGTCCATCATACCTGAACGTCAATAGTACGCCACTGACTGAATAAGGGAATGTACAATATGTATTATGTACAGGATGTGGCTATATGAGAAGTGTGTATGATAAGGGTAATGTGCAATGCATGTATTGTGTTGAGTGTGTAATGTACAGTGTCTTTTGTATACAGCAGTACACTGTGTGTCCAAGACAATTTCCCCCCTGTGGACATTAAAGTTAATCCTATACCATGTTTTTAAATCCATGATGGGGATTGTGCAAGTGCACACTTCTGGAAAAGGGTGGAGAAAAGGGATGCAGCCTTTATGGCTTCATTTTACTCAGCTCACTATGGGGGAGGAAGGGGCAACCAAAAGGGAATCCCTGCTTACATTGCACTCTCTAAACTGTCAACTGGAGATGTGCTAATGGAGTCATGGAGAAGAGGGGGGCATGTAACCGGAGGAGTGTTAGGCTGCTGGGCAGATTATGCTGTGAGATCTGGCTTCCCTGATTAGCATCCCATACCAGAAGACCATAAAACATAGTTTTGTCATACTCTGTGGTTAGAGGGAGTAAAGTCCTCTCCCTGTCTGTCAAGGGAATTCATATCATGGTATCACCTTAGGGTGATGTATTCACTCAGACAAATTTGAAAAAGGGTGCATGATGTGCATCCCAAATGGCAGCCTATTCCCCTATGGCAGCCTATTCCCTATTTACTGCACTACATTTGACCAGATCCCTATGGGTCCTGGTCAAAAGTAGTGCACTATAAAGGGAATAGGGTGACATTTGGAAGACAGACGAAGTCTTCCTCATGATGAATCACTCCACAATGGATCCTACTGTTTATGTACAGTGGCAGTGCACAAGGAGCACTGTGTGGGAGAGACAGTATGGAAAATACATAATCTCTGTTTAGGGAAGTCTAAGAATGTGGAGTAATGGCCTTTGCCTTTACTTGTGTTAACACCAGTCTCTGTTTGGGGTGTTACATGCAGTAACAGTTCTACAACTGCACTTTTATGGTGGCTAAAACCTAGTCGTTAAAACCAGCAGGGTTAGCTAAGGATTAGCTTTATTTCTCACATTTCCGGGGCCCGTACAAAGCCTCAGCCACCATCAACAATCATGACTGTAAGTCGCTTTGGATAAAAGCGTCTGCTAAATGGCATATTATTATTATTATTATTATTATTATAGTGCTACATTTACTTTATGTAGCTCTCTCTTCTCTTCAGCTCTAGATGTGGGAGAATGATATTTACAATGCTAAAAAGGTTTTTACTCTTTCCTTCCAAAATATATTTTGAGCATGGGTGTATGACTTTTCAGGAAAATAATGTCTCAATTTGTCGTCATAAAAGCTTTCTGTTGTTTTCTAATGCTAACATCCTGTGGTGTTGTATTGTAGGTTGCCTATGAGCTGGAGGACTACTACCACTCAGTGCAGTGGCTGGAGGAGTCAGTGCGTCTTTTCCGAGGGGCAGGGGGGGAATGGAGCCCAGAGAATGAGGGAACTCTTGAAGATGCTCTGGATCACCTGGCCTTCTCTCACTTCAAGGTGTGTCTATTTTGCACATAGAAATACAAGTTATTCTGATTTTGAGTATGATTATTTTCAAAATAGATAGACCTACTGGTTGAAAATAGTATTTGTAGAGAGAAGATGTGATTATTTTAGCATTTGTTGACCAACTTTTACTTTTTTGTTTTGTTTCAGACAGGAAACATCTCCTATGCACTGAGTCTCTCTCAGGAGTTGTTGAACCATGGTAAGCCTGTTCAGTTAAAACATCCCACTATACTGTGGCCTGGGGTGGTCCAGCGGTCTAAACTGCTGCCTCTGGATCACACATACTATGTTCCGTTGCGAGCATGGGTTATACTCCGACCCACTACTCCTTCCTTTCTCTTTATCCTGTCCAATAAACATAACATTCTGAAAGGAGTGGGACTGCCCCACTGCATAAAAAAACATCCCACTACTGTCCCACAGTATATAGAGGCAGCCTGGTCACCATCTGCTTTGTATATCAGCCTATTTCCCCATACGGTAGCTGAACCCTGAAGTACTGTATACTTACTGTTCATAATGCAGACGTGGACCTGGACCTTTCAATGCAGGCCTCTTTTAATAAAAGTACATACATTGACCAGGAAAACATCTGTACTGCTCGCTTGTTTGTATTTTACCTACTAGGCACTGTGATTTGTTTCTCCAAACTCATGGTATCATATTGATGGTATTTACATGATTCCCTTCCTGAAGATCCCATGAACGGGAGAGTTTTGAAGAATGTAGAGAAGTATGAGCGACTGCTTGTTGACAGTCCACCATTACTGAGCGCTAACACTGGGTTGAAGAGGCCCAACACCACCTATCTACGGACAAGGAACACCTACGAGAGACTGTGTCGGACACAGGGCAGTCAGGTATACTCATCTATGATATTATAATCTCATCCACCCAGCCGGCTATATGCTGTAGCATTTGAGTGATCAAATCAAATTTGATTTGTCACATGCGCCGAATACAACAGGTGTAGACCTTACAGTGAAATGCTTACTTACAAGCCCTTAACCAACAATGCAGTTTTAAGAAAGAATACCAAAAAAATCACACAAAAATAATATGTTAAATAATATGAAATAAAAGTAACAAATAATTAAAGAGCAGCAGTAAAAATAACAGTAGCGAGGCTATATACAGGGGGTACCGGTACTGAGTCAATGTGCGGGGGCACCGGTTAGTCGAGGTGATTGGGGTAATATGTACATGTAGGTAGAGTTATTAAAGTGACTATGCATAGAAAATATACAGAGAGTAGCAGCAGTGTAAAAGAGGGAGGGGGAGGGGGAGGGGGGTGGGGAGCAATGCAAATCTGGGTAGCCATTTGATTAGATGTTCAGGAGTCTTATGGCTTGGGGATAGAAGGTGTTTAGAAGCCTTTTGGACCTAGACTTGGTGTTCCGGTACCGCTTGCCGTGCGGTAGCAGAGAGAACAGTATGACTAGGGTGGCTGGAGTCTTTGACAATTTTTAGGGCCTTCCTCTGACACCGCCTGGTATAGAGGTCCTGGATGGCAGGAAGTTTGGCCCCAGTTATGTACTGGGCCGTACGCCCTACTCTCTGTATTGCCTTGCGGTCGGAAGCCGAGCAGTTGCCATACCAGGCGGTGCTGCAACCAGTCAGGATGCTCCTGATGGTGCAGCTGTAGAACCTTTTGAGGATCTGAGGACCCATGCCAAATCTTTTCAGTCTCCTTTGGGGGAATAGGTTTTGTCGTGCCCTCTTCACGACTGTCTTGGTGTGCTTGGACCATGTTAGTTTGTTGGTGATGTGGACACCAACAAACTAACATTTGCTTTTAGAAATGCTCCAAACAGCAACTGAAATCATACTGTTCTTTTTAAATGTATGAAACCATATGAACCACCATATGTGGAAAACAGAGATTTGGCTACAGTCTGGAGCTCACAGAGAGAGAAAATATTTGTAAAGTTCTGAGGATGAAAATAAAATAATGCTGCTTTCTTTCCATGTTTTGGCTCCAGTAATGGACTTCAGATGCCCTTCTCTCCTCACAGCCAACGCATTATGAAAACCCCCGGCTGTTCTGTGACTATTTTAACAATGACAGTCCTGGGCTGCAACTGCAGCCAATCAGACGTGAGGTGCTGAGCCTGCAGCCGTACGTGGTCCTCTACCACAGCTTCATCACTGACTCAGAGGCAGAGAGCATCAGGGACCTCGCCCAGACAGGGGTGAGTGTCTATCTACTGCCATGGTGTCACCCCTTTTACGCAGAAAAGGCCTATCGGGAAGTATGTATCAAGCGTCTCGGATAAGAAGTGCTGATCTAGGATCCAGTCCTCCCTGTCCAGTCTTATTCATTATGATCTAAAAGGCTAAACTGATCCTAAATCAGCCATCCAACTCTGAGACGCTTGATACATATAGCCCCAGATTCCATTGTCATTGTCATTACATTGATTCTGATTACCACATTCACATTCCAAGTCCATTGAAAATGATGTGTATTTTAAATAACATAACTGATAGAAGAGACCCCCCTGTGTCATGATTAGTTTTTGCACATCTGAAGGATTATTAAATGTGTTACATGTCAACTGCCTATTTTCTGTATTTTATGACTCCAGTAAAGATTGTGCAAGAGAATGACTACACACAGAACACTATTCATTTAGGCTCTGCTGGGATAACGGTTATTTTAGGAAATTTCCAATCAGCTATCTTTTTTTCCCTGTGGTCTGGCCGCTTAGACTGCCACTGAGGTGCTAGTTTTTCACCCGAGTAACAGTTACAGCTTAGATTACATTGGCAGGCAATGATTTTCATCATATATTAATCTTTCTATACTTGCATGTTTGTGATCTCAAATATTTCATATATCAAGGGCTTTAGAAAGGCTCAGTCTCTGTTCTGTGACCTGGTTGCAATATTTACAATATAAAAAAATATTTACAATCTGATAATGCATGCCAAAAATAGCTAAAATATGTCCATCAAGCTGGTTTGAAAAAAGAACGTCTGAGTGAATTGCCTTTGCTTTGTACTGATGGGCTCATTGTAATGACTGGAATTGACTTCGCGCCATTTATTCAATTTCAGCCATTACAATGAGACCGTCCTCCTATAACTCCTCCCACCAGCCTCCACTGGCTGACTGTTTTTCTGGCTAGATGCTGTAACCCAAATTATCTCCTAGATTGTGTGATGTTTTGGCACTGTTCAACAGGTTTTCCACCCCTTCTTCAAATGGAAATCCCTCCACTTATTTCACCATTATGTCAACATTTCATGGCGCTCTGGTGGGTTGATTAAAACCAGGCCTGGGCTGTGTCTCAAATTGCACCTTATTCCTTATATAGTGCACTACAAAAGTAGCACACTATATAGGGAATAGGGTTCCATTTGGGACTCACATCTGGAGTATTAGTCATTTGGAGCCTGGAGCATATGCAGCACTCCTTGCCCTGAGCACATAGACACATACGTCATTGCCTGAGCATGGTATTCATGTGTTCATGCTTGGCTCCAAGGGTTTAGTATTAGCTGTCTAGTCCAAAGTATTTAGAGAGGGTGTAGATAGAAATGCCAGTCAAGTATTTCCATCAGACACGGCTTCATTGGAAAATTACTGTGGTTGCCAGTTGTTGAGTTTTAACGTTGTTCTTTTTTGTATGTTATTTACTGTGCTCTTTTGGATGTTCTCTTCTCTATCCTCACATCATTCATGTTTCTCTTGTCAGACAGAGCCTTGCAATTTGATCCTAAAAAGTTAATGCTGTATAAAATCATTGAGTATTGACAGTTTTCTTTCTTCTTGTGCCATAAGTTAAGGAGATCTGTGGTGGCATCTGGAGAGGAACAGGCTACTGCAGAGTATCGCATCAGCAAGAGGTACTACTATCAGAGAGATGTCACTATTAAATGTATAGTTTACAGTTCCTTCTCATAACACTTAAAGCAGTAATAAAAGCACCAGCAGAACAATGCACCCTCACAGCAACCAGTGAATATACTGTATAACACTATAAAATGCTTGGGCAAATGTTATGGTGCACACATGATTTTCTGGCTTATTAGCTATAACATGTAATAGTTAACTGTGGGATAAACTGTAACCTTTGAATGGAAAGTAGCTGAACACCTCTGGAATCTACAGTATCAGTGGAAGAGGAATTGTACATCATTGTCTTACGTCAGGTAGGACGACGAGTCCATCTGCACTGATCGGTTGAGGACTGCACATCATGTAGGAATGACGTCACTTGTCAAAAGACAATGAGTACATAGCATCATGTCGAACTCAAACCAAGACAGTAACATTATCTGTATTATGAGAGTTTGTGGTTTGTTTTTCAGTGCATGGCTAAAGGAGACAGCCCACCCTATCATTGGGAGGCTGGACCAGAGAATCACCTTGCTCACAGGTCTCAATGTGCAGCCTCCGTATGCAGAGTACCTCCAAGTGGTGAACTATGGGATTGGAGGACACTATGAACCTCATTTTGACCATGCAACGGTGAGTGGGTTTCTCTATCTTTAGAACAGTAGATCTTGAATAAACCCTACATTTACTACATTAATAAACACTTGATGCAATAGTGTACCCTCATTTCATGTGTTAGTGTTGAGTGATGGTCTGTTAGTGTTGAGTGAACATTTTGTAGGTTTAATGCTTATTTCCTGAAATTCTACACATTTTGTCATGGGTGCAGATAAAATGTTGCAGTTTTAAAGCTCATTGTCTTGCAATTCTATACATTTTGCCATGTCTAATGTGTAGTCATGTGATATTTGAGTGACTCGAACATTACTCCAAAATCTATAGGCTAAAAAACCTAGCTAAAAAACGTTAGTTGATATGGGCTAGTTGATATGGACTTTTCTGACAAGTTATAAATAGCTCTCTAAGGTCTGCAATGACTGACATGGCAAGAGGAAAACTGATAATGCACTACCCAATTTCGATATTGCACGTTGTGCATTCTACTATTACAACTTATTTTGGGGAGGGGGACCCGCGCTCCCCGCACCCCCTGCCGGGCCTCCCCACCGTTTGGGAACCACTGCCCTAGTACACTACTGTTGACCAGGGCCCATAGTGCTCTGATCGAAAGTAATGCTCTATACAGGGGAATAGGGTGCCATTTGAGAAGTAGCCATGGTCTTCGGCGGCAACGTAAGGACATTATATACAGTACCAGTCAAAAGTTTAGACACACCTACTCATTCAAGGGTTTTTCTTTATTTTTACTATTTTCTACATTGTATAATAATAGTGAAGACATCAAAACTATGAAATAACACATGTGGAATCATGTAGTAACCAGAAAAGTGTTAAACAAATCAAAATATATTTTATATTTGAGATTCTTCAAATAGCCACCCTTTGCCTTGATGACAGCTTTTCACACTCTTGGCATTCTCTCAACCAGCTTCACCTGGAATGCTTTTCAACAGTCTCGAAGGAGTTCCCACATATGCTGAGCACTTGTTGGCTGCTTTTCCTTCACTCTGCCGTCCGACTCATCCCAAACCATCTCAATTGGGTTGAGGTCGTGGGATTGTGGAGGCCAGGTCATCTGATGCAGCACTTTATCACTCTCCTTCCTGGTAGAATAGCCCTTACACAGCCTGGAGGTGTGTTGGGTCATTGTTCTGTTGAAAAACAAATGATAGTCCCACTAAGCCCAAACCAGATGGGATGGTGTATCGCTGCAGAATGCTGTGGTAGCCATGCTGGTCAAGTGTGCCTTGAATTCTAAATAAATCACAGACCGTGTCACCAACAAAGCACCCCCACACCATAACACCTCCTCCTCCATGCTTTACAGTGGGAACTACACATGCAGAGATCATCCGTTCACCCACACCACGTCTCACAAAGACACGGCGGTTGGAACCAAAAATCTCAAATTTGGACTCCAGACCTAAGGACAACTTTCCACCTGTCTAATGTCCATTGCTCGTGTTTCTTGGCCAAAGCAGGTCTCTTCTTCTTATTGGTGTCCTTTAGTAGTGCTTTCTTTGCAGCGATTCGACCATGAAGGCCTGATTCACACAGTCTCCTCTGAACAGTTGATGTTGAGATGTGTTTGTGACTTGAACTCTGTGAAGCATTTATTTGGACTGCAATTTCTGAGGCTGGTAACTCTAATGAACTTATCCTCTGCAGCAGAGGTAACTCTGGGTCTTCCATTCCTGTGGTGGTCCTCATGAGAGCCACTTTCATCATAGCGCTTGATGGTTTTTGCAACTGCGCTTGAAGAAACGTTCAAAGTCTTTTAATTTTCCGTATTGACTGACCTTCATGTCTTAAAGTAATGATGGACTGTGGTTTCTCTTTGCTTATTTGAGCTGTTCTTGCCATAATATGGACTTGGTCTTTTACCAAATCTTCTGTATACCACCCCTACCTTGTCACAACACAACTGATTGGCTCAAACGCATTAAGAAGGAAAGAGATTCCACAAATTAACTTTTAAGAAGTCACACCTGTTAATTGAAATGCATTCCAGGTGACTACCTCATGAAGCTGGTTGAGAGAATGCCAAGTGTGCAAAGCTGTCATCAAGGCAAAGGGTGGCTATTTGAAGAATCTCAAATATAAAATATATTTTGATTTGTTTATCACTTTTTTGGTTACTACATGATTCCATATGTGTTATTTCATAGTTTTGATGTCTTCACTATTATTCTACAATGTAAAAATTTGTAAAAATAAAAAAAAACGCTTGAATGAATAGGTGTGTCCAAACTTTTGACTGGTAGTGTATTTATGATGACTATTTCCTACATGTAACCAGTCAGCATCAAGCCCCCTTTTTAGGCTCAACACTGGGAATCGAGTGGCAACCTTCATGATATACGTAAGTTAATAATTGGTTTTGTTTTATCCTATTATACAGTGGGGGAAAAAAGTATTTAGTCAGCCACCAATTGTGCAAGTTCTCCCACTTAAAAAGATGAGAGATGCCTGTAATTTTCATCATAGGTACACGTCAACTATGACAGACAAATTGAGAATTTTTTTTCCAGAAAATCACATTGTAGGATTTTTAATGAATTTATTTGCAAATTATGGTGGAAAATAAGTATTTGGTCACCTACAAACAAGCAAGATTTCTGGCTCTCACAGACCTGTAACTTCTTCTTTAAGAGGCTCCTCTGTCCTCCACTCGTTACCTGTATTAATGGCACCTGTTTGAACTTGTTATCAGTATAAAAGACACCTGTTCACAACCTCAAACAGTCAAACTCCAAACTCCACTATGGCCAAGACCAAAGAGCTGTCAAAGGACACCATAAACAAAATTGTAGACCTGCACCAGGCTGGGAAGACTGAATCTGCAATAGGTAAGCAGCTTGGTTTGAAGAAATCAACTGTGGGAGCAATTATTAGGAAATGGAAGACATACAAGACCACTGATAATCTCCCTCGATCTGGGGCTCCATGCAAGATCTCACCCCGTGGGGTCAAAATGATCACAAGAGCGGTGAGAAAAAATCCCAGAACCACACGGGGGGACCTAGTGAATGACCTGCAGAGAGCTGGGACCAAAGTAGCAAAGCCTACCATCAGTAACACACTACGCCGCCAGGGACTCAAATCCTGCAATGCCAGACGTGTCCCCCTGCTTAAGCCAGTACATGTCCAGGCCCGTCTGAAGTTTGCTAGAGTGCATTTGGATGATCCAGAAGAGGAATGGGAGAATGTCATATGGTCAGATGAAACCAAAATATATTTTTTTGGTAAAAACTCAACTCGTCGTGTTTGGAGGACAAAGAATGCTGAGTTGCATCCAAAGAACACCATACCTACTCTGAAGCATGGGGGTGGAAACATCATGCTTTGGGGCTGTTTTTCTGCAAAGGGACCAGGACGACCGATCCATGTAAAGGAAAGAATGAATGGGGCCATGTATCGTGAGATTTTGAGTGAAAACCTCCTTCCATCAGCAAGGGCATTGAAGTTGAAACGTGGCTGGGTCTTTCAGCATGACAATGATCCCAAACACACCGCCCGGGCAACGAAGGAGTGGCTTCGTAAGAAGCATTTCAAGGTCCTGGAGTGGCCTAGCCAGTCTCCAGATCTCAACCCCATAGAAAATCTTTGGAGGGAGTTGAAAGTCTGTGTTGCCCAGCGACAGCCCCAAAACATCACTGCTCTAGAGGAGATCTGCATGGAGGAATGGGCCAAAATACCAGCAACAGTGTGTAAAGACTTACAGAAAACGTTTGACCTGTGTCATTGCCAACAAAGGGTATATAACAAAGTATTGAGAAACGTTTGTTATTGACCAAATACTTATTTTCCACCATAATTTGCAAATAAATTCATTAAAAATCCTACAATGTGATTTTCTGGATATTTTTTTCTCATTTTGTCTGTCATAGTTGACGTGTACCTATGATGAAAATTACAGGCCTCTCATCTTTTTAAGTGGGAGAACTTGCACAATTGGTGGCTGACTAAATACTTTTTTTTCCCCACTGTATGTGCATGCTTGTCTCATTTGTGGATATACAGTAAAGGCATCTTTGGAGATACTGTATGCTAGATTGCATCAATCAGCATCAGAATTCAGTATTTTGTTATTGAAATTGCGATGAGATGTCAAACTTCCAGTTAAGGCGGTATGGAAAAGAATGTCTGCTTGTGAGATTTGGACAAACTCCACACTCTGTATTCCGGCACGGATGGCTTTTTTATGACATGTGCGCACAGTGGCTAGACTAGACACAACTCAGTGAGAATGTTGTCATCCTCCACAGCTCAGCTCTGTGGACGCAGGTGGGTCCACAGCCTTCATCCATGCTAATTTCAGCGTTCCTGTTGTGGAGGTAAATGCGCTGCACACATCAGCTGCTGGCTAAACTTGGTCTGTGTCACAAATGGCACCCTATTCCCTACATAGTGCTCTAATTTTTACCAGACTGTTTGACAAAAGGAGTGCACTATATAGGAAATAGGGTGCTATTTGCGGCATTGCCTTAATCTTCTTCTGTTTACCCATCGAAATTGCTTCAAGCCAGAACACGTACGCTCATAAGCCTTCACTCTGTGCAGCTGTTAAAATGGCATCAAGAATAATAAGAGATTCCTTCCTCAGAAAGGTCACATCATTTCTTAAGATGTTTTGAGGAGTACTGTTCTTATGACTGTAGGCCTGTTGAGTAAAGAGGAGCCATAGGCTGTGTCCCAAATGGCACCCAATTCCCTTTATATTGTACTACTTTTGACCAGGGCCCTTGTCAAAAGCAGTAAATTATATAGGGAATCCGATGCCATTTGGGATGCAGCCACAGTGTAGTGTTTGGTTTAATAAATGAGCTGCTGTTGAAAAGACACAGGGCCTCACCAGGTTTTAACCTCTCAACCTGGATTTTATTGAGGTTTCACTTCCTGCCTCAAGTGTTGGAAAAAATCTCTCTCACTGGGCACCCTTTCCTCCATATCCATGTCAAAGATGTTGTACTTGTAGCATAGCTATGCACGTGGGATTTTAACATACACGTATACAAAATAAAATGTTAATGGAGGAACAATGGTTTAGGATTGTCAAGTAGAGGAGTAGACCATACAAATTACCGGCACAATAGTGGCCCACACAAAATCCAAGCACGATTTTAAAATGTTTCTTTCCAATGTTTTTAGTGACACATTTCCAATGTCTCTCGTGTTCCAGAATGCTGCCCTCTTCTGGTGGAACCTCCATAGGAACGGTCAAGGAGATGGGGACACTCTGCATGCTGGCTGCCCTGTCCTTGTTGGGGACAAATGGGGTAAGAGGCTTTAATGGGACATCCAGGAACTCCACATAGTTCCTATAGAAAAACACACAGGTACAGTGAGCAGTGTCAGATGTGGAAAGCTAAGTACCCTACGTCTATTCCAGTAGCCCGTCTGTCATACTGAAGTCACAGCAGGAGCCCGGGGCCACATCTGCACTGCATTACACAGATAGAGTTAGGGACGATATAGAGAGGAGGTCAGGCATTGAGCAGTGCTCTGGGATGCTAAATATGTGCACCTCCATTCAACATAATTTAACTCCATCCTGGATCCCACAGTCAGTGACAAGGCTAAAGGAACCGCACAGAGAGGGGTATTAGTCATTACTGTGAGTGGCTGCATCTGAGAGACATTTACAGGAGCAAGTATATACTTTTTTTACTGTGTGTTCATATATTTGTAGATTATAACAAAGAAATAGGGCCCCATTTCCCATTATTGATGGCTCTATACAAGGGATCTATATATACAGTTGAAGTCGGAGATTTACATATACCTTAGCCAAATACATTTAAACTCAGTTTTTCACAATTCCTGACATTTAATCCTAGTAAAAATTCCCTGTCTTAGGTCAGTTAGGATCACCACTTTATTTTAAGAATGTGAAATGTCAGAATAATAGGAGAGAGAATTATTTATTTTAGCTTTTATTTATTTCATCACATTCCCAGTGGGTCAGAAGTTTACATACACTCAATTAGTATTTGGTAGCATTGCCTTTAAATTGTTTAACTTGGGTCAAACGTTTCGGGTAGCCTTCCACAAGCTTCGCACAATAAGTTGGGTGAATTTTTGCCCATTCCTCCTGACAGAGCTGGTGTAACTGAGTCAGGTTTGTAGGCCTCCTTGCTCGCACACGCTTTTCCAGTTCTGCCCACATTTTCTATAGGATTGAGGTCAGGGCTTTGTGATGGCCACTCCAATACCTTGACTTTGTTGTCCTTAAACCATTTTGCCACAACTTTGGAAGTATGCTTGGGTTCATTGTCCATTTGGAAGACCCATTTTGCGACCAAGCTTTAACTTCCTGACTGATGTCTTGAGATGTTGCTTCAATATATCCACATAATTTTCCTTCCTCATGATGCCATCTATTTTGTGAAGTGCACCAGTCCCTCCTGCAGCAAAGCACCCCCACAGCATGATGCTGCCACCCCCGTGCTTCACGGTTGGGATGTTGTTCTTCGGCTTGCAAGCCACCCTCTTTTTCCTCCAAACATAACGATGGTCATTATGGCCAAACAGTTCTATTTTTGTTTCATCAGACCAGAGGACATTTATCCCAAAAGTACGATCTTTGTCCCCATGTGCAGTTGCAAACCGTAGTCTGGCCTTTTTATGGTGGTTTGGAGCAGTGGCTTCTTCCTTGCTGAGCGGCCTTTCAGGTTATGTCGATATAGGACTCGTTTTACTGTGGATATAGATACTTTTGTACCTGTTTCCTCCAGCATCTTTACAAGGTCCTTTGCTGTTGTTCTGGGATTGATTTGCACTTTTTGCACCAAAGTACGTTTATCTCTAGGATACAGAACGCGTCTCCTTCCTGAGCGGTATGACAGCTGCGTGGTCCCATGGTGTTTATACTTGCGTACTATTGTTTGTACAGATGAACGTGGTACCTTCAGGTGTTTGGAAATTGCTCCCAAGGATGAACCAGACTTGTGGAGGACTACCATTTTTTTCTGAGGTCTTGGCTGATTTCTTTTGATTTTCCCATGATTTCAAGCAAAGAGGCACTGAGTTTGAAGGTAGGCCTTGAAATACATCCACAGGTACACCTCCAATTGACTCAAATGATGTCAATTAGCCTATCAGAAGCTTCTAAAGCCATGACATCATTTTCTGGAATTTTCCAAGCTGTTTAAAGGCACAGTCAACTTAGTGTATGTACATTTCTGACCCACTGGAATTGTGATACAGAGAATTATAAGTGAAATAATCTGTCTGTAAACAATTGTTGGAAAAATTACTTGTGTCATGCACAAAGTAGATGTCCTAACCGACTTGCCAAAACTATAGTTTGTTAACAAGACATTTGTGGAGTGGTTGAAAAACAAGTTTTAATGACTCCAATCTAAGTGTATGTAAACTTCCGACTTCAACTGTATATAAAAATGTTTGTCTACACTTTTAGGGGGTTTTAATGTCAGTGAATATTTAACGACTCCTTTTTACACACCTGTATATTATATTTTATGTTTGTTTGACTACTGTGTGACATACACCACTAACACATACTCTCTGTTGTCCATGCCGTGTTCTAGTGGCTAACAAATGGATCCATGAGCACGGCCAGGAGTTCCAGAGACGCTGCAGCCCCAATCCTGAGGAGTGAGAGGGGAGAAAGCAACTGCTGGGACCGCTTGGAGTACAAGAACCAGCCTCCACAATGGAGCCGCGCACGCCACGCAGGCAGAGAGAGGGAGGGAACGAGAGAGGGAATGAGAGAGGAGGGGAAGGCAGCTAAAGAGCAGCCTGCATCTGTGATTGGAACTTCAGGCCCAAGGGAAGGAGGAGCACAGACACTGCTGGAGGGGGCTGGAATGGCAGCGGGCTGAGTTGGTTTTGGGAAGGAGGAGGTGGTTGGGGGGGAGGGGGAGGGGGCATTTGGCAATCAGCCCCAAAGGCAGAGCGGCCTCTTGCTCCTACTCCCCAGTCAGTCCCTGCTGGAGCAGAGAGAGAGGGGCCTCTACCCTCACACACTGGGCTGGTTTCAGTTAACTCTGCTAGGCTGTTTGCCTCCGGTGTCAGTTTGTTTGAAAATAATAACAAAAAATACGTATAATGCAGCCTTTTTGAAAACTGATGCACTGAATCTGGCAGGATACTCTTCACATGGACTGATCTCATTAGCACAGCACTGATCTTTATCAGAATATTTAGTTATAATTATATTTCTCTAACCATCTCACACCTTAAGAATGTAGTTAAGAGCAGTGCTGTGATTCAGAGGAAAAGGGTTATTGTGACTGTTTCCCATTCATGCTCAGTCAGTTCAGGAAACCAAAGGAGATGAGGTAGTCATCTCTCCCACTGAGGGGCTTGATGACATTTGGTGTGTTCTCTATTGCTCATCTCCTTGTAGCTAATTGGGTGCATATGAGTCAAACCTGTTTAGTCTTCTAACTCCCATTCAGAGGCATCATTCATTAGTCATGGTCTGTAAACCAGATGATTGGGAAGTGGGAACGCATCTGCTTTAGTACAGAGTCTCTGACCTCCCTACAAATCCTGGGTGTCTAGCTGCATACCAGCCAGCCAAAAGATGTCTGTATGTAGGTCAAAACACCTCTGAAAAGAGAGTGCATGCCAGCTTTCACACCTAGTCTATGAGAGAGTGAGGAGTGAAATGTACTGTAGGAACTGTAGGCTCCAAGGGGCTTCTCTGTGAGCGTGATTCTTTGGGTGGGCTGCTGCCTTTTGAGTGACAGGGAGTGTTGAGGAAGGGAGAGGGGTTCAACAGGGACTATATCTCTGCCTGCTGGGATGTAAGGAAGTATTCCCTCCAGTGCACAACCCCCTACCACCCCTCTCCTTTAGACACACACACACACATACACAACACACAGATACAAACACAGGGGCCATATACTACAGGAATGATACATGCTCCCAGCTGCATTCCTAAACAGTAGACCTTGATTGTTCCCCTTGGAGTGGATTGACAGGAGGCCCATACTTGATAAAATGCATGGAGGATGGAGGTTATGGCTTTGGAGTTTCTCCAACCAAGAAAATGTGTATTCTCTGGAATTCTCAAACTTTATATGGTTTAAAAAAAAAATGTTTTGTTAATGTTATGTCTGCCTCATTACTAAGCACTTAAAACAAAACATACACAAAAGCATATTTAGTATGCTTACATTCAGCAGACTATTTATATCGAATTTCTCATCTCCTACACTGCGTTCATTCCTGACTGGCCCAAGCATGTCATAGGGAAATAAGTGTACAGTCTGATTCCATGTAACTCTCTAATACAGTGCATTCGGTAAGTATTCAGACCCCTTGACTTTTTCCACATTTTGTTACGTTACAGCCTTATTCTAAAATGGATTACATTGTTTTTTTTCCCCTCATCAATCTACACACAATACCCCATAATGACAAAGCAAAAACAGGTTTTTATAAATGTTTGCAAATGTATTAAAAATAAAAAACGTAAATATCACATTTACATAAGTATTCAGACCCTTTAATCAATACTTTTATTGAAGCACCTTTGGCAGGGATTACAGCCTTGAGTCTTCTTGGGTATGACGCTACAAGCTTGGCACACCTGTATTTGGGGAGTTTCTCCCATTCTTCTCTGCAGAGAAGTGGTCGTAATATTAGGTCAATGCAGAATTTCACAGTTGGGAGGAGTTGATTTGATGTGGTACATAGAAATTGCAAATAGGGTTGAAGTGGGAAGACAAACTGGAGGTAATTATAATTTTAATGCGACTAAATGCCATCATACTCCATCTGGCATAAAACATTTAAAAAGATGCACTGACTGACCCTACTGATGAAGCTGTGGAACAGGCTTACTTTGCAGAAACACTGATTGTGCTGAACTCAATTTTGGTGACCAAAATATTGTAATAGAATATGAACACTGAAAAGTGTCTTAGACTACCATGTAACTGACAAAATGGGAAATGCTAAACTACAGCACCAATTTGTTGCATAAATGTAAACTGTTGCAACTGTAGTACTTGAAGTGGCAGACAGAATAACTGTTTCTTCTAAAACTGGTGGCTTTCTTTTACACTAGACTGCTGTGAAACAGTGAAACTTGCAATTTCCTCAGTTCACAGGGCACAGGCCTTTACTTTCCTCTGTGGGAATTCCGATCCGCCCTTGGCACTCAGTGTTGCCCCCATCACCACAACACACATGGCTTCTGAGGTCCTAGTTGCTAGGCGCTTTAAAGTTTATTTCTCGTTTGTTTGCGGACCGCAATAATACCATAGAAGAAGAAGAAGAAAAAGAAGACGACACCTGTCTGTTTGAGGCATGTGACTTGTATCAGGAGAGGAAACTTACAGTAGATCATCAACCTATAACCTCTATTGTGACCAGAAGAACACACTGTATTGTAGAGAAGTAAAAGAAGATGTAGTCTAATTGTATATGTTACAACCAAAGTCTGGTAGACGCTCTTATCCAGAGCAACTTACAGTAGTGAGTGCATTCAATGTCATACTTTCTTCGTACTGGTCACCCATTGGAATCAAACCCACAACCCTGGCGTTGCAAGCACCATTCTCTACCAACTGAGCTACACGGGACTATATCAGGTGAAAATAAACTAGAGTAAATGGGATATTAAAATGTGGAGCTTTGATGCCATGTGGCACCAGAACTTTATATCAGTAGGCTACTGTGTACAACAGGGGTGACTACTGGGTGCATGTGTGCAGGGTTTTGTTCCAGCTCAGCTCTAGCCTCTAGCAAAGGGGTATTCAAATCTTACCCTAAAAAGTCTGTACTCCTGCTGGTTTTCTGTTCTACTACCTGATAATGAATTGCACCCACCTGGTGTCCTAGGTCTAAATCAGTCCCTAATTAGAGTGGAACCATGAAACAAAGCAGTAGAACTGGTTTTGAGGTCAATATTTGAATTTGAGGGCTCTAGCAAATCTGGATTTACATATAAGCTGCTCATCAGGACCTTGAGTTGCTGAATTAAGTGTGTTAGAGCAGGGGTTGGAACAAAAGCCTGCAAACGCAGTAGCTCTCCAGGAGGTGATGCCACAAATAATTGATGACTAGGATTTGCGAACGTTGATTTGGTGGATCGGATACATTACTGTATTTTACAGAAAGTGCTGCACTGCTGCTCTCTGGTGGTGACTGGTGCTGGTGACGAAAGGTTGGTGGAGAGCAGGTTTGCCATGTCCGCTGTTTTCTGGCAAAATTGGGCTACATTGAAAACGACGTCGCGGGTGAAAATGTATTGGTCGCGGATTGCAGGTTTTTGAGCTACTTCTAAATTGCACTGCTGCTGCCATGGCATTATTTCACTTTGACTTGCTGCTGTTGACTATCAGGCAGTGAGGCAGCCTGTTACTGAGTGAGTGAGTGCGTGAGCGGTGGGGAGTTGATTAGCTGTTCGGCAGTCTTATGGCTTGGGGGCAGAAGCTGTTAAGAAGCCTTTTGTACCTAGACTTGGGGGGGGGTGGGGGTAACCATTTGAATAGCTGTTCGGCAGTCTTATGGCTTGGGGGGGGGGGGGGGGGGGGGGGGGTAACCATTTGATTAGCTGTTCGGCAGTCTTATGGCTTGGGGGCAGAAGCTGTTAAGAAGCCTTTTGTACCTAGACTTGGCCTTCCTCTGACACCGCCTGCTATAGAGGTCCTGGATGGCAGGACGCTTGGCCCCAGTGATGTACTGGGCCTTCCGGAGACACTTGAAACCCTACCTCTTTAAGGAATACCTGGAATAGTATAAAGTAATCCTTCCTGATATGGGGAAAAGTCCACAATGAAACTGACATTGAATGTGGAGAGTGATACATCTGTTGGCCATTAAATAGCCTATTAATTTATATGCCTATGTAGGCTACTGTATGATAAAATAAATATGTTGAAATTACGATATGACTGGGGTCATTGCAAATCAATTTGTACCACTTGTGTAGCATACCTGGAGCTGGCAAACGGATTTAATAAATAGCCTATAACTTCAGTTTATTGTTGATATAGCCTTATGTTATTATGCAATTATTAATGGCCATGTTTAGTTAATGAAATTGGAAGTTATCAATTGTGATCATGGTCACAGTTCTATCGTAATTGCCGATCAGCTGTTGTTAGAATTCATTAGATTTAAGGTAACAGTCAAACAGATTAGGCTACAGGTAAAAAAAAACACTGGCTGTTGTTGACAAGCATAGGCCTATTCAGTTCATATCCATATTATTAATATATGATTCAGTGATTGAAATTACTACGAAATCGCCTCACTATTCATGTTAAATAAATTAGTATTGTCAAAGTCGCGTCAATTCAAATCTGGTATCAGGAACAAAAGAGGTCAACACGACTTCTAAGATATACAAGTTATTTTAATTAATGCAAAAACCTTCAATGGTAAATATGATGTTTCGTATATACGGGCTCCTTGAAATACCTCGCAGGGCACTTCAGAGAACTAACACATTGTTTCAGATCCAATACTCAAATACTCTGACAGAGGGAATTTCCCACTTCTCTGCTGGCCAATTAGAGTAAAGGACTTGAGCGTGGTTTAAACTTACTCAGCCAATCCATTGATGCACCCCTGTTGCCAGCCTCTTCTGTTACCAGGCATACGTTCATAACAACCTGTCATAGTGAGAAGAGCCAGCTCCCTTAGACATCATTCCTACGTCCAAGGAAGGTTCACAGATCACAAAGAACCAGTATAGTTTAGCATTTGGAGACACAATCCTTATCTCATTTTACCCCCTAAAACAGCTCTTCGCATCAATCACAGCCTGCCAGGTGTCACAGCCTACATTAGCCCAGTCAAGAATGCATTCTTTCTAAGTTAGTCATCCCATCAATTTAGGAGAATAATAAATCCCCAATAGTATGTCAATTTGAACTAAGCAAGCTGCTAAATCGTTAATCTTACATCTTGCCTAGGCTACTGTAGGTTGTCAGGGGCTATAGGCTACCTGCATCTAGCTAACCAAACCATGGGAAAATTGAATTGCAATCATAAACCCAGAATTTAGCATATGCCTATTGAAATTACAAGGCAATCTCGCAAATAGGCCATTTATAACGGTTTGTAGTCTTAACACCTGGAACATAATAAAGGCACAATTGCCAGAAAATAGCCTAACATTCTTCTGAAGTTCGTCCAAGTGTTTCTTGCACAGAAATTTAGAGATCCTCAGTCCAACTTTCATCCCTCAAACTGTCCTGTTGGATTTAGCTATAGTAATGCACATGCGCATCAGGGATTTATTTAACAATCATAGCAGTCGAACGAGTTAAATCGACATCATTGATGGAAAATTATCTGGCGAGTTTAATAAGGGCGAATTATATTTTTTCTTGCGACATTCAAATTCCATTATTAGTCACGTTAGCTCGCAATAATTATTATTTTGATGGAAAACCGAATTTTGCATCTTACGTTACAAGTTACGTCGATATTCCTTCTTAATTCACTCGATAACATTACGGAAAAAGGGTTTATTGGCTAAATGTGGCAACTCCTCTCGCTTCGGGGAAAAACATTTGGGCTAGTTTTCAAGTTTTGTGAGCAGGTTTTGAGTAGTCAAATGTTAGCTAGACGGGCAACCCTGGGGGCGCTCAGTCTCTGGTTATGAATGGCGTGCTGACAGACAATCGTTGATGGATATTTATAGAGCTCTGATCAGAACGACAATTGATTACGGGTGTATAGTTTATGGAACAGAGGCAAATACTTTGCTTCAGAGGCTGGACAGAATCCAGTATATAGCTTTAAGGATATGTATTGTCGCAGTTAAATCAACATCTGTATGTGCCTTACTACTGGAGGCAGGTGAGATGCCTTTGGATATATGGTGTAAAAAATTGGCATTAGCTTATTGGGTTAGGTTGAAAGGCTGTGAGGTTGAGCATCCCACTGCTACTGTTCTAGATGACTGTTGGGAATATACTAGTAGACAAGGCAGTGGTTTTGGTTGGACAGTTGGAAAGTTTGCTGATGAGAGCGGTTTGAGGGAGTTGGAGGTTGGCCCTTCTGTGGTGATAGGGGATGTTCCTCCGTGGTTACTCCCAGATCCTGTTGTTGATCTAACCTTGGTAGAGAAAAGGAAAGATTGGTCAAAAGTCAGTGATATAGGGAAACTGGTTGACAATTAAATTGGTAGAAGTTTCTACTTTTTACTGCTTTTCACAGATGGATCCAAGGACCCAGATAGTGGGAGTACAGGAGCAGGCGTTTACGTTCCTGAATTAGATTGGCAGATATGTAGAAGACTAACAGATGAACTGTCAGTATACTCAGTTGAAATGTTGGCGATAGTAGTTGCCCTCCAGTGGGTGGAGGACATACAACCTGTTAGAATTATAGTATGCTCAGATTCTCTCTCTGTATTGAATAGTTTATCATCTGGTAAATCTAATAGGAGTGATCTACTATTGGAGGTATTAATGTTATGGAGAATTGAGAGACTGGGTGTAGTAGTGAGATTCTGCTGGGTCCCAGCACATTCGGGTGTGGAAGGCAATTAAATTGTAGACCAGTTTGCCAAAAGAGCTTTGAAACTAGATATAATTTATATTAATGTTCCACTGGGTAGAGGTGAGGCCAAATGTGAAATCAGAGCCATTTTGATAGATGGAAGTCCTAATGACACAATTTCCCACAATGCACCACGGGACAACAGTGGCAGTTTTGGGATTAGAGGTGGGACTAGGGAAAAAAATTGCGTTAATGACGGCGAAAAGATGGCGGAAGCGGATGATGAAGTGGATTCTGAATCTAATGGCGGTAGAATCAAGGAGAATTTCAATATTGTCCAAAAGAAAGGAAAAAGGAGCAAAGTAGAGTACAGTGATGGGAATGTCACTTTGTATCTTGTAGGAGTACGGTTTGTAAATGAGGAACAGGGCACCCCTCAAGGGTGTTATATCTGGAGTCTCATGGGAAGTAGATGTTGAAGAGATGAAAAATATTCCTGGAGTGATTGATGCACGTCAGATGAATCATGTGGTGAATGAAGAAAAAGAGAAGAGTCTATCTGTTATTTTGTTTTTTGATATGGAGGTTCTCCCTACTTAAGTGCAGTTAGGGTATATTAACTACAGAGTCAGAGGATTTATTCCAAGACCAATGCAGTGTGATCATTGTAAAGGTTTTGGTCATGTTTCAAGTGTTTGCAGAATGGAGAAGCTGAGATGTCCAAGTTGTGGAAAATATCACATTATGTGTTATAAAAGTGATGAAAATGTGACATGTTGCAGAAGACCTACAGTACCAGTCAACATTTTGGACATTCCTACTCATTCCAGGGTTTTTCTTTATTTTTACATTTTTCTACATTATAGATTAATAGTGAAGACATCAAAACTATGAAATAACACATGGAATCATGTACTAACCAAAAAAGTGTTAAACAAATCAAAATATATTTTATATTTGAGATTCTTCAAATAGCCACCCTTTGCCTTGATGACAGCTTTGCACTCTCTTGGCATTCTCTTGCTGCAGACTGCTGTGGTAGCCATGCTGGTTAAGTGTGCTTTGAATTCTAAATATATCACAGACAGTGTCACCAGCAAAGCACCCCCACACCATAACACCTCCTCCTCCATGCTTTACGGTGGGAAATACACATGCACGGCGGTTGGAACCAAAAATCTCCAAAGGACACATTTCCACCGGTCGACAACTCCACCGTAGTTAATATACCCTAACTGCACTTAAGTAGGGAGAACCTCCATATCAAAAAACAAAATAACAGATAGACTCTTCTCTTTTTCTTCATTCACCACATGATTCATCTGACGTGCATCAATCACTCCAGGAATATTTTTCATCTCTTCAACATCTACTTCCCATGAGACTCCAGATATAACCCCCTTGAGGGGTGCCCTGTTCCTCATTTACAAACCGTACTCCTACAAGATACAAAGTGACATTCCCATCACTGTACTCTACTTTGCTCCTTTTTCCTTTCTTTTGGACAATATTGAAATTCTCCTTGATTCTACCGCCATTAGATTCAGAATCCACTTCATCATCCGCTTCCGCCATCTTTTCGCCGTCATTAACGCAATTTTTTTCCCTAGTCCCACCTCTAATCCCAAAATTGCCACTGTTGTCCCGTGGTGCATTGTGGGAAATTGTGTCATTAGGACTTCCATCTATCAAAATGGCTCTGATTTCACATTTGGCCTCACCTCTACCCAGTGGAACATTAATATAAATTATATCTAGTTTCAAAGCTCTTTTGGCAAACTGGTCTACAATTTAATTGCCTTCCACACCCGAATGTGCTGGGACCCAGCAGAATCTCACTACTACACCCAGTCTCTCAATTCTCCATAACATTAATACCTCCAATAGTAGATCACTCCTATTAGATTTACCAGATGATAAACTATTCAATACAGAGAGAGAATCTGAGCATACTATAATTCTAACAGGTTGTATGTCCTCCACCCACTGGAGGGCAACTACTATCGCCAACATTTCAACTGAGTATACTGACAGTTCATCTGTTAGTCTTCTACATATCTGCCAATCTAATTCAGGAACGTAAACGCCTGCTCCTGTACTCCCACTATCTGGGTCCTTGGATCCATCTGTGAAAAGCAGTAAAAAGTAGAAACTTCTACCAATTTAATTGTCAACCAGTTTCCCTATATCACTGACTTTTGACCAATCTTTCCTTTTCTCTACCAAGGTTAGATCAACAACAGGATCTGGGAGTAACCACGGAGGAACATCCCCTATCACCACAGAAGGGCCAACCTCCAACTCCCTCAAACCGCTCTCATCAGCAAACTTTCCAACTGTCCAACCAAAACCACTGCCTTGTCTACTAGTATATTCCCAACAGTCATCTAGAACAGTAGCAGTGGGATGCTCAACCTCACAGCCTTTCAACCTAACCCAATAAGCTAATGCCAATTTTTTACACCATATATCCAAAGGCATCTCACCTGCCTCCAGTAGTAAGGCACATACAGATGTTGATTTAACTGCGACAATACATATCCTTAAAGCTATATACTGGATTCTGTCCAGCCTCTGAAGCAAAGTATTTGCCTCTGTTCCATAAACTATACACCCGTAATCAATTGTCGTTCTGATCAGAGCTCTATAAATATCCATCAACGATTGTCTGTCAGCACGCCATTCATAACCAGAGACTGAGCGCCCCCAGGGTTGCCCGTCTAGCTAACATTTGACTACTCAAAACCTGCTCACAAAACTTGAAAACTAGCCCAAATGTTTTTCCCCGAAGCGAGAGGAGTTGCCACATTTAGCCAATAAACCCTTTTTCCGTAATGTTATCGAGTGAATTAAGAAGGAATATCGACGTAACTTGTAACGTAAGATGCAAAATTCGGTTTTCCATCAAAATAATAATTATTGCGAGCTAACGTGACTAATAATGGAATTTGAATGTCGCAAGAAAAAATATAATTCGCCCTTATTAAACTCGCCAGATAATTTTCCATCAATGATGTCGATTTAACTCGTTCGACTGCTATGATTGTTAAATAAATCCCTGATGTGCATGTGCATTACTATAGCTAAATCCAACAGGACAGTTTGAGGGATGAAAGTTGGACTGAGGATCTCTAAATTTCTGTGCAAGAAACACTTGGACGAACTTCAGAAGAATGTTAGGCTATTTTCTGGCAATTGTGCCTTTATTATGTTCCAGGTGTTAAGACTACAAACCGTTATAAATGGCCTATTTGCGAGATTGCCTTGTAATTTCAATAGGCATATGCTAAATTCTGGGTTTATGATTGCAATTCAATTTTCCCATGGTTTGGTTAGCTAGATGCAGGTAGCCTATAGCCCCTGACAACCTACAGTAGCCTAGGCAAGATGTAAGATTAACGATTTAGCAGCTTGCTTAGTTCAAATTGACATACTATTGGGGATTTATTATTCTCCTAAATTGATGGGATGACTAACTTAGAAAGAATGCATTCTTGACTGGGCTAATGTAGGCTGTGACACCTGGCAGGCTGTGATTGATGCGAAGAGCTGTTTTAGGGGGTAAAATGAGATAAGGATTGTGTCTCCAAATGCTAGACTATACTGGTTCTTTGTGATCTGTGAACCTTCCTTGGACGTAGGAATGATGTCTAAGGGAGCTGGCTCTTCTCACTATGACAGGTTGTTATGAACGTATGCCTGGTAACAGAAGAGGCTGGCAACAGGGGTGCATCAATGGATTGGCTGAGTAAGTTTAAACCACGCTCAAGTCCTTTACTCTAATTGGCCAGCAGAGAAGTGGGAAATTCCCTCTGTCAGAGTATTTGAGTATTGGATCTGAAACAATGTGTTAGTTCTCTGAAGTGCCCTGCGAGGTATTTCAAGGAGCCCGTATATACGAAACATCATATTTACCATTGAAGGTTTTTGCATTAATTAAAATAACTTGTATATCTTAGAAGTCGTGTTGACCTCTTTTGTTCCTGATACCAGATTTGAATTGACGCGACTTTGACAATACTAATTTATTTAACATGAATAGTGAGGCGATTTCGTAGTAATTTCAATCACTGAATCATATATTAATAATATGGATATGAACTGAATAGGCCTATGCTTGTCAACAACAGCCAGTGTTTTTTTTAACCTGTAGCCTAATCTGTTTGACTGTTACCTTAAATCTAATGAATTCTAACAACAGCTGATCGGCAATTACGATAGAACTGTGACCATGATCACAATTGATAACTTCCAATTTCATTAACTAAACATGGCCATTAATAATTGCATAATAACATAAGGCTATATCAACAATAAACTGAAGTTATAGGCTATTTATTAAATCCGTTTGCCAGCTCCAGGTATGCTACACAAGTGGTACAAATTGATTTGCAATGACCCCAGTCATATCGTAATTTCAACATATTTATTTTATCAAATGGTGGGCTACAGTAGCCTATATAGGCATATAAATTAATAGGCTACTTAATGGCCAACAGATGTATCACTCTCCATATTCAATGTCAGTTTCATTGTGGACTTTTCCCCATATCAGGAAGGATTACTTTATACTATTCCAGGTATTCCTTAAAAAGGTAGGGTTTCAAGTGTCTCCGGAAGGCCCAGTACATCACTGGGGCCAAGCGTCCTGCCATCCAGGACCTCTATAGCAGGCGGTGTCAGAGGAAGGCCAAGTCTAGGTACAAAAGGCTTCTTAACAGCTTCTGCCCCCAAGCCATAAGACTGCCGAACAGCTAATCAAATGGTTAAGACAACTCCCCACCGCTCCCCACCGCAAATGGTTAAGACAACTCCCCACCGCTCACGCACTCACTCACTCAGTAACAGGCTGCCTCACTGCCTGATAGTCAACAGCAGCAAGTCAAAGTGAAATAATGCCATGGCAGCCACAGTGCAATTTAGAAGTAGCTCAAAAACCTGCAATCCGCGACCAATACATTTTCACCCGCGACGTCATTTTCAATGTAGCCCAATTTTGCCAGAAAACAGCGGACATGGCAAACCTGGCTAAGGTGTATGTACATTTCCGACTTCAACTGTAGTGCACTGCTTTTGGTGCCATTTGGGACACAAACACATTTATTTAGCGTTATCAGGTTGATATTTCATTTTGTATTGTGCATTATTAGGAATGATAACATGACGGTTTTGTTAAAGATATCTGTCTCACTCTGCATTGTAGTGGTGAACTCCCAGCAGTGCAGTGTGTTTCCTGTCCACTTCAGTGGGTCAACTATTAAGCAGTGGTGGGGAACAGAACTCGCATTTAACATCTACTCCAGGAAAAGCTCCTAGAAGAAAGTATGTGGACACTTGTATGACAGTAACCAAGTCTCTGCTGCTTTACCCAAGTTATGTATGTATAGCTAGTATATACAGTGGGGGAAAAAAGTATTTAGTCAGCCACCAATTGTGCAAGTTCTCCCACTTAAAAAGATGAGAGAGGCCTGTAATTTTCATCATAGGTACACGTCAACTATGACAGACAAATTGAAAAAATATTTTCCAGAAAATCACATTGTAGGATTTTTAATGAATTTATTTGCAAATTATGGTGGAAAATAAGTATTTGGTCACCTACAAACAAGCAAGATTTCTGGCTCTCACAGACCTGTAACTTCTTCTTTAAGAGGCGCCTCTGTCCTCCACTCGTTACCTGTATTAATGGCACCTGTTTGAACTTGTTATCAGTATAAAAGACACCTGTCCACAACCTCAAACAGTCACACTCCAAACTCCACTATGGCCAAGACCAAAGAGCTGTCAAAGGACACCAGAAACAAAATTGTAGACCTGCACCAGGCTGGGAAGACTGAATCTGCAATAGGTAAGCAGCTTGGTTTGAAGAAATCAACTGTGGGAGCAATTATTAGGAAATGGAAGACATACAAGACCACTGATAATCTCACTCGATCTGGGGCTCCACGCAAGATCTCACCCCGTGGGGTCAAAATGATCACAAGAGCGGTGAGCAAAAATCCCAGAACCACACGGGGGGACCTAGTGAATGACCTGCAGAGAGCTGGGACCAAAGTAACAAAGCCTACCATCAGTAACACACTACGCCGCCAGGGACTCAAATCCTGCAGTGCCAGACGTGTCCCCCTGCTTAAGCCAGTACATGTCCAGGCCCGTCTGAAGTTTGCTAGAGTGCATTTGGATGATCCAGAAGAGGATTGGGAGAATGTCATATGGTCAGATGAAACCAAAATATAACTTTTTGGTAAAAACTCAACTTGTCGTGTTTGGAGGACAAAAAATGCTGAGTTGCATCCAAAGAACACCATACCTACTGTGAAGCATGAAGATGAAACGTGGCTGGGTCTTTCAGCATGACAATGATCCCAAACACACCGCCCGGGCAACGAAGGAGTGGCTTCGTAAGAAGCATTTCAAGGTCCTGGAGTGGCCTAGCCAGTCTCCAGATCTCAACCCCATAGAAAATCTTTGGAGGGAGTTGAAAGTCTGTGTTGCCCAGCGACAGCCCCAAAACATCACTGCTCTAGAGGAGATCTGCATGGAGGAATGGGCCAAAATACCAGCAACAGTGTGTGAAAACCTTGTGAAGACTTACAGAAAACGTTTGACCTGTGTCATTGCCAACAAAGGGTATATAACAAAGTATTGAGAAACGTTTGTTATTGACCAAATACTTATTTTCCACCATAATTTGCAAATAAATTCATTAAAAATCCTACAATGTGATTTTCTGGATTTTTTTTTCTCATTTTGTCTGTCATAGTTGACGTGTACCTATGATGAAAATGACAGGTCTCTCTCATCTTTTTAAGTGGGAGAACTTGCACAATTGGTGGCTGACTAAATACTTTTTTCCCCCACTGTAGATGGTATATTGCACCTGAATGCTCATGGATGTGTTCTGCAGCCTGTAGCCATTGGCAAGGCAGTGTTCCCCCTCCGCTGTCTACTGCAGAGGGAGCAGTTGAGTCAGACTATCATTCTGCCTTTCCAGAGTCTACAGGGGACTGGTGAGAGCCAGGGCATCGGCCCCCTCAAGGTGAGCCTGCCTGCCACTGTCCACCATTTTGTCTACATCCCAAATGGCACCCTATTCCCTTCATAGTGCTGTACTTTTGACCAGGGCCCATAGGGAATAGGATTACATAGGGAATAGGGTACCATTTGGGACAAAGCCTTTGTTACGTTCATCATATTTAGGAGGTTCTTGACATGTTGTTGAGTGTAGTTGGAATATTACTCATCTCAATAAATCTCCCTCTCTTGGTTTCTCCAGGTGTCACTTGAACTGGCTGCATACAGCAAATATTTATCATCAGCCAATGGTCAAAGATCAGCTGGAGCTGGTTCCAGAGCTCCCTCCTGTGCCCTGACCAGTCCCCAGAAAGAATCTAGCCCCTCCAGGGTGGACACGATGACCGTTAGGCCTCAGCATCAGGACCCTAGAGGGGAGGATACCCCTCTATCTACTGTTACTAATAGAGATTCCAGGACGGGAATAAGAACTGTGGCCCGTCAGGGTCAGTAAAGGAAGAGAACATGCTCAACTCAAATCCTTGTGTGTAGTAGCATACAATACATTTTCCTCTGTAGCTCAGCTGGTAGAGCACGGCGCTTGTAACGCCAAGGTAGTGGGTTCGATCCCCGGGACCACCCCATACACAAAAAATGTATGCATGCATGACTGTAAGTCGCTTTGGATAAAAGCGTCTGCTAAATGGCATATTATTATTATTATTATTATTATTATTAAACAAATAAAAAGAGTACTAGGAACCAAAACTCAGTCACATAAATGTTTTTTTTAATGGTCCCACAAGGTCCCTCGCCTCTTACCAGCCTCCAGACATCTCACAGACCTCAGGCCCATCAGGTGGTGGTGGAGGAGGAGGAGGACAGTGAGGTTCTGCTGCATGCTTTGCTCATGGTGCCTGATGGAAAGGACTTTAACTGTGGACCCATGCAGCCTCCTAATGTCTACCTGAACTGTTATCTCTTTGGCCAGGATGAGACGTCCAGATCAGTGATCAGCTGGGGCCAGACAAATCCGTGGTTTAATTTAATACAGGTAACTGAAGGAACTGAGAATTTTATACCCAGTCAGTGTGATGCTGCTAAGGGAAGAGAAGGCTGGTGGGAGGAGCTATAGGAGGATGGGCTCATTGGAATGGTATAAATGGAGCAGAGTCAAACGTGGTTTCCATATGTTTAATACCGTTCCTTTGATTCCATTCCAGTGAGCCCATTACAATGAGCCTGTCCTCCTATAGCTCCTCCCACCAGCCTCCACTGGCTAAGGGTATTCATATCATAGGCGATGAAAACCCCTCCCAAATGGGCCCTCAGCCTAGTCAAAAGAAGTGCACTATAAAGGGAATAGGGTGCCCTTATGATGTGATTCTATCTGCTTGTTAGATGTTGAGTTTAAATACGTGTTTCTCCAGGTGGCTCCTGTGGCCTTGACCTCGAGATTGCTGGAGAGAGGATGAGGACAATGTGATGGTGATTGAGGTTTGGCAGAGAGCAGGAAGCTCAGGGCAGGATCGTCTCCAAGGGCTGGTCAAACTACCCCTCCACCAGTTCTACATGTCCTTCAGGTGAGGGAAGGGTTTGAAATATCTTGTTATAACTCAACCTTTGTTCTATACAGTGCATTCGGAAAGTATTCAGACCCCTTGACTTTTTACACATTTTGTTATGTTACAGCCTTATTCTAAAATTGATTAAATCATTTTTTTCCCCCTCGTCAATCTATACACAATACCCCATAATGACAAAGCAAAAACAGGTTTCTTTTAAATGTTTGCAAAAAACTGAAATATCACATTTACATAAGTATTCAGACCCTTTACACAGTACTTTGTTGAAGCACCTTTGGCAGCGATTACAGCCTCACGTCTTCTTTGGTATGACGCTACAAGCTAGGTACACCTGTATTTGGGGTGTCTTGGCTGTGTGGTTAGGGCTGTTGTCCTGTTGGAAGGTGAACCTTCACCCAAGTCTGAAAACCTGCTCCAGTGCGCTCAGGACTTCATCAAGGATCTCTCTGTACTTTGCTCCGTTCATCTTTCCCTCGATCCTGACTAGTCTCCCAGTCCCTGCCGCTGAAAAACATCCCCACAGCATGATGCTGCCACCACAATGCTTCACTGTATGGAGGGTGCCAGGTTTCCTCCAGACGTGACGCTTGGCATTCAGGCTAAAGAGTTCAATCTTTGCTTCATCAGACCAGAGAATCTTGTTTCTCATGGTCTGGGAGTCCTTTAGGTGCCTTTTGGCAAACTCCAAGCGGGCTGTCATGTGCCTTTTACTGAGGAGTGGCTTCCGTCTGGCCACTCCACCATAAAGGCCTGATTGGTGGAGTGCTGCAGAGATCGTTGTCCTTCTGGAAGGTTCTCCCATCTCCACAGAGTAACTCTGTAACTCCATCGGGTTCTTGGTCACGTCCCTGATCAAGGCCTTTCTCCCCCGGATTGCTCAGTTTGGCCGGGCGGCGAGCTCTAGGAAGAGTCTTGGTGATTCCAAACTTCTTCAATTTTTAAGAATGATGGAGGCCACTGTGTTCTTGGGGACGTTCAATGCTGCAGAATTGTTTTGGTACCCTTCGCCAGATCTGTGCCTCGACACAATCCTGTCTCGGAGCTCTACGGACAATTCCTTCGACCTCATGGCTTGGTTTTTGCTCTGACATGCACTGTCAACTGTGGGACCTTTATATAGACAGGTGTGTGCCTTTCCAAATCATGTCCAATCAATTGGATTTACCACAGGTGGACTCCAATCAAGTTGTAGAAACATCTCAAGGATGATCAATGGAAACAGGATGCACCTCAGCTCAATTTCAAGTCTCATAGCAAAGGGTCTGAATACTTATGTAAATAAGGTATTTCTGTTTTTTATTTTTAATACATTTGCAAAAATGTCAAAACTGTTTTCGCTTTGTCATTATGGGGTATTGTGTGTAGAATGTGTGTTAGAATAAGGCTGTAACCTAAGAAAACGTGCAAAAAGTGAAGAGGTCTGAATACTTTCCGAATGCACTGTATATACACACATTCAAATACAAAAGCACAGTTATGTGTCCACAATCAATACTTTAATACACAAATAAGTCCACAATCAATACTTTAAAACATCAAGATTAAATGTAGTTTGAATTTTGTTTCAGAAATACGGTGCATTAAAACTAAAAGCAGATTTACCTAGCTCGGTGGAGACGTAGGAACCTTGAGTTAAGCAATCCTGTGAACGGGTTATGCAAGTTTATGAATTAGGGCCTTGTAAACAAAAAAGTGGTAATGTAGAGATCTACTGGTCTTTAGCGAAGTCCAGCCAACCTTTTGGTACAGGATGCAGTGATGAGTATCAAAACTGTCACCTGTAACAAAACTAAGGGCACTATGGTATTTTTGGAGGGTGGGCAATGAGCCTGTCATAGCGGATGTAAGCAATGTCCCCACACGCTCTGGCAGCTTTCATGGCTGGGATAAGTTCTTTCCTCTTCTGGCGCACAGCTTCAGGATAGTCCTCGTTGAGGAAGATATACGTTCCTCTCAAGTTCTTGGCTCTTTCCAGTACAGCTACCTTGTCCTTGAACCTCAGGAAGTTGACCACTATCGGCCTGGGCTGGTGGTGGGTTTTCCAGTCCGGTGGGCACGCTCCACCTCAATCTTCCTGTGGTCCATCTTCAATTTCTCAGAGATCATTTCCCTCACTTTGTCCTCAGACTCCGTCCAGGTCTCGTGGAGATTCTGCAATTCCGTCCACAACCATCTTGTTCCGCCTTGATTGTCCCTCGAGATAGTCTGATTTATCCGTCATTGTTATCATGGATTCACACACAGAACTGATGTCCTCTCTCAGTGACATACAAATTGCTGTCATCTTGCTGTTCTCCTGTTTCAACTCATCGAACTGACCCTGGGAGAACTGCAAACTGTTCTTCAGGTCCTGGACCTCTGGTCGGGTTATCCATTATTTTATTAGTTTAATCCACCAGTATTTGGACAAAACACTTGAAGCTGTTTTCTTGTTGTTGTAACAACTGCTTGTAGAACTATTTTTGTTCGTTTTAAAAGATCCTTCACGTGTGATAGAGAGACACCACTGTCCTCAACGGTACTCCCACCGGCTTTGGTCTTTGTCATGGTAGCTAGCAATGTAGGTTACGCTGTTACTCCTCGCAGTTCCAGTCAGGGCAGGTCACAGGGAAGATTGAAAACAACAAACAGCAGGGATCTAGACAGTCACAAACCTGGGACAATCCGCGGTCCCAGCCACAATGGCTAACCACGTTGCGGGCTGTGTTCAAGCCCTCGAGAACCCCGCTAGCTGCTACGCCAAATAGCTCCTCAGACCCGTCCTTGGACGGCAGGATCACTGGACAGAGACTAGCAGTCTCAGCAACTGATGCAAACTGCGTCGCGGATCCAAACTAAAAAGTTAGCTAGCTACTAAGAACTTTCTAATACACTTTCAAAACAACAAAACCGAGCTCTCCCTCGTTCTGCGTTCAACAGGAAGTGACGTGAAGTTTGGTGATAGATGGCATCTACACTCAATAATTTGTTTCTCACAAACATACACTCCCACAGGGATTTGTCAGAGCAAGATGAAACGTTCCAGTACTATGCTGATGTTGGGGTGAACGTGTACATTACTGCCCAGCTCTACTTCCTGCCTGCGAGTGAGAGGCGCAGTACCTGTGTAGCCGCCAGGACCTTCTGCCTAGAATCTGACCACCATACTAAGTTCCCCTGTGAGCTGCAGGTGATGGAGCTCACATGATGTAGATGAATGCCTGTATTGTTGTCACACAAGTTTCCCTATGGGACAATAAAACATTAATTCATTAATTGATTCATGCAGGTCCAGACGGGCTCTGGGGAGACCTGCAGCCTGCCTTAGCTCCTGCAGGAGGCCACAGCTGTCTTCACAGTCTGGAATAGAGACAGTCGCAAGGGTGAGGAAGCAGCTGCAATGGGGTTTATTCACCCAATACTGTAAACAACAGTCGTATCTGAGTGATCTGAAAAGTCATAGTCAATCGATCAATAATATAGTAATACTTTTAGCAAAAATGTTTATTTTCAATTTACAATCTGTAGAAACAATGAGCATAGAAAGGTTCAGAACATTTGTGAAACAGCACAGTTAAAAATATATGGCAAATAGAAATCCAATATGGATGGTGTTAAAATATGGATGGGAGGGGTTGAATGGAGCTGAAGGTTGGGACTAATAACAGCTAATAACAACAAGATAACTAATGTAAAACATACTGGGTCCGTAAGACGTTTATAGGTTAAGAACTTTTGTGAATGTCACGATCGTCTGGGTAAGGAGTAGACCAAGGCGCAGCGTTGCAGGCAAACATACTCATTTATTTAGTGAAACGCGATCAAAACAACAAAAGACGGTAACGTGACAGTAAACGGTCAAACACAACCAACACGAAACAAGAACCCACAAAACACAAAGGAAAACCGACAGTTTAAATATGGCTCCCAATCAGAGACAACCAGCAAACAGCTGACACTCGTTGCCTCTGATTGGGAGTCACTCAGGCCAACCTAGACATAGAACAACTAGACACTAAAACACAGCACAAAAACACACGGAATCTACACACCCTGACTCAACATATAAAGTCCCCAGAGCCAGAGTGTGACAGTGAAAGAGCACAGTTTGAAAGATATGGCAAATAGAAATCAAGAAATAGATGGGAGAGGTTTAGGGTAGAGGAAGGACAGGAGTAAAAACAAACAAAATAGAACTATTGTAAAATAGACTGTCCATAAAATGTATAGAGTATGTATAAGCTGGAAGTAGAGGCCTAAGCATTGTTGTTCGCTAGTTTACTCCCATTAAGGGAGGGGTGGTAGGGTTAGAAAGTAATAAAGAAAAAAAAAAAAAAAAAAGGATAAATATATATATATATATATATATATCTCTATCTATACAGTTGAAGTCGGAAGTTTACATACACCTTAGCCAAATACATTTAAACTCAGTTTTTCACAATTCCTGACATTTAATCCTAGTAACAATTCCCTGTTTTAGGTCAGTTAGGATCACCACTTTATTTTAAGAATGTGAAATGTCAGAATAATAGTAGAGAGAATGATTTATTTCAGCTTTTATTTATTTCATCACATTCCCAGTGGGTCAGAAGTTTACATACACTCAATTAGAATTTGGTAGCATTGCCTTTAAATTGTTTAACTTGGATCAAACGTTTCAGGTAGCCTTCCACAAGCTTCCCACAATAAGTTGGGTGAATTTTGGCCCATTCCTCCTGACAGAGCTGGTGTAACTGAGTCAGATTTGTAGGCCTCCTTGCTCGAACACGCTTTTTCAGTTCTGCCCACAAATATTCTATAGGATTGAAGTCAGGGCTTTGTGATGGCCACTCCAATACCTTGACTTTGTTGTCCTTAAACCATTTTGCCACAACTTTGGAAGTATGCTTGGGTTCATTGTCCATTTGGAAGACCCATTTGCGACCAAGCTTTAACTTCCTGACTGATGTCTTGAGATGTTGCTTCAATATATCCACATAATTTTCCTTCCTCATGATGCTATCTATTTTGTGAAGTGCACCAGTCCCTCCTGCAGCAAAGCAACCCCACAGCATGATGCTGCCACCCCTGTGCTTCACGGTTGGGATGGTGTTCTTCGGCTTGCAAGCCGTCCCGTTTTTCCTCCAAACATAACGATGGTCATTATGGCCAAACAGTTCTATGTTTGTTTCATCAGACCAGAGGACATTTCTCCAAAAAGTACGATCTTTGTCCCCATGTGCAGTTGCAAACTGTTGTCTGGCTTTTTTATGGCGGTTTTGGAGCAGTGGCTTCTTCCTTGCTGAGTGGCCTTTCAGGTTATGTCGATATAGGACTCGTTTAACTGTGGATATAGATACTTTTGTACCTGTTTCCTCCAGCATCTTCACAAGGTCCTTTGCTGTTGTTCTTGGATTTATTTGCACTTTTCGCACCAAAGTACGTTCATCTCTAGGAGACAGAATGCGTCTCCTTCCTGAGCGGTATGACGGCTGCGTGGTCCCATGGTGTTTATACTTGCGTACTATTGTTTGTACAGATGAACGTGGTACCTTCGGGCGTTGCTATGAAGGATGAACCAGACTTGTGGAGGTCTACAATTATTTTTCTGAGTTCTTGGCTGATTTCTTTAGATTTTCCTATGATGTCAAGCAAAGAGGCACTGAGTTTGAAGGTAGGCCTTGAAATACATCCACAGGTACACCTCCAATTGACTCAAATTATGTCAATTAGCCTATCAAGCTTCTAAAGCCATGACATCATTTTCTGGAATTTTCCAAGCTGTTTAAAGGCACAGTCAATTTAGTGTATGTAAACTTCTGACCCACTGGAATTGTGATACAGTGAATTATAATTGAAATAATCTGTCTGTAAGCAATTGTTGGAAAAATTACTTGTGTCATGCACAAAGTAGATGTCCTAACCGACTTGCCAAAACTATAGTTTGTTAACAAGAAATTTGTGGAGTGGTTGAAAAACGAGTTTTGATGACTCCAACCTAAGTGTATGTAAACTTCCGACTTCAACTGTATATCCTATTTACATAATAATTGGTTCACTGCAGCTCAAGTACTCGATCCTACAAGTCGTATATTACAGTCAAGGAAATGTTATGTAATGTTATAAAATCAAATTTCACAGTTTGCTCATCATTTTCCTAACGTAACACTCAATCAAATGTATTTATAAAGCCCTTTTACATCAGCAGTTGTCACAAAGTGTTTATACAGAAACCCAGTCTAAAACCCCTGGGATCCGTGGGTGGTTTGGAGTGTCTCTGCCTCAAGACCTGACCTCATCATCTCCCAGCCATCACATCTTAGTGAGCGGCGTGGACATCTCCATCAACTTTGCCCACCATGCAGATAGAGAGAGGGTCATCACTGCCGGCTGGGAGGTGGGCAGGGAGGAACGGGTGGAGGAGCAGGAGGAGGAGCACGCCAGTGAGGGAGAGGCGTGGGCTGAGACTCGGAGGACTGTGTCCCTGGCCGTGTCCATGCCCAGAGCCTGGCTGCCAGTCCACTGTCTCGTCCTGCCTGGACACAGCGTGCTGCAGCGCTCCACCTACTGCTACTTCAGATATAAACTCTATGACGCAGAGGCCTTCTGCTCCCAGCTCAGACACCTTTGCCTTGCTGTGGAGGAGGAGGGAGGTGGAGGGGAGGAGGGCCTGGCCACGGTGGCATTCAGAGGAAGCAGGACAGTGGAGCTGAGGAGCAGCCAGCCCCTGCTGTGGTACCTCTGGGAGGAGAGGCTGGAGGTGCAGGTGTGGGTGTCCTTTGGGAAGGACAGGAGACCTAGGCCTCGTGACATGGACCGGCTGGTGGGTTCAGCCTTCATGGACCTCTCCTCCCTGGCCAAGAGGGCAAGGCACAAGCTGACTCTCAGTGGTACGTAATCTAATAATACATTTAATAAAAAAATAATACATTGTATTTGCTCCTTTCAAGATACCCAAGGACACTAGCAGAGGTAAATAGAGAAATAGTACTGATATAAATAACAGTCAGTGATGACCTCAAACTAATCAATGACTATCTAGTCTTTTAAATGCTATGTTGTATTATGTTACATAAGGGTCATCAGTAACACACCTGTGTTTTGTTTGTGTAGGTGTGTACCCCCTGTTCAGGCGCACCGCCCCAGATCTGAGTGGAGCTGCCCTGAGGGTCCACATCACCCTGACCCCTGGATCCCTCCCAGAGGAGCACACACCTGGAGGAGGGGACAGCCAGGACCAGGAGGAATGTGACAGCCAGGGAGAGGATGAGGAGGAGGGGACAGCCAGGACCAGGAGGAATGTGACAGCCAGGGAGAGGATGAGGAGGAGGGAGGGCAGGGAGGCCTCTTATCCACAGCAGCTGTGTCCAGACAGTCTGGAGCACCCAGCAGGCACCAGACCAGGTCCTCCATGAGTGTAGAGCCTTCACAGCCCTCTGAGGTCAGCATGGAGGACACACTGTCACCATCACTGAGGACAGAGCCATGCACCTCAGTCTTAAAGGTACACATAGACAAGGGCTCTGGTTAAAAGTAGTGCACAAATAGGGAATAGGGTGCCATTTGGGACGCATCCTTCCAGTAGGGTCATCCATATTGATTGTGTCCTTTAACACCTTGTTGATGGTTGTGAGTGTTGTGTTGTCTCCTTGGCAGGCTGTCCTCTAGCTGAGCGTAGTGGAGGGCTGCCTAGATGTTGTGTGTCCTACCAGTCACCACAGCTCTCATAGCAGACAGTCACTGCCCCATCTGGGACCACCAGCAGGAGTGCAGGTAGACTACCTTTGTACCATCTATAGCTTACTTCAGATGTTTAGACAACACATACTGTTTATGTAATATTCAGGTTTAATGGGCCCAAAGATGTAATGGTTACCAATCCATATTATTGAATGTTTGGATGATTATGAACAAATGTGTTGATGAGATTATTGGAACCAGCTTAGTTGAGAATGACCTCTGTCAGACCATGTCATGATGAACTGATCTACTGTTTGATAATCACAGGATGTCAAAGCAGCTACTTCTTGATCCACAACAGTCCCTTGGAGGTACAGTACAGCAATGTAGTAACACACAATAATACTCTAGCTAACAGCCAACAATTCTTGAAGGGGATAAAGTTAATGTTGTTTTAATATGTGGAATGCACTTCTTCAATGGTGCTGTGTCTTGCCTTGTTAGATATGGAGCGGGTGATTGGGTTTTCCTCAGTGGACCTGTCCCTTCTCCTGTCAGGTTTCCAGTCACTGTGTGGCTGGTACAACATCACTGACTTCAATAGCTAGTGCCAGGTTGGGGAGGTTAACAACCTCATCAGTGGTGAGATGCTTTCACATCTCCTAATCGGTCCCAAATGGCACCTTATTCCCATAGGGCTCTGTTCAAAAGTAGTGCACTATATAGGGAATAGGGTGCGATTTGGGACACATACCTATTCAAAGGGTGTCCAAAATATGTTACTTAATGTCTAAGTCTTGGGGATTGCCTTGTTGATACATTATTATTATTATACTATTATTACAGTCAGGCCACTCAACACATCCCTCTCCTTTCTCCAAGTCTACAGGGACATCATCGCATGGAGACGATACCTTCTAGCCCCCAGACCAGCTCAACAACTCCCCCTGTTCCAGATGACCACCTTCTGCCTGAGGGCTCTGAAACATTCCCCCAGAGTGCTCTATGTTCCCACAAAGCATCCGGCTCCCCCCAGGAGGACATTTCTCCTGTCCCTTCACCTGTACCAAGTATGTCTCAGGAACATGATGATTCTCAGGCTGATGAAGAGCAGGAGGAGGACAAGACCCCTGCCTCTGAAGAGGTCCCAGAGAGGAGGAGGAGGACGATGGAGGTTATGAGGAGACAGTGGTGGAGCCCAGGCCTCTGAATGAGGCCACATCTCTAACAGACAGAACCAGCCCTGTGTCCAGCCTGCTGTCAGACCAAGACCTGGGCTCTCTGGAGACTCTGGCGGCACCAGAGGAGCACCAAGCCTCAGACTACTCCTACCAGCCCAGCCTCACCCAACAGGAGAGGGAGAGGTTAGGTCTGCAGAATGACACCCTGAAGGCTTGGAGCTCTGATGAGCCCATAGGCAGCAGACTAGAGGAGAGGGGGCAACATGTTCTCTCAAGGACCAGACACAGACGAGGAGGCAGACACTGTGAGAGATGGTGAGAGGACACTCCAAACCTCTGACCATGAGGCAGCACTACATCAGGAGACCATCACTGCTCCTCTACATGAGTCCTTATTGTGCAGTGGAGAGACTGGTAGCAGGGTTCCTGGTGACAGAGATGCTTTGTCAGAGGATGAGACCCCCGGGTTGTTGCACGACACAGCTGCTTTCTAAGAAGATGACACAGAACATGTCGTTGGCACATCTGACGCATATCAGCCAGAAACATTCCTACACAGAGAAACAGTATCCTTACATTGTCAGCGTTGTTTACTTGCCTCTCTTTATGTTATTCTATCTGTTTAGCTTTAGCTGATTTTCATTGATGTAGTGTTTACAGTTTTAACATGGACCCAAGAATAAGTACAGTACCTGCATGCTTGGTTTTTGCTTGTTCCTTAACTGCCTCTTGTCCAGCGCTGACCCTGTGGAGATCCCTCATTTCTTCCTCTCATCTCACCACATGGAGGCTTCTATGAGAGCTCTACGCATAGCACCAATCTTCCCCCTTGCCTCTTCTGACCCAGTAAGTATCAGCCCTCTACCATCTTTCTCTCGCTGCCTCAATCCCCTTTGAACTGAGTTCTACTGGTATAGCAGGTTTCTGGAAGTCTAGACATGAGTAACGGTCACACAGATAAAAATGTAGAGTAGTAGCAAATTCCACTATGTAAGATGATCGTAAGACTTATTCACTCTCGTTGCATTACGAGCCATGGGTTACAGAATATTGAGTCATTCATTCTATCAGGCATTGTATGGAGCCCACTGCTGACTAATGAGGAAACCGGCAGCGTTGCTCTACAGTCTTGAAGTTGCCAAGTCATCATCTTCCAGTGCCAATATCCTCTCATACCAATGCCAAAGGACAGAGTTACTAGTAGGTCACTATGTGCCATTCCTCGTCCAGCTTGGCTCTAGGCGAGTAAAGGGGGTCAGTATAGGAGTCACACAGAGTGCACCAGTCTAGACCAGTCTAGTGACTGCAAGAACTGAGCCAGTGCAGCAGCTAGGAGTATGAGGTCACCGCCTGCCTTCAAATATACAGGGGAGAGAACAAGTATTTGATACACTGCCGATTTTGCAGATTTTCCTACTTACAAAGCATGTAGAGGTCTGTCATTTTTATCATAGGTACACTTCAACTGTGAGAGACGGAATCTAAAACAAAAATCCAGAAAATCACATTGCATGATTTTTAAGTAATTAATTTGCTTTTTATTGCATGACATAAGTATTTGATCACCTACCAACCAGTAAGAATTCCGGCTCTCACAGACCTGTTAGTTTTTCTTTAAGAAGCCCTCCTGTTCTCCACTCATTACCTGTATTAACTGCACCTGTTTGAACTCGTTACCTGTATAAAAGACACCTGTCCACACACTCAATCAAACAGACTCCAACCTCTCCACAATGGCCAAGACCAGAGAGCTGTGTAAGGACATCAGGGATAGAATTGTAGACCTGCACAAGGCTGGGATGGGCTACAGGACAATAGGCAAGCAGCTTGGTGAGAAGGCAACAACTGTTGGCACAATTATTAGAAAATGGAAGAAGTTCAAGATGACGGTCAATCACCCTCGGTCTGGGGCTCCATGCAAGATCTCATCTCGTGGGGCATCAATGATCATGAGGAAGGTGAGGGATCAGCCCAGAACTACACGGCAGGACCTGGTCAATGACCTGAAGAGAGCTGGGACCACAGTCTCAAAGAAAACCATTAGTAACACACTACGCCGTCATGGATTAAAATCCTGCAGCGCACGCAAGGTCCCCCTGCTCAAGCCAGCGCATGTCCAGGCCCGTCTGAAGTTTGCAAATGACCATCTGGATGATCCAGAGGAGGAATGGGAGAAGGTCATGTGGTCTGATGAGACAAAAATAGAGCTTTTTGGTCTAAACTCCACTCGCCGTGTTTGGAGGAAGAAGAAGGATGAGTACAACCCCAAGAACACCATCCCAACCGTGAAGCATGGAGGTGGAAACATCATTCTTTGGGGATGCTTTTCTGCAAAGGGGACAGGACGACTGCACCGTATTGAGGGGAGGATGGATGGGGCCATGTTTCGCGAGATCTTGGCCAACAACCTCCTTCCCTCAGTAAGAGCATTGAAGATGGGTCGTGGCTGGGTCTTCCAGCATGACAACGACCCGAAACACACAGCCAGGGCAACTAAGGAGTGGCTCCGTAAGAAGCATCTCAAGGTCCTGGAGTGGCCTAGCCAGTCTCCAGACCTGAACCCAATAGAAAATCTTTGGAGGGAGCTGAAAGTCTGTATTGCCCAGCGACAGCTCCGAAACCTGAAGGATCTGGAGAAGGTCTGTATGGAGGAGTGGGCCAAAATCTCTGCTGCAGTGTGTGCAAACCTGGTCAAGACCTACAGGAAACGTATGATCTCTGTAATTGCAAACAAAGGTTTCTGTACCAAATATTAAGTTCTGCTTTTCTGATGTATCAAATACGTATGTCATGCAATAAAATGCAAATTAATTACTTAAAAATCATACAATGTGATTTTCTGGATTTTTGTTTTAGATTCCGTCTCTCACAGTTGAAGTGTACCTATGATAAAAATTACAGACCTCTACATGCTTTGTAAGTAGGAAAACCTGCAAAATCGGCAGTGTATCAAATACTTGTTTTCCCCACTGTAGGTCTGAGGTGAGGGTTTTTATCATGAGAGGAACTGTCCTTTCTGCCCTGAGGATTGACCCACTCTTTAGCAGTGGGGTGGTCTCTCTCAAATGGTTTTCATTGCTATTGAGCTAAGGAGAAAATAACCGTTAGGCTCATCTCTAGAAAGAGGGAGAGACACCAGACTCAGGGTGCGCTGCACGCCATTGGCTGGAATATCATAAAATGAGAATCCCTGAGTGTCTTTCCATCTCAACATTGTGTTGACCTTTAACTGTGGGGTCACAGTCACTCGGCTGATATCTGTCTTGTGTGGTTACACACTGGGCAGTCTGGCTATGGGAGATTCAGGCCTTATTTTTTGTGAGAAATCAACATGTGTCTTATCTTTTATCATTAATAGCTCCGGAGTTGTTGTTCTAATGAGAATAATCATTAGGGTTTGGCTCGTAACTCAGTTCAACTGTGGCGATAGAGAGGTATGCCTGCCTGTCCAGTCCCCTGCGTCAGACTGGCATGTATCCAGTTTCAAGAAGGGGGTGTGAAGGTACAGTTGTTTATCATGCAGTGGGACTACAGAGTTCACAGGACATGTAATAGAAAACTGGTTCCAGCTACTCACTCTCAATGCTAAAGTAAACTGGTTCCAGCTAGTCACTCTGTGCTAATATTAAAACAAACATCTGACCAGCCCTTTTAAGAGTAGAGCTCAGCGTGATTGATCACATATTTGTACTTATTTGACCAATGTGGGGCTGGTTCCTTTTGATGGAGAAAGGACTGACTTATTAACACACAATGGTAGACATTTAAATATTTGCATTATCATGTTTTTTTTATTTCCCAGTATCTCCATTTAAAGCTTAATGATGAATGTTGTTTGCTTGCAAACTCAGAAGAATAGACCAGGTTCGATGCTAAACAATTGATTTAATCTATTTCTTTCCAGAACGAGAGCTCTCTTAGACATGGGATTCTCTCTTGGCACGTTCCTCATCCCAGGACCAATATCCCACCATCGTCCATGAAGAGAGAAGAGACCATGAGAATAGCAAATATATTTGCATCTCATTTTAAGGACAAACATTAGCACTTTCTCTAATGCTATTTGATATTGTGTGTCATGCTATATATACGGTTGGGTGTATGTTTTCTAAAGGTATGTGAATGACCACACATCTTGATTACAAAAGTGGCTGCTCATGTAAAGAATATGTACATTTAATTTAAATACAGTTTTTCTATTGTTTTTATAAATTAAATGGTTTGCCAGTGTAACTGATGTTTTGTTTATATTTTATTATTACTGTGTGCACCCATGATCACTGATGTGGGAGACTCCCATAGCCTTTTAAGGATTATTGTCACAGGGGAAAACACTTTGTCAAGTACAGAATATCAAATATTGACACACCTGTCCAGTTGTTTTTCCAACAAAGTGATGAACAGTTTGTTCTTAAAGTGATGTTTGGATTTCAGCATGTGTCAGGGTTAGGGGGCTAGTGTTCTATGCTCTGCGTCACCAGGCAGTCACACACTATTCAAGAGCCACTTCTGTTCCTGATACCAGAGACTGTAGGAACTTCTGACTGTGTAAACATGTACTAGCTCAGGCACCCAGCCTCTCAGGGACATGTATGGATTGGCTGAGTGGATGGGTGGCCACACCACTATTATGGAGTGTTACATCATTATTATAAAGTCTAATTTGGGTCTATGCTATTTCAACTAGTCTTATTGCCTTGGCTCCCTGCTGCAAATTACATTAATTGGATGTAAGACCTTTACTTCTACTGTATCTTGCTTATTGGTTGGTCAGTGTTACTGAAGATACCAATTACATAATAAATTATGTATCCTGCATTTTTTTGACAGATATAATTAAATGCATATGTTTTTTTAATGTTCAACAGAACATTGACTGTTGTGATCTGTGAAACTGACGGACATAATTTTGCATAGTTTATTATACTCCCAAAAGGGAGAAATAGTTCATATGAACCTTTTTGTTATCATTATTCAAAAACATTTTTGGAGTAATGTTTTTTTACCAAAAAAAGAAAAACTAAATGCAGTTGAAAGTGTGGGATCTTGACTCATCACTTGGTTTGAATCGATAACAAAATTGGATCACTGTCTTCGGATACTTGACAAATCATTGAGCCAGCCATGTGCCAACATATCTCATGTACTACTCGGGCTTACGCATACTTTTCAGGTCAACTTATGTCATGGAACTATGTGTGACAAGGGACGGGCAGGCTATAATAACCCACACCGACCCCTGGGCGTGAGAATCAAATCCTAACTCTCAAAAAGCAGTGCTCCTCAATAGAACAGAACCTCTCAATTCAAATTTGGGATTACAGTACTTTTTTTAAATTCCAATCAGGTAAGCCTAATGTTATACCATAATTTTTTGTTTCATTGCTAGTTTGTTCAATATCCATTTTGCCTGTCTGCTTAACATTTATCTACCGTTTTAATTTAGAATTTGAGATTGTGATACACATTTTAAAAGCTTATTTAAATTTTTACACATGCTTTAGGGCATGCCAAAGTATTTTTTTCTTCATATTTGTTTCTTATTCATATGTTTCACAGGCAGTGGTATGCTTTTTTGGAGCAATTTTATGGAACAACAAAAGACAAGAGGATCTTACATTCATAAAGACAACTTTACAATACCTGAAACTTGAATATCCCTTGCATCTGTCCAAGTAAGTGTGATTTGGGCTGTTTACAATAATCATTCAATGAATACTGACCAAAAAGCCATCTTTATTTGTTGTTTGATTCATTCTGATTGACAGATTACTTACAATTTGCTTTATTCTCCTTAGGAACGGACAGAACCTATTAAACTACAGTTTATCTACTGTACTTGTAAGACCTTCAGTACTCTCTTTCTTTGGGAGATTATCTGCACCATCTCAGTCATGGTTGGAGTGAAGCCCACAGACTTGGCCCCTACAGCAGCTGTTAAGTTCTTTGGAGCTGGAACTGCAGCCTGTATTGCTGACTTGATCACCTTCCCCTTGGACACAGCTAAAGTTAGGTTGCAGGTGAGAGGGTGCATATGCTTTACATACAGTACAGTGATTTTATAACCATGATTATGCAAAAAAAAGTAAGGAAAGGTTTCTGTTCAATTATCTACACTAGTATACTATTTAGAATGACGCAATGTATTGGACATGTACTCTTAAGTGGTATGCTAGTATGGTCATTGCAATGTAGCCATGCTTTACATAATGATTATGTAAAGGTATTCTGTCTTGATTGAATTGTGTCACTAGGATTACTTTCAATACAAAGATGAATGAAGACTTGTGTTTGTCTTTCTTAGATCCAGGGCGAGTCCAAGTCCTCTGAAGGGAAGATGGTGGTGAAGTACAGAGGTGTGTTTGGCACCATCAATACCATGGTGAAAACAGAGGGGCCCAGGAGCCTCTACAACGGCCTGGTGGCGGGTCTCCAGAGACAGATGAGCTTCGCCTCGGTCCGCATCGGCCTCTATGACTCCATGAAGCAGTTCTACACCCGGGGAACAGACAGTACGTTACCTCCTAACAGACATTTTCAGTATAAAATACCAGTTTATTTATCTCTCAATCACATTTTTATCTGAGTTAGTGGAAGTAGAAGATCATGAATGTGGCTGAAAGAATGTGTCTTGGTGTTTTATGACTGCATCTCTCATCCTCGCTACTCCTCTACTCTCATAGATGCAGGCATTGGGAGTCGGCTGATGGCAGGCTGTACAACCGGGGCCATGGCAGTAGCCTTTGCTCAGCCAACAGATGTGGTGAAAGTGCGGTTCCAGGCTCAAATCAGGGGAGCAGAAGGGGAGGGGGTGAAGAGATATAACGGCACCATGGATGCCTACAGGACCATCGCCAGGACTGAGGGCATCAGAGGGCTCTGGAAGGGTAGGCCTAATGCAGTCTGAATTTCAGTCCAAATAGGAATATTACATTTGCTTTACATGCATAAAAAGATGATTCTGTAGTTATAATTAACAGTTTCATTTAAAATGTATCTTCCAGGTTGCGGCCCAAACATAACTCGTAACGCCATAGTGAATTGTTCGGAGCTGGTGACTTATGACATCATCAAGGAACTTATCCTGAAGTATAACATCATGACTGGTAAGCAGGCATGTGATTTGTTTTACACCTACACGGGGTACATTTGAATAGTTACAAGTACTTGAAAGTGTATATTAAGTAATTTTTGTATTTATTTTTTATTACAGATAACCTGCCCTGCCATTTCACGGCAGCCTTCAGTGCTGGTTTCATCACCACTATTGTGGCGTCTCCTGTAGATGTAGTGAAGACCCGGTTCATGAACAGTTCAGCTGGAAAATACAACAGCGCTATTAACTGTGCTATTACGATGATGAGAAACGAGGGACCCAAAGCCTTCTATAAAGGGTGTGTAGTAATCAAAAGCCACATTTCTAAATACAAATTGCTTTCAAATCATCTTTGGCTGAATCAAGATCATTCCTAGATATGAACAGTGAATTAAGGAAATCGTTCTGCTTAGTTAAATAATCTGATTCTCCTTCCCCTCCAGGTTCATGCCTTCTTTCCTTCGCCTTGGCTCCTGGAACATCGTAATGTTTGTCACATATGAGCAAATCAAGATACATGTGATGAGAGCTCAGCAGTCCTGGGAGTCTCCTATCTAACCTGTCTCATCCTGACAGACTGCTATGTGGATTTCTCTTACTGACTATGATGTTCAAAGCCATGACCGCGTGTATAGGCAGAGCACATCTTCATCTAAAGGAGGAACCACACAAGTATTAGCCTGGTCCCAGATCTGTTTGTGCTCTTGCCAACTCCATTGATGTCCTTGTCAAGCCTTGACAATGAGTGACAAGGAGTTGGCATGATAGCACAAACAGACTGGCACTCAGGCTACGAGTCTGACCTCTGTACAGGAAAGTACGCCCCCTGCAGGGATGTGTGACCATACGCGTCTCCATGACGCCTGGTACCAGACAGAGACCATTGGCCACACACAGAGACTATTGATACAACTTTGTGACTCAATAATGGAATGAATGGCCTGACTATTGATAGAGTGGTTTATCTAGCTAGTTTAGGTTAGGGATGATGTATTATGCTTCCTCGCTGGTCGATAAGGTGCATAATGTGACCATCAAATGTTATTTAAGTTGTGTTATTTATAATGCATATTTGTAAGGTATGAGAACTTAAATATCAAAAAATAGTTTTGTTTAATGCCTAATCCTGGTGGTTTTGTATTCATAACAAATAATCCAACATTCTAGTAAGCAATGCCATAACCATTAACTTTTAGATAAGGAGGTGGTACTGTGCATGTTACTACTGTATGTGAAGTTGTTTGATATTACTTTATTACTGTTGGTATGCAGTAACTGCAAGTTTGGACCAAGCCTTGAAGAGTCCAAAATAATTATGTCCTAAATATATTATTTATTATGTCCTGTTATGCTATTTTAGGAGTAAAATATTATTTATTATTAGTAAAATTACTGAATTTCAGAATGATTGTCTGTGGTAGCCTTTTTCTGCTTAGTGTTCAGATGTGAGTCCCAAATGACACCGTATTCCCTATTCAAATCACATTTATTTGTCACATACTTAGTAAACAACAGGCGTAGACTAACAGTGAAATGCTTACTTACGGGTCCTTTTCCAACAATGCAGAGTTAAAGATAAAAATAGAAATAGTGACACAAGGAATAAATACACAGTGAATAACAATCATAAGTAAAAAATAAATAACATGGCTATATACAGGGAGTACCAGTACTGAGTCGATGTGCAGGGGTGCACTACTTTTGACCAGGGCCCATGGGGAATAGGGTGCCATTTGGAATGCAGCCCACAGGTGCTTGTTAGTTAGAGAACGTTCACAGAACTAGGTCAGCCAAAGCTGCCCCACATGTATTCTTACACAATTAAACCCCTCTAAGAGTCACCCAATACCTACTATACCAACGGATAGTGACACAGATACCCCATAATCCCTATACACATTGCTAGTTGTTCTAGGAAGGAAATATAAACACCCTCATGAAGATGTATTCCTGAGTGATAGCCTTATTTGGTACTGCTGTGCATTGAAGAGGTTCCTTTCAGATACCTTTCAGTGCTGGGATAGTGTTATTAAATCTAAACTCCTTTAGTAATTGTGATCATTTGTAGGGTCATTTGTGGCCTGCGAATTGTATCTAGTGCTCACCTATTGAAATAAAATAACTGGAGCCCATTAACTTCAACCAAGAAAGGAGAGACACAGAGATATGGAGTTGACAGGCGCATGATGATTAGCTGACAGATGAGAAAATTGCCCAATTTGAGCCGCTTAGGACAATAGGGGCTGCTGACATAGCTGTAACAGAAGTAAGCTGTCTGACAAAGGCCTTCACATCCACCGCATCACTAATCAGCTCCTGTAAACTCACTGGCCTCTCACTGACAGCTAATTAGTGCAGTGAGCTTGATTAGGCTAGATGGCAGTCTGGCTAAACCTATGGCTGATCAGGCGAATCCTTGGTCTGGTGATCCACATAACTGGGGGAACAAATGACAGCCACTGAGTATTGTAGGCAGAGTGTTAGTCATTCAATGGAATCAGGCAACTGTGCTTTCATTATGAATTTTCAGAACAATTAATCAACATTCGGTTTGGATGTAATAAAAAGTATAGTGAACATGTGTAATTTTGAGGCTTGAAGAAGCTGGCAGTTTGACAGTTCCAGACGTGGTCCTTGGCTGACCTTAGAAATAGTCTCTGTGGAGAGAGGATGATCTGAGCTATCAAGTGTAGCTAGGTGAACCGTTCAAGTTCACCTTGTGACCCACTGCACTGAGGCACAGTGAGTTCAGGGTTTTCCTAACCCAAGAAACCATTGATACCTACAGTATGATGTTACAATGACATGAGGGGAGCCTGGATATAAAACAAACCCCACAATGTGTTGTGTTTATTCAACCTTCTTAATCAACTTGTTTCTTTTGTCAATCAATTTTCAATCAACTTGTTTCAAATGTGTGGTGCTGTTTTACAGACACAATCATAAAGTACACAAATTAATTATAGTCCAGAGTAACAGTTGATGCCCTTTCTACCCACAGTGTCAATGCGGGGGTGGGTACTGCTGATGATGTCTGGGCTGTATATTGTTGAGTCGCTGCAGACGTACAGGCCTGGCTGGCCACCTGGGAGCATGTCCCTTTCCATACACTCTAAGGCCTACAGGTTGGCCAGTGTCAAAGTGTGAGGCTACAGGCCTCATAAATTGAGCACTGTTGATGATGTGGTCACTCAGGGGCGGTAGATATGGACCCATCCGGCAGTGGACTGGAGCAGAGCTGACGGAGTGGTAGACGTTAGGCAGAATAATAGCAGGGGTGAGGCCATAGAAAACATGGCAGATATTGGGATGGGGGCTCAGGGGGAAGTCAACTGATGGCTCCCTACTATTATGATTCTCAGTGGGCCTTTGGGGTTTGTGTTCAGGCTTGATAAACTCTTGGATTTTCTCTGCCTGAACCAGACGGATATGGTAGACCTTACAAGATCTTTGACAGGACTCCACAAAATGCTCCAGGGATATTTTCCCATCTGTGAATTTCTGTGAGAGAGCCTATAAGATAGAAAGACACCAAATGTTTGGTATAGTCTACTATTACACTCAAATAGGATATTAATATGATTGCTTAATTGATAATTTGTGTTACACAATTAGTCCAGCCTTACCTCACATTCTTCTTCAGAGTGGGCCAGCTTGTTCAGGAGAAGCCACTGGACCATGTGAAGGCTACGTTTCTCTAGTAAAACTACTAGAAAGGCAACAGTAGATTTGTATAATGAAAGTGGCATAAACACAGTTGTGACTAACTGAAACAATTGCAGAAGCAGTTGGAGAAAATGGCAAGCATTCTAGAACTTTGATGTTCCCCAGAAAAATATACAACAATTTGACTTTCAAACTCACCAAGTTGGTTCTGTTTGGCTTGGATGATATTGGTGAGTTTCTCCAGTTCCTGGTACTTCTTGTCTAACCATAGCTTACCAGTACTGAGCTCTGGTTCATGAGAGAGACTAGTCTCTGCCAATCTACTGTTGGAGACCAACACGGTCTCCTTTGCCCCCTGAAGCCCCTGAAACTGGACAGGATAATGACATTCAAAAAACATACAATGCATTGGGAAAATATTCAGACCCCCTGACTTTTTCCACATTTTGTTATGTTACAGCCTTATTTTAAAACATATTAAATTAAGAATGTTCCTCATCAATCTACACACAATACCCCATAATGACAAAGTGAAAACAGGTTTTTATAGATTTTGTCAAAATTAAATTTTTTAAAATGAAATAAATACCTTATTTACATACAGTACCAGTCAAAAGTTTGGACACACCTACTCATTCAAGGGTTTTTCTTTATTTGTACTATTTTCTACATTGTAGAATAATAGTGAAGACATCAAAACTATGAAATAACACATATGGAATCATGTAGTAACCAAAAATGTGTTAAACAAATCAAAATATATTAAATATTTGAGATTCTTCAAATAGCCACCCTTTGCATTGATGACAGCTTTGCACACTCTTGGCATTCTCTCAATCAGCTTCACCTGGAATGCTTTACCAACCGTCATGAAGGAATTCCCACATATGTTGAGCACTTGTTGGCTGCTTTTCCTTCACTCTGCGGTCCAACTCATCCCAAACCATCTCAATTGGGTTGAGGTTGGGTGATTGTGGAGGCCAGGTCATCTGATGCAGCACTCCATCACTCTCCTTCTTGGTCAAATAGCCCTTACAGAGCCTGGAGGTGTGTTTTGGGTCATTGTCCTGTTGATAAACAAATGATAGTCCCACTAAGTGCAAACCAGATGGGATGGCGTATCGCTGCAGAATGCTGTGGTAGCCATCCTGGTTAAATGTGCCTTGAACTCTAAATAAATCACTGACAGTGTCACCAGCAAAGCACCCCCACACCATCACACCTCCTCCTCCATGCTTCACGGTGGGAAATACACATGCGGAGATAATCCGTTCACCTACTCTGCGTCTCACAAAGAAGAATACCATCCCTACAAAGACACTGCGGTTGGAACCAAAAATCTCAAATTTGGACTCCGGTCTAATGTCCATTGCTTGTGTTTCTTGAAACAAGCAAGTCTCTTATTATTATTTGTGTCCTTTAGTAGTGGTTTCTTTGCAGCAATTTGACCATGAAGGCCTGATTCACGCAGTCTCCTCTTAACAGTTGATGTTGAGATGTGTCTGTTAAGCATTTATTTGGGCTGCAATTTCTGAGGCTGGTAACTCTAATGAACTTATCCTCTGCAGCAGTGGTAACTCTGGGTCTTCCTTTCCAGTGGCGGTCCTCATGAGAGCCAGTTTCATCATAGCGCTTGATGGTTTTTGCGACTGCAGATGAAGAAACTTTCAAAGTTCTTGAAATTTTCCAGATTGACTGACCTTCATGTCTTAAAGTAATGATGGACTGTCATTTCTCTTTGCTTATTTGAGCTTGCCATAATATGGACTTGGTCTTTTACCAAATAGGGCTATCTTCTGTATACAACCCCTACCTTGTCACAACACAACTGATTGGCTCAAACGCATTAAGAAGGAAAGAAACTCCACAAATTAACTTTTAACAAGACACACCTGTTAATTGAAACAAATTCCAGGTGACTACCTCATGAAACTGGTTGAGAGAATGCCAAGAGTGTGCAACGCTGTCATCAAGGCAACGGGTGGCTACTTAGAAGAATCTCAAATATAAAATATATTTTGATTTGTTTAACACTTCTTTGGTTACTACATGATTCCATATGTGTTATTTCATAGTTTTGATTTCTTCACTATTATTCTTCAATGTAGAAAATAGTAAAAATGAAGAAAAACCCTGGAATGAGTAGGTGTGTCCAAACTTTTGACTGGTACTGTAAGTATTCAGACCCTTTGCTATGAAACTCGAAATTGAGCTCAGGTGCATCCTGTTTCCATTGATCATCCTTGAGATATTTCTACAATTTGACTGGAGTCCACCTGTGGTAAATTCAATTGATTGGACATGATTTGGAAAGGCACACACCTGTCTCTATAAGGTCTCACAGTTGACAGTGCATGTCGGAATTGTCCGTAGAGCCCTGAGACAGGATTGTGTCGAGGCACAGATCTGGGGAAGGGTACCAAAACATTTATGCAGCATTGAAGGTCCCCAAGAACACACTGGCCTCCATCATTCTTAATGGAAGAAGTTTGGAACCACCAAGACTCTTCCTAGAGCTGACCGCCTGGCCAAACTGAGCAATCGGGGGAGAAGGGCCTTGGTCAGGGAGGTGACCAAGAACCCGATGGGGAACTTTCCAGAAGGACAACCATCTCTGCAGCACTCCACCAATCAGTCATATATGGTAGAGTGGCCTGAAGGAAACCACTCCTCAGTAAAAGGCACTTGACAGCCCGCTTGGAGTTTGCATAAAGGCAACTAAAGGACTCTCAGACCATAAGAAACAAGATTCTCTGGTCTGATGAAACCAAGATTGAACTCTTTGGCCTGAATGCCAAGCGGCACGTCTGGAGGAAACCTGGCACCATCCCTACGGTGAAACATGGTGGTGGAAGCATCATGCTGTGAGGATGTTTTTCAGCGGCAAGGACTGGGAGACTAGTCAGGATCGAGAGAAAGATGAACGGAGCAAAGTACAGAGAGATCCTTGATGAAAACCTGCTCCAGAGCGCTCAGGACCTCAGACTGTGGTGAAGGTTCACCTTCCAACAGGACAACAACCTTAAACACACAGCCAAGACAATGCAGGAGTGGCTTCGGGACAAGTCTCTGAATGTCCTTGAGTGGACCAGCCAGAGCCCGGACTTGAACCAGATCGAACATCTCTGGAGAGACCTGAAAATAGCTATACAGCGACGCTCCCCATCCAAGCTGACAGAGCTTGAGAGGATCTGCAGAAAAGAATGGGAGAAACTCCCCAAATACAGGTGTGCCAAGCTTGTAGCGTCATACCCAAGAAGACTCGAGACTGTAATCGCTGCCAAAGGTACTTCAACAAAGTACTGAGTAAAGGGTCTGAATACTTATGTAAATGTAATATTTACAGGGTTTTTTAATGAATTTGCAAAAATGTCTAAAAAACGGTTTTTGCTTTGTCATTATGGTGTATTGTGTATAGATTGATAAGGGGGGACATTGAATCCATTTTAGAATAAGGCTGTAAGGTAACAAAATGTGGAAAAAGTCAAGGGGTCTGAATACTTTCCGAATGCACTGTATATTTTGTCATATCTTACTAATGATCCTATTATACCCTGTATTTGGACATATTTTACAGGAGAGAATAACTATATTGCAATATTTGCTGACCCTCAAAATATGCCTATTCTAAAGTGAATAAAAAGTTGCATCACTAAAAAACAAGAAAGAAAACACTATTTATACACACACTAACAACATCAAACTTTGTAACATTTTCGGTAAATAAAGGGAAAATACCTTTTGGCTGAATCTGATGATCTGGCTAATTTTTTCTTCATCCCGCAGAAGCTCCCGCAACTCAACAGTCCTCAAAGCCCTTAATTGGTCAGATACTGACTTTGAGTCGAAATGCTTAGGCATCATGTCCAAGCAACAGACTTTTGATATGGAAATGTTCCTTTATTTGGTCCCCATGATGCGCACCAGGTGCTTAATTACGCACGAGCATCACCCCAGTAACCCGTAATGACATGACAGTGTCATTATCTTCACGATCAAACTACAATTTACCCGTCCAATGAAGAGCAACAGAGAACACGCTGTAAAATAAAGATGTAAAGTGTCGTCCTCTGCTGTAGATTTTGAGTAGCACATGCGTTTCTGAGATGATATTGAGTTCTGTATTACCGGTACATCGCGGGAGAGTCGTCACTAGTTACCACAGCCACAAAGTCATAAACCCCGCCTATTTCTAGGGGCTTTCAGGCTCGCGCTAAAGGCGTCAGGGCCAATCAGAATACTCCTTCTCCTATACGGTCCACGCTATTCAGTATCCTTGGGAAGTCCCTAACTAATTGAAGTTCATACCACCCTGCATCCCACTGGCCACTGCTGGCTTGCCTCTGAAGCTTAGCAGGGTGGGTCCTGGTTGTTCCCTGGATGGGAGACCAATGCTGCTGGAAGTGGAGTTGGAGGGCCAGTAGGAGGCGCTTTTTCCTCTGGTCCCAAAAAAATATCCCATTGCCCCAGGGCAGTGATTGGGCACATTGCTATGTATAGGGTATTTCGGAGGGGACGCTGAACGGGTGTCCTGACTCTCTGTGGCCACAAACATCCCATGGCATTTATCGTAAGAGTAGTGGTGTTAACCCTGGTGTCCTGGCTAAATTCCCAATCTGACCATCATGGCCACCTAATCATCCTCAGCTTCAAATTGTCTCATTCATCTCCCCTCTCCTATAATTATTCCCCAGTTCATTGCTGTAAATGAGAATGTGTTCTCAGTCAATTTACCTGGTAAAATAAGGGTTAAAATTAAATATAAATGGTTAGTGTTTAGGGTAGCTGTGTGAAGCTAGCCACAATAAGGATTAGCCACAGTAGTGGAATTTGCTGTTTGCCTTTAAAATAAAAGTCCCCCATTGAAAGTGATACAAATATTGGAATAATGCCATATTTGGACTAGATAATGCTAAACAAGGTTGGAATCAATGTTCCCTCTAAACTGCACGCAGTAGCTCTGAGACTGCCCAGCAGAAATATCAGCCCACAGAGAGAATGAGGAGATTGAGTTTCGCTCAACTTTCTAGAGCAGTGGTCACCAACCAGTCGATCGCGATCTCCAAGGCGATCTCCAAGGCATTCCTAGTCGATCGCCAAACATTTCTGTAAAAAACCCAACGATAAAGCCTTGTGTTCCTTTTTTTCTTATTCGTCTCGGGATGTTGCCGGTAGGTGCATTCGATTTAGCTGCCCTGCGTGCCGGGTAGGCGAACTGTTGCCATTTTGAACCATTTAATGTGTCTGAAGGTACAAACTCTGCCTTCCCGGCGGGCCCAGAGAGCAAATCAAGTGCACTATAGGTCTACCAATGGCCAAACGGATGGCTGAGATTAAAGTGTCTGCAGTAATGTAGCAGGCATAAAAGAAAGCAACAGCAAAATTGATACTGTGAGATTTCAAAACGTTTAAAACCATGACTAGAGAGAGACTGTCAACGAATACAGTAAAGAGCTTCTGTTTTTATGAGTGAGTTCATGTTTAAATTCTTACTCAGCACTGTCAACACTTTGTATTCAACACTTTTATAAGCCATAAAATGCGCTTTCTTCCTATTTCCACTCAGCGCTACAACAAGCAGTGCAGCAGTAATGAATGAGTAGGAAAGTGTATCTATAGGCTTGCGTTGTTGTTATTATTAGCAGCTTGGGTCTTTTTTATTATAGAGGAATATTTCACTTTCTCTGTTCATAGGAGTAACAACATGAATTTGTGTATGAGGCAGAAATAATGCTGTGCGACTCGAGTTTCGCCATCAGCTGGAAGATGGTGCCCCTTTTTAGTCAGTGTCAGTTGAGGAAAGGGAGAGCAGGAGGATATTGAGAGGCAAACCCTCAGTCTGCTGCTCTCTCCCTCCACTGAGACTGACCATCCGATGCAGGCACCATCAGCCCAGTAAAATAAATAGCTTACTGAAGAAAACAAATCGCTACAGTGATCGAATCAATGCAATATTATCCACTTTCAATGCAACATACCAAAACAAAATTAACTATTCAAGAGATTTTGTTGTAGGCGGAATGTATCTGAGTAGGATTCTATTGCATTGACATGCACTACTCAGCCCGTACTCTACACAGACCGGTGTGGCATAAACAAACAGAGCTGCAGTAATGACAGCTTTAATGACAGCTTTGCACACTCTTGGCATTCTCTCAACCAGCTTCACCTGGAATGTTTTTCCAACAGTCTTCCACATATGCTGAGCACTTGTTGGCTGCTTTTCCTTCACTCTGCCATCCGACTCATCCCAAACCATCTCAATTGGGTTGAGGTCGGGGGATTGTGGAGGCCAGATCATCTGATGCAGCACTCCATCACTCTCCTTCTTGGTCAAATAGCTCTTACACAGCCTGTAGGTGTGTTGGGTCATTGACCTGTGTCACGCCCTGATCGAGAGAACTCTCGTTGGTTGGGTCAGGGTGTGAGTTTTCTGTTGAGATCTATGTTAGTGTATTTCTATGTAATAGATCTAGGTTGTATTTCTATGTTTGGCCGGGTGTGATTCCCAATCAGAGACAGCTGTTGCTCGTTGTCTCTGATTGGGGATCATACTTAGGTAGCCTGGTTGCCTACCTTAGTTGTGGGATCTTGTTCCGTTTAGGCTTGTATGTGTATAGCCTGAGGACTTCACGTTACAGTGTTTTATGTTTAGTTTTATGTTTATTGAGTTAATAAACATGTACGCTTTTCACGCTGCACCTTGGTCCGACCCATCTCTCAACGATCGTGACAGAAGATCCCACCACAAAAGGACCAAGCAGCGTGCCGGGGATGAGATATAATCGCTGGGAAAGGACCCTGGGCGAAGGTACAGGCCCTGGCAAGAGAGGATCAACGACAACGCCAACGGGACCAACCGCTGAGGAAGTCCGAGAGGCAACTCCAATAAATAAATGTTGGGGGGCTAGAGGGGTGGTCGGGGATCGAGAGAGAAGAGCCCCGACCACTGCACCCGGTTGGGGTTTCAGTTGGACTCCCTACGACCACGGGAACAGGAATGGGAACAGTTTTACACGATGGAGTTGGAGGATGACGACGACGATGAGGTTCTGTTCCCTAACTGGTGGGGGCTCCCGGAGGAGTCCTCACTGGAGGAAGATTGGTGAGAGAGAGAGAAGGACTGGAGCAGTCTGAGAGAGGAGGCCACCACGTTACGGGGGCTGTTAGCTCAGAGGGAGCAGGAGTTATCCGTTCAGAGGGAGGCGCTACAGGAGGCTCAAAGGGAGAAGGAAGTAGTGGAGGCACGGAGAGAGGAGCTGGTCAGGCAACAAAAGGAGCGTCTGTTCATTGAGGAACCTAGGTATGCAGAGATACGCACTGTGTCGCCAGTGCGCATTCACAGCCCAGTGCGTCCTGTGCCAGCGCCCCGCACGTGTCGTGCGAAAGTGGGCATCCAGCCAGGACGGGTTGTGCCAGCTCTAAGCTCCAGACCTCCAGTGCGCCTCCACAGCCCGGTACGGCCCGTGCCAGCTCCTCGCACCAAACCAGTGGTGCGTGTATCCAGTCCGGCACGGCCCGTGCCTGCTCCTCGCACCAAACCAGTGGTGCATGTCTCCAGCCTGGTATGGCCCGTGCCTGTGCTTCGCACCAAGCTAGTGGTGCGTGCTCCCAGCCCGGTACGGCCCGTACCTGCTCCCCGTACCAAACCAGTGGTGCGTGTCGCCAGCACGGTACGCCCCGTACCTGCTCCGCGCACCAAGCCAGTGGTGCATGTTCCCAGTCCGGTACGGCCCGTACCTGCTCCTCGCACCAAACCAGTGGTGCGTGTCCCCAGTCCGGCCCGGCCCGTGCCTGCTCCTCGCACCAAGCCAGTGGTGCGTGTTCCCAGTCCGGCACGGCCCGTGCCCGTTCCACCGGTGCCTGGTCCAGCACCGGTCAGCTGCTCCACTCCGGAGTCAGAGCAGTCTGCTCCACCGGTGTCCAGTCCAGCTCTGGTCAGCGACTCCATTCCGGAGTCAGAGCAGTCCGCTCCACCGGTGCCTAGTCCAGCTCCGGTCAGCAGCTCCACTCCGGAGCTAGAGCAGTCCGCTCCACCGGTGCCCAGTCCAGCTCCGGTCAGCAGTTCCACTCCGGAGCTCGAGAGGTTTCCGATCCACCGGTGCCCAGTCCAGCTCCGGTCAGCGGATCCACTCCGGAGCCAGAGTAGTCCGATCCACCGGTGCTCTGTCCAGCTCCGGTCAGCGGATCCACTCCGGAGCCAGAGCAGTCCGCTCCACCGGTGCCTAGTCCAGCTCCGGTCAGCAGCTCCACTCCGGAGCCAGAGCAGTCCGCTCCACCGGGGTCCAGTTCAGCTCCGGACAGCGTCTCTACTCCAGGCCCAGACGTCAGCCCCTCTCCAGGGTCGGGGCCTCCCACACCTGGGTCCAGACAGGGCTTGGTGCATCATGGGAGGATTTCCAATCCAGGCCCAGACGTCAGCCCCTCTCCAGGTTCGGGGTCTCCCACTCCAGACAGGGCTTGGTGCATCGTGGGAGGAAGGAGAGGGGAAGCATCGCGCCGAGGTTCAGACCAGACCAGGGGCGCAACGGGGAGGCAGAGAGGGAGAGGTCGTCACGCCCGGAGCCGGATCCGCCTCCGAGGACGAAGGCCCACCCGGACCCTCCCCTAATGAGTCAGGTTGGTGCGGCCGGAGTACGCACCTTTGGGGTTGGGGGGGGGTACTGTCATGCCCTGATCGAGAGAACTCTCGTTGGGTCAGGGTGTGAGTTTTCTGTTGAGATCTATGTTAGTGTATTTCTATGTGGTAGATCTAGGTTGTATTTCTATGTTTGGCTGGGTGTGATTCCCAATCAGAGACAGCTGTCGCTCGTTGTCTCTGATTGGGGATCATACTTAGGTAGCCTGGTTGCCTACCTTAGTTGTGGGATCTTGTTCCGTTTAGGCTTGTATGTGTATAGCCTGAGGATTTCACGTTACGTTGTTTCTTGTTTTGTTTTATGTTTATTGAGTTAATAAACATGTACGCTTTTCACGCTGCACCTTGGTCCGTCCCCTAAAGCCAAACCAGATGGATGGCGTATCGCTGCAGAATGCTGTTTCTGAGGCTGGTAACTCTAATGAAATTATCCTCTGCAGCAGAGGTAACTCTGGGTCTTCCATTCCTGTGGCGGTCCTCATGAGAGCCAGTTTCATCATAGCACTTGATGGTTTTTGCGACTGCACTTGAAGAAACGTTCAAAGTTCTTGAAATTTTCCAGATTGACTGACCTTCATGTCTTAAAGTAATGATGGACTGTTGTTTCTCTTTGCTTATTTGAACTGTTCTTCCCATAATATGGACTTGGTCTTTTACCAAATAGGGCTATCTTCTGTATACCCCCCCTACCTTGTCACAACACAACTGATTGGCTCAAACGCATTAAGAAGGATTTATTTAATACTTTTTTGGTTACTACATGAGTTCATATGTGTTATTTTATAGTTTTGATGTCTTAACTACTCTACAATGTAAAAAAAATGTGAAAATAAAGAAAAACCCTTGAATGATTAGGTGTGTCCAAACTTTTGACTGGTAGTGTATATGGATCTGTGCCATTTACTTTGAACTGGACTGTGTTTACAGCATGAGGGGTCATGAGTAGATGCGCTTGTTTTGAGATCAAAGCGAGAGCTGCATGTAGCCACATGCACATTTTATTAATATCCTTTGCTAGTTAGTGAATTATTAGCCCAGTTATAGATCATTTGTAGTCAGCAATTGGGGAGTGATTGCTTCCTACAAGCGCACAAAATGTGTACATTTCTAGACACCTTTGAAAAGCAAGTCAGGTAAAGAGCTGTTTTTTTTTGTCTTAAAGGGGCAGTGTTGTATTTTGAGACAGGCTTGAATAAGCTAATTAGCCAATAGACAGAGGATAGTATAATTTGTCTGATTCTCTGTAATTATGGTATGAGAATAATAATGCATTTTATTTTGTTAAGTGGTTTCTTGCATCAAACACAACAGCATTTTCAGTCACCTCCTTGTCTGAAGGACAAGTGGATAAACAGGTTAATGTTAAGCCCTGCATGTTTTTTTCAAAAGTCTAATGGAATGTAGGCCTACATTGAACACCACACATTTGCTGCTACTGTAGGCTGAATGATTGAACAGCTATTTCAATGTTAAAATGTTATGGGATGCATTTCCGTCATTGTTTTTGATGGTAGGCCACTCTGGTAGGCCTAGATTATGATCAAATAGCCACAGTAGCCTTAAAGCGGGTACATCCTCAGTGTTCACAGTAAACGCTTGCTGGAAGTTGCACAGAATTTTCACAATGTTCAAGTTTGCGCTCAGCAGACCTGAAATGTGCTCAGTGCCTGATAAAATTAGAGGGAACATTGGTTGGAATGTTGTTATATAAATTCAACAAAAGACAATAATTAGTTAATTTGTTGAAATCGTACTGTGGCTGTATTAGACGTTACAATTGCATTGGGGGCATACTTATAGGCACTGTACAGCCTTACCTATGGATCTTGGGTCCATGAATTGGGGTATCAGCCTACTCGGTGACACCCATAGATTACAAATCTGAAGAGTTTACACTAATATTAGCGTAGTAGCTCATGTTAGGGAGCTTTAGCTGTGGGAAATCACCTCACTAATAAGCCTATTGTGTGTATTGACATTCATATTGCAATATACAGCCTTACCTATGGATCTTGGGTCCATGAAATGGGGTATCAGTCATTGACATACACAGATTACAAATGTGAAGAGTTTTCACAACTATTAGCGTCGTAGCACTTATTGTGGAACTTTGAAACCGGTATGAAATGAGTCACATTGTATGAGTTGACAGTAAACAATGTACTTGTTTAGAAAGATCTAGCTGAGTGATATCATTTTATGATATGCCTGTTGTGAAATCATTATTTTTGAATGAATCATTACATGAATGAAGTAATCTAATGAAATGTAGATGGTGCTTGAATCTCAGATGTTTAACTTTGTCTTTCAGGAGCAGAAAGTCTGGAACCGTTGAGAGGTGATGCTCCTCACCATGAGAATTCACTCAAATCACAAAGAGAGAACAAAGTGGAAGTTGTGTTGATCTTCTTGTAAATATAGTGTTTATATTCATAATCTTATGACATTTTTTTTTTACAGGTATTTTCCTAACAGTATGTCATTTCTTACAATATTTGTCAGGGGTGGCTAACCCTGCTCTCAGAGCGACAGGATGAGCAGGCTTTTGTTCAATCACCATTCTACCACACCTATTTTACTAATCAACTGCTCAACAGCTCATCATGACCAAGAGTAGTAGAATCAGGTGTAGTAGGACTGGTCTGGAACAAAAGCCTGAACTGCCTTTGTCTCAAGCCCTGTCTAAGCTGGGGGAGGGGGGTCTACTAAGCTATATGGAATTGTTTTAAGAAGGCCATAGCAAGAATCATTTAGCTATTTGATTTTGAAATTTAAGACCCCTTGAAGTATCACAAAAATATAAAAAAGTATTTGTTGAAAAAGGTCAGTTAGGATCACCACTTTATTTTAAGAATGTGAAATGTCAGAATAATAGTAGAGAGAATGATTTATTTAAGCTTTTATTTCTTTCATCACATTCCCAGTGGGTCAGAAGTTTGCATACACTCAATTAGTAATTGGTAGCATTGCCTTTAAATTGTTTAACTTGGGTCAAACGTTTCAGGTAGCCTTCCACAAGCTTCCCACAATAAGTTGGGTGAATTTTGGCCCATTCCTCCTGACAGAGCTAGTGTAACTGAGTCAGGTTTGTAGGCCTCCTTGCTTACTCACGCTTTTTCAGTTCTGCCCACAAATGTTCTATAGGATTAAGGTCAGGGCTTTGTGGTGGCCACTCCAATACCTTGACTTTGTTGTCCTTAAGCCATTTTGCCACAACGTTGGAAGTATGCTTGGGGTCATTGTCCATTTGGAAGACCCGTTTGTGACCAAGCTTTAACTTCCTGACTGATGTCTTGACATGTTGCTTCAATATATCCACATAATTTTCCTTCCTCATGATGCCATCTATTTTGTGAAGTGCACCAGTCCCTCCTGCAGCAAAGCACCCCCACAACATGATGCTGCCACCCCTGTGCTTCACGGTTGGGATGGTGTTCTTCGGCTTGCAAGCATCCCCATTTTTCCTCCAAACATAACGATGGTCATTATGTCCAAACAGTTCTATTTTGTTTCATCAGACCAGAGAACATTTCTCCAAAAAGTACGATCTTTGTCCCCATGTGCAGTTGCAAACCGTAGTCTCGCTTTTTTATGGTGGTTTTGGAGCAGTGGCTTCTTCCTTGCTGAGCGGCCTTTCAGGTTATGTTGATATAGGACTCGTTTTACTGTGGATATAGATACTTTTGTACCTGTTTCCCCCAGCATCTTCACAAGGTCCTTTGCTGTTGTTCTGGGATTGATTTGCACTTTTCGCACCAAAGTACGTTTATCTCTAGGAGACAGAACGCTTCTCCTTCCTAAGCGGTATGACGGCTGCGTGGTCCCATGGTGTTTATACTTGCGTACTATTGTTTGTACAGATGAACGTGGTACCTTCAGGCATTTGGAAATTGCTCCAAATGATGAACCAGACTTGTGGAGGTCTACAATTATTTTAATGAGGTCTTCGTTGATTTCTTTTGATTTTCCCATGATGTCAAGCAAAGAGGGACTGAGTTTGAAGGTAGGCCTTGAAATACATCCACCTCCAATTGACTAAAATGATGTCAATTAGCCTATCAGAAGCTTCTAAAGCCATGACATCATTTTCTGGAATTTTCCAAGCTGTTTAAAGGCACAGTCAACTTAGTGTATGTAAACTTATGACCACTGGAATTGTGATACAGTGAATTATAAGTGAAATAATCTGTCTGTAAACAATTGTTGGAAATATTACTTGTGTCATGCACGAAGTAGATGTCCTACCCGACTTGCCAAAACTATAGTTTGTTACCAAGAAATTTGTGGAGTGGTTGAAAAACGAGTTTTAATGACTCCAACCTAAGTATATGTAAACTTCTGACTTCAACTGTGTGTTTGGTATGGTTACATAAGACAGAAGGTTACTTAAGGCAAAAACGAAAATAGGGTGGTAACTGTCACGGATCCCCCCGGTACAGCTGCTCATTCCGTTCACCAGTTCCGGAGGTCTACGTCACCGGCTTTCTAGGCGTCACTGACATGGATCATTACTACCAACCCCGGACTGTCTTGTCTCATTACACACACCTGGTTCCCATTCCCCCTGATTAGTATGTGTATATATGTGCCCTCTGTTCCCCATTGTCCTTCTCGATTATTGTCCCATGTCCGTTGGTCTCGTGTGTACTGTATATTGTGCTCTTGTTGTTTACGGGTCTCGTGTATTGTGTAGATGTTACACCTCGCTCTTTGTTTGGGTTACATCCCTTTTGTATATATATACGTGTTTGTGTTGGGTGGAGTAAATAAAACCCCTAATACGTATTCCTGCTCCTGTCTTCAAATCATTATACAACGTGACAGAATAATCAACCCAATAAAATGGAGACTACGAGAAAGGCCGAGCTGACAATCATCGTAGAGACAGTCCAGCATCACGAGGACTGTCTCTCCAGACTCGGCCACGCCATGGACAGCGTGCTGGCAACCATCCTGCGGTTGGAGGGGAAAGTGCAGTCCCTCCTGTCTCCAGTACCGGTTCTGGCACCAGCCCCAACACGACCACTACCTGCCTCCGTCCCATCTGAGCCGGTCCGCGGAATACACCTGTCCCTCCCTTAGCACTTTGACGGCGCGCCAGCAAGATGCAAGGGATTCCTTCTGCAATGCGACCTGTACCTCGCTCGCTACGCCAAGGCTGTCTCCGGGAGAGACAGGGTTGCCACTGTCATCTCTGCACTGACCGGAAGGGCCCTGGACTGGGATGCCGCGGTCTGGGAAACGGGTAGACCCGAGGTCGAGTCCTACGAGCGCTTCACCCTCCTCTTCCGCTAAGTGTTTGATCATCCTGTGGAGGGCCAAGAGGAGGGTGAGCGTCTACGCCAGGGATCTAGGACTGCCTCAGAGTTCGCCCTGGAGTACCAGACCATCGCGGCCTCCACCAGATGGAACGAGTCGGCTCTGGTCACCGTTTTCCGCAGCGGACTGCAGGAGGAGGTACAGAAGGATTTAGCCTGTCTTGATGACAACCTGTCAATCGACCAGCTTATCAGCATGGCGATCCAGTTGGACAACCTCCTGCGGTCCCGACGAAGACCGGTGCGGAATCCAGAGCCCATGGCTACACCTGCTCCGTGGCCAGAGCAGATGGAGGTGGGCTCTGCACGTTTGCCCGAGGCAGAGCGTAGGAGGAATCTGGGTTGGTTGCAGGAGTGTCAGGGGAGGTGTCTTGCGGTGTCTGTCAACATCGCTACGGTGGAAAATTCGGACCATGCCACTCAAGTGGATTTACCGGAGGAATACCAGGATCTGGAACGGGTTTTCTCTAAGACCCAGGCTACACAACTGCCTCCTCATCACCCCTGGGACTGTGCCATTGTCCTGCTGTCTGACGCAGTCCTCCTGAGAGGACACATCTATCCCCTCTCCTACGCGGAGACCGAGGCCATGGAGTGCTACGTACAGGAGAGCCTCCAGCAGGGTTTTATCCATCTCTATGTCACCAGCCTCCTCAAGCTTATTTTTTGTTAAGAAGAAAGATGGGGGACTGCGCCCCTGTGTTGATTATCGAACACTGAACAAAGCCACCGTTAAGTTCAGCTATCCTTTACCCCTCATCCCAACCATCATCGAACAAATGCACGGGGCGCAGTACTTCACGAAACTGGACTTGAGGAGCGCCTACAATCTGGTGTGCATTCGTGCAGGCAACGAATGGAAAACAGCCTTTTCCACGACCACGGGGCATTATGAGTATCTTGTAATGCCCTTTGGCCTGTCTAATGCTCCTTCAGTCTTCCAGGCCTTTATTAACAAAGTGTTTCGGGATATGCTTGGACGGGGTGTAGTAGTTTATATAGATTACATTTTGGTCTATTCTGCTGACCGAGCCCAGCATGTCTTGTTAGTCAGGTCTGTGCTGGGAAGACTGTTGGAGCATAATCTCTATGTTAAACAAGATAAATGTTTGTTTTTCCAGCGGTCGGTGTCCTTTTTGGGCTACCTCATATCCACGGAGGGAGTGGAGATGGAGGAGCAACGCGTCAGCGCAGTCAGGTCATGGCGCATCCCCAACTCTGCGAAAGCAATCCAGCGATACCTGGGGTCCCTAGCGGCTTCGTTGGACGGCGGAGAGGGCGTTCGAGACGCTGAAGGCACGCTTCACTACTGCTCCCATGCTGGCACATCCCGACCCCTCACTCCCCTTCATCGTCGAGATGGATGCCTCCGATGTAGGAGTCGGGGCATTGCTGTCCCAGCGCACCGGAACCCCTCCAAAACTGCGCCCCTGCGCCTTCTACTCCAAGCAGCTGAGCCCCCCGCCCAGAGGAACTACGACGTAGGGGACCAGGAACTCTTGGCGGTCAAGAAGGCTCTGAAGGCGTGGAGGCATTGGCTGGAGGGGACCAAACACCATTTTCTGTTGTGGACGGACCACCGAAACCAGGAGTACATCAGGGCAGCGAAGAGGCTAAACCTGAGATAGGCCAGGTGGGCTCTATTCTTCGCCAGGTTCCAAGTCACACTTGTGAAGGCGAACGCCCTGTCTCGCCTCTATGATGCAGAGGAGAGGCAGGTAGAGGAGAACCCAATCGTCCCTCCATTCCGTATCATCGCGCCAGTGGTGTGGGACGTGGATGTCAATATACGGCAGGCCCTGCGTACGGAACCCGCACCTGCACAGTGCCCGGAGATCCGCGACCGACCTGCCCACGGGTGTGCGGGACCACCTCCTTTCCTGGGCACACACCGCGCCTGTGTCGGGTCATCCTGGGATAGGCCGTACCATCGCCTGCCTGACTGAGAAGTACTGGTGGCCCACCTTGGCTAGGGATGTCCGGGTTTACGTCTCTTCCTGCTCCATCTGTGCCCAGTCTAAGACACACAGACACCTCCCTTATGGAAAGCTCCTTCCCCTGCTGGTTCCACAACGACCCTGGTCCCACCTCTCGGTGGACTTTGTCACTGACCTTCCCCCCTCCCAGGGGAACACCACCATTCTCGTCGTTGTGGACCGGTTTTCCAAAGCTTGTCGCCTCCTTCCTCTGCCTGGGCTCCCGTCGGCCATGCAAACTGCGGAGGCTCTTTTTACGCATGTCTTCCGGCACTACGGGATCCCGGAGGACAATGTGTCAGACCGTGGTCCTCAGTTCACCTCACGCGTATGGAAGGCGTTCATGGAACGCCTGGTCACAGTCAGTCTCACCTCCGGGTACCGTCCTCAAGCTAATGGGCAGGTGGAGAGGGTCAATCAGGAAGTGGGCAGGTTCCTGAGGTGTCACTGTTAGGACCGGC